>NC_133330.1:212142540-212823374 GCF_042186555.1 Aquarana catesbeiana
GGTCTATAGCATGGGCTACTACTGTGATTTTCAGCATTGCCAGTGGTTGTCCAGATATTGGATATACATTCTTACATTAAGCCAAGCTGGCTCAATGTAAGTATGAACAAATAGAATTACTTTAGTCGGAATGGTTGACTGTCCAGATTCTTTCATCCTTTGTGTAAAATAATACCTGAAGGCAACAAAGACACGATCATTTATAATATAGCTCATAATATTCAGGCTGAACTTGGCAGTTTTTGGCACAAATTGCTTTTGTATTTAAAGCCTTTAGTCAATCTCAAAAAGGGAAATTAAGGTGTTTTATAATGTTAACAAAGTTTATATTGCTGAAAAATTATTCCAATGTAGGCCTGACCTTAAAAAATGAAATCAATATCTGCCTTGACAGTCCTATATCTTGGATAAAGGAATTTATTATTTTATTGGGCAGGAGTAAAGTTTACTGAAACAACAACCTGCTTTTTTCTCAGTAATGAAAGATAAAATAGCCCTAAAAAAGTCAAGGTTTAGGATCATTGCTCTAATCCCTAGAATTAGTAGCTGTATTGTGCATATATTAGTGTAATTTAGTAAATGATAGTGTGTTTGCTGGATATAAGGAAATTACAAGGTAGTCTTACTTGTAAATGATATGTGTAGTGGGGCGTGGGTATAAACCTTTCATGTGTGTGGCATAATGCATACAGGCAGACCTTATCCAGATGTTTTTCTATGATATGGCTTACCTCCATGGAGTTTCTTCTTGCAGAACAGCACAGCAAAACACTCTTCTGAGACAGCTGCTTTTTCGTTATTAGGAATGTCATACTAGAAGCACCATATGTAGAAGTGTGTATGATGATTATTTTTTAATATAAATGTTAGTTTTAGCACAGAATGTTCTTATAAGGCTACCCAGGCTCCCTGCAAGCTTTTCATGATGCTTTGAAGATGCTGTATGGAAAAAGAATTAGAGATACAGTTTTGTAGAAAGAAACATAGGACTGAGAAGAGGAAATCTCTGTGGCTAATGGGCCTCAACTTTTGTTTGGCCAATAGACAGTGACTGAGCAATTTTCAGAACTTTTATTGTTACATTCTGCAACATAATGTCCAGATGCTACTTCTTAAGCGACTTGGTCAAGTGCCTAACAGTACTAATTTAGAGACCCTTGCAACCATTGTTTACGATTATGCTTACAATTATGCTCAAAGAGTATTTTCAGGATACTTCACTTGTTAGACTATCCCCATATTAATCCATATATCTCACATTCTACATATTTACTGATAAGTCATTGGCACACATTCAGGAATAGGGGTGTCAATGTACATGGGTATTAATCATACAGCAAAAAACATGAAAGTAATAATGTGGTGTAACAGTGAGAAATATAACTGAATATCTGGTAATATTAAAGCAGTAATAAACTTTGATTTTTATCATGTACCTACAGGTAAGCCTATAATAAGGGTTATCTTTAGGTAAGCCTGCACTCTCAATGGGCGGCACACTCGAGTATGCTAAACATTGAGAGAGCTGTGCCGTGACCATGACGTCAACGCGGCTCGGCCATTCAAACGGCTGGAGCCTGCCAACCCAGATGCAAACTCAGGGTGAAGATGGAATCCCTGTCAGCAGGGACAGCATGTCGCTGGAGGGATCCATTTTTTAGGTAAGTCTGTCATAATGTACTAGTATGTGCGGCATAAGTGTAAACCATTGAATGGTGGGTGTGTATATGGTCAGCCTCCAGTTGCATTACCAGATATCAGTAATAATGAAAATGATATTATGACAGCAATGAGGCTTCCCTGCCATAAGAGTACACTGATTTTGGACATTTTCCAGTAGGGAAGTTGTACAGTAGTCAATTGGTAAATCAACTTCTTCACAACCACAGTGCCCATACATGAATTGAAGTTCGCCTAGCCACTGCTGAACCGGACAAATTTTGATCTAGCTATGGGCATCTTAAGAGTGCTATGGCAGGATGTAGGACAGGTGTTGGTAACCTGTGGTCTCATAGAGACTATAAAACTATAAGACCTAACTGCTGATATATATGGGCTGAAGGGTCATAGTTTTGGCTGTTTAATTAGGTTAAAATAAAATTGAATGTATGATATTTCCGTTCCAGTAAATAGAGTGAGACAGAATAGCAAACCTGTCACTGGCAACAACACATCACAGATAGATTTGCTATAGAGGGCAAATAATCCACATACCTGTTATTGTTGCTTACTTATTGACCAGATCAGTAACGTGACTTTACCTTGCTGGTTGAAATACCACAAGAAGAAATGACTTGCTGATCTGGCAATCAAGAGAGTGACTTAGTATAAAGAGATAAGTGGTTTATTTGCACTCTCTAGAGATCCTCTTGCTGGCAAGCTGTGCCAGTGACAGGACTGCTAATGTGTCATAGGGCCTATAGCTGTGCCCAGCACTGCATCTAACATAACAAATGCTGATTGCTTGCTGGCTACTATGAGTCCAAAAATTTGGATTTTGATATGAGAAAGCTGTCAGGGACAAAGGTAGGACGGGTAAGTTGAAGATTACTTTGTGAATGATTACACCATAAATACTCCGATTAGAGGTTAACATGAATGTTATTGGCTATGGATGAAAAAGAAAATGCAAGAAAAATGGTAGTCATTTAATGTCTGGGCACTTGAAGGCCTTGTCACACTGCATGGAAGGCTGAAGAACAGGGTAGAGTTTTGCAAGCTGCTTGACTGCTTCCCCATCTACAGAGCCAGCTTGGGGAGGCCTTAGAAACCAATAGGAAGCCATAGTTAAATGTTTTAGCACTGGCTCCCTTCCAAATGGGAAGTGTGAACTGAGCTATTTGGAGACAAAACCACCTGTCAAGTGCCAGAAAACTGCTAGAAAGGACTCCTCTGTGAGTGAGCCCTCAGGAATTCTACATTTTAGTTATCTCAGGCTATGTGTATTCTCACCTTCCATGAGTGTGTAAACATTTGTTATCAGTAGTTAATTGTGTTTATTGCTCTGTAATCAACCTATCCTCAGGCATCACCAGGCATACATGAGTCCCTTCTTACAACAGCACAATAAATCAATTAGTGTATCAGCAATCTGATCAGATGTACTAACAGATAACTTCAGGGGTGGCGATGGTGGAAAGAAGTGACAGGTGTTAAAAATGTTCTTTTCAGAGTCAGCTGTAAAAAGTAAAGTTGATGCATACATAAATGAAAGTAGTGTTTTGCAATAGAGAATCCAGCAAGCTACATACGCATTTACATATATAGCTATCCCTTGAAAAGGGATCCACAGTGGATTACACAGCATTGCAAATTGGGTTACAATTGGCGGCAGTCCTGCTTGTCAAAGAGGAAATGCAGTTTGCTCACATAATTTGTAATAAAAACATCTTTGCCATTCTGAAGCTTCCCTCCAACCAGTTTGCATATTATTTTATATATACTGCATAGCTCCCAACTGTCCCTGATTTCGAGGGATTGTCCCTGATTTGGAGCAATGTCCCTCTGTCCCTCATTCCTCATCATTTGTCCCTCATTTTGATCTGATCTATATAGTTGTATATAAAATGTACTTTTTATCTATCAAAAAGTGTTTTCCAGTACTAAACCTTTCATCTGATTTCTAAATTGCTGCATTTGTAAATTCCAAAAGCCAATATAAAGGAATATTAGTGGTAAAAAAAGCATTTGTGGGTTTAACAAATCTTGTTTTTTGTACAATTCTCCTTTAAGGGGGCATAGTAAGGGGTGTGTCCTATGCCTGCATACTTTTGCTGATAGGTGTCCCTCATTCCCATCTCAAAAAGTTGGTAGGTATGTAGACTGTGATTGTGTACTTGGCAAATATGCTGCAAAAATCTCTCTCCACTGAGTCTAGCTGCATCCATTTTAACTGTGGGCAGCTGAAGCTGCTGACTGTTCACTTCCTGGATTTACACAGACACACAGAGGCACACCTTCAGCCCTGCAGCTCTCATTGGCCCTGTTATGACTCATCCCCCCGCCCTTCCTGGCAAACTCTCACAAGAGTGAGAGAGAGAGAGCTGTGCATGATGTCATAAGCCTAGGCTTTTTGCCAGACAAGAAACAGGAAGTGGACTGTATAAGATATTTAAAGGCAGAAAAAAATGTTTTACTATCCAAAGTTAAAACAACAAGGGCAGAAGATTTAATAGATGGAAAGTTAAAAAATGACTGAAGTTCCACTTTAAGTTGTGTAATTCTCGTTGTACTGCGCCGCAGCTCTAGTGATGTGTACTGACATGGCCACTGACCATGTTAATTTGTGGCTAAGCAGTTGGGGGTGGTAGAACTATGGCTCAGCTACGTTTTTTTACTCTACTGGCTACCTTTGTTAATGAGGCCATTAAGACTTTTTTCACATGTATGGGGGAAGTAAAACTACAATGTCCCAACAACCGAATGCAATGAATGCCCTTGCAGAACAGTAGTGCGACAATTGTAAGGTTAAATCAGGTGGTGAGGAAGTGACATGCTATATTGTCACCTCACTGTCTGTTGAATGTCCTCTGAAAATCAATCCACCATGAATTACTCTTCAAAAGGCATGTGTGAACAAGCCAAAGCTCCTAAACTCAACTCCATAAAAGCCTATGTGTCAATGTACACATAGACTTATCACAGTTTAGGAGCTGCCGCGGTTAGATGAGCTTCAATTTTCTTCTCCTGAACGTGGAAGAATCACGTACAGGATAGTCATTTTTAGACCGCCGGCTGACGCGCTTTTTCCACGTTTTGTATTTTCCTGCGGCCGTGGTAAATGTAGAAAGGGTGTACATGAAGCCTTAAATCCAGAAGGATAGTGGCTTTTTTCACTCAGGCTTCAATTTGTAAAAAAGCAGTGTGTACAGTAAGCTTTTGCAAAGCTTTCAATATGTTTTTGCGAAGCATTTGCAGAGCATGTGGCAAGTTTTGAGCAAATGTGTTAAAGTCTTAAGGGCCTATTCACACTTTTGTGTTACCACGATGCACAACAATATACCTCTTCTATGTGTTGTGCACCATTTTGTGGTAGATCACAATGCATTTTGTGGTTTGTAATGATTTTTTGTCACTTTAACCTCCCTGGCGGTATGATTATTTCGGATTTTAGGTGCTGAAAGCGGTACAATTATTTTGCATGGAAATTTGGCGTTTTATATTGTAGGTCTGTAATTCTTAACAATAACACACTTAAATCTGTCCAAACAAGAGTCTAGTAGATATCCCGGGTATGATAAAGTTTGAAACACAAAAACATAAATTATAATATAATAAATAAAAATAAATAATTAAAAAAAAATAAAAATAAATAGTAATAAAATAAATTTCCCCACGATTCACTATTGCTCAATTCTGCAAGTGTTCTAATTTACTATCGCTGTTTTCTAGCTGGTCTAAAACCACTTTTGAAGTAAAAGGACACTTTTTGGTTGCTATGGACAATCTCCAGTTTCCAGGCAGAAAGAACAGTATATATCATATAAAACTGCATGCAGGGCATGGGCCAAAGCACTGGGGACAAAAGGGATGTGAAATAATTTTATACAGTACTGTAATCTGTAAGATTACAGTACTGTATGTGTTATGATTTTTACTTTTTTTTTAATTTGCCGCCAGGCTCCGCCCCCGTGCGTCGCGACGCTCGCAGGGAACGGAGCCTGGCACGGAGAGGCTTCGGGCAGAGGACGGAGCCCACGGACACTGCGGGGGACATCGCAGGATCCCGGGGACAAGGTAAGTAAAGCCACACCAGGATCCTGCAATGTAATCCCGAGTGTGGCTCGGGGTTACCGCTAATGGTCCTGAATTTTAACCCCGAGCTACACTCGGGAAAACCGCCAGGGAGGCTACACAAATTACTAGCAGACTTTAGTAGGCTTTCAGCAAGATTCAAGTAGGGCTGAAGCTTAATAAAGCATGCTAACAGTTTTTTTTTTAAAGTGACAATTGGTGCTCCTATTAGATCTGTGTTTAACAATCCCAACTGGAGTTGAATTATATAAGCATCAAGCTGAGGTTTGATCTGCTTGTATTTTGCATCTGCTGGTTTCTCCTCTCCCCTCTCATCAACCCACTATTGAAATTTATAAATAAAACCTTTCCGTTCTTGTTACATATTATATTTTGCACTTAGTAATTCTATCCTTGGGTCTCTGTGCTTCTCCATGCAATGCAGGCAGATCATGGCTGGAGAGTGGGGTCAATAGGGTGTAGTATATAGCTTCCTGAAAAACATCACCATACCCTGCCTCAGCACTTCTCTCAAGAGCCCTCAGTCGTGCAAATCTCAAAATGCCTTTATGACTGGATGTAAATCTGAATGTGTGGGCATTCCTAGACAGGCTGTAGACCACCCTAGGTAATGCCCACATGAACCTCTATCTTTGAAAGAAATGAAATCCAATGAATGAAAGAGGTGGGCAAAGGATAGTAAAACTGGGGAGGAAATAGCTAGATAAGGCTGGATGTCCTTCAGCCAGGAATAAAGTAAACTCTATGGGGTTGATTTACTAAAACTGGAGAGAGCAAATTCTGGCACATTTCTGCATATAAATCAATCAGCTTCCAGCTTTATTTTTTTTTGTCAAAGCCTAACTGAACTAGCTGAAGTTAGAAGCTGATTGGCTACCATGCACAGCTGCACCAGATTTGGCACTCTTCATTTTTAGTAAATCAACCCCTATCTGACTTGTTGCAGCTTCTAATGCACACTGCCAGAAGCTCATAGTGTGCAGTGAAATCAGAGTATGCAATATCAATACAGGAGATGAGCCTGTACAACTGTGCAAGACTAAAGCCTCATGCACACTGGATGTTTTTACAGCTGCTGTTCTAGGCGTCAGATGTTTTTTTCTGCAGTCAATAAACTCCCCATCATGTTATCCTAAGGCCTCATTTACACTGCTGCTGGTAAACGGACGTTTAGGAGCAGTTGGGCATTTTTTCAGCTGCCTCTATGTTATCTTATCAGTACATGTACACAGGGTCCTTTATAGTTGTTTCCAGGCAGTTGAGTTTAGAAGCATTTTTTGGAACACAAAAAAATGGGTTCAGACGGATGTTCAGAGGCATTTGAAGCGCTAAATGGCTGTAACAGCTTGTAAACGCTGCTAAACACGGTAACTTGCGTTTAGCAGCATTTCGTTTACAGACCGTTTTCATTTTAACAGAAAAAAATATAAATTTTTTTTTTTTTAACAAATGCTTCTAGACGCAAACTTGGCTAAACGCGGCATGTAAACGCGGCATCTAAACGCGACTAAACAAACGTTTTTAAATGCTGGTTTCTAGCTTATAAGAAGAGGGGCATTGAGGCCATAAATAAGGCCCCGGGACTTTTACCGGTGCTTTAGTAAACAAATAAGGAATGATAGAATAAAAGAATCTTTTATTTAACAATCTTAAAAAGACAGACATAAAGCAAAAACACTAATACATGTTCACAGAGCAAATTAAATGACTAAATGATACAAAGGTTGATACCACTCTCTCAACGTGTTTCGCTTTCTTAAGCTTCTTCAGGAGATACAGTGTGGCATTTGATCAACTATAAGGTAAAAAAATATAATAATAACAATAAGAATCTTATGTCTGATAGTATATTGCAATCATAATGTATAACAGGTACATCAAAAACAAAACATTTATATTAAATATTAAATCAAAAAATCACAAAAAAAATCAATATACAAGTAGGTGTTGTAGCTGAGTATTTATAATAATAAAGAAAAAAAAATTATTATAAATACTCAGCTACAACACCTACCCACCGAAAGACCATCGAACCTTTGATGCCGAAAAGTCCGCCCGTGTGTATGCGGCATAAGTGTCCATGCACACACAGGCTGTTATCTGCAGTTTTGACAGGGGCATTTTCTGGCTGGGAAAAAACCCAGAACTAGTGGGTTTTGAGAGAAATTTTCAGCTGTAAAAATGCTCTAACTCTGAAAAAAGCCAAAAACAGCTTCAAAACTCCAAAAGAACACTGAAAAAAAAATGAGACGTTTATCAGTGTTTTTGAGCCATAAGATTTTATGGGAGTATAGTTCTGCTAAAAAAAGCTAGAAAACGCTACAGTTAAAAAAACACCAAAAAACACTGAAATTATTTAGTCAAATTTAGATTGCTGCTTTCATTTATATGATTTTCAAACTGAACTAAATTGTGCTTATTTAAAAAAAAAAAGCAGATAATATGTCTTTTTATAAAAAGCTCATTCCAGGTTGGCTGAGTCAGAAAAGCAGACTGTGAATAGATAGACTTTACTTTAAAAGGCTAGTCTATTTAAATGCCTCCCTATGCAGAGGCTGATTCATACGTCTACTGTGCACACACATTTTTTTTGCCTAGTAGCTTCTGAAGACTATTCAGCAGGGTGGCAGTGGCTGGAAATTTCCAGTTCACACAATTTTATGAATGATTAGGCATTTTTACTTCTCAAATTGTTGAAATGCAGAATTTGCAGTCAGACTATTCTGCCACTAAACTCAGTGGACTTCCATTTACTACCCCATGGCATTCTGTACTTAATGGGGTCTATTTACTAATGGAATGGAGACTATTTACCAAAATAAAAAAGCTGTGTTCACTTTAAATACCTAGACATGTGTATTGCTACCCTGTGGCAGCGTCTTTGTAATAATTTACTAACAGCAGGAGGTAAAGACTGGATCCACTTTGATGGTGGTGAAACCACAGACAGCATTGTTGGCAGCATGTTGTTAAATTAAAACTGTAGTATTGCAAAATATTCTAGTTCTTTTCTTTATGATTACTTTGGAGAATACTGCAGAGTATTAAATGGCACAATAAACATTTTAGTCTAAGTACAAAGGAGATGCATTCCAATAAATCTAATAATTGTACGCTCTATTAAAGTCAGGTAACTTGTTTGTGCATGGAAGAAATCCCACCCAAACATGGGGAGAACATACAAATCCTTTGCAGCACCAGTGGCAACTGAATCCAGGACCCTAGTTGGCAGGTGAAGCCAGGACTCCAGTACTGCAACAAATCAGCTCTATTTTTTATTATTTATGTATTTATTACAGGTACTTATAAATTTTAGTGTAAGGCTGAATACACAGATACACCAAGAAAATCACTAAGGTCATTAAATGTAATGTTTTTAGTGTCATGGGGCATATTAGACCACAATCCTTCCCCAAATTAATCATGCCTCCCCAACATATCCCCCCCACATCATTTGGCAGAGTACCCACCATTTAAAGCTATAGTACCCTCATGGTCATTATTAGCTATACAGACTGATAAATAACTTCCATAAGTTCCATAAGTAGCTGGATATTCAACATTTGGTGGAAGGTCATGCATTCTTAGCTTATATTTTTGCCTTATTTATAAAACTTTGATGATTTTGTTAGTTTATGCAGCATAAAGTCAAAATTTTAGTATGTCGCTATAAAGCCCTGTTCACCCTGGCTGAATATCGGGCAGTATCAGATGGTTCAATAGAAGCCCGCCAACATTCGGCCCATGTGCCCGAACATCTGGCTTCTGTCTTAGGGACGTGACAAAAAAGGTCTGATGATCGGCATATGATAAGTGCTCTCAGCCAATGGCTAAGATTGCTGATCATTGTTTTCTGGTGGGTGTGGGAGGGGGGCATCCATCTGTCAGGACACAATAACTCAGTGGGGAGATTGCTGTCCTAACATCAGATTGTTAGTACAGGATCTCCTCCAGAGCTCTTCAGTTTTTTTTCCGTTCAGCCCGCTGGGTGGAAGGAAAAAACTCACAGGGTGTACCCGGCTTTAGAATAGTGGAAGTAATTGTCTGTGAAGTGCCTCATTTGTCCAGGTCATGGTATAGTCAGTAGTTCCAATTAAATGTCACCAACTACTACTAGCTACTTATGAAATTAATATAGCCTCTCCTTATTTGTCCTAATACTACAAAGGCTTGTTTATCCAGAATCCCAAGTGCTGTTCAGCCTTTTATAAATGTGGCTTACAAGGATATTTTCAAACAAAATTAAGTCACCTATTTATAAATAAGCTCATTGATTCCAACTTACAGCATTGTCGTTTTCAAGTGAATTTTCACCTCTCTTAGTGAATGAGGTGAAACAATGTGAAAATTCATTTCACAAGAAATACCCTTGTGCAAGCAAAATGTAAAAAACATGATTTTTGCTTGTATTTGATTGCATGATTGAGGTCTGCACTGCTCCACCTTCGATTCACCATGTTGAATTAAAATTCCCTTTGCAAACAGAAAATTCACTTATCTTAATAATTGAGGTAAAGTTGTGCTAACTTCAATCATCAGATCACATGTGAGCCAAAATCCTGCTTTTTAAAATTCCACTTCCACTAATAGTGAGAATGCTACACTGTTATAGTAAATCAACCTCATTATGTAGAATTATGCCAAATATATTAGGATTTTTCCTGGAAGCGTTAATAGTTGAAGCTCACAATACCGAAAAATTATCTGGGTAATGTGGCCATGTGAAATATTGGCTAGCAGTGTTTTCAGCTTTGACAGACACCAACAATAGACCCTTTGTCCATTATGATACTTTCTGTAGAATTCAGTAATCAAAGATGTTTTCTGGATATGGTTAAGGAAAGAATGGCTTGAGCGGCGTGCTTATAAATCACCGGTAAAGACCCAGCAATAAGATACATATGGAAGCAGCTTTATGAATGAGTGCATTTCTTTACTGTCAGGTAAAATTTATTGGGATAGTATGACATGTTGGAACAACTTTTCTTGGCTTGAAAGTATCCATCTTATTTCCCTCCCAGGCATAACATTCCCTAATGAAAACAGGAGCGTAGGTCTAGCTATGCAGTACAAAGGCTGTCTACTTCAATTAGAGTAATTATTTAAAGTTAGTTAAACTTACATTTCTACATTGTATTTGACCTGTAGATCTTATGTTCCTAAAGCTTTTTTATTGCCAATAGCAACATTGTGATAAAAGTTTTTCAAAGTAAATGAGCAATAAACATATTCAATGTGCAAAGATTAATACATAAAACTATCTGCAATTTAAGTCTGAAGTTTATTCTGCTTATATTTTGCCTTCCTCGGTTTCCCTCTTTCTTCTCTCATCAACATGTTAATGAAGCTACTTTAATAAAAACCTTCATTACATACCTTATTTTAGACCCAGTGATTTCATCACTAGATCACTGTGCTTCTTTATGGTGGGAGGGACCAGCAGAATGCTTTACATCACATCAGATTCCTCGGTCTTGATGCAATCAGTGGGCTGGCTCCTGGGAGGAGTTATGCAAATATCAAACTGCTTTGATGGGTAATGGTTGGTCCAGAGCAGTGGACATTCTAGACAAGCAAGTATTTGCACGCAGAGTCCCCTATGTAATGTGTGTATGTGATTCAGAGCCTCCATGAATAAAGGGATTGAAATTTAATGAAGGAAAGGGCAGGCAAGAGACAGTAGGGTGGGGAGGAAAAAGCTAGATGATGCTGGAAGTCCTCCAGCCCAGAAATGTGTTGCTGCAGCTTCTAATGCACCATGTAAACTCACAGTGTGCACTAAAAGCTAAGTAAGCAATTTCAGTGCAAACAATGAGCCCATACACCCATGCAAACTTGAAAACTTGCAAACTGAAGTTCAGTTTTAAACATTACAGAAATGCATTATTTACATAGAGCCATCAATTTGCACAACATTTTACATATATATTGTACATTAACATCAGTTCCTAGTACTTTTGTGTCCTACACCTATTGGTAGGTTCCCAACATACTGAGACACAATAGTTTTATGCATTTTATAATGTGCAGTTTTCAGAAAACAGAATTATATGTCATCAGATCGCTCAATTTAAAAATAAAAAGTTGACTTCTACTTATTTTGCTATGTGCCAATTTCATGAAATGGGTGACAGTTATGAAAATGGTCTAGTAAATATATTTGATTGGTCACATCAGATATAAAGTATCTAGTGTAGGTCAAAACATGGCAGGAAACTTTGACTTTTGGAATCACTTTTCTGTTGTAGATTTCCTCTACAGGCCCCATTATTGTAATACACCATAGAATTCACTTTTTTATTAGTATTATTATTTTTTTCAGGTACTTATATAGCGCCATCAATTTACATTTACAATGACATCAGTCCCTGCCCTCAAGGAGCTTACAATCTAAGGTTCCTACTTCACATTCATACATACACATATTAGGGCCAATTTAGACATGATCCAGTTAACTTACCAGCATGTCTTTGGAGTGTGGGAGGAAACTGGGGTACCCAGAGGAAACTCATGCAGGCACAGGGAGAACATGCAAACTCCAGACAGGTGGCGACATGGTTGGGATTCAAGCCAGGGACTCCTTTACTGCTAGGCAATACTGCAATCCACTACACCACTTTGCTGCCCAAATGGTAAAACTAACACACCACTGGTAATGACATTACAGATGTGCTTTAATACCTGCCAATGACAGCGACTGACAATCAAGACTTGTAAGCCAGTTGCCCAAAGAGTTAGCAGCCAGTGGGGAGTTCCAGGTGCATCGCTGGATTTAAGGTGAGTATAGTTCTTCTTTAGGCTTTTCTTGTTTCTCTGCATGTAGAGGTTGAAAGAATATCTAATTGAAAAAGCAAAAATATAATATATTGCAGCTTACTGTCCCTTAGGTGTCGAAACTGCATTTATTTTATTTTCTTCTAGGTTTTTTAGTCTTTATTTTCACCTGGTAATCCTGCAAAAATCACACTTCTTGTTCTTGGAAGGCTATCTTCACTGTAACTATGGGGCGGGAGCCATGGTTGCCACCCAGACTTCACCTCAAACACGTCTGCCTTTGTTCATCTCCATTATATAGGGAATGATGATAGTGATGGTGATGACTACTATGATAGTAGTTCACCAGAGAAAGATAACATTGTTCTTGCTATATGCTTAGCTCACAGGAAGTGTCAAGGACATTGTATTTCTGGCATCATCAGGTATTTCCTGTACTTGCCAAATTAGTTTTTCATTTTGAAAAATGAAAACAATCTCAGCCACTACATCTAAGGACGGGTTAGCTGTAATGTATTACATTCTGGTTCTTGGATTCAGTTATCATTTAGACTGCTTACAGATATTAGTTGATGGTCACCTGATCTAGTTGATTTTAGCTGGATTGAACAAACAACCACCTATGAAGCCCAGAGCAAAAGCCAAACACCTGGCTTTTCCTGGTTACTTACTATTCTGAATAGGCTGATGCTAGTGGTACCTGCTCTATACACTGTTGGCCAGTACAGGCATGCATGTTTATGCATATCTCGCTGAAGAAAACGTTTCTTTCTTCTGCTATCTAATGTGTGCATTTAGATTTACACCCACACTTGTTCATGCAAGGGTCACTAGAAGCTTGGTGGGGATGCATCCACTGTGACTACTATTGTTCTTCTATCTACAATATACAGTTTTCCATGAGGCATCAGTTGTAATTTGCACATTTCATTTGATATTTGTATATTAAATATCCCAATAGGCATGTAAGAGAAAGTAGGACATTCTACCTGATTTTGTTTGTTTCATAGCCAACAGCCAGAGGAAAGATAAGATCAGAACTTGAAAAAACTTTTGTTGCCTGTTTAGGAATAGCTTGCAAAGCTACTGGCATAAAACAAATAATATTCCCCTTAGCCTGAAGCAATATCTTCTTCTTTGTGCCTCTCACTTGATACTGTCCTGAGTTTACTGTACAAAAGCTTTGGCAGGAGATAAAGAAATACATTCTGCTTCTCTGAAACTCCTGTGGTTAGTCCAGCATATCAAACACTTCCCAGCAGGAACCTACGTTGTCCTTCCTGACACAGCAATGAGGACAGCTATGCAAAAAGAGAGAAAGGTTGTAAAGCAAGGCATTTGTTATCATGGCATATAGAAGATGTCAAAGTTCAATAAGAACGTTTCAGCAAAGGCTTTTAATTCAAGTCATAGAAGTTTACAGTCTAAACAGGGCTTTATCTCTATGCTTTATAGGCAGTTTCTAAAATGTTTAGATATTTTCAGAGCCTGTTTTTTCAAGCTTTGGGATTTTCTGTGCAAAGGGTACCAAGCAATAATGGAACTAATAAAGTTACTTTTAGGCATGTCCTAGGCTGCTGCTTATAAAGGTTCAGATGACAGACAAGTATGTGTGTGGAGGCTTTCGATTCATATCAGAAAGGATGACTTTTGATGATATCATCACGCTTTGGCCTTGTCATCACTTACATTAGACCAGTGCCTTAAAGGGTCAAATTTGGTAACAAGCATTGTGCAGCTGGTTAATTGCTTTGGTTGGGAGTCCTGGGTTTTATTTCTTCATTTTCATAATTCAGCCCTTTTGTGATTTAAATAATAACCACTTCAGCCCCAGAAGGATTTACCCCCTTCCTGACCAGAGCCTTTTTTGCGATACAGCACTGCGTCGCTTTAACTGATAATTGCGCGGTCGTGTGACCTTGAAAATTGACGTCCTTTTTTTCCCACAAATAGAGCTTTCTTTTGATGGTATTTGATCACCTCTAGTTTTTATTTTTTGCGCTATAAACAGAAAAAGAGCAACAATTTTGAAAAAAAAAGCAAAATTTTTTACTTTTTGCTATAATAAATATCCTCAAAATATATATAAAAAAAATTTCTTCCTCAGTTTAGAATGAATGAATGAATGAATGAATGAATGAATGAATGATTTGTAAAGCACTGCAAATGCAAACTGAATCGCCTCAAGGCGCTAAATGCGTTTTGTGTTGTCAGCTTCTTAGAAGAGGAAGGTCTTGAGTTTTTTCCTGAAAGCCAGATGGTTTTCTTCCATGTGGATGTGAGTCGGAAGAGTGTTCCATAGCCGAGGTCCCTGGACTGCGAATCTTCGTTCTCCCCTTGCTTTGTAGCGGTATTTGGGAATAAGGAGGAGGTTTTGGTTAGATGATCGCAGATTGTGATTGGGTGTGTAGTGTTTTATTTTCTCTCGGAGGTATTGAGGGGCGTTACCTTGTATGCATTTGTGGGTGAGGCAGAGGGTCTTGAATGTTGTCGATTTTGTCGATGAAAAAATTTGATAACTCATTGCAAAATTCTTGAGTATCGTTTGCTGGGGGCTCTAAGCAGGTTGGGTTCATTGACTGGGCAACTATTTTGAAAAGTTCCCGCGGCCGGTTTAAGACAGTTGAGATGGTGTTCGAGAAGTGTTCTTTCTTGGCTTTGAAGATTGCTTTGTGGTATTTCACAGTGAGTACTTTGTATTTTGTATGGTTTTCCTTGGTAGGATTTCTTCTCCATGCTCTTTCAGCTCTTCTATGTTCTTGCTTGAGTAGGGTGAGAGTGCCATTAAACCATCTTGAGTTTATTTTGCGGATGAGTGTTCTGCGTTTTGGCGCTACTGAGTCTGCTGTTTGTAGTAATGCCTTGTTTAGGGAGTTGAGTGTTTGTTCCATTGAGAGGTTTAAGTTTAGCTATTGTATTTTTTTTAATAATGTGGTTTTGAAGAGTTCAGAGTGCAGTTTCTTCTGAGATCTGTTCCAGTGTGTTGTTGTTGCATGTTTCTGTTTTTGGAGGGTGGTGTTAGTGGTGATTTTAAATTTGATGGTGTGGTGGTCCGTCCATGGTAGTGGTGTGTTGTCGAATATGTTGATGTCCATATTCTGTTTGAAGATGAGGTCTAGAGTGTGTCCTGAACCGTGCGTGGGAGCATTTATCAGCTGTTGAAGACCTAGTTCTTCCAGTTGGTTGATGCAGGCGGCCACAATAGGGTCTTGGGTAGAGTTTGCCCAGAGGTTAAAGTCCCCAAGTACCAGAAGGTTTTTGGTTTTCAGAGTGTGCATTGAAATGAATGTGTAAGGAGATTGGTATTTGGTCCTGGTGGTCTGTACCATAGTAGTATGTGAATGGTGTCTTGGGGTGTTGTTTGAAGATGTAGGGGGAGTGTCTCCATGAAAGGCACTGAGTTCTGTAAAGTTGGTTTGGTGAACGCAAGGTGCGATTTGAAGATCACTGCTAGGCCTCCTTTTTTTCCTATTCTATGCTCAGTTAGGATGCTGTAGTTTTCAGGCACCAATTCAGTTAGGATGGTGTTGCAGTCGGATGTTAGCCAACTTTCCGTAATAAAGAGGCAATCTATGTTGTTTTCGATGATGAAGTCATGGATTTCCAGTCTGTGCTTGACTGCAGATCTGGTGTTGATCAGGGCGCATGCTAGTTGTTGTGGTTGGATTGGTGACTCCCTGTATTTGATGGTTGATTGTAGGTTGGGGCTTAGTAATTTTTCTTTTTTTAGTCTTTTTTGAGTGGCGGTTGGTAAAGTTGAGGCGGTGTTTCTTAGCCTGTGGAGGACGTCCGCTGTGTACTTTAAATTGCACATAGTGAGAAGGACAAAGTTGCTGAAGGAGGATGATGGAGGTAATGGAGGGCTACCTACTGCCCTCCTGTTGATCCAGAGGAAGGCGAAAAAACCCCTAGCTGAGCTGGCCAATTGCTACAGCAGAGGAAAAATTCCTTCCTGACCCCCTGAGGGGCGATCAGACTCAAGGACCCTGGATCAACTACTAGAGTACCCCGGTGGGCTTACCTGTACAGGATGGTTCGGAAGGAAGACGGGGGTAAGGGATCGGGCCGCTACTTACTGGTTGGAATGGTGCTGCGGCTGCGTCTAGGAGGATCTAAGATGGATGCTGGTCAGGTCCAGAGTCTCCGGTGGTAACCTGTGCCCCTGCAGTGAGGTCCAGTGTTGAGGAGGGGGTGTTCCAGGTGTAGGGGCACGGGGGCCCACTGGACAGGTGTGGAGTGAGAGGTGGCTGGCCGGAGCTAGGCCGCAGCCGAGGTCTGTCCCCCGAGTCTAGCAGCTAGAGAACGGGGTGATTGGACGGCGGCTGCAGTGGTGCCCCAGGGGGGTTTAGGCTGATCTGTATTCTTCTACATATTTTTGGTAAAAAAAAATCTCAATAAGCGTATATTGATTGGTTTGCGCAAAAGTTATAGTGTATGCAAAATAGGGGATACATTTATGGCATTTTTATTATTTATTTATTTTATTAGTAATTGCGGTGATCTGTGATTTTTATCATGACTGAGACATTGCGGTGGACAGATCAGACACTTATGACTTTATTTTGAGACCATTGACATTTATACAGTGATCAGTGCTCTAAAAATGCACTGATTACTGTATCACTGGCAGGGGAAGGGTTAAACACTAGGGGGCGATCAAGGGGTTAAATGTGTTCCCTCAGTGTGTTCTAAGTTTAGGGGGGATGGGCTCACTAGAACATGACAGAGATCACTGCTCCCGATCACTGGGAGCAGTAGATCCCTGTCATGTTGCTTGGCAGAACAGGGAAATGCCTTGTTTACATTCTGCCTCTCCGTGTCACGATCGTGGGCCACCGGTGGACATCGAGTCCACGGGACCCGTGATTTAAAGGGAACGTAGGGGTACACCCATTTGCACAGCCGTGGCATTCTTCTGACATATATCATCGTGCGCTGGACGGCAAACGGTTAAAATATAATTCATGATGGATCCCTGCAAGGGCCCTGAGACACCATATTGCTCCCCTCTCACTTCATTTTATTTATCCAGACATTTGGAAGTTGATCATTCTGTACAGTTAGCCTGCGTACCAAGCGAGTGTCTCCATTATATTTCAGTGGCTCTGTATTTGCGTATTCCACAGTGGTTTAATCCACTGCGGTGGGAACATGTGTCACAGTACAATAAAAAATTGGGCAGGTATCTCTCTGAACATGACCAGCATGGAAGGATCTCCCTGCTATCTATAGTAGCAGGAAGAGTATGGAAGAGGAAGAGTACGGAAGGTCTGCTGTTTGGCTAGTAACATGGCACATAAAGAACTCAAATGGCACATGGCAATGAACTGACAACATAATCTAGCAGTTTATTGGTTAGTATTAGAAAATATTTTAAGTTTTGGGTTAATAGTTAGGGGGTAAAGTGTAAGTCTATTTAAGCAGTATTAGGTGGTAGGGTCAGCTTACAGGTTGGATTAAGATTTGCTAGTCAGGGAAGTGCTTTTTGTTTTTTACCTTTCTGTGCTTAACACTAATAGAGCCAGATTTGCAGTGTTAAAACCTTATGTGCCAAACAAAGTGCTAGATATAAGCAATAGATCAGTTTTCAGAAGTCAAGTGTCGTAAGATATTTTTCATGTAACACCTCGTTATGCAATGACAATAGATTTTGCTGGACAAAATGTTTTGTTAGTTTATATATTTTATGTAGTTTTATTATTTCTTTATTTTTATATTTGTTTAGCTATATATTCACTATTTTTTCTAATTGAGACACAAATAATAGTAATAAGAGTATGTTCTTTAAAAAAATATTTATATTACCTCTCTTAACATGTTTTTGATTTATATTTAATGGAAAAAAGTGCATACAGTATAAAACTCCAGCCCATTTAGCAGTAAAACAGAATATAAAAGGGGAGACTCCTTAGATGAAAACAGAAGGCATTGAATCTATTGTATGGATGCACTGTGACAGGTCGCTTTGATGCGTCTAAAGTTTTTTCTTGATATTTTTCCTAAAGCCGTCTCATAACTGCTAATCCCATTTCCCTTCCTCAAACCTACTTCTAATCTCTTTAAAGAACACTGAAATACCCTCTGGATGTAGAAAAATTCTCCTGTGAATTGTTGAAGGCCATTGAAGGGTTTTCACTGAAATGTAATTTATGAATGATAGCTGCACATTTTATATAATTTTCAGTATCCACATACATTTTCTCTTAAGTGTTTTCTTTTATTGATGGAAAAACATACATCTGAGGTTTGGAAGATTATTTGAATAAAGCTAGTCAACTAATGTGCCCTATATATAATATTTTTTTCTATAATTTTAGGATCCGTTTGTTAGGACTCAACTACACCAATGATTTTATGTAAGCTATTAGCTACATAAGTAACCAAAAGCCATAGCAAAACTACAAAAGATGCAGAGTTCATTCACATTCATAACCTTCCCATTGACCTAATAATGTCTATGATTTGTTGTGATCACACAATTGCTGCTATGATTGGCAATCTGCATCTGTGCAATCCTCTGGCAGGTGTCTGTTGTACTCTATGTTTAACTTATGGCATTTACTTTGTAGAGTGAGCCAATCAAATTTTTATTTAGACATCCTAAGACACTGTATGACTAAATCAAATCTGTTCAGCAAAAATTGTGTCTGTGACACATTTGATCAAGAGGAAGGCTCAGAAAAACATACAGATTGAATGCAAAGGCTATGTTTTTCATTGAATGTACTAGTCTTTGGAAGATATCACATAAAGGGGAAGCTGAGTGCTTTTAGAAAAAAGAAATATGTAGTCTAAATACATTTTAAATACATTAAAATAAAAAGATATTTAAACAAGATACCTACAAAGATGGTAAGGACATTTTAGAAAAACTTGTAGCAGAAATCGATGCATTTCAACCTAAGAAGGTCTTGTGGTCAGCTGTATGTATGAAAGGCATAAAAAATAGTGTAGTTGTGAGACTTTATGCCCAGATGGCCAACTATTTCTACAGAACTCTTCTTCAGCTTCAGCTTCTCCCCTTGGCAAAGAGCCTGGGAAATAAATACTAAATCTCTCACAGGTACGCCCTCTCCAGTCAACAGGCCTGGGAGACAAGGACTGGCATAAGGACATCACAGGCAAATAGACTGTGCACTTTGAAAAGTGCAGTTGCTCCAGAGCTTAGTAAATTAGATAAAGCTTCACTTTACAAAGAATATCCAATCATGTGCAAGGAAAAAAAAAAAAAAAAAAGCTTTTTTGCTTACACATGTTTGGCTGTTGGAAGTCAGTAGAACTTCTGCTTGTTCACTAAGCTCTGGAGCAACTGCATTTGCAGAACAAATAGGAAGAACAAGTAATGCTATGAGCGTAGCCTCCCTGGCGGTATTCCCGAGTGTGGCTCGGGGTTAAAATTCAGTACCATTAGCGGTAACCCCGAGCCACACTCGGGATCGCATTGCAGGATCCTGGGGCGGCTTTACTTACCTTGTCCCCGGGATCCTGCGATGTCCCCCGCAGTGTCCGAGGGCTCCGTCCTCCTCCGAAGCCTCTCCGTGCCAGGCTCCGTTCCCTGCGAGCGGCGCGACGCACGGGGGTGGAGCCTGGCGGCAAATTCAAAAAAATGTCAAAATCATAACACATACAGTACTGTAATCTTACAGATTACAGTACTGTATGAAATGATTTCACATCCCTTTTGTCCCCAGTGCTCTGGCCCATGCCCTGCATGCAGTTTTACATGATATACACTGTTCTTTCTGCCTGGAAACTGGAGATTGTCCATAGCAACCAAAAAGTGTCCCTTTACGTCAAAAGTGGCTTTAGACCAGCTAGAAAACAGCGATAGTAAATTAGAACACTTGCAGAATTGAGCGATAGTGAATTGTGGGGAAATTTATTTTATTACTATTTTTTTTTATTTTTTTAAATTATTTATTTTTATTTATTATATTATAATTTATGTTTTTGTGTTTCAAACTTTATCATACCCGGGATATCTACTAGACTCTGGTTTGGACAGATTTAAGTGTGTTATTGTTAAGATTTACAGACCTACAATATAAAACGCCAAATTTCCATGCAAAATAATTGTACCGCTTTCAGCACCTAAAATCCGAAAGAATCATACCGCCAGGGAGGTTAAGAAAACCCCAACAAACCCAGATATTGCATACAAACAGAGCTCAGGCTGCTGGCTACAGGCTAGCTGCAAACACTAAATTTGCACTAGGGGCACTCCAGGTCAAGGCAGGATCCTTATAATAAAATAGTGCAGCTTACCAGTGCTTGGATTCATTTTCATTTTTCAGGCTAACAACATTTGTAGCAAATACAGTAAAACCTTGGATTGCGAACATAATTTGTTCCAGAAACGTGCTTGTAATCCAAAGCACTTGTATATCAAAGCAAATTTCCCCATAAAAATAATGGAAACTCAAATGATTCGTTCCACAACCATTTATTCATAGGTCCTTCAGTTTATAGTCTATATAACAAAGATTATAGCAACATGACCAGGTTGTGTAACCACAAAATGTCCATCCGCAAATGGAAGCCTCCACAAGGGGATTAGAAGCAAAATCCAGCAGGAGCTACAGAGTATAAAAGAGAAGAGAGGCGCTTCTAAGTGTAGCAATATGTTGCTAAATGTTGTACCTTCATTAAATGTAACCATATTGCTACACTTAGAGGTGCCCCTCTTCTCTTTTATACTCAGTTATGACATGACGCTACTTGTATATCAAGACATCGCTTGTATATCAAGTCAAAATTTGTTTAAAAATTTTGCTTGTCTTGCAAAACTCTCGCAAACCAAGGTTTTACTGTACAGAAAATACCTGTTAATCCAGAAATGTCCTTGACACTTGCTGTGAGCTGAACCGGAAGCATAAAACAGTTTATGTATCTTCTGAAAACTACTAATCTTGCCATCCCCATGCAATAGAGATTAGGAATGAGTAAATCTGTTTGTAGGCTGTTCACCAAAATTATTGTAAAGTCTGAAATCTGTGAACCTAAATTCAAACTCTATTGGACGATTATAGGGGGCAAATCATGAAAATCGGTTCTAGCCATTTTTATGTAAAATAGGCAAAGGATTGTCAAACAAAGTACATGGGAAGATGGGAGCTGCCATGTGGGACATGTATAATTGCCAATAGCCATATTAAAACATATGGTACAGCAGGGAGAGAGTCCTGCTTTTAATGTGACTTTGAGGGTGACATGGAAAGCACTACTCCTTTAAATCAGTGGCGGATTTACCGGGGTTGCAACAGTCTTACTTGCGACGGGGCCTGGCATTCCGCCACTGTGGGGGGGGCCCAGCGGGGTTGCTATTCACAGCTCTGAGTGGAGATCGTGTCTGTAATGAAACAGTAGCACTGATACAAGCACCGGCATTAACGTTCTATTTGCCTGTCCATCCTCTCTCGCAGGGGATGAGAGAGGACACACAGCTGATCTCACTGCTCTCCCTTCTCCCTCCTCCCCTCTCCTGTGTGCTCTGCAGGAAATGTGAGCTTGTTAGCTTCACACTAGACTGCCCGCGGAGCACACAGGAGAGGAGAGGGGGGAGAAGGGAGAGAATGTTAATGCTGGTGCTTCTATGAGCACTGATAGAAGGCACTGATGAGCAGTGATAGGAGGCACTGATGGGCACTGATAGAAGGCACTGATTAGCACTGATAGGAGGACTGATGGGCACTGATAAAAGGCACTGATGAGCACGGATAGAAGGCACTGATGAGCACTGATAGGAGGCACTGATGGGCACTGATAGAAAGCACTGATGAGCACTTATAGAAAGCACTGATGAGCACTGATAGGAGGCACTGATAGAAAGCACTGATGAGCACTGATAGAAGGCACTGATGAGCACTGATAGGAGGCACTGATGGGCACTAATAAAAGGCACTGATGAGCACAGATAGAAGGCACTGATGAGCACTGATAGGAGGCACTGATGGGTACTGATAGAAAGCACTGATGAGCACTGATAGAAGGCACTGATGGGCACTGATAGGAGGCACTGAAGAGCACTGATAGGAGGCACTGATAGGAGGCACTGATAGGAGGCACTGATGGTCACTGATAGAAGGCACTGATGAGCACTGATAGGAGGAACTGATAGGAGGCACTGATGGTCACTGATAGAAGGCACTGATGGGCACTGATAAAAGGCACTGATGAGCACTGATAGAAGGCACTGATGAGCGCTGATAGAAGGTACTGATGAGCGCTGATAGGAGGCACTGATGGGCACTGATAGAAAGCACTGATGAGCACTGATAGGATTCACTGATGGGCACTGATAGGAGTCACTGATGAGCACTGATAGAAGGCACTGATAAGCACTGATAGAAGGCACTGATAGAAGGCACTAACGGGCACTAATAGAAGGCACTATTGGGCACTGATAGGAGGCACTGATAAAAGGCACCGATGGGCACTGATAGAAGGCACTGATAGGAGGCACTAATGGTCACTGATAGAAGGCACTGATGGACACTGATAGAAGGCACTGATAGGCACTGATAGGAGGCACTAATGGGCACTGATAGGCATTTATGGGCACTGATAGGAGGCACTGATGGGCACTGATAGGAGGCACTAATGTGCACTGATAGGCTGCACTGATAGGTGGCATTGATGGGCACTGATAGGTGGTACTGATGGGCACTGAGGAACACTGATAGGCAGAACTCAGGCAGTATTGATGGGCTTTGAATGGGCAGATTTGAAGAGTACTGATAGGTGGCACTGATGGATGCTGTTAGGCGGCATTGATGAGCACTGATAGGCAGTATTGATGGGCACTGATAGATGGCACTGATGATTGGGGCACTGATTATCAGTGTAAACAATTTACTGACTTACTTGACAGTTAACGGCAGTCCTTTCCTAACACAGACATACTGTAGCGTGGGAGGAAAGGGATGCGGATAACCGGCAAGTCTGTTTACATATGATCAGCTGATCACATGATAAAGGGCCGCTGTGATTGCGCTGGATGCATGTCCCAGGGGTCATGCGGGAAGCACGGTTTTGGGAGGATGTCCATGGACACCCCCCCAAAATTGGAAGCCCGGGCTCAGATGGAAGGGGGGCATGGGGGCCCATCATGGTTTCTTCTAGTTCTAGTTACGCCTCTGCTTTAAATCACATCCTTATGAGATGACTTTTACCTGTATGTGGTGTTATGGAACACTATAACTCTCAACATATCTAAAAGCTATAGGACATTTTTACAGCTTCTAAAGCTGGCCATACATTATACACGTTTCTTATTCAATTTTCTTTAGATTTACCTTCAACTATGTACCAGCTGTCCATGTACACCCAACTGCCCTCCAATCTGGCCAGGCCTGAGAGGAGTGGATCTCCTTCCATTTGTATTTTGCAGGATCAGATCAGATTGGAGATAAGCAGATGTAAATGGACACAAGTTTACATCTCATGCTCCACAGAGGAGAATGGAGGGTCCAATTGGGTCGCCTAAAAAATGGACAGACGAACCCGTATGGACCCCTCATGTGAAATGATTTTGGCAATTGGGTGCATTGAACAATGTGATGATTTGGTGCACTAACCTGTAAGATACAAATATGTGGCGGCAGGTTTGCCTGTGTCTTTGTGTGTAATAATTGTAATAAGGCTCCAACACACACTGGCTGTGCAAATGACCGACTAAAAATATTGCAGTTTTCAGCAGCAGTACTGTAGTAAGTATTAAAGCAGCAACTCTATTTCCAGTGATCTCTCTCTATCTGCTCCAAGTCACCAAAACACATTGACTATGTATATGTCTGTCTAAAATGTTTGCAGTTTTAAACAGAAGTGCTGTATATTGGTAGTAACACAGCAAATATCTCTCCCTACAAAAACGTTTTCTCTATTTTCTGCAGATTTCTCTGAAATACACTGAGTTTGTATGTGACTGACTATAAATATAGCATATTTCTGCAATAGCAACTATCTATCTTGCAAGCATTGACAAAAGGCTGCAGGGAACCCTGATTTTTTAGGGAAGTGACTGGAACCTAAGAAAACCCCAGTGATTTGCCCTTCCAATTCACCTGAGGCCAGGAAGTGCTTTATTAGCAATAGATTGATATAGATGTAAATAGCCACATTGGTTTTCCATTTTCTTGAACTGTGAACATTCTAGGTTCAGGTCAAACTCATGCTTAATTTCCGACGGACTTAGATAGAGAACATGTTCTAAATTTTTCCGATGGAAATGCCAACGGAGGTTATCCCATTGGCAAGTCCGACCGTGTGTACACGGCATAAGGCAGATATGTTTTTACACCACTCTAGTGGCAACCATTTTTCCTTCTATATATACAGTGGAAAGGTGAGCATAGCTACCCAGAGACAGTGTATTATACACAGGATTACCAAGTGAAAATTAAGGAAACAAATCATGAAAAGAAAAAAGAAAACAAATGTGGTCACCAAAGCTAAGGATTAGTAAGCTGCAATATTAAATGTTTGTTTTTGGGGTTAGACTTTCTTTAATCTGTTAACACAGCTTGTTGCAAAAAGACTATGGGGTTGAATTACTAAAACTGGAGAGTTTAAAATCTGGTGCAGCTCTGCATAGAAACCAATCAGCTTCTAGATTTTTTTTTGTCAACACTTATTTGAACAAGCTGAAGTTAGAAATTGATTGGCTTTTCTGCACAGCTGCACAGGCCTTTTCACTCTCCAGTTTTAGTAAATCAACCCCTGTGTGTCAGATCGTAAAAATGTGTTTGTGGTGAGGTTATGTTGCCAAGTTTGCTATTCTTTTTGTAATAGTTATTATTATTATCATTGTAAGTGTAATTAATATTATAATAAGTAGTAGCAGTAATTGTTGTTGTTGCTTTTTAATATAGATTGAAGTTACTGTCTAAAAAAAGCTACTGGGTTAAGGCTGAGAAGAGGGACACATTCCTGCAAACTGCAGTGTGCACCATTTTCTACATTTAAATACACACCAAAGGAAGTTATTGTTCCTGTGTTAGCCATCTCACGTTCTACACAGCATTGTGGGGGAAGGTGACCACCCACACAGGCTCCAGTTGTTTGGGTGCCATGTCTGCTTTTGAAGTCATGATACCTGAAAATGAATACTTCTTACTAGAATGCGTCAGATGCAATGCTAAAAATACTTGTTGCTTGAATAGTATCACAAAAGATGAAATTTGCTTTTTTTTTGCTTCACTTGTCTTTACATTTGTGGATATTGACACTAAGTCAACTGATTTCAAGTGTTCCCTTTTCAATTAGACCTAATTTATTTTACATGTTCTTTTTCATCACTTTGCAACCAATTCATTAAGTTATAAAAATCAAAAGGAGAACAGGGTAAAAATGTTTCCTATAAATGAAACCAATAATAGTTCTGTTGTAAGAAACAATATGAATAACTGACTAGGTTATTTAAATGCTAGCATTGATATACTTTGTGTACAGCTTTTTAGGTAAATCTATTGTTTGAAAAAAAAAAACAAAGTTCAAACTTTATCTTACTTTTACTATTACTACCATTTCCTGGTATCAACTACCAACTCTTTTTATAGCCATCTGTCATTTGGAGAACTCAATCCCCATATCATATCTATGATCCCCTTAAGCCAATTCAAATGTAATAACTTGAGCAGAGGCTAGCGGAGAGCAATAAATTCATACAGTTCTTTAGGTTTGGATTTTGCTAGTGTCAAATATTGATATAATGCACTGAAACTTTTTTCTTGATAATCATTCTCATATACAGTATTTATGCACAGAGTTGAATACTTAACAACATTGCATCCACTAGAAAAGTTTGTAAGCTTAAGAAAAAGAGATTCAGTTGCAAATAATTAATCAGTAGTGCATCTGACAGCCTTATTTCAAACCTATCCTTCCTTTATCCTGACTAGGAAAATAATGACTCCTTTTTGTCAATGTTATCAGCACTTAGATTATATAACAGATTGACTTCTATCATATTACTTCTAGGAAAGAATTGCAATTCTAGAAGGGCTTTATATTTTCACATATGGCTGCCATTTGTACCCTTGGAATGACCTGTACTCTAAGACTACATTGGTCCCAGCACTAGAATTTTTCACTTAACTTCAAGGATGCTATACTGTTTTGTCAGTCAGTCAATAAGAGATATGTATTCAATATTTTCCCTCATGCTGATACAGTCTTTGAATAAGAAAAAAAGTAAAAAATGACTGAAAATAATTTACACTGGAACTTAAGGCAAAACATTATTTAGTTTTATTAAACATTTAGAAAAAAAGGGATTGTAAATGTATTTATTTTAAATAACAAACATGTCATACCTGCTCTGTGCAATGGTTTTGCACAGAGCAGCCCCGCTCCTTATCTACTGGGGTCTCCTGCCGGCGCTCTGGGCTCCTTCTTTTTTACATGTGCCACCATAGGAAGCCGCTCCCTATGGTGGCATGGCTCAATCCCAAGCCATGTTCTGTGTGTCCATTGACACACATAGTGCAACTTGGCCCTGCCCCTGCTTCTACATCACTGAATTTGATTGGCAGCAGCAGCATTGCTCTCACTGAGTCCAGTGGGAAGTTAGAGAGAGATCACTGCTTTTGGGCACAGCGCTGGTTTGAGATTGGGCTCAGGTAAGTATTTGGGGGGAGGAGGGAGCTGACAATAGAATATTTTTTATCTTAATGCAGAGAATGCATTAAGGTAAAAACCTTCAGCCTTTGCAACCACCTTAAATACGCAATATATTTAAAATCTGCTAATATAACTATGTGTACATTCTAGCTATATTTTAGTTTTTCATAATCCCTTGTGCACCAGACATCAAACTGGACTCATTTATACCTACAGCTGGACGATGATGTACGCATGCTACGACCATATTACTTTGCATTGTGGCACTTCAAAGATTATCCCCCCTATCGTGCTTGGTGGACTCCTGGTCATCTGAATGGGGCTATACTAAAAACGTCCCACAACTGCATGCAATGCACATAATTGAGGTGTGGTGGTATGAGTTTTTAGAGATTTAAACAAGTGGTGAGGAAGCAACATAATGGCTCCTTATGGCCTGTCAAACATCCGCTGAAGAGCAATCGCTTTTCAGAGGGCCAATACTAGCCCTTAGAGTTGAATATTATGCATTATGAGCCAATCTCTTTTATATTGCACAGTACTGTAATACATACTGTACATGTCAAACTTACCTGCTTTGTGCAATGGTTTTGCACAGAGCAGCCCTGATCTTGGATACCCCACCAATGCTCTTGGCTCCTCCTCTTCTCTGTATGCCACCATAAGAAGCTGCTTCCTATGGTGTCACATGTGTGCTTGATTCTGAAGCCAGGCTGTGTGCTTCTATTGACAAACACAGCGCGGCTCTGCTGTTACCTCCATGTATAGTAAGGAGAGGGAGAGAGAGCAGCACAGCTGCTCTCAGGCACATTGCTGGTTCAGGATTGGGCTCCGGTAAGTATTTAGGAGGTATGGGGGGATACTGAGCATAGAAGGTTTTTACCTTAATGCGGACAATCACTTTAAGGTAGAGAGAGCTGCAAGTGGTTAGAGGAGCATACCTGCTAAAAGTAAAGGAGGGAGGGAGGAAGAGGTTACACTTTAAGTCCTAAAGCACATGTTTGTTAATAGAATGTTCTGCTTTAATTGTTGGTTAAAATTGCATCTTTAAATTAAATTGAATATATTTTGTATATATGCTAGTACCTAAGTTTTTGGTTCAAAACTTGGCAAATATCTATTTTTTTTTAAACCATGTCATACCATGCAGGAACTTTCCCCAAATCCAAACATGTAAGATGTATTGGTTTCTACCTAAACTGGATCCACAGATTGTGATAAAGACTCAGAGTGAGGACAGATGTGGATGATTAAAATGTAGCAAAATAAAGTATAAAGTATAAGATCTTCCAAAGACAATATGGGAATCTGTTGAACTTTGCCTATTGCAAGTTTTTATTTATTTCACAAAATATGTGTGTTTACATGTTGAGAGCATATGATGAGTGAAATGACCTGTTGTCTAAACTTCTGCCAAAAAAATGTAAATTATCAATACAGATGAATATTTGGACACAGTATGATCAGAACTGTAAATTTATTATAGGCAAATAGAGCATTCACTTTACAAGTGAAGTTGCACTTTAGAGAGTTTAGGCAATGTGGTGAAATTTTTAATTTTGCAAAAATAACCCAATCATGTGCAAGAAAAATAAAAAAAACACAGTTTTGCTTACACATGGTTAGATGATGAAAGTCAACAGAGCTACACCTGATTCACTAATCTCTGGGGAAAATTCAACTTCAACTTGCAAAGTGAACAGTCTGTTTGCCTTTATTATATCAACCCTTTGTCTTTTGGCCATCTTCAAATAATACTAGAACACCATTTAAAAAAAGGAACAGAGTTTATTGGCATAGTCAAATGAAGAGGTTAGTTTAAATGTGCAAGCATGGGTTAATAAAGACTTGCTAAATCCCTTTAGCATCAGAGTTAAAAAAAAAATGTATATTGTGGTAACCTACATAATCCAACCATCTTCTACTAAGAATGTTATGGTTTACTATATCTTTCATAGTGGTTACCACATTTACAATATTACTCTTTGCCTTGTTGGCAGTAAATCTTCTTTTTAAAGCAATTTATAAAGTACCCTCCCTCTTATATTGTAAGCTCTAACGAGCAGGGCCCTCTGATTCCTAGTGTATTAAACTGTATTGTAATTGTACTGTCTGCCCTTATGTTGTAAAGCGCTGTGTAAACTGTTGCCACTATATAAATCCCGTATAATAATAATAATAATAACAATAAATAAAGTAATTTAAAATGTAAACTGTTAAATGATTCCAGAAGGAATTTTACTTGCTGAAACTAGAATATTAATCTTGCAACATTGGTGTAACTTTTGACACCATCAATTATTGTAAGGTCTCCTAACCTTGTTCTTTGTTTTTCATCTTTTACAGCTGGACCAGTCGATGTACTCAGAGCATTAGATTTTCACAATACACCAGAAGGTGTATCAAAAACAGCAGGGTTTTGCACAAACAGAAAGGCATCCAAGGGATCAGACACAGCATACAAAGTTCATAAAAATGCCCAGCTTAGTGTACCAATGAACCAATTATACCCAGGTAAGATCATTTTTATATTCCTGTTGTATATTGTGTTTTGACAATTCTAAAGTGTTACTAAAACCAGGGCCCTGCATCCACTATATCTGATCTCCACAGTACACAATCCTTTTATAAACTGCTAAATACCTTTTCTCATCAGCAGTATATAGCTGTCTTGTGGCTTCTATCAGTATCCAGCTGAGCACTGGTTAAAGCTTGTTGGAGAAGTTTTCATTCTCCCCTGACTGTCCTATGAGGCTGCATGACCCCTGACTCTCTGTCTGGACAGTGCTAATTGGCCCTGTGATGATCACATGCACTCTCCCAAGAAAGAGAAACTATAGCAATACACACCAAACTGAGCATGTGCAGAATGCTTCCAAACCTCTGTTCTATTAGGAGATGGTTTGGGGACTGTGGAAGGAGGGGAGGCTCAGAGAAGACAGGATCAAACAGCCTTTTTACACAATGCAGAGGATTAACCCCTTAAGTTCCACAGTGACTATAACAAGCATGCTTTACTGCATATAGAGACTGATTTTACTGTTGTGGGTTTAGTAACATTTTAAAGAGAGAAGAAAATATATAAAAACAATGTTTGAGCAATTGCATTTGCAGGGGTCAAAAGTCAAAGTCCAACAGTGGATTTTTTCAGCTTACAAATTATTAGATATTATTATCCTCTGGACTCCATAATCTGATTGTGGAGTCTCACAGTAAAGCCGGGTACACACGAGTCGAATATCGGCCGATATCGGCTGGTTCAATGGAAGCTTGCCGACATTCGGCCTGTGTGTACATCAACTTGTCTGACAGAAGCCGGTCAAATTAACATGCTAGAAGTTCGGCATCCAATCAGTGCTGGCAGCCAATGGCTGTGAGCATAGACTGGTGTGTTCAGGTGGGGTGGGAGTGTTAGTCCCTTGTCAGAACACAAAAGTTCAGTGCATAGTTGGTGCAGCAAGCTCCTCCTGAGCTTCTCAGTTATTATTTAATTTAGCCCACTGGGGTGAACAAAAAAAAAGAAACAACTTGCAGGGTGTACCAGGCTTTACCAGGAGAGTACATAATTAGATAATATGACATCCAACTAGATAACTAGGTTAACAAAACAGAGATCACATTTCCTCTCAAGGTACTATTTTCATCATTAGGGGATCATGAAAAATGCAAATACACTGCAGTGTAGCATGCTATGTGGAACTAACACGTGCATTATGAGACTTTAGCCACTTTGTTTCTGTACTACAAGGTTCTCCTGGCCAATGGCAGCAAAATGGATGAGGGGTTTACATAGAAGGAGAAAAGATTTATTGAGCAGCTAGGGAAAAAAATCTTAATTCTACCTTTAATTTTTATATATAGGCTAAGCATGATCAGAAAAACCTGACTGGTTTTTTATTGGGAACACCTTTCTCTAGAAGACATGATGCTGTGTGATGTCTTGTGACACTCACAGCTCTGCAATAGCATACAACCTCCTTACAGTTGTGCAGTAGAATGATTAAACACAGACAATCTTCGTTTGCTCATTCCACGATGAAAGCTTCATATTACTACCCCCTAAAATAGTCTTTTAATAGCTTACTACATTCCATTTTACTTCTTTGTCACAGTGCCGCTTCATTGTAAGAAATACAAATACACTTGAGCAAGAATGTAGCTGTTAAAAAAATTACCAGAATAACAAAAATATGAAATATGTGGTTTTCCTTGGAGGCTTTTGAAAGACACATAAAAGATGAGTTTCAATATTTTCTTCTGAGACATGAAAACACTTAGATAATTTTCTAGTCAGTATGAATTATAGTCTAAAGGCTTGGTGAGGATGAATTGTGCACATCCAAGGCATATTACCCATAAAAAGCTGCACAGCCCATGTACTTCAGTGTAATTCAAGCAAATCTTTATCTTTCCTTTAAAAAACATAGAGATTGCCATTGTTAACCTCCTTTTGAAAATGCCTGCTGTCTGGTTAATATGCTAACCTGCCTTCAGTACCTCCTGAGTCACTGAGTGGGAACTCATAGTCATTCAGACTTTTTACACTTATTTGGGGTTTCTGACTAAGAAAGTATTGAAACCAGGGTCAGCATAATAGCCAGACAACTAGCATTTTCAGAAGCAAGTCAGCATTGACAGCGTCCAGATTTCTTCTATGAAAGGTTCCCATTGATTAGTTAGAACAAAATAATTATACATGATCCCCAATTCCCCAGATTGCTTCTTAGGTATATTTATGTTTTAGGTGGCAAACTGTCACTTTTCAAAACTGTCGCAGTTGTCAGGTCAGGATTGCAGGTCAGGGGTCTCAAAAAAGCATCAGGCACTGTAAATATTTGCAGAATTAATGTCAACTGGGCCCGCATGATTGTTACAAGTGTTGTTTGAATCAATAGCATTGTGTACACATATTGGGCTGTGTATGGCTGGCTTTTGGTTGACAACCAATTATGAGCAAGGGACAGAAGTCTCAGGGATGTGTCAGAAAAGAGAATCTGCTGCTGTAGATACGTCATCAACAAAAGAATCACAACAGTATTACAGCTATTTATCCTATGCAGTCCTACCCTTGCTGGTTCAGAATTCTGTGTAATCTCACTCGCTAGAAAGGAAGTGACAACTCCATGGCAAAACTTTTTCTTTGTTCTTTGTTGTGGTCTGATATCCTGAAGGAGAGATTTACCCTCTCTATTTGTGCTGGTGACCACTGTCACCAAGACAAAAGTAAGTGGAAATTTTACATTTTATAGCTGCCATGAGTGCAAGAGGCGAGGGGAATTCCTCCAATGGGGGCAAATGGACTGGTGGTAACTGTCTAACTTTGGGGAGATGTCCTTTTATTTCCAAATACATCTCCAAAATTGGAAATTAAATAAAATCTCCCCAGTAGGACACAGTTATCAAAAAAATAACTTTAACTGAAACTGAAAAACAAAATTGCAGGTCTACACTACAGAGGCTGAGATAAGAATCTTATGGCTGTCTGAAATTTACTTTACAGTACAAACATGCCTACAGGCGTCTATAAATGGCTCACATTTTGTCCAATTCAGCTAAATTCAAGCCACGGATGGCCCTGCCAACACTACCCAACTTGACGGAATTTCATTTTTTATTTGGATTTTGTATAAGGAACCACGTGGATATTTTTTTGCTGAATGGTGACTACATCCAATCAGTTATAGTCACTGTTCAGGTATTCTGACAACTGTTAGCACTGGCTGTCAGAATAAAATAGCTGTTGGGGAAGATTCCATTATCCACTCTGTTTAGCATGGAGGGAAGAATCTATTAGATTTTCAGTGTTTAGCTTGGGGACTGTATGAGAGAAATGTAATTAAAATCTGTCCCTGCTGATAACATCAGTTTTGCCACTTTTAAACACATTTGTATTTTATGGATATCTTGTTACGTTTCTGTTTAGCAGTAGTCAAACAATTATCTCTTCCCTCAGTAGAATGAGACATGCTAGTGCACATCTGTTAAGCAGAACGCATCTGTTTTCTTAGGGGCTGCTGCAGCTGGAATCCAATGATGAGAAGGGCTTTCCAGATTTGTGTGTCTGTTATAAATATGTTACTGGCTGTGATCTTTTATTTTATTTATTTATTTATTTATTTTTATAAATAAACAAGACATTACAAGTGTCTTCTCTATGCATCCACTTACAAGCCAAGACTCGAAAGTCTGAAAAAGGATTTGAATTCCACAGAGGTATTCAATTAACCAATCTGGCTTTGAAAGCTCAGACTGCCTCCGGCAGGAAGGACGGTAGTGGAGAAAGAGTTAAACAGGACCTTGGGCCTGCACATGCAGAACTGCAAAGAATCAAAAACAGCACTACTAAGAAACACATAAAGCATAACTTGCAATATAACAATTTTCTCCACTTAGGCTGGCCATACATGGTCGAATTTCAAAAGAATTTTCTTTTGAAAATCAGAAAATTTGTGCGCTTTGTGATCCGATGGGGCCACCATTGATTTTGAAATTCGGCCAACCAAGCCATCAATTTCACCTCATGTTGCTACAGAAAACAATTTTCATGGCTGGGAATTTTCTTTTCTTTCCGGTAATTTTCTTTTCTTGTACATGCGCATTTCTTTTTCGATTACATTTCTTGCACGATTCTCCCATCATTGATCAGAAAATCATTTGTTTTTCAAAAAATTTCCATGTCCGATTTCTCAAATTCGATGGCTGCACAAAAATTGGCTGTTGCTGCAGCCCACTAATGGTACAAAATACGAATGAAAATTCTTAGATAAGATCTTCGAAAGAAAATTCTTTCGCAATTCGACCCATGTATGGCCTGCCTTACTCCCCCACTACTATCAATAGTTTGAACAATAGACAGGAATTCTAAACTGAGAATAAATAGGGAGATACAGGTAGAAGGCGACATATTGCAGCAAACACTTTTTTAGATCAGAGATTAATCATAGAATTTTGTTGATTACTGACCACAGAATTCACATTTGGCAACTGCCCCTACACAAACAGTAGTTTTCTTTTTATTCACAAATTTGATTTTGCATATACTAATTAAGCTACCCACAACTGCTAATTAAACCAAATACTACTAATCACTAATTGTTCTATTAGGTTATGATCCAAACTTTATTAAAGTATGCATCACTGGAAACTTCTGTGGTGGCTCACCTAAATCTGAGGTAGCCCTTAACGTGGAATCATATAATAACAGTAACCCCAATCTTTTGTTGATTTCTTTTGTACAATACCGTTTGAGTTATATTCAGTAATTACCTATACCAAGTAAGATATGTTTTATATTAAAATTATTATTTGCTAAAATCCTGTTTGATAAATGTACTTTGATGGTGTACATCATTCTCAATTTCAGTTTTATTTTGTTCACCTTTACATTTTCTTACAAAGAGAATTTCATGACTACGCCATTGTCAAGCTTTCAATTATCACACATTAGTTATAAAACACCAACAATTTACATGTTGTATAGCTTTAATCTCCAAATGACTAGGTTTTGGAAGACCCTTCTTATATGTGATATATAGACATACAGCCAAACTGGAGACATTCAAAAATGTTACTTTGCAGACGAGGGATGGATTGAAAATTCAGTAATTATATAACACCATCTACAATCCTGTCCTCTCAATACTGAATTAATAACAATAACCAGAGGAGCAACCCAGAGATTAAGCAATTAGGCAAAATAGCCAGTTTGATGCTCACTTTTCATAACTAACTTATTGGTTATTACTATGTCTTCTAGATCGTTAGATAGGAAACCAACTCAAGTATGTTTAACTGGTCAGAACAAGTTATATTCTTGACTTAGAAATCTGAGATATGTCCATTCAATGATGATGGACACTGAAACAAATTACAAAGGAAAAAATGCAGTTAAAATTGTCTCCAGTCAAAAGTTGCTGAAGGCAGTGACTTGCTTAATCACATAAAGGTAAGAACAAACATGGTTCATCTTGTTCTTCCCCAGCAACTATAAAGTACAGCTGTACTCAAGTCAGGGCAGCCATCAGAAATTTTTGGGCCCCTTACACAGCTTTAGACCTGGGACCCCCCCCCCCCGAGCCTGACCACTAACATTCCACAGGGCTTGCCTATGGGCCATCCTACCGAATCTGCACACCGGCCACCTCACCTGTACGCACTCAGCCCCCCCATTTGTCAGTCTCCTCACATCTGTATATATGTCAGCCCCCTCCCACATACACACACCTGTATATATGTCAGACCCTCCCCCCCACACACACACCTGTATATATGTCAGACCCTCCTCCCCATACACATACACCTGTATATATGGCAGCCCCCCTCACACACACATGTATATATGTCAGCCCCCCCATACACACACACACACACACACACACACCTGTATATATGTCAGCCTCCCCACACACACACACACACCTGTGTATATGGCAGCCCCCCACACACACCTGTATATATGGCAGCCCCCTGCCCCACACACACACCTGTATATATGGCAGCCCCCCTCACACACACCTGTATATATGTCAGCCCCCCATACACGCACACACTTGTATATATGACAGCCCCCCTCACACACACCTGTATATATGTCAGCCCCCCATACACGCACACACTTGTATATATGACAGCCCCCCTCACACACACCTGTATATATGTCAGCACCCCCATACACACACACCTGTATATATGGCAGTCCCCCTTCACACACACCTGTATATATATGTCAGCCCCCCCACACACACCTGTATATATGTCAGCGCCCCCCCCCCACACACCTGTATATATGTCAGTGCCCCCCCCACACACACACACCTGTATATATGTCAGCGCCCCCCACACACACCTGTATATATGTCAGCCCCCCATACATGCACACACTTGTATATATGACAGCCCCCCTCACACACACCTGTATATATGTCAGCCCCCCATACACGCACACACTTGTATATATGACAGCCCCCCTCACACACACCTGTATATATGTCAGCACCCCCATACACACACACCTGTATATATGTCAGCCCCCCCACACACACCTGTATATATGTCAGCGCCCCCCCCACACACCTGTATATATGTCAGCGCCCCCCCCACACACACACACCTGTATATATGTCAGCGCCCCCCACACACACCTGTATATATGTCAGCCCCCCCACACACACCTGTATATATGTCAGTGCCCCCCCCCACACACCTGTATATATGTCAGCGCCCCCCCCCACACACACACCTGTATATATGTCAGCGCCCCCCACACACACCTGTATATATGTCAGCGCCCCCCCCCACACACACACCTGTATATATGGCAGCCCCACATACACAAATCTGTACACACACAAGCCTCTGGCCCCTCCCTGTACACAAACAGCCCCCCTCCCTTTCCTTCACAGGCCCTACTTGTATCTTCCTACCTAGTCCCAGCTAATTTTTACAAAGCTGACATGTTGATGAGAGGCATAGTACAGGCAGATCACTGTCACATGAGGGGTGCACATAGTAGCCAGAGGTGGCAGTAAAGAGCTCCATGTCTAAAATCAACGCCACGAGAACTGCAGAAACTGTGAGATTGTTTCTATACTGCACAGCATGGATCCCCTGCCTTATTCTGGCCCAGGCGGGCCCCTTACAGTTGTAACGGCTGAACCCCCCTGATAGCGGCCCTGGCTCAAGTTATACTGTATATGGTTGGAAAGCAATGTAAAATGAAAAAAAAAATGAATATTAGAAGCTATAAAAATAAGAGCAATAAAGAATTTAAAACTCTGAAAAAAAAAATCCACATGTCACCCGAATCAAGGAGACCTAGAGAGTGCTTATTCATAGTGCATTTGTAAAAATAAATTATTGTTGACAACTTTACACCTACATTTTATTTTTCCAGTCATTTTCAGTGACTCCTTTGGTACACATTTTTGGATTGCGTTAACGTTTGCTTTATTGTTGCACCTACAATTCATGTAAATTATACTAGGTCCCATATATACCTGCCCTCTCCATTATGCCCAGCACTAAAAAAGTGCATTGAACCAAATGACTTTATAGACAGAATTAAGTGTTTGATTTTTGTCACCTACCTATAATTTGAGTTAAGTTAAGGTATATATGAATATAGGATATATATAATATATCTACTCTGATGCCTTTAATCCCTTTTTCCTCTGAATATATATATATATATATATATATATATATATATATATATATATACATATACACATACATATACACACACATATATGTATATATGCCCTGTCAGATTTGGCTATCACAGAGCATTGGAAATCATGTTCCAGATTGTGCCATTGTATTCAAAATGGCCTGCTCTATCCATGCTTTGGCAATTTTAGTTCCTTATGTCAGTACAAGCCCCAACAGAACCAGGGCTCACCTGCTGTTAATGGAACTGGTGGATGGGGAACATATTCTAAAGACCATGTTTTCCGAAAAATACAGCTTGAAGCTAATGCTTTAAAGGTTTTTTTTTTCATTAATTAATTTACTTATGCTTATGTCAATCTTAACATCCATTGTTTATCAGTATTCAACGCAAGGGCAAATTTTGACTAGTCTTTCTGGTCATTATCCTGGCCCACAGACCCCCCTTCTGCATACACACACTTTACACACCTGCGACGAGACCTCACAGTTTTGGCCAGTAAGTTTGGTCTAGACAACAAGAGGGAGGGATTAGGTCCTAGACTCAATTTAGGCCACCCCAGCCACTGTATAACTAAGGTAAGTTGACATGCAGGCACTATGAGGTACTTGCTATATAGTAATTGTGGTAGTGCGGCTGGCATCGGGTTCAATTTCTTTTATATAGGTGCTTTTCAGCACTACAGAACCTCCATGTATCTTCACTGCAGTTTCCTAGAACATGGGTGCCAATCACATGCCAAACTCTATCACACAGCTATCTCATAGCATTCCCCTATTCTTTATATATAATTCTTTTGCATGAGGCAAGGGCATTGTGGACATAGTTCTAAACTTTGTGGTTGAATTTGTCATTAAGTTAAATAAATCTCTTGCATATTTTTGCCCATCTCCAGATAACTAACAACTTGTAATAACTGAATATGCAAAGAATAGGAGACTGGTATAAGAATACGGCAAAATATTTTAACATTCTGGTATTTGTGATATACCGGATTCTCTGGGATATAGAGTATAATATAAGAAGCAAATAGGATATACAGTATACTATAAGAAGAAAATACCAAAGCAACAAGCCCTGTCATTTTCCAGACCACACACATTTGTTTATGTGACATTTGCCATTCTGTCAGACAATTTCCTGCATTTGCATATTTTACCTAATTGTTTTTGACTTTTCAGTTATTAAACTTCACCCTGCGTTTTTTTAATTTACTGACCTTATTGAAAATGAGTTGTCTATTTGTACAGAGGCTAGCTTATTTACCTACTAAATGATGAAGACACTACAAATTGTGCTTATATTTCTCAATAAATATAGCATACGCAGAATACCATCAACATGACAAACAAGCAATTCACAGATACACAGCGGTCACAGTTCCAGTTTTCAATGTTGCTATTCTATTTGGCTTGTGACCAGGGTAAAGATATTTAACTGTGTCCAGTGACTTCCCCAAGCATAGCAGGTACCTCTAGGCACCAGAACTCTATTTCAGTTTTTTTTACATATCTTCCCAGAAGCCTCAAAAACTGTGGTACCTTATTATATATAGCACCAGCAACTTTTCACAGCACTTTACATACTGTACATTTACATTAGTCCCTGCCCTCAAGTCTAAGGTCCTTATTAAACATATACTCACACACATGATAATTATTCTAGCAAAGAACAGAGAGAAGCACACCGCTCCAGGCAAACTCATGTGCAGGATGGATCACAGGTGCAGACCTCGGCTCACCACTGCGGAAGACGAACAAGACAAGGAATTGGTCGCACACTGGAACTCCAAATTATCTCGATGTCACCTTTATTGTCAAAAAAGGATCAGACAGATACAGGCAATGGTAGACGTTTCACAAGAGATAGCTTGCTTATTGTTGTGAACAAGCAAGCTATCGCTTGTGAAACGTCTACCATTGCCTGTATCTGTCTGATCCTTTTTTGACAATAAAGATGACATCGAGATAATTTGGAGTTCCAGTGTGCGACCAATTCCTTGTCATGATAATTATTCTACCAGCATGTCTTTGGAATTTGAGGAAACCTATGCAAGCACAGAGAAAACATGCAAACGCAATGCAGATAGTGTCCAAACCAGGATTTATACGCAGGACCCAGTGCTGCAAGGCAAAAGTGTTAACTCCTAAACCACTCTGCTGACCAGTGATACAATCAATCATGTTTGTGGGTTACAGGGAGGTGTAAAGGCCCAGATCTCAGACTTTCATGCATAGGCGTGTGCAGGGGGTGTGCCAGGTGTGCCTGGGCACACCCTAATCCGGGAGTTGACAACTGGTACAGGTGCCTGTACTAATCGGCAGGTGATGGGTAGACCATAATCCTTCCTTGCCGACACCCGGAACCTGGACAGGAGAAGCAATGGGAGGGCCACACTTACTGTATTTGATCTGTATTTTCCTTTGTAGCCACTGAAAGTCGGCTTCTCCTTCTCTCCCCCCTGCCGGCATTCAGCAGCTGGAGGAGGAAAATACAGTGGATCTGTGCCAGTATATGCCATCGCCCCAACTGTCCGTGTTCCTCTTTTTTTATTCAATACCAATCACTCATTGTGTTTATTCATAACTGAAGCATAGTAAACTGTTTGCTATGCTTCAGTTGGTGAATGAATAGGAAGCCACTCAGCACAGAGCACTTCCCATTCATTCACTGTCAAGTGCAGCAGAGACTGCAGAGAAAGGGACTGGGGAATCTCTGTCCTCAGTCCCTTTCTCTGTTTCAAAAGTGAGACATCATGGGTGTATATATATATATATATATATATATATATATATATATATATATACGCACATTTGAGCTAGGGGGTGCACACCCTAATGCAATATGCTGCGCACACCTACGCTTTCATGCCATATAGGGATTTATATAACAGAGCACTCGTGATTTTGGAGCTTTTGGGGCACTCTGGAAATAAACTAAAGCAGTATGCTGCTACCCAAAAATCTCAGCTATGGGGTCCAGAGGGCAGTTTAAGATCTTGGAAATTGTACATTCACTTTAAATAATGGGCTTTATATTTGTATTGGGTAGGTTACAATCCTTCAAAACTTCAATTGTTAATTGTTTATGAATATCGTTCTTCCATAATTTTGACTAATTATATAATGTGCTATCTGCCAAAAGAATTCTAAAGTACAAAAAACATTTTCCTTAAATCCACGAACCTCTAAGGCTGCATTGAATAGGATGGATGAGAAGGCTTTCATAGTCTGCAGTTCTGTGCCTTGTCCCACCAGATTTTTGACTGTTAGCCACCATCAGCACACCACAGATTCCCATCCTGCACTCTTTTTCCTTTACGCCTTCCTAAGCACCTTCTCCTCCAGTGCACCTATAGAGAAGATACTTTCACTATAAGCCTGATTTCAACTAATAAGTTCTCCTGTTGAATTAATAGGGGCTATTATAGGACTTTTAAAGTAAATCTGTCATGACAAAATTGCATAGATTTCTGTTACTGATGTCCTTCCAAAATGTCAGGTGACTGACATTTCAGATCTTTTACCTTTAGTACTTGCTGAGTTACTGACCTTGAAAACATCATGACCATATAGAGGGAAGTGTGGGCTCTCGCTCTACATACATGTTTATGTAAATGGCTCTGAAAGTATGGATCTGCATTTACAGCCAGGCAACAAGCATATGGGTGGAGCTTAATGCACCATTTTGGGGACTCACTTGTAGTGCTGGCAAATGCCTGTACTCACAGGTGGAAGCCGTGGTCACGTGAAAATATTGTTACATTGGCACTTTGGCTCAGAAGCAAGCATGTTCCACTTTGCACGGTTAACCCTTTGTATACATTCACTTCTCAACGGTTCACATTTTGCTTCAACTGCTCTATAACTTTTTATCATTGATGCAGCAACTCAGAGTGTGTTCACAGAGCCTGTACCTCACTACACCAGCACAGCTGGACATGTCACCTCACTCCCAGTAACACTATGAGACTTCTCCCTGATACAAGAGGTAATCTCTTCACATTTTCTCAAGCTTCTTCATTCTGGAGGCATCTCAATCTCTCTACATCTCTTTGGTGAGACCTCTGGCTAGGTACACATGATGCTCCATGCTGTGATGTCAGTCCCTGTATGTGGGGCACCGATCACTATGGGGAAGGCCAAGCTCACAAACCCATTCTCTGCCAGGACCCTTTGTCACCTATGCCATGTCACCAAAACTCCTTCTGGCTGGCTGGCTGCTTAAGCACTCAGCATTACTCCCGCTGCCTCTAGCAACAAAATGATAGCCATTTATCCTTATACTGCAGGTTAGAACTTTGTAATGTATTCATACTGTCTTCTCTTCATCCCCCTTCCAAGCCCTGTTCTTTGTTCTGCCATGCACTCACCCATTTCTAAGAACCTCAGACCAGGCACAGTGGAAACTGCAGAATGTTTTACTTAATGTAAAACAGTCTTTCACAGATTTCCTCCATATATCCTCTAGTTCAGGGATATGCAATTAGGGGACCTCCAGCTGTTGCAGAACATCAAGTCCCATGAGGCATACCAAGACTCTGACAGCCACAAGCATGACACCCAGAGGCAGAGACTGATGATGATGATGATGATGATGGGACTTGTAGTTTTGCAACAGCTGGAGGTCCGCCAATTGCATTTCCCTGCTCTAGTTCATACCAACTTTAGGATGCCCAGCATAATACCTTATAAATAATGTGAAGTCCATTGAGCAAAAGACCATGAATCTGGCTTTGGTACCCAGACTGGGTACCCACTGAGGGAGAGCCCTCCAAAAGTTAGAGCAGAGTTACATGTGGCAGCAGTCCTTCATACAATTCTCCATCCAAGGACCCAGCTAGGTTTCTTTCCATTGTATTCATAGTCCGCCACAAGGTGGCAGAGCCATGAACACCTGGGAGCTGGCACTTTAACCCCTTCCTGAATTCGGGCAGCCTGTTAGCACAATACACAATTAACCCATAAAAGGCAATAGAAAAAGCAACATATGAGGTAGAATATGGTCAAGCATTACCTAAAGCAGGCACCTTCAAGTATTTAAGGAGGTGTTTAGCAGTGGCAAACTATGTATTTTTCTCTTGACATGTTTTATTTAAAGGAATACATATGTGAACAATCATGCTTTAAGTTTTTTTCTCGAGCTGTTCTTTAAAGCATAACTTTGGATAGAGGGGAAAAAGGTTAGAATCTCTGACAGATTTATATTGCTGTATGAAGCTTTGTTGGGGATATTAATCCCCACTCAATGTCCTGATGAAGTTTATAATAGATAGGAAATTAGGGAAAATCTGTAACAGTTACCAAGAAGGTGTATGTGGGAGATTTCCCTCACTCCCTGCACTGGTTACACAATGGTTACCAGGACATAAATTTAGAGGAAATCTCCCCAGCCACAGCCATAAGGCTGGGTTCACACTGGTATGACAAACGCTCATTGGGAGCTCATGTTGCATGACGTGTGAAAATCAATGTTTCCCTATGGGAGCCATCTTAACTGGTCTGACACAAGTCGGTCTGACTTTGAAAATGCTCCCTGCACTACTTTGGTCCAACTTTGATCCTAATTCAGCGCACTGAATATTGCTGAAGTCGGATCAAAGTCAGATCACCGTCTTAACTGATCCGACTTTGGCACATGACTTGTGCTCTGATGATCTTGAAGAGGAATTCCACACCAAATTAAAAAAAAAACGGCACGGGTTCCCCCTCCAAGAGCATACCAAGCCCCTCAGTCTGGATTTTAAGAGGAACCCAAATGCCGAAAAATGGCGTGGGGGTCCTCCCCAAAATCCATACCAGACCCTTATCCGAGCACACAGCCTGACAGGTCAGGAAAGGGGGCGGGGACGAGCCAGCGCCCCCCAAACCGTTCCAGGCTGCATACCCTCAACATGGGGCGGTGGGTGCTTTGGGGCCATCTCAAAGCACCTTGTCCCCATGTTAATGGGGACAAGGGCCTCTTCCCGACAACCCTGGCCATTGGTTGTCGTGGTCTGCAGGCAGGGGGCTTATCTGAAGGGGGGCCCCCAGATCCCGGCCCCCCACCCTATGTGAATAAGTATGGGGTACATTGTACCCCTACCCATTCACCTGAAAAAAAGTGTCAAAAATAAAACACAGCACACAGGGTGTTAAAGTAATTTATTAAGGCAGTTCTGGTGTCTCTTCCGACTTCTTCTCCCTTTTCTGGGTCTTCTCCACTTATGTCTTCTTGCCCTCTCCGATTGTTCTCCCCTCTCCGGGTCTTCTCTGCTCTCTCTCTGGTTCTTCTCCCTCTGCCTGCTGTCTTCTGCCTCTGCTGGGTCTTCTCCGCTATCTTCTCGCTCTTTTACTGGGTCTTCTCCACTGTCTTCTCCCTCTGTTCTTCTTCCGATGTTGACACACCGCTCTCTCCCGCTCTAATGCAGAGTGCGTGACGTGCCACTACTTATATTGTCATGGGGCTGGGTCATCGGAGGCCCTCCACTTATGATGTCACCACCTATCATGCCCCCAGATGGTGATGTCATAAGGAGCGGGGCCTCCGGATGATGTCACATGGTGACCCCGCCCATGCCAATATAAGTAGTACTGACCTGCCGGGCTGTGTGCTTGGATAAGGGTCTCGTATAGATTTTAGGGGGGTCCCCAATGCCGTTTTTTCGGCGTGGGGGTTCCCCTGAAAATCCATACCAGACCGAAGGGCCTGGTATGCTCTTGGAGGGGGAACCCATGCCGTTTTATTTTTATTACATTGTGCGTGGAGTTCCCTTTAAAGATTCATAGATTCATACCAGACACAGTGCCTGGTATTGTCACGGATCAAAGTCTGATCCCTGTTCATTGAAGTTGGATACATGTTGGACTTCAAGTCGCAGGGCAAAGTGGTACGACTGTCATGTCATACCAGTGTGAACCCAACCTTAAAACCGGAGATTCTAATCCTCTCCCATTCTATCTAGCACAAAAATTGTTTTGGTTTTCCAAAACAATTACATTCAAGGCATGTTGATAAATGTCACAGTTGCTTGTGTACCTCAATGGAACTGTCAAGTCATCAAGCAGCTGGTGTCATAGTTGATCACATGTGCAGCACCATGTTAACTGCAGATCAAACATAGCCTAAAATGGCAGCTTCTTTGGCTGTATAGGTTAGAAGGGTTTAGTTCCGCTTTAAAATGACACTATGGGGGTTATTTACGAAAGGCAAATCCACTTTGCTCTGCAAGTGCACTTGGAAGTGCAGTCGCGGTGAATCTAAGGGGTAGCTCTGAAATGAGGGGAAGCTCTGCTGATTTTATCATCCAATCATGTGCAAGCTAAAATGCTGTTTTTTATTTTCCTTATATGTCTCCCTCGGATCTACAGCGACTGCACTTCCAAGTGCACTTGCAGTGCAAAGTGTATTTTCCTTTAGTAAATAACCCCCTATATATTTACAGCATGTGTGTTATGTGTGAGTGTTTTATACTGCTCACCAACAGTAACTGTGAGCCTTGTGTCCTTCTTAACTGAATCAGCCCCACCGCAAGTCAGCTGTATGGCCTCAAGCCTTCTTGTGGATTAGATCCACACTTAAAACAAAACAGCCAAATTTTGACCTGGAGGGTGTTGAAACATAGTGGATAATAAACTCCAGACAAAACACATTTGCTGGTTAAATATGCTTGATATTATGTATTAAACTAGAGTTTAACCCAATTTTCTAGCTACCTTGTACTGGCAGTCTGGTAATTCTGTTTTTTGCCAGAAAGCTTGATTTTTTTAGTGTATTCATGAGCTGATCTTTGCTCTAATGGTATGCTAAACCTTAATAATACCTTTTCAATGGAAGGTTTAAGATGTCCTCTGCATATTCAAGTCTTGAGCCTTACAATAGTATTGGACTGTAAGTAGTATAGGAACTAAAAACATTAGCCAAGGAACATTTGAGTCTTGTTAATAGATAAATATGGTCTTTTGTATATGCCAAGGTCGATGGTACCTACCAGTCCAGATATTGTTCCCATCCCCTGTACTGGTTTTCAAGTGAATCGCTTACTCCCAAAGGAGCCGTAATTCACGTTTACCACGTTTACCACCCAACCCTCGCAGCCCATAGATTCATAAGACACAGTCCTTAATGCTTTTTCTCTTGTTTTATTGATTAACATGAACTGGGATGGGAGAAGGACTTCTTTTGAGATGCTCTTTTGTTACATTATCATCTTTTACTGTCTCTTATGGGAAAACTAGAATCACTTGCGGATAATTGGGAAATCACTTTGTGTGATTTCTTCAATCAGGGAAGATGGAAGTAGATTTGATAGAGAATAATTGATAAAGAGCCACTCTGAATAACTTCTTCATCTGCATGACTTTTCAAGAACAGTCCGTATCTCTATATGTGTGCTTGCATCTTCACTGCTACCTTTTTACCACTACTTCCTATCTGCATGGTACTTCCAAGTTGAGCCGAGAAAGAGTCACTCTGAATAACTTTTCCCGCCCGACTGATTGGAATTCCGGGGCATTGCTGAACCCAAAGTCACAGGCCATCACTGCCCATCTTACTGACTTGCGTACCAACATTCCTCAGCCTCTGGTAGTACCCTTCCCTTGGGCTTTCACTCACATGATCAATAGTCCATGTGCCACTCATAAACGAACGATCACCCAGTTTCCTTCCGCTTTGTTGCTACTTCACCGCAATGATTCTTAGTTCCTTTTCTCCTTTATGGCCCGCTTCCCCTCCCCGCGGGGGGGGGGGGGGGGGGGGGGCGATGACACCAGCGATTACATGCTGTAAGATGCCGTCTCTTCTTCCATGGAGACCCTTTTTGCAAGGGGGGAGCTCCGTTGGGTCCCCGGAGGGGAAACCTCTCCCCTCTGGGAACCAGGCTCACTTCCCGCTCCTACAGGACATGACGACGATCACAACAACCCGGAACTACCCTGCTTTTATATGAGAGTCCCGGGCATTACCAAGCAAATTAATGATTGGCCGAGACCAGCATACAAACTACCTGCCACTCAAATGAGAAATGAACAACAACAGGCCCGCTGTAATAGCACAAGCCTGTCTAAATTTACCTGACATAGTAAACTACCAGGAAAGGTCACCTACCTAAAAGTAGGTGCCCGCTACACAAGTAATTGCAACTGGTTATGTTCACAGTTGGATTACTGTGCACAGTATGCAATGTCTGTCAGTATTGCCTTATTTCAACTGGATTGTTTTTGTCATAAACAGGCTGCTATGGTTATTGTAAAATAATAAAACATACACACACGAGAAACTGCTCTGCTATTTACTGTACTGAAGCTGATTTATTCTTTCTGGAATTCATAAAGACTGGCACAGATACCTTTTAGAAAGTATTTCTCTCCTCCATACCACAATTGTCGGTGTGCACAACAGCTTCATATACATGTCGAAATTTGTATCAAAGATGCGCCAGAATCAGCAAAAAATTACTCAAACGTGATATTAGTCTTATATTCCTCCAGTTTTCTTAACTCCGACATGGCGATATTCCTTAGTATAACTTTCACAGCCGTAGCAACATATTTACAAAGTATTGCAAATAAAAACTCTATGGGGGTTATTTAGGAAAGGCAAATCCACTTTGCACTACAAGTGCAAACTACAAGTGCAAAGTGCACTTGAAATTGCACTGAAAGTGCACTTGGAAGTGCAGTGGCTGTAAATCTGAGGGGTAGATCTGAAATGAGGAGAAGCTCTGCTGATTTTATTATCCAATTATGTGCAAGCTAAAATGCTGTTTTTTTTTCCTCCTTGCATGTCCCCCTCGGATCTACAGTGACTACACTTCCAAGTGCACTTTCAGTGCAATTTCAAGTGCACTTTGCACTTGTAGTTTGCACTTGTAGTGCAAAGTGGATTTGCCTTTAGTAAATAACCCCCTATGACTTTGTCACGTGTTGGAATTAGTAGCAATGAAAAAGGACACATGTCTATCTAATTTCAACTAGAATTAACCAAAAAACTGTTTTACACCTTTTATGAATTTAGTAAATAAGTTCCATATACAACCATATTGCCAGAATTGTGTTGCAAAGCCTTTATTAATTCACCCCAATCTGTCACAATGCTTCATAGTTTACAGAGAAGCCTCAGGTCGTTTGCCCCTCTCTGATGCACAGGCCACTAATTAGTTCAGGGACAGTCTGGCCAGCTTTAGCGCTATGCAGCTGGTATGCTATAAGGGGTGGAAGAGTTTTTATTAAATCGTTGTAAAGTGATTTTAAACCTTCATTTTTTTTTTAAATAATAAACATGTTATACTTACCTGCTTTGTGTAATGGTTTTGCACAGAGCAGCCTCAATCCTCCTCTTCTGGGGTCCCCCACCGGAACTCCTTGCTCCACCTCTTCTGCCATTGCTCAATAGGAAGTCACTTCTTATGAGGACACTCATGCGAACGCCATCCTGAGCCAAGTTGCTTGCGTCTGTGGACACAGCCAGCGTTTCTCGGCCATGCCAATAGCTCCTGCTGCTATCAAGCTGCCTATTGTAAAGGGAGAGAGCAGAGACATCTGCTGTTCTCCGGTGCAGCGCTAGATTGAGATCGGGCTCAGGTAAGTATTAGAGGGGGCTGGGGGAGTCATCTACACAGAAGGTTTTTTACCTTAATGCAGAGAATGCATTAAGGTAAAAACCTTAAGGCTTTAGGACCACTTTAAACCCAAAAGCAAACTCTTCTCCCCCCAGATTAACAATGCTGCTGTTCAAAGGTGTCCCTTGTGCTGCTTCATCCAGAGTGGAGGTGTTCTAATACAGGTGGTGCATTTCTGGCCAGATCACCAGGTGAAAACAGGGGGAAAACAACCTAAAAAAATAAAACTAATGCAGAGACACTAATAAGCTGCAATACATTACATGTTTGGTTTGGGGTTTAATGTCACTCAAAGGCTTCTCGGTTAGGTATGCAGATTGATACTAGATTATCTTTTTATACACAAATATTGTCAAATCTAACAGCTCTTTTACATTGTAAGCTGTATACCATTAGTTTAGGGCACTTTGATATTCTGCAAAAGGTAAGCCATGCATAATATTTATATAAATTTGCTTGCCTGTTCTTTCTTTCATATTTCTTTTTGTGCTTTTAAGAAAAATATTACTGTAGAACAAGTATTTTTTTTTTCCATAAATTTTAGAACACATATTTGTACTGCTGTCTGCTAATGTTAAAATGTTCTGTTTACAGGGGGGGTATTTCCAACGGATTTCTCCATCTTGCTGACAGTAAAGCCCAAGAAAGGCCTGCAGTCATTTATCCTGTCAATATACAGTTCGGAAGGAACACAGCAGATAGGAGTAGAGGTTGGCAGGTCTCCTGTTTTCCTTTATGAAGATCAAAATCGACTACCTTCACCAGATGACTACCCAATTTTTAGCACTGTCAATGTTGCAGACGGAAAGTAAGTAATGCCTTTGATCTATGACAACTAAAAGGAAAGGCCTGTAGACCAAAGTAAAGCTATAAAATGCCAAATATATACTTTACCTTAAAGGAGAAATAAAATATGTGTAAAGCTGCCACTCTGAAAGAATAGCGTTACATACAGATTCCTAATTAGAAGTGCTATAACATTGAAATGAATATGAAATAAACAATATGACCAAATAAAAACGTTCATATGTGGCAAAAGTACAAAATGTAAAAATCAGGTCCATATAAGTCAAAAGCTGAAAATTCCTGATTTACTGCAAAGGAAGTGCAATGCACTAAAAAATCCCCAAAGTTAAGGTCCAGGAAATGTATATCAACAAGCAGTAAGATTTGCAGAGCTATTTTATATATATATATATATATATATATATATATATATATATATATATATTTATATATATATATACACACACAGGGCTTTTTTCAGCAGGAACTAGGGGGAATTTAGTTCCACCACCTCTGGCTCAGGTCTTCTGCTCCCTGCTCACCACTATCACTTGGTAACACTGAAGTCCAGCTTCTGCATTTAGAAGTGATAGCTTATTTCCCAGTACCTCCCACCACAGCTCATATCTCCTGCACAGATCCCACTGAGTGACGGACAGGGACAAGGGAGATACAGAACAGGTACCCAGGGTTCAGTGCAGTCATGGGCAGGAGAGGGTGCACCCTCTGTGGTCTCCATTTTTTCCCTGGTGACCAGTTGTTGATGCTGCTACTGCATGATCTCCCTTGCAAGTGACTGTAGTGTAATATAGTATGCTGGGAGGTACTACAGCCGGATAGGTGTTTCAGCTTAATATTGCAACAAAGTAAGACATATGACAGATGGTGGAGCTTTTAAGGAGGGGGGAAGATGATATCACTCATCTGTAAGTGTAAGTTGTATCTGTAAGTTGTATCTGATATATCTACTCTAAAAGAGGAAAACAGGATTCTAATAGGTGAAATGCCAACACATATTTATTTAATAATAAAACCATAGAATTCACATTTTTCGATTTCTAGTTTTCTATTGCCCTGTTTAATATCCAAGTCACAACATGGCTGGTTTCTATTATCTTGTTTGAAATTGCTAGGGTACCAGTTATACAGGATTTTATTTAAATAGTTCCAACCACATAAAATGTATATCTAACGATCTATATGAAACCTACTTAGAATTTAAAGTGGAACTAAACTCCTCAATACTTAATTCTCCTCCAGCAGTGCAACATCCTTGAGTTTCCCTGCCAGAGCAGACATCTTCCCTGGGTCTCCTTCCAGGTTCAGAATCCTTGGCCATCTTGAATGGTCAGCCCAGTATGACATAATTCTTATGTGTTTATTCAACCTGGCACTGAGGCATGCTGAGAATGTACACTAAACTGCACATGCACAGGTCAGGGTACATTCTAAAGAATCTTGCAAAGAGGAGGGAAAGAGGTTTTTTATTGCAGAAGGGACATAGTATGCATCTTCTACATAAAAAAATTTAACAAATAAAAAGATTTATTTCCCTACAGTTTTTGACTCACAGTAGTCTCATAAGCCTCATATGTTGTATCCATAAATACCAAAGCTAAACATGTTCTAATAACAAATATTGTAAATTGGGACCAGAATAACAATCAATACAGGGCTCTGTACAGAGGGAACAATCTCTTTCTAATCCCTGCTTTGCAGGGATAAGAAACAAAGAGATATGTTATTTAAAGCATCACACATTACGCATATTTCACATTGTTAGGCACATTTTAAACTCCTTGATCTCCCTACATGGTAACTCCTTCCCAGCCAGTGTTATTAGTACAGTGACAGTTATTATCACTGATCACTGTATTAGTGTCACTGATGATGTCAGTGACAGTTAGTCAGTCCCCCCCCAGGTCAATTAGTGTCAGATTTCTTGCCGCACTATTGCAGTCCCACTTTAAGTCGCTGATCACCGCCAAAAGAAAGCTCCATTACCAGTTAGAGTAGTGCAGTGCTGAATGGCAAAACATGGCCTGGTCTTTCAAGTGGTTAAATCAAAGGTTATATGACTATTTTACATTATGATATCAGTGCATCTCTCTGCAGTATTGTACTGTGAGCCCAGGCTGATGACTTACCCCCATGGGGTGTATCCATGACAACCTGTGCCCATAGAGAATGGTTTATATACTGTAATGCTGGAATAAAAAAAACATCAGTGGCAGAAGAGTAGCCTATTTTTAGCCTCCCTCCCCCCATTCACCTACCAGCCAAGTAAAAACACTTATTTACTGTGTATCAATTGACAGCAAAATAGAAGTGGGCAATATGATAGTTTTTGTGACATGGAGGGGGGAGGGGGTTCAAGTCCCAGAGGGCAGCTGAAAAGTATGCAGAAATGGTATGTCTTTACATGGCGTACACAATGCAAAATAAAAGAAAAAAGTTGTCCTTCTTTAGATCTGACTGAGCTGAATTTTCAGCTATTGAGATTTTCAGCATGATGTGATATATGAGGTTGGGTGTATGCTCTCTTCAGTTTTAATATTAAAATCATATTTCCTTTGTTTCCTTTGTTAAATTAGACTTCATTTTATTACATCATTTTGTGTCTGAATTATAGAAGAGTTTGGCAGCTTTACTTTATTATATAGTTTGCAGAAGAATTTTCTTATCTTAAAAACCTTTTTAAAAATAAAACAATTCTTCTATGCCCCTTTTAAATATTGAAAGTGCCCCAAAGAGTCTCAGCTTGTCCTTTGCATTAATGCCTTTCTGCCCAGCCTATAGTACAATGACGTCCTCCCAGAATGCACCCCCCTGCGTGGCTGTGGGGCAGTGCACTGGTGTGATTTGTCACCGTCTGTGTCCACCAGACACAGCCGATGACTGATCACTGTACTGGCCCGCTGCCAGTACCATGTGATCGCTGTGACCAATCACAGCAGATCACATGACAATTGTAAACAATGGATAACTTACTTTAATGCCATCCATTGTATATAATTGTGTTGCTAGCTGTGATTGATCACAGTGATCACATGGTACAGACAGGGCCATCTGTACCATGTGATTATGTAAAAAAAATCCTGATTACTGTCCCAGAGTAGTACAGAGTTACTAAGGTAACACTGTATTGCTTTGGTCACAGTGTGTTAGAAAAAAAAATCGAAAAAGAAAAAAAGTAATAAAAAGAAATGAGTGTTCCTGATCACCACCGCACCAGTTATATGATAACACTGTACTGCACTGGTGACATTATGTAAAAAATTTTTTTTTTTTTTATTTCTTCATTTTTCCCAAAAATTGTGACAAAAACTTGCCATGCCTCTTACTAAATGTTGGACTGCCAACTTTCCAAAAAGGAGTCATCTGGGGGTGTTTGTACTGCCCAGGCATTTTTTGGCCTCAAGCAATGAGGGTGTCAGTACATCAGGATTGATCTATTTTCAGACAAATATACTCATAGTTTGTGGCTTTTATAACTTTTCTACAGACTAAATATAAATAATTTGGGTTTTCACCAAAGGATTGTACATTTTGGCCTATATTTATGAAGAAAGATTATCTATTTGCAAAATTTTACAACAGAAATGAAGAAAAATGCTTTTTTTTGGTCTTTTCTCATTTTTATTAAGCAAAAAAAAAAAAAAAAAAAAAAACCCAGTGGTGATTAACTACCACCAAAAGGATAACAATTTCTTATGGGTACAGTGTTGCATGACCACCCATTTGTCATTCAAAGTGTGAAAGTGCTGAAACCTGAAAATTTGCCTGGGCAGGAAGGGGGTAAAAACGCCCAGTATTGAAGTAGTTAAATAGCTAATATTTATAAATGGCAGTGCTCAGTTGTACCACTGCTCTGTTGGTGACCTTGTATAGTAAATGATTTTAGAGGGAGATTTACTAAAACTGGTGCACCTAGAATCTGGTGCAGCTGTGCATAGTAACCAATCAGCTCCTATATTTTATTGTAAACGTTTAATTAAACAATATTCAGTTAGAAAATGATTGGTTACTTTGTACAGCTGCACCAGATTCTCTGTGCACCAATTTTAGTAAATCTCCACCTTAGAGTTTGTTGAACCATACCTGATGGTCTTTTCATGTGTTCGTTTGTTGCAGCAATACTCTCTTGTTGTTATTGACTTGGCTATTCATTGCTGTCTGGGTCCAAAGGAACGAAAGTAATGGGAAATCTAACGTTGAGTTGTCACCGGAACAGATGGTGATGGAAAATCTTCTAATGGGGACAGTTATTCTGGTGAAAATTGTATAAGAGGGAATTTCTCTTTGGAGAGATTTCCTTTTACTTGCTGTAGTGTCTACGGGTCAAACATTTTAAGGATATCACCTCAATGTGACACAGACAAAAACAGCAAAAAATCTTGAGTGGTGTTTTAACAATTCAAGACTCATTCCAAAACTAAAAATGTTTTGGCTTTAAATTTGCTTTAAAGAGATTCTGGATAAGTTATTTTATGCAGTGCATAGGTAGTCATTAGAGAATAAGAAACCATAGCTTTAAACTATACTTTTGGGCAATTACCTTTACACATTATTTATTTGTGTATGAGATGGCTGTTGCCATTGCAAAAAAATGTACCTCATAAGAATGACCTCTTTTTGGGAAGGGTTAAAATCCCTGATAGTTTTATTTTTATACAGGCTGTGTCCTGTTTGGGAGAATTCCTTTCATTCCCAGAGACCCAACAGTACAAGAGAAGAAATTGCTAAAAAGTGAGGGTAAAACCCCTCTTAGACAACAGTCACGGGAACAGATGTCCCCCCCAATGGATTATATACACCTGCCAGTCTTGGTGACAACTGTAAAGTTTTGGATTTCCCCTCACTTTCTGTCTTGGTGACAATGGCCAACAGAATAAAGGAAATGCCTTTAATGTGTCTGACATTAAACTTAGATGGTATAAAACCAAAAAATGTTGTTGAAGTGTGAGACGTATCTTCTCAGACTTTTACCACTCTATTACTTGTGGAGATGTGTGCTGTCCATTATGTGGCCAGTTACAGATCTGTATTTGCTTTTGTAGGTGGCACCGGATTGCAATCAGCGTGGAAAAGAAGACGATCACAATGATTGTGGACTGCAAAAAAAAGATTTCTAAACCCTTACCAAGAAGTGACCGTCCTGTGGTGGATACCAATGGCATTGCTGTATTTGGGACTCGCATCCTGGAAGAGGAAGTGTTTCAGGTCAGAAACGTAACACCCGTTTGAAATAACAAATTAAAACATGTTCTTTTTTGCCTTATCCGTTACCTTTTATTGATACTGAGATACAATTATCCTGATAATATACATTTCATGTGACAACTAAAGGCTGATTATTGGTTTAACCCATACATTGACTAATCACTGTTGTTGTCCTAGTAAAGTTCTTTTCTAAATAGAGTTTGAGAAATGACGGAAAAAGGTATAGAATATTGCCATCCTATGGTCCTTCTTCGAAACATGTACACTATATTGTCAAAAGTATTGGAAAGCCTGCCTTTACACGCACATAAACTTTAATGGCATCCCAGTCTTAGTCCATAGGGTTCAATATTGAGTTGGCCCACCCTTTGCAGCTATAACAGCTTCAACTCTTCTGGGAAAACTGTCCACAAGGTTTAGGAGTGTGTCTATGGGAATGCTTGACCATTCTTCCAGAAGCCCATTTGTGAGGTCAGGTACTGATGTTCAAGGAGAAGGCCTGGCTCGCAGTCTCCCCTCTAATTCATCCCAAAGGTGTTTTATCAGGTTGAGGTTAGGACTCTGTGCAGGGCAGTCAAGTTCCTGCACCCCAAACTCGCTCATCCATATCTTTATGGTCCTTGCTTTGTGCACTGGTGTGCAGACATGTTGGAACAGTAAGCAGCCATCCCCAAACTGTTCCCACAAAGTTGGGAGCATGAAATTGTCCATAATGTCTTGGTAATGTCTTGGTATGTTGACTCCTTAGGAGTTCCCTTCTGTGGAACTAAGGGGCCAAGTCCAACCCAATCCTTTCTGCTGCTTGGAAAAACAATTTTAAGATTTGTGCAGCCAGGCATTGAGTAAAGAGTCCAACAATAAATTCACTTACGTTGTATAATATTGATGAGCCAATATTAGTAAATTTTAGCAAAAGGGGGTTAGGGGATCAATGTTTGTAAAATTCTACTGACTTATTATACTTTTAAAGATTCCTCGGGTGTCTTTAATGGCATTTCAACCCAACACTCATTAGCAAAGCTTGAGAATCAGTGCAATATAAGCACAATCTACAGCTGTAAATAGAAACTCATATTTATGTTTTATTTACAGTATGTCTGGTAGTCTAATTCATGTAGTGTACCTTAGTTTCCAAAAACCTGCAGTAATAAAGGCAAATTTTTTGTCAATGGAATCATTTTATGGCAATGGTAACTACAGCACAGAAAAGGATAACATATTAAAACTGACACTTACATGTGTTTGCACCTGCTCTTCCACTGAGTTGTGATCCCCCCTACTCCCTGTGTGTATGCTTGTTGGTGGTCCGTGCTCTGACACTTTCCCTCATCTTTTTTTAGCATGGGAAAGCTAGCAAAACCTCCCTGGTTTATTCTTCTCATCAATTATGTGCTGACAATACAGACTGAGTTGTTGTTGTTGTTTGATTATTCATTATTAATTCCTTCATGATTTAGCCTAGGTTCACACTGAGTTGATGTGAGTTGAATCCGTTTTGCAGTGTGAGTTGACCAGTGCAAGTTGCAGATGCTCTAAACTCGCACAGGACCCTTTTCCAAATCACATTGGAATCGCTCTGCATATATGTGAATAACCTCCATAGAAAGTCGTGTTATTTCAACTGACATGCAATTCCATGTGTTCTGGAACGCATCCGAAATTGCATCAGTGTGAAACAGGACTTAATGGACTCCCTAGTGCCCCTATTAGACGCGTTTGTAAATCTGGCCCCTATTAGATGTGACTTTTTGTTTCTTCAGAAAACACTATTTAAAGCATGTAAACTTATAGCTAAGATATGCTAAGTAACTAACAATTAAAGTGATTGTAAAGTCTTGTTTTTTTTATATTAAAATAACAAATATGTTATACTTACCTGCTCTGTGTAGTGGTTTTGCACAGGGCAGCCCAGGTTCTCCTCTTCTCCGGTCCCTGGCTGGAGCTCCTTGCCCCTCCCTCCTTTCGAGTGCCCCCACAGCAAGCAGCTTGCTATGGGGGCACCTGAACCCGAGCCGCGGCTCCGTGTATTCATTCAGACACAGAGCTGCAGTTCGACCCAACTCCCTCTCTCTCCTTATTGGCTAACTTCGTTTGATTGACAGCAGTTGGAGCCAATGACGCCGCTGCTGTGTCTCAGCCAATCAGGAGGAAGAGTCCCGGGTGGCAGAATCCTCGTGGACATCGCTGGATAGAGATGGTACTCAGGTAAGTATTAAGGGGACTGCTGCACACAGAAGGCTTTTTATCTTAATGCATAGAATGTATTTAGATAAAAAAACCTTCTGCCTTTACAACAATTTTAAGCAAAAAAGGAAGAGGATTTTCATTGGTTATGGGCAGGTATGTATTCCTAGCATAGGTGTGTACACAGGGTGTGCCTGGGCATACCCTAATCACCCTGTGAGGTGCCAATTCCACATGCAGTGCTGCCAGCTTCCCTCCTCTCCTCTCAGGAGGGGGGAAGTGGCTGGTAAATATTTAATTAACCAGCCCTTCTTTTTCTGAATGAACACAGTGAGTGATCTGTACCGATCGTTCCTGTCTTCATTCTGAACTGAAGAATAGTAAACTGTGTTTACTACAGGCTGCAGATAAAGGGACTGGGGAATCGCTGTCTTCAGTTTGCTTCTCTGTCTCAAAAGGGAGACATTAGGGGTCTGTTTAGACCCATGATATTTCACCAAAGCCCCATTGACTAGGCTCCTAAAAAAAAAAAAAAAAAAATGTAAAAAAAATAATAATAATACTATTGTAAAAATAATAAAAACATAATAAAAATAAAAAAAACTACTGGCACCATCCACTGCCCTACTGACACCAATGTTTGCTCTACTGACACTGTCCACTGCTCTGCTGATATACACACATGTGTGTTTGTGCTCTGGGGTGCACACCCTAATGCAATAGGCTGCGTACACCATGATTCTCAGGGTTATACATGGACAGTTTAAGAACCTCAATAAAAACTATTAAAGGTTCTGTAATCGGCAAATCCTTAATAAGGTTGTTATTTTCCTAGTTATTGTGTTTATTCCAAATGTACACTTGCCAAATTAAAAAAAAAGTGTTTCTACAGGCAGAAGGTTTTTCTTATCTTAATGCATTCTTTGCACCACTTGCTGACCGGTAGTAAAAATACGTCATAAATTTTTACATTGAATATCAGTGTTATGGCAGCAGTTAGCTGCCATAACCCTTATATTGTTTCTTTACCATGGGCGATTCTGCAGTGGATAGAAGTGGTCCCACGGGCGCATTCGCCGTGGGATCACTTTTAGAGGTGGCGGGAGAGGTGCCCCCCCCCTGCAGCTTCCTGGTCATTTCCCTACTCATCTCTATGCCCTTGGAGGACCAGAACGACCTTGACGTCACTTCCAGTTCTCAGACCAAAACAAATATTTTTTTTTAAGTCAAAATGCAAAAAAAAAGTATTTTTTTTTCTTTTGCTTTTAAAAGTAAATGAGAGATTTGAGGCTTTTTTGACCCCAGATCTCTCAATAAAGAGGACATGTCATCTTTATTTCTATTACAAGGGATGTTTAGATTCCTTGTAATAGGAATAAAAGTGATCAAAAAAATAAATAAATAAAGGGACAGTGTAAAAATAAAAAGCGCCCATCCCTCCGTGCTCACGTGCAGAAGCGAACCCAAATGTAAGTCACGCACGCATATGTAAATGGTGTTCAAAACACACATGTGGGGTATCACCGTGATTGTTAGAGTGAGAGCAATAGTTGTAGCTCAGTACCTCCTCTGTAACTCTACTATCACTGTCACCAATGGAGATTTTTAGGTACCATAGTTTGTCGCCATTCCACAAGCGTATGTAATTTTAAAGCATTACATGTTAGGTATTTATTTACGCGGTGTAACATCATCTTTCACATTATACAAAGAAAAATTGGGGTAAGTATTGTGTTTTTCTTTTTTTAATTAATACATTTTTTTTTTTTAATATTTTTTTTTAAATTGCATTTAAAAGACCACTGCACAAATACTGTGTGACATAAAATACTGCAACAATTGCCATTTTATTCTCTAGAGTCTCTGTTAAAAAAAAAATATATATATATATATATATATATATATATATATATATATATATATATATATATATATATATATATATAATGTTTGGGGGCTCTAAGTAAGTTCTATCAAAAAATACTAATTTAAACTTGTAAACAAAAAGTCTCAAAAAAGGCCTGGTCAGCAAGTGGTTAATGTAAAAAGCCTTCTGGGTGCTGCTCCTCTCCCCAGCCCCCCTCCTTATACTTACCTGAGCCCCATCTTGATCCAGCCATGTGCATGAGAGCAGCTCTCCCAGGTCTCTGTCTCACTATTGGCTCACACAGCAGTGGGAGCCATTGGCTCCTGCTGCTGTTAATCACAGCCAGTGAGCCACTGAGGAGAGAGGTGGTGGTGGGACTAAACTGTTCTCCATGTGTGAATGGACAATGTCCATTCACAGGAGCACCGCTCAGAAATGAGCCTGCTCGAGTGCCCCCATGGCAAGAGGCTTGCTATTGGGGGCACTTGGCAGGGGGGAGGAGCCAGAACCTCCGGTGGAGGACCCAAAAAGAAGAGGATCGAGGTTGCTCTGTGCTTTATGTTTGTTATGAAATAAATGTTGCCTTCAGCACCACTTTAGGTGGATCCTGTACTAACAAAAAAAAAATTAAACTGACATTACTGAACTTCCTTTTGGAAAATGTTAGTTGCTTGACTGTTATGGTAATCCAAAAGGTTCAGTGTTTTTTAAATTACTGAACCTAAACAAGACATTCTGACTTTCTTATGGCTTCACTACCTGAATGCTTATTCCAGGTCAGTGACTTGAAAAGTATTGAAACCAAAAGAAACCAGCCAAATAGCATTTTCTGAAGTGGTCAGCATGTTTTCCTCTGTAGAAATTGCCTTTAAAGTATAACTATGGCCAGGCTATGGACATTTAAATACTTACAAGTATTAAATTAGGTTTTTAGGGATAGGAGTATTCCATCATCAAATTTACAGCAGTAGCACGGAAGTCCTTGTCTAAGCCAGATCAGCTCACTCTGCTCTTCCCTCCCAGCAGTGACTTGGCAGCCTTCCATTCTGTAAAGAAAACACAGGGAATGTGCACTGGAAGAGAGGGAAAAAGTGCTAAGGCCTTAGACTTTGATGAGTTCAGTGCTTCTTTTTTGGGAATGAGGATGAACTGACACTCAGGTCACCAGAACTAGTATTACCATTAGAAGATTTCCCCTCTATTACTTTACTGGGGACAACCCAAAATTATAGATTTTCCTTACTTTCACTTTTAATGCTAATGATAAACAGGAAAATTAGAGAGGGTGAATCTTCTTAACGGTGGCAAAGACAGTAATAAAACGAACAGGAGTTCTTGTTCCTTTCCACTCTATCTAAAACTAAAACTAAAACAAAGTTTTGCCTTTAGCTATACTTTAAAAGTTAGTAATCCATCATTGAGGCAGAACATCTGGTACTGCAGGCTGACTGGCTTGACTAGTTTCAGACCTGGACGGCCTCAATGCTAGTCTGGCTGTCTACTCTGAGATCTGGCCAGTGTAACTAGGATGTAGGGCAGTGTCTGGGGGTCACTAGTAAATAGGGCAATGTCCAGAGGTCAGTAGTTGGTATGTTAGTGTACAGCAAAAAGCAGAACAGAAGACAGAGTGTCAGTAGGGCAGAGGGCAGGGCATCAGCAGGGCAGAGCACAGGACAGGGGTGCAGCAGGGTAAAATGGCATAATACAGGGGGTTCAGAAGGACAAGGTACAGAGGGGCTCAGGAGGCCACACCATTTAGGAGCTGCAGAAGGCACAGTGCAGGTGGGCTCAGGAAGGCACGCTAAAGGGGGTTTAGGAGGGCATGGTACAGGGGGATTCAGGTGGGCAGGGGGGCTTAGAAGGTCACACCACATGAGGTCTCAGGGGGGCATGGTACAGGGGGTCTCAGGAGAGCACAGTACAGGGGGGCTCAGGAGGTCACACCACATGGGGGCTCAGGAGGGCACTGTAAAGGGGGCCCAGTACAGGGGGGCTTAGGAGGGCACTGCTCAGGGGGGCTCAGGAGGGCACAATACAGGGGACTCAGGAGGGGACACCACATGGGGTCTCAGGAGGGCACAGTACAGGAGGCTCAGGAGGTCACACCATATGGGGGCTCAGGAGGGCACTGTACATGGGCCTCAGTACAGGGGGGATTAGAAGGGCATGGTACAGGGGGGCTCAGGAGGGCACTGCACAGGGGGGCTCAGAAGGACACACCACAGGGAGCTTAGGAGGGCACAGAGATGATTTTCTGATGCAGAGCAGCACAGGAAAGCTCCTGTGGCTGATCTACTTGTTCTGGTGCTTTGATCTCCGCTGGCCCTTCTCTCTTGTCTATTCCACATGATGTCATCCACAAGCATCTTGAATGGACTGAACAGGATGGCTGGTGGGGCTCAGCACAGTACACACTGGGGATGAGCTCAGGCACGTTTGGACAAGAGCCCAAACCCACCCCAGCTATCTCACCTGCAAGCTGTCAAAGCTGACAGCCAAACATAGGCAGCAGAAGGATTCCCCACCCCATAGCATGCCCCTTGCTTACGTTTGCTTAAGATTGGATTTTACAGCTTCCCAGCCTCAAAGCTCAAGTGGCCAATATGCCTGTGCTCATTGCTTCCCTGCACAGCTCTGCTACTCTGGGGGAGAAGCATTTATGGGTTGGCAAGGCAATGACTCAAATACAATCTACCCATCACCTGCCCACGGTCAATCAGTAGTCCACAACCAATGGGTTGCTAACTCCGTATATAGATGAAGTGAGTGGAGATGGAGTTTGTTAGGGTATTCTGTCAATGTCTCAGGCGTAGCAACTGTCTGATTGTATGCTGCAACCTCTTGTGGCCTTCAGTAGCCATCTTGAGTGAGACAACCTTTCCTAAATAAGGGTCTCCTCCTCATTTTGGTGCGTTTCTGGTGAGTGAACGGTAGGGAGAGAAATCTGATTGTGAGGGACAGTGAATAGCTCATGGTCAGGTTCCTGGCAAGGAGGGATAGTTTAGGGAAGGCTCTTTCTTTATTATACACACTCTGGTGAGTGGTGCGAAGACAAGGAGCTGGCAAAGACTGGAGGAACGCTTTCTATTCACATCCAGAAGGGACATTACCCTTGCTAACAGAAGCTGTCATCTAACATATATTGGAAATGCTGGGAAGCTGTACATGCTCTGAATTGTTTATATCAGTACTGGAGATCCATTTATTTGTTACTGTGGACCACTGTGCAAGAGTTTAGAGCTATATACATTGTGTGCGAGTACTTCCTCCCTATTACAAGGTACCCAACTTAGGCCCCACCCACACACACAATGACTGCAATTTGATCTAGACTGCATTACAGGTACCAGACCAGTATTACAGTATTTAATATGGACATGTGTTTTAGGTACTTTTCTATTGAGTTTATGAATGTCTTCTCAGAAGGAAACTTTGTATCAAAGTGATGCGCACCGCTAAGCTTGGTTGTATTTTGTATGCAAGCATCATCATTGTTTTGAACTAAGCAGATTTATTTTTTCTATTCTATGCTCATTACTTATAGAAATAAATAGACTTTGCTCTTCAGTCATTTGGCGGAAACAATTTTATAAACTTGGCCTCTTTGAAATTAGGAGCATTTCAAGCAGAGAAGTTACAGTGTAAATATTTATGACTAGATGTAGTTTATAAATGTTACCCTCTCAAGTAAGGATTTAATAATTTCTTATGTTGTACATTTTAAATGTTCATCTTTCTCTAGTGAAAGGGTTTTTGACAGAGTAGATCTGCAATCCTGTGTTTAAAAGGCTATGAATCATTTTAGAACATGTTTCCTGTAAAATGAAATGTTAATTATTAATACTGCATATTAAAATGCCTGTCATTCTAAGTACAAAAAACAAAGCCAATCACATGACTGGAAATACATATATTGTTTGCATCTTGGTTGTAGGCTATTTAACTTGTTGCGGACTGTGCACTGTAGCTTTACTGCTACAGTGCAGGCAGGCTGTGCAGAATTCTGCTCTTCTGGGAAGGTGCGCACGCGTGTGCTGCCGGCGCGCCGCTTGTGCTGTGATTAGTCACAGCACCAGCCGATCAGTGGACCGATCAGTGGTTACCGGCCAATATAAGAAGGCCAGGACCAGCTGATCGGTGAGACGGAAGACAGGACAGAGCTCTGCCTATGTAAACAACGCAGAGCTCTGTCCTGTCAGCAGGGATGTGCTGGATTTTGTTTCCCTCCAAGGGAATAAAAACCAGCACATTCTTTAGTGAAAGTAACAAAAATATGTAGTAGAGTACAATACATATTGGCCTAAATGTAAGATGAAATTTTATTTTTAAATTTTTTAAATTGGATATGTTTAATAGTAGAAAGTAAAGAAGTGTCAGGTTTTTTTTGGTTTAAAGCACAAAAAATAAAAAACTCAGTGCTGATCAAATACCACCAAATGAAAGCTCTATTTTTAAATTACATAAATGTCTTTTATGTACAGCGTTGCATGACTGCACAACTGTCAGTGAAAGTTACACAGTGTCATATAGCAAAAAATGGCCTGGTTAAGAAGGGGGGTAAATCTTCCAGATGTCAAGCGGTTAAAGGAAACCTGTTTTGAGAGCACTAGTAAGGAGACCATTGCTGACCTGCTAAAAAAATTGATAGTTGGCTGGCCTTCTTTGGCCCTGATACTTTCTTAGTCAGCGGGAAAGTAAGGCCTTATCTGCATACTTGTTTTAGGCCAGTGACTCAGAAAGTAAAACCTTTGGAACAACAGCTAGACAATGAAAAGTTTCAAAAAGAGAGTTTTAGCAGCCTACATATGTGCTCTGTACTGGTTTACTATAAATTATTAGGGCAACTGCAGATGTAGGATGAACCATTTTTGTTCTAATTTATCAGGCTAGAAAACATTGGTGAAACTACTGCTAAAGAAATCTATACTGCTGCTATGGGGCTTGGGAAGGCCTGGTCAAACCTCAGAGCGATGGGTGCCTCTGCAATTAAACTGAGCTTTTTGGCCCCATCCAGACTTTTGTCAGAGTTCTGTGACAGCTCACCTGATTGCCACTGTCACTTGTAAACAAAACCAGCAGAGGTAGTCTTCCACTACTCACTTCCTCTGCTGGTCTAACAGATGGCATCATCTAATACAGACACAGCAGAGGTCATGGGTAGTGAAAGACTTGTTTTGATGTGAAAACTATGTACACATTCTGGGCTCACCTACGGCAACACTTTCTTCTGAGCCTTCTCAGCCTGGTGAATTTTTAAATGCCCATTAGTAAGTAGGGCCAGCAATTTCTCTGGTGGCACACCTTCAGGTGAGGCAGGCTGTAGTCATCAGTAAAAGTCACTGATGCCTCTATAACCTTTTGAAGTCAACAGAGCCATTTTACCTTATAAAAGATCACCTGTTTATATATTGCAAGCTGAATTAATGAGACTAATGTGAAAAGAAAATGCACCATCTCTTTAATCACAAACGCAAATACAGACATCCTGTGGAAGCAGGAAGGCCCTATCTAATATTTTCAAATTGTGAAAAGTAAGAAAAAATCAAACAAATTCTATACAATGTGCTGTGAATTTTATATCTCACCCTGACCTATTCAGTACACTGGGCTATATGTTTTATATTCCACACCACCCCTTTGTTTGCATCATGCTGTACATTTTATATACCACAGTGTCTGATTTTATACTCTATGCTATCATTTTTATATTCTACGCTGATCCATTCTGTACACTGTGCTGTGAAATTTGTACTGTACACTCTGGTAATATGTTAAAAACTGCTAGGACTGGGCATCTCACTACTCTAAATTTCTGAGACACCCTAAAATGTGCACCTAGTGGTGCTCAGTATTGTATACATTGCTGCTCTGCTGAAGTAACTTCATTCTCAGCTCCAAACTCATTTTTACTATGGTCAAATCATCCACCAAGGTAATGGTGAAAAGCACCATGTGACCTCTGGCTGAAATTTGACAGCCAGGCAACTAGCATACGTACAATGATAATTCTGCGGGATCCATGTCAGTAGAGGTTTCCTTTAAAAGGAACTTATCATGTTTATGAATATGAAAGCTTTCAATATTTACTTACTATTGAACATAATGACTATTTGGATTTTTTTCTTAAAAGAGAAGTGCAGGAATACAGAAAAATAAAAACTCATACTCACCTAGATGGCTGCAGGCTCTACCCCGAGAACTGAGCGATCAAACACACTCAGTTCTCCCCCCTCTGCTCTGAGCAGGGAGACGTGACTGTCAAGTACTCACTGAAGTGCTGGGCTGTGGAGAAGGTGGGGAGGGGCTGGCTTAGGCATGCTGAGAGGCTGAGCCAGCTACATGTCCAGTTTGTTCAACACTCCTGTGACCCCGTTTTTGATATCACTCAGCCAGAGAGCTTTGGCTATGCTTCTCCTTTAACAACTTGGTGAGTGATTGAATTAGAACAAGCATGTACTGTATATATGCAGCATTCCAACACTACATTGATTGCATGCTTGTTGAAGGTCAGTTGCTCATTAAAGTGTAAATATAGCCAAACATTTTTATAGCTTTGTATAGAGTAGGGAGGAGTTAGAATATCTGTCTTTTTTTTTTTTTTTTTTTTTTTTTAGCTTTCTGTGTGTCATTGGGCAGATTGACCTTTACTTCCTGTACTGGAGATGCAACCAATCAGAGAGAATTTCTTCAAAGTAAGGAGAAATCCCCTTTTAGAGAGTTGTTCCCATTGGAAGATTTACTCTCACCACTTGTTCGGGTGTAAAATTTTGGTCTCAAGGACAATAGTCATTACGACAAACAGAGAAGGCTAATCAATCCAGATGGTGCTAAAAGCATAGAGGTTGTATTCCCTCCTACTCCAAAAATGTAAAAAAAAAAAAAATTTGGCTATGAATAGACTTTAACGATAACTTCCTAAAACCAAATCAGCAAAGACAGCTCACTGATAAAAAAAAAGGTGTAAATGTTCCGTTGTTTTTTTAGTGATATGCTGCCTACAAATTTGTTGCTCTAAGCTGGCTGCTGATCTGTATTATATGAAGGAACTGGAAATGTGTTAAATGGTAGATGCTTGTGTTGAAAATGTTTTCAGTCTACTTTGGATTTTACAATAAGAAATGTTCAAATGTTTATCTTTCCTCTTTTGTAAATGATTTAACTTAAAGTGGAGCTTTGGGCAATATCCACACAGTGGTTTTCTGTCTTTGGAAAGTGCTGAAAGATGTCTGTCAGCTCCTTGGCTTGCAATGAGTGTAAAGATGTGGGCTGTGTGTTTATTTTCCCTCCTTATATTTCGCAGTGGCACAATCCTGGAAGTATTCCACGATAAAGGCAACATTTCACATGTCTGCATTCAGGGATCTTAGGAAGACTTTCCTTTATAACAACATAGCCTGAATTAAAGGACCAGTATACCCTAAAGCCACGTACACACGAGCGGACTGTCCGACAGAAAAAGTCCGATGGAAGCTTTTCATCGTCTATTCCGATCGTGTGTGTGCCCCATCTGACACCTTTTTTTGAAAATTCTGACGGACCTAGAAATAGAACATGTTCTAAATATTTCCGACGGAACCAATTCCTATCGGGAAAACCGCTCGTCTGTATGCTGTTACGACGGACCAAAAACGACGCATGCTCTGAAGCAAGTACGAGATGGAAGCTATTGGCTACTGGCTATTGAACTTCCTTTTTCTAGTCCCATCGTATGTGTTGTATGTCACCGCGTTCTGGACGGTCGGACTTTGGTAGGACTTTGGGTTGACCGCGTGTAGGCAAGACCGCTTGAATGGAATTCCGTCAGAGTTCCGTCGGAGAAACCTTCGGAGTTTATTCCGACGGCAAAACCTGGTCGTGTGTATACGGCATACCAGAACCTACTTTTATGATAAAAAAGATGATTTTAATACAGTAACATTTACAAAAGCTGTCAACAGTTAAAAGAAAAAAAAAAGTTTTGTTAACATGTATTAATCATGTGAAAACCAGCTTCTTACTGCATAGTGGGTTTTCTGGTATTTTCAAGTATTACAGTTTCCATGTTTTACTATATAAAAAATGGATGGTGTATAGGTCATCTAGTCATCACTTAGTATGCATGTCTGCTCATATTTTGTGCAAGTAACTATAATATTCTGTAATGACTGCCAGTCCATATTTTAAATCCCTGTTTATATATACAAAGCATGAGACATCCGGCATCATAGTAACAAAAAAATTTGACACAGAATTACTTTAATGGTTTCTGTTGCACAATGGAAGCCCAACTGTTTCTTATTTAAAGGAACTGTAACTAATTTGGAACCAAATACCTTTGTCCCTCTTTCCTCCTCAGTTGTCCCTCTTTTTTGGTCTGATGTACGTTGTATAGACGGCTATAAAAAAAAGTGGCTGTAAAAAAAAAATCACAATTTAACTATCCAAAGTGTTTTACTACACTAATGCCCCGTACACACGGTCGGATTTTCCGATAGAAAATGTCCGATCGGAGTGTGTTGTCGGAAATTCCGACCATGTGTGGGCTCCATCGGACATTTTCCATCGGATTTTCCAACACACAAAGTTGGACAGCAGGAGATAAAATTTTCCGACAACAAAATCCGATCCCGTCAATTCCGACCGTGTGTGGCCTGTTCCGACGCACAAAGTGCCACGCATGCTCAGAAGAAATTCCGAGACGGGACAGCTCGTTCTGGTAAACTTAGCGTTCGCAATGGATACAGCACTTACGTCACGCTGCAATGTTAAAAATGGTTTAATACAGCACACTCTCTTCTTCTTTATAATGTGACAAGAATTAAGTAGTTTTGCTGCTCATATTCACACACACTTCTCACAAACTTTTATTTGTGTTTTTTTAGTGGGATTCCCAGAATATATTGTTATTAGTTGTCACATCTGACAGTTTTATATTATTTTTTTTTATTTTTTTTTTGATTTTCAGCCTTTTTTTTTCTTTAATGTTATTTTTATTTTTACTCCAGAATATTTTTGGGTGTGTTTTGTGTGTCAAGTTACTCCAACACCATTGATATCTTTTATTATTTAATCTCAAGGAGATTGTTTGGTGTTGGTGTCCCTTGTTCATTTCACATTGTATATTTGAAATGTACCTGAATCCTCACAAACAAACTGTCCTTTTTGAAGTAAAACACATAGGAGAGTATAATTCAAAACAAAAATCCTTTATTAAGGGATCAGAACCAAACAAAGAGGAAGGCAACACTGGATCAACAGGAGAAATTAGCGAAGCCTGGGACCCCCACGGCAGACATCAAAATTGGTGGCCTGAGGAGTCCATATGTAAGGGAGGGCAGTCTGGTCCAGAATTCGCAGAGATCCGGATAGCAGCAGATGACATCTGTGTCCCCAGGCTGTGGTACCACAAGAGGCTGCATCTTTTGGCCGACCAGACTGAACCCAGGGCAATCACTGTCTGGTCTTCCTTCCACGCTTCCTTCCGGGCTGTGGCTGTGCAGTTGGAGATGTGGCAGGAGGAGGAGTAGGACCTGGAGGAGGACTGGGAGGACCTGGAGGAGGACTGGGGGGACCTGGAGGAGAGGGAGGAGGAGGAGGAGGACCTGCAGGAGGAGGAGGACCATCACAAAGGTGTGTCTGAGGTGTCATTTGGCCCCTCATACCTTTCTCAAGAGCCTCCAATATGAGGGCCTCACACATGACTTGTTGGCCCTCCTCCATCCTCTGCATTTTATATGCAATGAAGGCAGCAATGTTCTCCTCCATGTTGTGGGGTGCTCCCAGGACCTCTGTAGCCCTCCAAAAGAGTCCTCCGGTAGCCTCCTCTAGGGCACTCCTCCTACTGCCACTTTCTCTTTCCAGGGGGAGTGGAGGGACCTGCAGATCAGCCAGCCGGCTCGGCTCGGCCACCTCCTGGCTGAGACATCCCTGTGTATGAAAAAGGGACATGGTTGTAATGTTTTGCTTCATCAATCCCAATCCTAAATTAGTACTCCCAACTAACATCTAGTTAACATCATTGATTGGACAAGCAGAAATATTTAGAGGAATGCTATACCTGGCTCAATCTGGGCTCCTCCACATGCGGCCTGGAAGGCACAGGTTGGGCGTCAGAAGCCTCAGCCGGGGGGGAAGGAAACGTGGAAGGAAGACTGGAGAGGGATGACCTGGGTTCAGTCTGGCCTGCCAGAAAATACAGCCTGTCGTAGTACAACATCCTGGGGACATAGATGTCATCTGCTGCTCCGGATCTCTGTGAATCCAGGACTTTCTTGCGCTCCCTTAGATATGTGCTCCTCAGACAACCAATTAATATCTTTAAATAGGTGATGTCTGCCGTGGGGATCACCTGCTTCACAATTTCACACAATTGCACCAGTGCTGCCTTCCTCTTTGTTTGGTTCTTGAAATGGGGGTGGTTAATCTCCCACAGACAGGGCAGCTCCCGTAACATATCTATGAATACTGACATGAAGTCATTATCTTTGAGTAGCATATCCATGTTCACTGCAAGACACAACACAAGACAAAGCCTAATGTCAGACAAAACTCTCCTAATCTTGTTACAATATAGGCCTCAATCTAGAAGCAGTATAGGCACAAGTTTGTCTCTTACCTTCGTTCTTACGATCGGCGCGTCCAATGCTCCTTCCTCCGCTCACAGATCGTACGTAATACGCACGCGTGTTACGCTTTATACACGCTGCGCATGTGTGTAACTCCGCCCGCCCCTGACGTTCTTTCTAGTCTATTTCCCGCCCCTTTTCGTTCGGCGCAGTGGGTGAAGAGCACATGGCGGAGTTAGAACAGGTGCATGCTAATTCTAGCAACGAGGAGGAGGAGGAGGAAAGCCCGGATCCGGACACGTCCCGATCCAGAAGGAGACGTTTTAAGGCCAAAATATGTCCTTTGGGGAGATGTTGGAGATGGTCGACATAAAGAAGTCCGACTATGATGGAAAGTATGGACCTTAGCCCAACCCCAACATCAGAAAGGCCAAGATCATGGCGAAAGTGGTCAAAAGCCTTCACAGGAATTTCGGGGTACGAAGATCTAAAGATCAGCTCAGGAAGCGGTGGTCGGACCTGAAGTTGAGAGAGCCAGAGCAGTACCGAAAGATCTGGAGAGTGCTGCAAAAAAGTAAGTAATTGTGCTGTGTTCCTATTCTTTCTGTCTTTATTACGTTCGTGCTGCTCCATATGCTTTTATTAATTGTAACGTTTAAAAGGGCAACTTTAATGTTCATGGGCCCATTATTCGTTCGTATCAAACATTTTTCTTTCGGCCTCTAGAACACCATTGTTTAGGCCATATGCATTTTCCCACATTTTTTTTGGGCCTACTTGGATGCCAAATATTTGTTTGTGTAGATGGGTTTGTTACTAGAATGAAATGCAAACTAGATTGTGTGTAAGGAGAGGACACTGAGCAGCTGTTTTCACATCTGGACACTGGAGCACTAGTGTGGGACATAAGAACACCATTTTTATTAGGGGGCCACACAGGTGCTCCAGTGTATACTATAGGGGGGTCTCCATCTGTGAAGCTTGTACTAAACAGGTAAAGTATTGCAGCTTGACAAAGGGCAATAAAAAAAATACATCTTGGAACTCGGCTAAAATAGACAATTGTACCCCACTTCCAAGCAATGTTTCCTGTTTCTAGTTCTGCCATCAAATATCTGTGTGCTAATTATACCATTTTTGTTTTACATAGGGGAGAAAAGACTCGGAGGACACCCCTCATCCGAGGAGACCAGAGACCCCCCACCTCTGGAAGAAGGGGAACTTACACCAACACAAGCTGAGCAGGAGGATGAAGAAGATGTGGTGGAGATTGGCACCACAACAGGTGAGTGTCTGCGACCACAGGCTCAGGTAAAAGAGATGGATGGTGGTAGATTTTTGAGACCTGTTTTTTTTTTCTTTATCTCTTTTTAGGTGATCGTGATGTGAGGGATAGAGAACGCTTTACTTCAGAAAGTGCCCAGATCCTGATCGGGGAGATCATGGGGTGTAATGCCGAACTGCAAAACATCCAGCAAAAAATCCATGATGTTATTAAAAAAAATAATAACATCATTGATGTTTTGGGGCGAATTTAAAACCCCACAAAATCACTTTTTGTATTGTGGTTCAATCTTTTAAATTTTTTTGCAATGTTTTGAAAAGCCAAATTTGGAGGATGCACACAGTGTGCCAACATGTGCTATCTGCCATCACGGGAGATCAATGGACGCATTTTGGGGGTGCAACCCCTTCCTCAATTATAAAGTCGCGTTGAGGAAGGGCTTGCTCCCCCAAAACACGTCCCTTGATCCCCCCTGATGGCAGATAGCACATGTTGACATTGGGAAATTGGTGTGCATCTTCCAAATTTGGCTTTTCCAGGGGTGATTTCCCCCCATCTGAACGCTATATCAAACCCAGTTCCTAAATACTGATGTCTGATATAGCCTTTAGGTTTTACCTAATGTGAACTTTGTATGTTCAAGTTTTTTGGCTTTCTTGTTGGTTTTACACAGGCCTGTTTTATCTGAAATGGACATTTCAATTTTTGATAATGCTACTGCAAAAATTGTTATACAACAAACATGTTGGTTTGTTTTAAAAACCTTTGGTAAATGCACATGTGATTGTGCAGGTATAAAAAAGTGGCTTACTCAAGAATGTGTGGATTATTGTCTCAACACTACAACACTTTTGGGGTGATGTAATAGCTGTTTTATGCAAAAATGGGGGTTATTTCCTAAGGGCAAATCCTCTTTGCACTACAAGTGCAGTTTCAGTGCAGTTGCAAGTGCACTTGTAGTGAAATGTGTTTTTGCATTTAGGAAATAACAGCCAACAGTGCTTTGTATAAGGTTACCCAATCACAACATTTTCTGCACTCAAAACATTTCTGTCAGGGTCAGCTAAAACAAACACAAGCAGTAAATGTCCACAAAGATTTTCTTTTTTTTTTTCTTTTAAAAAGGCTTCACATATTGTCTGGCATATTGATAGCCCCCCTACCCGCAAAGAACTCCAGGTAGCGTAACTGGACATCACGGGCACTCAGGGAGGGCAAGCCAGGACGGCCACTTTCAAGCGCCGTCAGTGTGGTTTGATGTAGGATTCCGGCCTCAGGCCCAACTGAGCCAGCATAGTTGGCCGAATGTTTCCGTAAAAAGTTATGGAGAACACAGCACGCAAGTATTATATGGTTCAGTTTATACTCTGCCATATGGATAGGTGTCAGAAATAGGCGGAACCGGCTGGCCAGGATTCCAAATGTGTTCTCCACCACTCTTCGGGCTCTGGCCAGCCGGTAATTAAAAACCCTCTGTTCCGGGGTGAGGGTCCTCATCGGGAATGGCCGCATCAGGTGGTCCCCCAGCGCAAATGCTTCATCAGCAACGAACACAAATGGGAGTCCTTCCACATTGTCCTCTGGAGCTGGCAAGTCCAAGCTGCCATTCTGGAGACGCCTGTAGAACTCCGTCTGGGTGATGACTCCACCATCGGACATCCGGCCATTCTTCCCCACGTCCACATACAAGAAGTCGTAATTAGCCGACACCACCGCCAACATCACTATACTATTAAACCCCTTGTAATTATAATAGTACGACCCCGAGTTGGGTGGTGGGACGATGTGGACGTGTTTCCCATCAATTGCCCCTCCGCAGTTAGGAAAGTCCCACCGCTGGGCAAAGTGGGAGGCCACAGTCTGCCATTCCTGTGGCGTAGAAGGAAATTGTTGAGGAAAAAACAATAAACATTACTATTTTTCTGAAACATGGCAAGCAGATTAGACACAAACATTATGGGGCAACCTCCAGATAGCATTTATTAAGGGGAATTTAACAAGGCCAAAGTATAAGGTACACCTATCATGTCCCCCCCCTCTCATGGGCCATTTCTAACATTATGGGGTGTGTGGAAATTTTGGACAGGTAACCCTCTTCACTTCATTGAGAGATGAATGCCTAAATAATGGGTCTTACTTGGAACAGCCCCTCCTTAGTTACACTATTGGCAGCCCACTGGACAGGTAAGAAGTGTCATAATACAAAGATATAAATACACACTGTACACATTTGAGGACATTTGGACATTCTGCTATTACCTATCAAGATAATAATAGGATACAAAAACTTTAAACAGTACCATTGGAAAGTATACAGGCAGGCCCTTGCACTACATGCTTTGGGTAATTCAGCCATAAATCTGACCACAAAAGAGATGGGTATAGTGTGTATGGGTTTGCCAAAGTCAGCAGATAGATGATTGAGGATAGAGAATGGGGATCAGCTGACTTAGCAGTTGGGGGAGGGAGGGTTACTAAAAATTATTTGGGGACACCACAAAAAAAAGCCTCTGGCACTCTGCCTGAATTTAAATCAAAAATAACATTACCAAACATTTTAGGGGGTGTTTGGGGTAAAGCACTACTATGGAGCTGATAAAATACATTGTTAAGTGACTACATGAGGTGAATATAGGGCAGGAGACACCATGCTGGGGAGGTTATTGAAGGGCAAATATGTATGAAGGACCTTAAATAATAATTACATAAAAATCCAGCATGCATGAGGACAAAGGGGACATTCACAGCTTATTACAAGCATGGTAATTAGGGAATGAGGAAAGAAATACAATATATTATCAAACATTAAAGACAATAAAATGTGATATAAAAGGATAAAAATCTTACCTTCATATACTCCTTCTGCAGGACCTGTATGATGGCAGAACAGGTCTCTGGGATAATGATACCCAGAGCCTGGGGGGAGATGCCTGTCGAGAACTTCAAGTCCTGCAGACTTCTCCCTGTGGCCAAATACCGCAGGGTAGCGACCAACCTCTGCTCCGGAGTGATGGCTTGCCTCATGCAGGTATCCTGCCTGCTGATATAGGGGGTCAGCGAAGCCAACAAACGGTGAAACACGGGGTCCGTCATCCTGAGAAAGTTCCTGAAATCATCAGGATTATTCTCACGGATCTCACGGAGCAAAGGCATATGACAGAACTGGTCACGCTGAAGCAACCAATTCTTGGTCCATGAACTCCTCCCCACCCTGTTCATGGTCAGGACCCCAACACCAAGCCCCCGCACAGCACGAACTCTACGAGGAGTACGCATACGAAACATGGCTAGAAAACGGTCGGCTGCTCAGAACGAAGTAACAGAACGCACTGAAGAACAGCAAGGCCTGTGAAGAGCGACCTGAAAAACAGCAACGAGCAGGCAAGATCACACAGAAAACTCTGATACGAACTGACTGCACGCACTGAAGAGCAGATACAAACCCACAAGCACAAACTGAACGGCAGAAAACGATCTGAAAGCCACGAGTCTGAAAAAGCGCGAATCGTCTCTCACCAAACTTTTACTAACACGAGATTAGCAAAAGGAGCCCAAAGGGTGCCGCGCTTGGTTCTGAACCGGCCTTTTCTAGTCTCGTCGTACGTGGTGTACGTGACCGCGTGGTTGTCGATCGGAAATTCTGACAACTTTGTGCGACCGTGTGTAGGCAAAACAAGTTTGAGCCAACATCCGTCGGAAAAAATCCTAGGATTTTGTTGTCGGAATGTCCGAACAAAGTCCGACCGTGTGTACGCTCTATAAGTCTTTCATGAACCTCTAAATGATAGCATTGTCTATTCTGAAAATAAAAAAAGGACTTGTGGGTTTAACAAATAATTTTTTGCACATTAAAGTGGTTCAAAAGGTAACACATTTATTACAATTTGCTGTCCTTTCCCCCTCGATACATCTGGCTTGGGATCGAGTCCACTAATCTGCCCCCATAGCAAGTGGCTTGCTTTGGTAGCAGACACAGAAGAGGCAGAGCCAAGATCTTCAGCAATGGACCCGAGAAGAGAAGGTTCAGGGCCAATCTGTGCAATACAATTTCAGGCAAATATAACATGTTTTATATTTTAATAGTGAGTTGTATAGTCAAATGAGGAGGGGCGAGAACACTTTCATTCTGGGAGGACGTCCTCCCATTTTTGCCACGCATGCACGCCCGCCGGGGGAGCGTGGCGCAGGGATCAGTGGTGCGTTGTGTCCCTCGGACACTGCACATCACCGATCAAGGTAAAGAGCCTTTGTAAAATAGATAGATAGATAGATAGATAGATAGATAGATAGATAGATAGATAGATAGATAGATAGATAGATAGATAGATATTTTATCTAATCTGTAGTTATTTCTTTCTGTATATGCATGCTTGTGCATCAACATCTCAAATTGTCAAATTGCTGTTATACTGGTTAGCAAATATTTTAAGACATACTTCTTACACCAGCCAGGCAAATTTTCAGTGGCGGCTGAATAGTATTATCATGCTGTTTGTGCACTTCACCAGGGCCCATGACCCTCATTAGTTAGACAGGGGATGAAATATATGGGGGGCAATTAGCCACTGACACTTGTCATTAGGTGTATTCTCCAGGAGCATAAGATATTTACCAATGCATGTTTTTATTTCAATACGGCATTCTACACATCAAAACTGCAATCTTGCCCTGCACCTACCAATTTCTGTGCTAGTCTGAAAAAGATTTGAGCTTTAATAAAGATCACAGGTGTTTGTACATAGAGATTGTAAATGTTTGAAAATGAGGATTTATGAGCAAAGATATTTTGCAACACAAATTGAAGACGTGTTTGAACTGATGTTTTTCTTTAGCTTAACTCCGTTGTAATTTCTTATTAAAAAGTACAGACAGCTGATGTTTGAGAAATTGTATTCTGTCTTTTCGGGAATTTAAAGGTCAAGCATTTGACAGGTGTTATAATTACCTACAAAGTGCAGCCTTTTACTTGACTCTCTTAACTACAATCATTCTCTAAAAGCAATTTGCTTTAACAAAGCAAGCAATCATGGCTCAACTCCTCTCGCTGAATGTAAAGAAAGCTACATAGTAATCTGAACGATCCTTTAAAACATTTTGCAATCTGGTATCCAAATGCCTCCAATTTAGTGTTTATAGTTGAGATTTATGAGGACCCAAAATGGGTGATTGTGGCGAAACTCCGGAAATCAATGCAGCTTGCAGATGGGAATCATTTCACAAAAGCATCGCTTTAGCGGCCCCGGCAATTCGTTGTACTAACAGTCTGACAATTACTCTTCAAAGACAAATTGAAATGATAAATATGCAGTCTCTGCTCCTGTTTGAAAACAATAAACAGGCATGTTTTATGAGTGCTTAGGTAGAACTTCAGCTTGCTTTGTACTTTAATACATTCTCTTGAAAATCTTTACAGAGCTGAAGTTGTTATAAATATTTAGTGCAAGTAATGTGTACAAACAGAGACTGGCACCACTGGAGCCAATCACCTTTTAGTGTCTTATTTACTTGCCATTCAGTCTTTATGTTGAATGAGTATCCATTTCAAGATTTCAGTCATAGCTGTAGTGCATTATTTGACACACTTTTTTTTATCAGTTACCTGCTCATTTGGGAACCCTGGCTTGGATTTCCCATCACTTTCTGTCCTATTGACCATGATCACCAGGACAAATAAAGACGGTGAATCTGATGAGACAGACACTGCAATAAACCCCTGTTCTATTTTGACCTAAAGAATTTTAAGGACCTAGTTTTTTTGGCCATGATATACCATAGATCTATCTTTCTTTGTAACAATTTCCATACGTATCCTAGATACATAGTATTGAGTCCAGTGCCCCACTACCTTGCCTGCAATAAAATCCTGGCAGGGTTTCTAAACCATCCCTGCTGTATCCAAAGATAGACAAAAAATGTGGATTTTAGTATATCAAAAACAAAGATTAAAGCTACACTTTTCAAAGTCACACCATGAATTGGCTATTGACTCAGGCCCTAAGCCATGCCCCTTGACATGTTTCACTCTCATTGGGCTTATTCATATTAATAGGCCCAATTTGGATGTAACACGTTAGGTTGGGGATTATGTTGGAAGCCAACTACACTGATTAAACTTCATGGTGTGACTTTGAGGAGTGCAGCTTTGACTATTATTTTTTGCTTAACATGCCTGAATGGGATGAACTCTTAAAAGCCGACACCCAGTGCTATGAGGGATCAGAGGAACACACACAGAACTTGGAGCAGTGCAGTTTTTCTTTGCTTCCCTACAATGATCTTAACATAGTTAAAATAGACGTGCCATGAAAATGGAAAGCCTACTCAATTGAAACCCCTCTACCCCCAAAGTCAAATCAACTGCAAAGGTGATTTAAATAAGTAGCTGTTACTAAAAAGGGAAAACAAAAATATTTAGCTTCCAATTCAGCCACTTCTTGAAGGGCCATGTCGCCATGTCGCCATGACTCCCCACTGTCTCCTGGATTAGTTGGTGGCTTTTCATTGAAAGTCAGATTTAAATTTACCTTTGATGTTTGACTCAACCAACCTTCAATTAAAGGAGATCCATAAAAGCCTTAGAAAAAGACAAATGTCACAGATGTATCCTCTTAGGGCAAAAATACCAGTGTCAAAACAATGTACCTGGAAAAGCTTTAAATATTTAAAGTAGTTATAAAGGCAAATAGTTATTTTTTTACCTTTTTACCCTTATATGTTTTCTGCATTAAGGTAAACAAACTTTCAAAAGTTTCTCCACCCAGCCCCCCTAAACACCCACCCAAACCCAAACTCAATCCAGCGTTGTGCAGATCTTCTCCTATCTTTCTTTTCTCAGCAGCCATTTGCTCCTGCTGTTGTCCATTAAATCTTGTGAGGAGAGAGAGGGGGCATGACATGTTTCTTAATTAAAAAAAAAAAAAACCTTTACAATCACTTTAATAGCACTCCCAGCCTTTATCAGGAGGCCCTGACATTGCTGATTGGCCACGTATTAAACACCATTAACTCAGAGTGTTATTTTTTGGACACCCTGCTGGAGCAAGCTCAACACATAATGGGACTAAGATAATACACTTCATGTTAACTAGCTGAATAAATAAATGGATTTCAAAATGACAAAAACAGAATTTGGAAATACATTTGGAATACTACATTTCTACATGAACAAACAGCAGCTGTTTTTAAGCTGTTAAGTATTTTAAAGTGAAACTAAAGTCTCATTTTTTTTCTTTGAAAATAATAAACGTGTTATACTTACCTGCTCTGTTAACTTTTTTTGCATAGAGCAGACTGGATCCTCCTCCTCTCAAGTCCCATGCTGGCACTCCTGGCCCCTCCCTCCTGCTGTGTGTCCCCACAGCAAGCAGCCTGCTATGGGGGCACCCGAGTCGAGTCTCAGCTCCGTTTGTCCATTCAGCCATGAAACCGTGGTTTGGCCCCCTCTCTCTCCTGATTGGCTAACTGACTTTGATTGACAGCAGCGGAAGCCAATGGCGCTCAGCCCATCAGAAGGCAGAGTCCGGGACGGCCAAGGCACTCGTGCACATCGCTGGATAGAGATGGACCTCAGGTAAGTATTAGGAGGGCTGAGGGGGGCTGAGGGGGGCTGCTACACAAAGGAGGTTTTTTTTATCTTAATGCATAGAATGCATTAAGATAAAAAAACCTTCTGCCTTTACAACTCCTTTAATGCCCAAAATCTGGACACAGGTGAACTTTAACCACCTCCCACCCACCGTATAGACAAGTTACGGGGAGCTCTCTTGTTCTGGGATGACATCATATTATGTCGCCCCACTCTCAGCGTGCTTGCGCACCCACGGGGGTGCGCTGCATGGTGATTGGTGGAGCGCTGTGTCCCTGGGACATGGCGCATCCTCGATCTCAGTAAAGAGACGATGACGTGGCTCTTTACCCATGCTATTGGCTGTGTCCAATCACAGCTGATCACATGTAAACAAGGAAATGCTGGTTATCGGCTATCCTCCCCTCACACTGACAGAGTGTGAGGAGAGGAGAGCCAATCAGCGGCATTTCCTCACAGGGGAGGCCTGCACAGATAATCAAGGCACTGATTATCAGTACAGTCCCAACAGTGCCCAGCAGTGATGCCAAACAGTGCCCAGCAGTGCAGCAGTGTTTTTTTACAAAATTTTCTAACAGAAACTAAAAAAAACAGTTTTCTTTTCAAAATTTTCAGTCATTTTCTTCTTTTTACCAAAAAAATAAGTAACCCTGTGGTGATTAAATACCACCAAAAGAAAGCTCTATCTAGCTCGACAAAATGATAACAATTTCATTTTGGTACAGCGTTGCATGAACACACAATTGTCATTTAAAATGTGACAGCTCTGAAAGCTGAAAATTGGCCTGGGCAGGAAGGGGGTGAAAGTGCCCAGCTGTTAAAGAAGCTGTTAAAGAAAAGTAATGGAGTTAAATATGAATCATTGCATATTAGTATTTAATGTTTACCTCCTAAAAGTGTAAAGCCAGAATAGCAGGATATTGGCTTTAACACACATACTGTATCTTATGAGGAGGGATTCCTCCATACTCTTCTGCAAAGAGAGTTCTTTTTCAGTCTGCAGGTGAAGTGAACAAATGCAGGAAGAAAGTGCAGGATACCATGCAATGAGATATCATGAAAACCCCCTGTTTAAAATGTTTATTACTAAAAATTAAAATAGTGACAAACATGTGTACAAAATACAGATAAAATACTTATATAAACTTGATATAAACATATTAAAAAATTTCAGAAATCTTCAAAAAAATAAAATGACTAAAAACCCATTTTAATAACGGCTAAAAGAAATAACTAGTGATTAAAATTCCACCTACACCATTTAAAGAGTTAACATTTTGTTTTTTTGATAGAGCTAGTATAGTTTCCTGGCAGTGCAGGTGTTAATTTGATCATGTCTAGTGTATTTATTTAAACGTCTCGGATCTGGCACAGAAGGGCACTCAAGCTCCAAGTTGCAAAAAGCAGGGAGAAGTAATGAGTTTCACAGAGATGAAATTTACAGGTCTCAGACGAGTATTTTTCCTGTATTTCTGTCCTGTAACATTCCTTCCTGATGAGGTTTAATCCACTCAGTGCAGCAGGGCAGAAGTAAGTAGAGAACACTTCGCACATGCCGAATTTAAAGAAGTAATTCCCAGTAGGGCCACAGAGTACCTAGGACTATGACATTTTAAGTGTCCAGTCCTTTACAAATAAGCGGCCCTTGTACTACTAATCTGAAATCAGTTAACTTCTTTCTACAGTCTAGGACTGTGCAGAGGAAGTGTGTGTGCCACTAGTGACTGATAACATTTTTCTTATTTAGCTCTTTGCATACTCTGGATCTGGTGTTTTTGTTTTCGTTAGGTGTCTTATTAGGTTAGATATAGACCAGCAGAAGAAATTAGCAATGGTTCAACATTAAGATCATCTAAGGGCAGCTGCAGCAATGTCGGTGAAATGTCAATACAAATGTCAAATAAATGTCAATACAAAATCAATGTCAGTACAAGCACCATGGTGAGTTGAGTGAAGTTTTGTGACATTTAGTTTATTTAATTAATTTATATTTCACCTAGAATTTCTACAGTGTTTTATAGTGAACAAATCCCATCAGTTCCCACATGTGAAGGCAATTACAACAATGTTCCTTGCATATTTTTGGAAGGATTTCTTATCTGGGACTCAATCTCTTTTTCCACCCAAGCTGACCTTTTTTCTGATGTAGTGACATCTATGAATAAACATGACATTTAACTATCAAAATTGTTATGTTGCAGTAAACTTTTCACACAACCTCTAAATGATTGCATTTGTAATTTTCAAAAAGAAACTGTACCGTGAAGGCTTTGCCAAACAAAAGTCAGGCAAGAAGCACTGAAAAAATGCAGGTCACCACTAGAGCAGATAGAAAACAAGGCTGGTGTGATGTGCAGTGTGGAAAAATGCACCATGTCTGGAAGGCACTGCATGTCACCGCACAGCAACGCAACTTGTCACGCTGCTGTGCAGCTACATGAATGATGTGTCACTATGGGGTTTATTTACTAAAGCTGGAGAATGCAAAATTAGGCAGACTTCTGCATAGAAACCAATCTGCTTCTAAGCTCAGCTTGTTCAATTAAGTTTTGGCAATAAAACCTGGAAGCCTGATTTTGCACTCTCCAGCTTTAGTAAATAAACCCATATGTGACATTTAAAATAAAGTTACAAAAAAAAGGAAAAAATGTACCATTCCCTACCATGGCTGACACTAGCCTGTATGGTAATGTAGCACCCTGGTACTAAACAGGGCTGATAATAAATCTAGTTGTGCTAGGTAGCAATTAGCCTGGCTAATTGATAGTTTGATCCACTGGTTTCTGTCCTAAGTCTGAGTTTAATTGGTAGTCTCTCTCTGGAGGAGTCAGCTGATTGGGGTTCTTCCTGCCAGGGGCTGCGGTCTGGGTGGATGCGTGTCAAACAGCTCCCGGCTGCTAGGCCTGAAGCCCGAGGCCTATCCAGGAGTCCTACTGGTTGCTAGGTCTACATGAGGCCTATCCAGTAGTTCAGGGTTCCGCAAAGAAGGAGCAGCAAAGGTTAAGCCCGAAGCCTGGGGCGGAATTGCGTGTGTTAGAGGCTGAGCCCGAGGGGAGCCTGTTTGTTGCCAGAGGTAAAGTAGAAGCAGCTGCCGGAGGGACGACCACTCCTGTTACCAGGGGCAAGTTTGGAAGGGATGAAGTTCTGAAGGTGTACCAGATCAGACACTTCACTAGCCAGGGACAGTGAAGCAAGTGGGAAAGCTTCAGTGGAGACTCATCCAGGAATACAGCAGGTAGCTGTGAGTAAAGCTTGAAGGAGTATGGTGGAAGCTGTAAGTAAAGCTTGAAGATAAGTACAGTGATTAGCTGTGGGTGAGGCTTGAGGGATCTAGCAGGTAGCTGAGAGTCCAAGAAGTCTAGCGAGAGACGGCAAGCTGAGCTTAAGGATCTAGAGTGGGATACTATGAGTTAAGCTAGAAGATCTACAGGGGGATACTGTGAGTTAAACTGGAAGATCTACAGTAGGATACTGTGAGAGAAGTTGTTGCAATAGGAGACAGCGGTTGCTACAAGATACAGATTGCTGCATTCAGCTTAAAGGCCCTTTATCTATATTGCTGTCTGCCTAGTTCTATTTTTGTCTACGGAGTTTGCCTAATTGCTATTGCATTTGCCTAAGGGTGTCCTGAGCCCTATCCCCCTCTCCCACCATTCTCATTAAGAGAAATAAAACTCTCTTTGTTCATTTTTACAATAAGTGACTGGCGCCCAATCTTTTCGCCTTGCACCGCAACCACTATGCCTAGTAACCTGCACCCTGAGGAGGAATATCAGTTCTCCCTGGCTCTGGGGGTCACCATCAGGCCCTTGGAAGCCGGAGAGACTTCTACAGTAAAATGCTGCATTTTACCATGCAGATTAGTATGTATTTATGCTATCTTTCACACTGTGTCTTTGTGTGGAGGTGGCCATCTTGGCAGAGGAGCAGGGCTTTAGTTTCTTATGTCTGAGTTGTCCCCTGATGACTGCTAGGGTAAGCATCAAGGCACAGCAAAAGATGTAGAGACAGCTCAGGTCCACACAATTACTGAAGCATAAGCAGGGAGATCCTTGCACTGCAAATCCTCAGGTACAACCTTCTCTTCAGCAAGCCCAACAATAAGCAGCATAGTCAAGACATCACTCCAAATTTTGTGAGAATATCATTTAGTGGAAGCGATGCCTAAAGCCGGCCATACATGGATAGAAATTTGGATGGTTTAGCAGGGACTGTCCGAATTGCGACCCATGTATGGGCACTGTGGTTGTACAGAAGTCGATCTTCCATTCGACTTCTGTACAACCGCCTTGTGAGATTTTCCCCTCTTTATCACTGCTGCAGCCTATAGCCTACAAATCTGATCAGTTTATTTTGACAGAGTTATCTTCCTGCTGTCAGAATACAATACCTCAACATCGAGGATTCCCTCATCCACATCAAATGTGTGGATGAGGGGATCGGGTCAGTTTGTTTTGTTCCAACCGTATGGTTGAATTTAAAAAAATTGTATCATCTGTGGGCTGCCTTAAATGATCTCATACTGCTATACAACTATTAGGTTATAGCACAAACGTGCCTAGACACAGTCACTTGTCTGAAATTTTAAGGAGGACTGCAAAGCAAAAAGGAGACTTTTCAGGACACTTCTTGGGTAAACTTAGCATGTATAGATTTCTAGATGTTATATAGGAAATCTTCACTTTTTTGAGCTTAATTGCTAGAAATGTACAATCAATCCTTAGGCACTGCAAATACTACAGTTTATGTATTTAAAGATCTTTTATTCTGCTATACTGTCAATTAAAACCTGGCTTTGTATACTGTATACATATATGTGTGTTTGTTATACAAATATTTGATATGTGACCTCCACTATGTGATGAATCAGTGTACAAGGGAGCTTAGAACTCTGTATGATTTGTAATACACTGACACCTGTGTTACATTGCCTGATATCGATATCGTCTATTCAGGTGAAGTTACACTGTATGCGCTCTGTATTGAAGTACTGCCTGCTGATAGTTCTTTGTACTGTATCATCTAGAGAGATCGAACTACTAAAACACTTCTTGTCGCCTAAGCTGGTATTGTTCATACTGCAATGTGACTTATGGACTGCGGGTTGTAATACAAGTAGGGTTCCAGTACCTGCTACTACTGTATATATTTCATTAGGACTTATGGGTTAAGCATGCTGTGACCAATGCCACGTGTCAGTAGTATTGATCTGTGCCTGTTTAATGTCTCAGACATAGATATTTATTGGAGATGGGATCCTACACTGTGCTTTGCCTTTAACTAACTGAGTATAAAAAGGTCCTGGGACTCCTCTACACAATTCACCAAAATATTACTTTTTTTTTTTTTATCTGTCATGATAGAAATATTCCGGCTGCAACATTCGGCCCACTTTTGTGAAAATGCTAGCTGAATGGTTGTCATCCTGACCCTCTGGTTTCAGTGCCTTCCGAGACTTTAACTGGAAAAAATATGCAGATGGTGTGTTCTGACTTTACCTTCTGCACATGTTTTCTGGGCCCTTAATGGTATTAAAGCCAGACAATCAGCCTGACAGCCAAGCTACAAGCTTTTTTAGAAAGAGTTCAGCAATATTGGCCTCCATATTTGTCAGGGTTTCTTTAAAGTAGAACTAAAGCCAAAACTTTTTTTTTTTTTTTTTTTAATGTTGGATAAAGTAGGGGGGGTTATAACCCCTGCCCGTTTTTCTTTTGCGGTCTATGTCCTATTGGGGAGATTTTTTTTTAACTTTCTGTTTCATAGCCACAGCAGGAAGTGAAAGGAAACACCTTCAAAGTGAGGGAAACGCCTAGTTGTCAACAGAGTCACCAGAACTAGTGTCCCCATTTGGAAGGTTTCTCCTCTATTCCTGTTTTGTGGGTATTCAAAAGGTGTATACAGCTTCACCGTATACAAAAAGTTGAGCAAACATTAAAGTGGAGGGCCACCCTAAAATAAAAAAGTGCATTAATATTCTTAAAAAAATAAAAAAAAAAACAAATGAAAAAAATACTTTTTAACTTACCTGAAACCCCTGTTGCTAGGCAGTCTTCCTAATCTGCCTCTTCCTATTCCGCGGTGCTTCCTCCTCTTCGTCGAACGGCCCCGTTGCATTCTGGGACATGTGTGTGTCCCAGAAAACAAAGGGGCCATTCACAAAGCGTCGCGCGACTCATGCAAGCGCAGTAGGAAACTGGCAGTGAAGCCGCAAGGCTCCACTGCCTGTTTCCCTTCATTAAGATGGAGGCGCTGGCAGCTGATCTGATGGATCAGCCTTGGGGGGCTGACATCGTGGGCTCGCTGGACAGGTAAGTGTCCTTATTAAAAGTCAGCAGCTACAGTGTTTGTAGCTGCTGACTTTTAAAAAAAAATTGCGGCCGGAACACCGCTTTAAAGAGGAACTTCACTTCCCCTCCTCATTTTTTAATTCCCTCTTAGGGTGCATTCATACCTGTGAATGCACCCACACTCTGATTAAATGTGAGAACCCCAGCGGGGGTTTCTGTGATTAGCTGCGGGAGGCAACCCCATTGAAAGCAATGGGAGACTGCCGAATCCTGCACTAACTGTGGCCCACTCGCATGTAATCTAACATTCAGTGATTACTTGCAAGTGATCGGCCATGAATGCTGGAAGAGCGATTAAATGCAAGTGACCATGATTAGCTGCAGGAAATGGCGGCTTCCTGTTGCTTTCAATGGGACTGCCTCCTGCAGCTAATCATGGCAACTACGCTAGAATTTTCCCATCTAATCCGTGTGCGGGTGCATGTGCAAGTATGAATGCACCCTTATTTAATATGTAGGGTTGCCTTCAGAAAACATATGGACCTGTCCAGTGAATTCAGCCATCTCCTGACGCTCTACTGCCACAGTCTGGACTCCAACCCACAATTTTCCCTTTCTATGTCATCCAGAGCCGGCTGACTCTTCTTGGTTCTTGCAGCCAGCCCCTGATGTTGTGTCACCACATCCACCCAGCAGCACTGCTTGCCCATTCTCGGTGATCCTTGACTAGGCATGAATAGTGACAAGGGAAGGACAGAGAGGAGTAAAAACAACGTTTTATTTTTTTTTATTGCAAGGGAGTCATTTTTGTAAGTGAATGTCACCTAAGGTGTCAATTATCTGTAGCAAAAGGTCACATAAGTCTTTGTCTGACAATATTCACCTCATGTGTAGGCCACTCTCTAAATACATGAAGTCATACACACCCATTGATGTGTGTAAGATTGTAAACCCCATATCAGTTTGTGTATGGGGTTCTTATAGTATTGATAAAAATATATTTGAAGCTTTGTCTAAAAGAAATTGCAGTAGGATTTGTATCTAGCTCTAGATGTCCTGGAAATAGGAAAGTAAAAGTGTAGGTTGCCTTCGTTTCTGTTCTTAGGGTGGCAGGGACTTTAGAAAACATGTGAGCTAAATTAGAATATTATTATTTTCATGCCAGATAGTGGGGGTGTGTTTCTTGTGGGCCTAGGAAATATTTCCTTTTTGGCTCTTTATTAAAATTGACTTAAGACTGATGACTGCCATACAGTTAGATAAGGGCTCTCTGCTCTGACCACATGGTGGCACTATTAGGTTAACATCTGAAATCATTTTCCTCCGAAGGCACAGTGTGCGTCTTGTACATTAAGCATTACAAATGCAGAGAGCAATAACAATTACAGAGGCAGAAAAAACAAATAAGGTAAAAATTTCTATGAAAAATTTAGAATTCAACTTACACTGTGTGCAGCTACTGGCACTGTTTCTCTGTGATGGATATTTGCATGCTGCAGGTATTTTGTATTTGAATTTTCCATTGCTGCATATTACACTTATTGCTTGTGCATTATGTGTATGTCTTTTTTTTTTTTTTTAATGGAATTTGTTTGTGGGATTATTTCATGCAATTAAAGGTCTTCAGTTAGTATCATAAATGTAATATAAGGATATTTTTAAGCATGTTTATGTTGCTAGTTTGAGCAACCAAGACAAAATAACAAACTTGTTTTTGAATGATTTGTTATAGGGTGACATCCAGCAGCTACTGATTATTGATGACCCCAAAGCTGCGTATGACTACTGTGAACATTATATGACGGACTGTGACAAGCCAACACACCATATGCCCCAAGCTCAGGACCCACAAGTGGATGAGGTGAGAAGTAATGATGTTCTTCCATTATATAATATAGATCGGGATTACTGGGAATATCTTTGTTTTGGGTGGTGATAAAGCAAGGAAAAAAACAATTAGTGATATAGAAGTATGGGGATTACTGGGATATTAAAAAAGAAAAACTGCTGCTGTCCTATATATATTAAAAAAAAAAAAAAAAATCTAACATATAATATATTGTAACATGTCCCTTCCATTGCCTAAATTCATGCAAATAAATTATTGGAGCTTTAAAGCCACAATTTAAAGTTGTTAAAATTGATCTAGCAATATCTGGGTCCACTTATAAAGCCACTATTTCCAAAATGTACAGAAAAAAAGGTTGATGTGTTTTTAGCATACCCCCAATCTTTCACATTGCTGTGCATGATTAGTACCCCAAATCTTGTGAAAAGGCACTCCAATCCAGTTAAAGGGTGTCTGCTTGTGAGGTTTGGTCTGCTGGTCATTCCTCAGGATCTCATTGGAAGGAGTGTGCAATCACCCTTACCTAGGCACCACAAGCAGAAGACAATGGTAAGGTAAGTATATATTTAAATATTTTTAACAGCTATATTTTAGAAATTTTTGCAGCCAGCAATTTTTTCAGGGGGGCCAGATGTTATAAGGGGATCTCACATTTTACTGCAAGGTCTGCTTTAAATGCTCTGTTTTATAACCATGAAAACATTATTTATTTACTGATGAGATTAATAAAAATGTGTTTTCTCTTCATATTTTATCTCATCTTTTTAAATGTCATTTTTATACAATCGGAATGTACTGTGAAGCAGTTGTATTTAACCTAATATTTTTCACAGGTTTATATATATCTGAAGCAATGGATGGAATCCCTACTAATAAAGACACTTTGATATACAAGCATGTACACAATTGTATTACACAGCTAGCAGTCTATCCCTTTGACATTATGCCACTTGTGTAATGTGACTCTAACATATGGGCCATATAAAACTTAATACAGTTAGATGAGTGTGCTGCAATTCCGGAAAGACTTCCTAATCTTACATGGTCTTATCTTTTCCTGTATATAAAATCATCCTCCCCACAGGATGAGAAATACATTCTTAGTTGTTGTAATGCCCAGCTGGTCTGGTGATTCATGAACATGTTCACTTTAATGTGGTATTAAGCCCAAAACCGAAAATGTGATTAATTGTAGCTTACTAATCATTAAATCTGATAGCTGGATGAGTTTTATTTTTATAATCTTTCCCCCTCTAATTTCACCTGATGATCTGGTCAGTAATACACCTCATGCATTAGAGTGCCCCCCACTCTGGATGAAGGTGCACAGGGGCACAGCAGATAGCAGCATTGTGCGTTTGGGAGGAGGAGAGTGTTAGATGTACTAGTAGATTAAAATAAACTAACATAATAAAGCCAAACTCCAGCTAATACTTTATAGGCAGTTACAGCAAACAATTGTTTTTTCTTTTTGGAATAAAAGAGTTTACATAAATCAATAAAAGCTAATCATTGTAAGCACCTCTGTCAGCAGTAAATTGGCTTTTCTCATCCCTGAAACTGCTACATCTGCATGGCAGCTTGTTCTTTTGAAAAACAATAGACGTATTGGCCATCGCCAGGTGAAAATAAAGGAAAGAAAGCTAGTGTAGTTAACATATCTGAGAATTGGTAAACTGCAATATAATGTTTGCTTTTGGGTTTAATACTTCTTTAACTGATTACATTCCATACATTCCATACAAAACAAACAATCATTGATGAAGCTTGGAAAGATCCTTTTAAATGCACTGACTAAAGCATGAGGAAAACATAAAATGTAAAATATTTGTAATGACCTAAATAACTCTGCTGCCTTGGCCCCCAGAACCCCTCTTTAGAATATGACACTGTTCCCATTTAAAGTAAATTATGAACAAGCACTAAAAGCACTTTTAAACAAGCACGTATGCATCTTTGTAACTACAGGTATTGTTTTGAAATTCATTTTCAAAGTTCACAACACAAGCAGTAAAATGACTTTTCCTTTTGGGTATATGAACATGACTACAATGAAATTACTAATCATTTATGCAGGATCTCGCTGCCAAAGACTGGCAGTTGAGATCCTGTGTAAAAAATGCATAAATTGTTCTGTAAAGTGCATACGTTTACATACATATAGATGAATAATGTCCATATAGCATTAAGATGCATACAATTCTGTTTCCATTGCATTAATTGTATGCATGATAATATATTTACATGTGTCTATATGTGTACATGCATAAATTACTGACCATAGATGCACATTATTCTATTGATTTTAAGGATCTTAATCCAGTGCAAGTTTATTGATCTTTGCACACTGTATGAATGGGCTCATAGAAAATGATAGAACTACATCCACTGAAAAAAACAAAAACAGTACTGATAAAAAAAATAAATACCGTAAATAAATAAAAACTGGAGCCCTTTCTTTTATCTTTATTGTTGCAATTGTCCAATCAAAACCCACAGCTGATGTTTCTAAACTGTTATGCCCCGTACACACGGTCGGATTTTCCGACGGAAAATGTGTGATAGGACCTTGTTGTCAGAAATTCCGGTGTAGGCTCCATCACACATTTTCCATCGGATTTTCCGACACACAAAGTTTGAGAGCAGGATATAAAATTTTCCAACAACAAAATTCCGATCGTGTGTACACAAATCCGACTAACAAAGTGCCACGCATGCTCAGAATAAATAAAGAGATGAAAGCTATTGGCCACTGCCCCGTTTATAGTCCCAACTTACGTGTTTTACGTCACCGCGTTCAGAACGATCGGATTTTCTGACAACTTTGTGTGACCGTGTGTATGCAAGACATGTTTGCGCCAACATCCGTCGGAAAAAATCCTAGGATTTTGTTGTCGGAATGTCCGAACAAAGTCCGACCGTGTGTACGGGGCATTAGAAACCAACTAAAACTGCTTTAGACCCCTTTCACACAGAGGCGTTTTTCAGGCGCTACAGTACTAAAAATAGCGCCTGTAAAGCGCCTGAAAAAAGCCTCAGCTGCAAACTCAGTGTGAAAGCCCGAGTGCTTTCACACTGGGGCGCTGCGCTGGCAGGGCGTCACAAAAAGTTCTGCCAGCAGCTTCTTTGCAACGGTGGAAGAGCAGTGAATACACCGCTCCTCCCCCACTCCTTCCCATTGAAAACAATGGGGCAGCGCTGTTATACTGCCGGCAAAGCGCCGCAGTAGCAGCGTTTTGCGGGAGGATTTAACCCCCTTTCGGCCGCTAGCGGCCGAATAGCGCCACTAAAATGACTTTAAAGCGGCGCTAAAAATAGTGCCGCTTTACCGCTGACGCCCGGGGCGGCTCAGTGTGAAAAGGGTCTTAGAGTCATTGTTGTGATTTTTTAAAGTGAATTGCGTCACAGCGTATAGGGCTAGAGAGGGATGGTTTGTTTTAAAGATCATTCATTGCTTGTTATTAAATTGTAGATGATTTATGGTCCATAGTCTGGACATAGGTGCACTTTAAGTATTTCAAAATGGCAGCTCAAACACACATATGGTTTTAAAGCAAATTCTGGCATACAGTAAAGGAACACATTGAGCAAAGGTTTTACTGTTAACTGCGGCAGCAAAACGGGTGGGATTTAACCGCCTCACACCACACATATGTGTCCATGGACAGCTAAAGTTTTTGTGCCCCTGGTGTATTCACTATGAGCTCCCAGCACAGTGACCGGCTGTCATAGACACCTCTCTGTCTCTAGTTGTGATCGGGAGATGGCTGATCATGTGACCACTAAAACTGTCATGTCAGGTTTGGAAAGTCTGTTCTCTCTCAGTGTAAAGACCCACTAAAAGGGGTGCTTGGGCTGGACAGGAAAAGGTTAAATTTAAAATGAAATAGCACAGTATAACGCTAGTAATTTGAAAAGGCAAAACTTGTATAATTTTGGATAGGATTAGCATTGCTTGAGTTATTTTTCTTTTTGCTGTCTTTTGTTTCACTTCCTACCTCAACAAGTGAGAGGCGATATCTCTATGGCAATGCCTAGTACACATGTGCCTCATGTTGGGTGACATTGGACGGTTCAATTAAAATTGGCTGACATTCGGCCCGTGTGTATGGCAGCCGGTCTGACAGAAGCCGGCCGTTTGGCAGACTTCTGTCAGACGAGCATGCTGGAAAAACCAGCAGCCAACCCACTCCCGATCAGCGCTTTTAGCCAGTGGCTGAGAGCGCTGACTAGAGTGTTCTGTCGGGGGGCCGCCCCCTGTCAGAAAACAACAGCTCAGCAAGGCAGATCACAGTACTAACATTGGATCGTTAGTACAGTGGCTCTGACCGGAGATGTCATTTCTGTTTTTCATTCAACCGGCTAGGTTGAACGAAAAAAAATATTGGTGTTTACCAGGCTTTAGGGAAATCCCTCGAGTAGACACTTGTCACTATTAGTTTTCCCCTATTTTTTTGTACCAGTAAATAGAATTTTCCTTACCTTAACTTTCAGTAACAATGGTCTTCTGGAAAACTAAACAGGGTGAATCTTCCCAGCAGGGACACGGACAGGTTGACAAGGTTTCTAACCCCTGTTACTACCTTCAAATTAGAATAAAATGTCTAGGTACTTTACCTTTGATGGGAATCCCATGCATTCTTAATTGCATGGAAAGCATAGTGCTACCAGATCAGCGTGGGTATGATCTAATGGATTTTAAACTGTAATATGCTTTTCATACATTAATAAGTCAAGAAAAGTGCATTAAAGACCCACTGGTGTAAACGACCCTTAAAGTATTTGAATGGCTATGTCTTGTGTGTCATTATTTCCAGCTCTAATCAGTAAATACAAAGGCCATTCTGCTTCAGAAAACTTCCTGCCTTAAGTAAAGAAGGAAGTTTGACTGAGAAATTAATATAACTATTCTAGCCACAGGACCCCATGCTGTCTCCACGTCTAGTCTAGGCCTCCTTGCATTCTACTTAAAATGAGAACCATGTGTTCTTGCCATGGGAGACCTCTCTAGGGGCCCCAGCTTCTGAAATGTACAATCCATTGATACACACATCCCTCAGAGCTACTGTGTAACATGATAATGCTGCTTTTTGTGGAAAAAAAAGGAGAGCTGAGATCATAGTGGAAATATGCTGAGGCATTAAGGGAAAATATATATTTGAAAAAAAAAAATCACCTCTGATGCATTTTCCAGACAATGTCTCTACACTGCTAACTGTAATTTGTGGTTTCAGACTAATGTTAACCATTTCATGATTCATAACCCAATGGTAAACGTTCCTATAAAACACAGCAGGATTTACAGTTCAGAAATACTACTGACTAGATTCCACTTTAGGCAGTGATATAGTTTGCAAATACTGATTATTATATAATTAAATTATTATTTTTTGCAAATAGTGAGTCAGTTTAAGCAATGGCAAAAAATGCAGTAATGCATTGTCAGGGATCAACAGCATGCAGGATGCTAAATTACCTGTAATGGTAGGAATTTTTTTAAGTTTTGGATAGAGTTGGTGAGGGGTAGGTTTTTATTGCTATCTGTTTCCTCACTGGGGAGATTCACCCCTCTACTTTTCCTGGTGACCATTGTCTCTAAGACAGAAAGTAAGTTAGGATCCTAGATTTTAGAGTATTCATGAGAGCAAAACTGGAGGGAAATCTTCCACTGGGGACAAATAGTGGCAACTGTCTAAGATGAGAAATTTATTCACTTTGAGAGTATTGCTTCTCATTTCCTGTTGCATCTCCAAACAGGAAGTGCAGGTAAATCTCCCCAAAAATGCACAAAAAAAAGAAAAAAGAAAACACAAATAGGGGCTTTAAGCCCTTCCTGCTCTAAAACTAAAAGAAAAAGTTGTTTAGCTATACATACACTTTAAAGATGAATTCCAGGCATGGTATATTTTTAATTTGTACCTTAAAAGAGAAGTATGGGAATGATTTTTATTTTTTTTAATCAAACTTACCTAGCTGGATGTAGCACTGGTCCGATGCTGCATCTGTTCCCTGCCGGCTGTAACACTGAGAACTGAGTGATCAAACACCACTGCTCGCTCAGTTCTTACAGCTCCCTGAGCAGAGAGCTGGTGATTGTCAATCACAGGCTCTCTGCTCTGCCCTCCTCCTGCGCTTACTGGAGTACTGGGCTGTGGAGGGGGCGGGAGGGGCCGGGGCCGATCCAGGAATGTGGGCGGATCCAGACCATATGGTCGCAATATTTCCCAAGCCTGGTCTGGCTCTGTGATGTCAGCTGACAGTGCGCTTAAGCCCGCTGTCTGCTAAAAACAGGTCACAGGAGTGCAGAACGAATTGCACTCCTATGATTCACAGGAGAAATACAACCAAATGTGCTATGGCTGTACTTCTCCTTTAAGTAGTTATGCAAAGTGTTCTCTGATTGGATGAGGTGGAGAGTATGAGATTACCGCCACTCTCCTCCTCCTCATTCAATCAGAGCTTGAGTTATTGCCATTGATTTACTAAAGGGGTAGAGATTGTCCACTCAACAAAGTGAATGCTATTTTTACCTTAGCCCATACAATGAATCGTAGAAGGAAATTCATTCAATTATGTGCAAGCAAAAGCTTTGCTTTCCTAATTTCCCTTACACATGATAGTGTTCAGAATGAACATTGCTTTACTTCACTAACTAAGCTTGTCAAAGTGAACATTTTCTATTGCTTTATTAAACTGTTCCCACCAAGTTCTGTGAACAATAGGCTTTGTTCAGTACAGCTAAAAGCGCAAATAGCTGATTATGTGAAAAATAGACTATGACTCCATCTGCTGGCTGGATAGAAGACTGCATGCTATTTGTATGCATAATTATATATATAACAAGATTATATATAAATTAATGTGCAAAACTTTTTGGCAGGTGTAAAAAAAATTATGTAAATTAAGAATGCTTTCAGAAATAGAAGTGTTAATAGCTTATTTTTATCAATTAAAAAAAGTAAATGAACAGAAGAGAAATCCAAATCAAATCAATGTTTGGTGTGACTACCCTTTGTACACACAGTTTTTGAAGGAACTCGGCAGGTAGTTGAGTATTTATGAAAGCATTTTCACTTTACATGTATTTTACATTTTATATTTTTTTAGTCTAACCATAATAAACAGAAAAAAGTAAAAATAGCGGTAGCAAAATGTGCACAGTGCTGTTTGAGTGATGTCCTTAGTATGCAATAATTAGGGATTAATAGTAGGTCCATGTGGAGATGGACACAGTTTTATAGGAAGGGGGTGGACTGAATCCAGCAGCTCCAAAGGAATGTAGGGTATCCATATACTAAAACGATGAGAAAAGGAAGCACTCATGGATCTCGTGCAATAACAATGGTACATTTATTGGCTTATAAAAAAAGGTGCTCTACCCCTAAACATCATTAAATTAATTCTGTGCAAATCAACATATGTGCAATAAAGTGCCAACATAGTTCATGAAAATACACACATAAAGTGCAACAAAATGTTGATGAAAGTGATATGCTCCAATACTGTGCAATATAAATGTCTGTCAAAAGTATTGTGCTCCAATTAAATACAAAATGATTCCCGAAATGCCAACCTTAGTTCCACACAACACCAGCTGCACATACTTTCTACCAGAAACTATGGACCACTACAATCACAGGAGGTCAGTAACTCTTGTATTCAGATCCAGAATGCCTCCGCTTGCCGGGTCAACTCCAATTACAGACCTGACAGGACAAAACTCTCAGCCCGATCTCATGACATGGCACCATAAATAGAGAAGGACACAAAGCAGACCATCTAGTGTGATATTGCAAAACACCACTGAGTTTATTTGTTAAAAGGTACTCACATAACAAGAAATGTATGGGACAATGTGTAAAAAGCTGCCACACTAGGCCAGTGGACAGGATGATGTCACCGCTATCTCCACCCAACACATTTCATCATAACCAACATCGTCAGGGAATTGGAGATTGAGAAATTCCAGTCCTCTGACAATGTCGATTGGCCAGTGTTGTGTTTTTTTGTTTAATAAATTTTTATTAAAGAAAAATATATAGCAAGAATACAAGTAAAACTCAGAATAGAGAGCATTTCCATTTTTACAATAAAGCAGGAAACAGTACTCACATATCACATTGATTATAATAATTCTATAATTGCCTCCAGGGAGATCCATAAAGTCAGCGCACTAGCTGATTGGGCAAAGAATATAAACTATGTGAGCACTATGAACCGAACGTAGTTGAATATAAACATATTGCATTAGTTTATGAAAAAATAAACACTAAAAAAAAGTAGTGGGAGAGAAGTGTAGAAAAGAAGAAAAGAAGGAATAGAAGGAAGAAAAAATGGGAAAGAGTATAAGAGGAAAAATTGGAAGAGAAGGGGTTAAGAGGGAGGGGAAGGAAGGAGGAGGGTTGCCGGCATGCATGGCCATGTATTGAAAAGAGAGGTGCATTAGCGAAATTAAATGCGATGCTAGGTGGCTAAGTGTGAATGATAAGTTTAAGGGGTTTGTGTGATAAGATTTTTATATGTAGAAGTGGTTTGAAATTTTTTCCAAGGATCCCAAATTAGAGAGTGTTTCTGAGAGGTCCCTCTGATATTGTGGGTGATACTCTCCATGAGGTGTACATTGTCAATCATTTGTAGCCAATTTTTTATAGAGGGAATTACTGGTTGACCCCATAAAGTGGGGATTAAGGCCTTAGCAGTATTCAATAGATGAGGAATGATTGAGCGTTTGTACGACCTCATGGGAGTTTTTGTAACATGAAAAAGGATAGCCCACGGGTCATTTGGTATGTGAACATCCGCAATCTGAGCAATCAGATCATGAATGAGGTCCCAATATTGGCGGATAAGAGGACAAAACCACCATATGTGTGCATGAGTAGCTTCGTTCCCACAGTTCCTCCAGCACAATGAGGAACTGGCAGGGAACATTTGGTGCAATCTAACTGGGGTGTAATGCCATCTAGTGAGCAATTTATAGTTAACCTCTGACATTTTTGAGGCTAGTGACGAGGTGTGGGCTAATTGAAGGATCCTATCCTTTTGGTTGTCAGTCAGGAAAAGATCAAAGTCTTCTTCCCATTTAGTCAGGTAAGGTGGGAAGCCGGGGTTTTGAAGGGTGATAAGGGCTTTATAAAATAACGAAATGCTATGTAGAGGAGGGTCTTTTGGATAAAATATAACTTCTATATCGTTTAAATCACTGATGCCCCTAATAGGAGTAGGAAGAGAGCTTAAGAAGTGTTGTATTTGGTGGTATCTCCACTTATCTAGGGACGTGACAGGTTTAGGGGCGAGGAGCGCAGATAGTGGTTTTAGTACATTGCCATTTAGAATATGATGGAGCAAGAGAGGCTCTTCCGGCCTCCATGAGTTAAAGCCCGGATCCAGAAGACCTGGCAAAAAGTATGTATGATTGAGGAGAGGTAAAAGGGGGGAGTCATAAGTCCAAGAAAATTTTTTGTGTAAGGCATCCCATACATCTAAAGAGGATATGGTGAGAGCCGAGGTAGTACGAGTAAGGCTTCTGTGGGAGCGGGGTATCCAGGGAGCCATTGAGAGATCCATGCCACTTAAGGAATACTCAATTTGTACCCATAACTTCGAATTAAGAGCATATTTCCAATCAGCAAGTCTGGCCAAAACAGCCGCTTGGTAATATGCTTTGAAATTGGGAAGTGCCAGACCACCTGAACGTTTGGAACGAAACAATAGCTCTCTGGATATTCTAGGATGTCTGTCCTTCCAGATGAAGCGAGAGATCATGGATTGTAAAATAGTAAAAAAACCCACAGGGACACTCAATGGTAGCATTTGAAAGAGAAAGAGGATGCAAGGTAGAACGTTCATTTTAATTATATTTACTTTCCCTAACCAGGTGTGGGACAGGTTAGACCAATTTCGTAGGTCAGTTCTGATCTTGTTTAACATGGGATTATAATTGTATCAAAAAAGGGATTGGAGATTAGAGGTAAGATAAATACCTAAGTATTTCATACATTTTGGTTCCCATTTAAAGGGAAAGAGAGGTTTGAGAGAGAGAGCCTCGGACTTAGGGATGTTAATGTTTAAAATTTCAGATTTAGATAAGTTTATTTTGAAGTTAGAGATTGAATGAAACGTGGAGAATGCACACATCAGGTTGGGAATCAAAATACGTGGTTGTCGGATGAAAAATAGAACATAATCTGCATAAGCTGCGTATTTATGGGATCTGTTACCTATTTGTATGCCTTTGATATTAGCATTGTTCCTAATTGTAGCTAAGAAGGGTTCTGAGGTAATAGCAAAAAGGAGAGGGGAGAGGGGACATCCTTGTCTGGTTCCATTACGTAGAACAAAGGGGTCACTTAGCGTCCCATTAATTCTAATTTGTGCTGAGGGATCAGAATAGAGGGATGAGATACGATGGAACATTTTGGGTCCCAGGCAAAGTGACGTAGGGTCAGCTTTAGGTACTCCCAGTCCACCCTATCAAAAGCTTTTTCTGCATCAGTGGAAAGGAGTAGGGTGGGCTAGGAGCATCGCTGAACATATTGAATCAAGGAGATTGCTCGAAGGGAATTATCTTTTGCTTCTCTAGTGGGTATGAAGCCTGATTGGTCTGCCGAGATCCATTTAGGTATAAGGGGAAGTAAACGGTTTGCCATTACTTTGGCAAATAATTTAATGTCAACATTTATTAATGATATTGGTCTGTAACTGTTACAAAGGGTAGGGTCTTTATCTGATTTGGGAATAACAGTAATATGAGTTGAGAGTGATTCAGGGCGTAAACCTGAGGAGTGAGAGATAGAGTTTGCATATGCGGAGAGGCGAGGAAGCAGGATGTCACTGAATGTTTTGTAATAAAGAATAGTGAACCCGTCTGGTCCGGGGGCTTTACCAGAAGGTGAAGACTTTAATGCTACCTGAAATTCCTCAACTGAGAAGACTTCCTCTAAGTCTTTAAGGACAGATGTGGGCAATTTAGGAAGGTTAGCTTCTTTCAAGTAGGAAAGCATGCGGTTCCGTCTCTCCTTTTGAGGAAGAGAGGATAGGTCGTTTTTGAGGTTATACAGATCCATATAATACTCTCTGAAGGCTTTAGCAATGTCTGGAGTTGCATGAGCTAATGCACCTGACGTAAGTTTAATTTTGGGAATAAATGATTGCGATTGTTTAGTTTTTAATGATCTGGCTAACAATCTACTAGGTTTGTTCCCCCATTCGTAAAATTTCTGTGACAGACGTTGGAACTTTCGCTTGTTTTCTAAATTAAGGAGGGACTTTAATTCCTCTCGTTTAAGTGTGAGGGATTGAAGGTGTTCAATATGTAAAGAAAGTTTATGTTGCTTGTCAAGAGCCGCTATCTGTTGTAAGACCTGGTCAATTTGTTGACCATGCTCCCTTTTCTTCCGAGCGCCAAGCTCAATGAGTCGGCCTCTAATAGTAGCCTTGTGAGCCTGCCACACAATAGAGGGGGAGGTATCCGAAGGTTTGTTTTCCTTAAAGTACTGCGATAGATGAGAGGCCAACATGGAGACCTCCACTTCATCCGAGAGAAGGGAGTCATTCAGCTTCCAATTGGTGGAGCGTCGAGGTAGGGAAGGCATGGTCAATGTCATTGACACAGGTGCATGGTCTGAAATAGATGCGGTGCCTATGTGAGTAGAGTGTAAGAGGGGGAGATGAAAGTGATCTATGAATATATTGTCTATTCTGGAGTATGATTGATGTGTTGAGGAGAAATGTGAGAAATCCTTCTCATTCGTTTAAAAGAGATATTAGAACGATTTTGTGACGTATCCATAGTGGGGTCTAGTGGCATGTTTATATCTCCCGCTAGGATAGTAAGTCCCTTAGCAAAGTGTGACAATTTAGTCAGTATTTGGGAGAGGAAGGCTGGTTGATTATGGTTCGGGCAATAGATATTTGCAAGAGTGCATTGGGTGTTTCCAATAAATCCCCTAAGAAAAAGAAAGCGACCATGGTCATCCGCAAGCATATCGGATAACCTGAAGGACATGTTTCTGCAAAAACCAATAGCTACCCCCTTGGCCTTATTGGTGTTTGATAGGCTGTAATACCACTGTGGAAAGTTAGGTGATGTTAGTTTAACGGGTGTCGTATGAGTTAAATGCATTTCCTGAAGAAAAGCAATGGAACATGTGGCTTGTTTCAGCTCCCGATAAACTTGGTGTCGTTTAGCAGCAACGTTAAGACCCCTAACATTATAGGATACAATCTTTACCTTAGCCATTTAAAATAGGATGTTGACCTTCAACCTAGCTTGCCATGCATGCCAGCAGGGAGGAGAAAGTGGGGGGAAAGGGGAGAGAAAGAGGGAGTAGAGAGAGAGATGAGGAAGACTAGAGAGAAATAAACATATACAGAAAATATACATGTAAATCAAAGAACTTGTGGGAAACAGAAAAATATCACGCAGAAATCTGCAGTGGTCCCGTTGGGGAGAGAGAGAGCGAAAGGCCATCCCAGTCCCTGAGCAGGGGTGGAATAGGACAACTTCAGGGCCGTTCGCACTCACCTACCCCAGAAGGAAATGGGGGATTAAGCTATAGGATGGAGGTAGTGAGGGGAGAGTGCCCCGACAGCTCACGGCCTGTAGAGAATACCAAATAACTTGCAGCCAACAAGAAAACAATAAGTTCCAGTTAGAAATATGAAAAACCATACAAATAAAACTAGAATCAGTATAAACAATGTACATCCTACAAGAGTTCACGAATGTAGACCAATTTGGAGTATGAAAAAAAAAAAAAAAAAAAAAAAACCCTAAAAATAAGAAGGAAGATCAAACATTGGTCAGCTTAATGGCAAGACCGCTTTGGTCATATGTAGGCAAATAAAAGTAGAAAATCACAGCGGCCATAGTCGGACATTAAAAAACAAACAAAAACAAAAAAACAGAAAATTCAAAAAAAACCCTTGTAGGAGAGAGATTGGTTACATTAATGATAGAGGCGTGGGTGAAAAAGTAACAGTTTCAACCATGTTTTTGTGCGGAACCCGGAAGAGAAGTGCGCCTCTTCTTTGAGGGGGTTTTTTTCCATAGAGAGTCCATGGAGCAGGAGAATTTGGGGACTGGATCCTGCTAGCCTGGAAGTTCCATGGGTGAGAGATGTAGATCCTGCAAAAAAGTTGGAAGTTCCTCAGGAAATCTCAGCGTATGGGAGCGGCCATTTTTTGTGGCTATCAGGCAGGCAGGAAAGCCCCATCTGTATGTGATCCCGTCAGATCGTAGTTGGTCAAGGAGCGGTTTCAGAGCTCTACGATGATCTAAAGTATCCTTAGAGAGGTCCGGATAGATGGTGATGGTAGCCCCGTCAAAATCAATGTTAGGCAGTCCCCGCATCTTTACCATGATGGCATTTTTATCTTCAAAGTAATGCAGGCGACATATAACATCCCTGGGCAAATCTGAGTTAGCATTACGGGGTCGTAGGGCACGATGTACACGGTCAAAGCGTATCGGTGCAGTGACAGGGCTACCCAGGATAGTGTTAAAAATGCCTCTTATAGAAGGTTCGAGATCAGTGTCTCCAGTGGCTTCCGGCAGACCTCTAACCCGTATATTATTTCTACGGTTACGGTTCTCGAGGTCTTCAAGCTTATACAAAGATGCACGGTGAGCAAACGCCAACTGGGTAACAGTGTCCTGCAATTCTTTAATAGCTAAAGCTTGCGTGTCTTGGCGCTGTTCCGTTTCCTCTACTCTGACCAAGATATGCGACATATCAGATCTGACTGCAGTTATTTCTTTTTTAATGGATTTCTCTAAACTGTGAAACATACCTGCAAGTTCTTTTTTAAGACCGTTCATTAGTGAGGACATTTCAGAACCCGCGGGGGATCCAGGATCGTCCATAGGGTCAGAGCAATAGGAGGATGCCGGAGAGCTCTCTCTCACAGATGCGGCGTGGGATGATGGAGAGGCGCTTGTTCTCGAGGTTCTGGCTTGGTCGTCACGTGCGTTGGCTAAGTATTGCTGTATGGATCCAGTAGAGACTGGAATGGGTAGTGATCTCTTGTTTGGACACTTAACTGGGGCAGACCGGATTTTAGGTGTTTTGGCGGGCATAACTGGAGCTATATGGCCGATAGTTGTAAAGAGTACCTCCCCTCACATCTGAGCAATATCACACATTCATCAAGATGTTATTAGCACACAGGGAAATATCCATGTAGGCAGTATGCAGGCAGCATTAAATGTACTCCAGCAATTGCAGAAAGGAGCAAGGAGGGTTAATAGCTCAGCTCTGTAAAGGGGGGGGGATCTTGCTGCAGGATGAAAACTGTAATAGGACTTCAATGAGGTGATCAGTGGAGCAGGTGAGTTAGAGGAGTGTTTGGAGCACGCCAGTGTTGTGTTAAACTAGAGGTGGCACTTCGGTAATCATTTTGGATTCAATTGGAGCACAATACTTTTGACAGACAATTATATTTCACAGTATTGGTGCACAGCACTTTCACAAACATTTTGCTACAATGTATATGTGTATTTTCATGAACTATTTTAGCACTGTACTGCACATATGTTGATTTGCACAGAATGTATTAAATGATGTTTACAGTGATGTTTGCAGTTTAGAGTTTACACACTTTTTTAATATGTTTTCGGTTTAGTATTCAGATGATAGAGTGCTGCTTTCCTGCACAGTACTTGCACACTTGCACTCAGTGCAAAGTTTTTTCTTGTTTTTATTACATTTATTAGTTTAAAAACAAATGACGAATAACTCAAAATGCATCACCTGGTCCTCCATCACGAAACAGCTGGAAGCCCCTTTTTCCTAGAGGTGACATCAAGGGACACAGATTGCCGCTCCTTTATAGATCCTTGGCATGGGTACTATCAGAATAATTGACAGCTGCTAAAAAAATGTACTGTCACTGGCCATGACATGTTGACTAAAACTGACTGCCTTCTTCTGACCTGAGACTTGCAGGTCCTTGGTAGTTATCAGTTTGTTTTTAAACCATTGAATGATCCATTTTTATTGCACATGATCTGTGAGATCTTTTTCACAATAAAACTTCCATGCTGTCATGAAAATTAAAGCTTCCATAGAAGAAGAGTGTATATACTTACATCAGGACACAGTAGCGTGGTGGTAGTCAGCAAAAAGGCATCAATGAGCAATGCTGGGCACACAAGACGTCAACACTTACAGAAGTGTCAGTTTCCCAGCAGACTACAGGAGAAGATCCCTCATCAGTCGAACGATGTTTGCTGGAGGTAGCACCACTTGGGGTGAATATTTACAGGAATATACTTTTAGCAATTTAAATTTTTGAGACAGGGCCACTTTAAAGTCCTTTACTAATTTAACACTATTAAGTGACTATTACATTTTTGGGTGTAATAAATATATTTTACGGTTGTGATACTATCATTTTTTGATTGCACTAATTATATATCACAATGCAGCAAAAGTCATAAGTTCAGAAAAGTTATGCACCAAAACTACTGATGCCGAAATACCTCTGCCAAAAACTAATATGGCAATTTTTAGAAGCCATAAGCGAAAGTCCCAAAGCTTAATCCTGAGCCAGAATTCTGGCTTCTATTTGTATCAGTGATTTTATTTTGGTAGCTGCCAGCTTGTGTAGATCAACATGTTACTCCACAATTCTCTTGGCTCCTCAATCTGTGCTAGGTAGTGATATATGTTTCAGACTGCAGACAAAACAGAAATGCCAACTGTCATTTTCTTCTCTTTTGGTATCAGAAAAACCTTTGCTCAACCATATGTTCAGAATTAGTTTTAGACAAACAAGCTGAGCACTAGGAACTGGACACTGGGATTTTCATGTTCCCTTTAGCCATGGATTATGTAGTTATTCTATTTGATATCAGCATGTTCTGTACACATTAAAATGAATATTAAAGTTAAAGTGATACTGTCAGGTCAGAGCCAAATTTAACTTCAGAAACGATATAGCTGCTAGTATATGCATAAGCAGCAGGATACAGTAACCTAAGGCAAGTGGGCAGAAATAAAATTTCATTATTATTACAGTTATCTTAAATGTGATTGGGTGTATTTAAATTCAGGCCTTTAAATTTGTTTTTTGGCCTTTACACTGCCTTAGGCTCCATGCATACTAGCATTTTTTATAAGCTCCAAAAATGCTAGAAAAAAGCACTAGTAGTGTTTTAGTAGCATTTTATTAGTGTTTTTACAGTAGCGTTTTTACAGTAGAAAAAAAAAAGCTGTTAGGAGCATTTTAATGGCATTTAGGAGCGTTTACCGTTTTTTTTTTTTTCTGCCGGGAAAACGCTCCCAAAAATACTACAAAAACATTTTTTTTATCTTCACTGACTTATATTTAAAGGTGCAGGCTTCTCAGTTATCATCCCAATCCTGGCTCCTTTTCAGCATGATTCATCAGTAACCCACTAGGTACTAAAAGCAAGTTCAGGATGAAACTGGAACTCTGGAGTCGCCGCCTTTAAAATCCATCAAACATTGCTCCAATACTTGGATTATCACAGGTTGTCTTTCGCAAATAAATGCCTTCATGTTAGTATAACAGGAGTTTGGTTAGGTAGACAGATAACCCCAATTATGGAATTCCACGAGTACAAATATAATGACACAAAGTAGATCCCACAACTTTCAGGTTTTTTTGTTGTATATAGACACTGAAAAGTGGTCTGTGTAGTAGCACCCTTGTTAGATTTGATCAAACACCAAAATTCCAAGCATATAGAAGTTCTGTTCTTAAACCAAGCGAAATGCAGGTAACACTAGGGTCACTCAATGCAATGGCAGTACATACTGTGTTTTACATTATAGCAGAAATACATCAGCAATCTCAGACATTCAGTCTTATTTACAATAAAATACATGACAATTACATCAGATTTGTCCGATGTATAGACACACTAATGATATTTACAAATATTACAGCCCCATCTGGCCATTTACACTAAAATCAAGGAATGCCCATATGTCTATAGGCCTTCTTAACAACATCTGGATAAGTCTTTTCAAGTGGGGAGATGGTCAGTAAAGCATGGCCAAGTCAAGATTTTCACAGTGGCTATTATCTCATGCCACCTCAAGATAAGGCAGCACTATGGGTGTCAGCAGAGTGTTTCCCCTTGCCTATCTATAATAACAAGTATAGATATTTCCCTGAACACGCATTCTATACAGTGCTCATTGGAACACAAAATGACTGCTGAATGCATACAATGCACATTCTTATTTCCTGCATCCAGCTAATCCCACTGCCATACCCTTGGTACACCACTGGTGAGGGGGGATTTAATTATCTTCCAAAGTAAGGGGCTCTAAAAAAAATCTGTTTGCTCCAAACACAAATGAGTCACTTTTTTATAGTAATAAATCAGTTTGATACATCTTTTAATTCACCCATTTTAGGGTACCACTCAGGGTATCTATCTGCCTGAACAATGTGTAAGATTGTTATCCCACCTAAGGGTGCCTGAGCAGTACTTGTATTACATGGCAGAGGCAATGGCACAGAATCACTGACACCAATGATCTTTAAAGCTATTTATAAGGGGGCATACCACTTCTGACTATCAATGCGAAGGAACATTCTTTCCACTGAGCATCAATGTAAAGGGCATTCTTCACAGTGAGTGCCAATGTAAGAGGCATTCTCTCCACTGGCCACCAACGTTAGGGACCTTCTTTGCACTGACCACCAGTGTAAGGCCTACTCTTCACACTGATCACCAATGTAAGGGGCATTCTTCCACTGACCACCAATGTTAAGGGCATTCTTCCCAATGGCCACCAAATTAGGGGCATTCTTTCTACCAGTCACCAATGTAAGGAGTATTCTTTGCACTGACCATCAGTTTAAGGGGTTCCTTGTTTCAACTGACCACCACTTTAAGTGGCATTCTTACTTTTCACTAGCCAACAATGTAAGGGGCATTTTTAATAATGACCACAAATGTAGGGAGAATGCCTCCCAACCAATAATATAGTGGGGACATTTCATCTACATCTAATTAAGAATGCAAGATCATCCTCTCCCCACTGACATTTAATGTAGGGGGGCCCTTTTCCCACTGACCACCAATATTGTGTCTAATTCTAACTGAAACAGACAGTAATACCCTCTGACAGTGCTTCTAACAATTTCCCCACTCTATTCAATGTATAATGTCCAAAATGTATAATGTTTAAGCAGTCTGAATAATAGGTATGAATAATTAAAGAACCCCTACCTAATACCTTTGCTTATCTAATTTGCTGATCGTGCAGACATTTTGGTAATTAATTTCAATGCATTCTGTATTAACCCCAATTTTTTCATTCTGTACGCAAATGAATCAAATGGTTAATAATTTAAATTATAGCGACTAATGTATGTTTTCTCATATCTTGCATTATATCAGTGAAACCATTTGATTTTTAGTTTGTATTAGTTTTCTTTTTTCATTTATATTGTAAAACTAAAGCTACATAAGTCTTTCCAGCCAACAGATGTGGAAGCTCTGCTGTATCCCTGAATGATTTGGTCTATGAAGGGTTTCAGCACAGCTTTATATCATGCTTAAATTGCTTATCCATAAACCCAGTTCTGAAGTCAGTAGGTTTATCTCTAAAGAAAGGCAATGATTACCTCACTGTATTGCTGAAAACTACTAATTAGGTCTGCCGACTCTGGAATTTGTTAAAGTTGAAGTGAACCTAAAAATATACCTTATATATTTTTGTTATCATATGTTATATAGTACAGGCTTTTTCTGTAAGCTTCCATATTTATAGGAAGCATTGTCAAGTTTCCAAAGTCAGTACATTCATATTTAATACTTTTCGGCAAGTGCTATATGGTACTCAGTTTTAAATATTTGCATTCAAATTAATAATATTTAAAATTTAAAAGCAGACTGTAAAGACTGAAAAGATCTGGGTTTTTGTATTTGTGAGTTATGTAATTATTTAAGTCTCACAATTATGCTTTATTTCTTATAAGCGTTAGCATAACGATTCACCCAGCATTTTGGAATACAACAGAAGACACCACCAAATTGGTGCCACTTTGTGTGTACTACAGTGTATAGTGGAGTGTTTGTCTGTAACCAATCACATTCCATAAATACAAAGAAATACTTTTGAATGGGTGATGTGAACAACAGCCTCATTTGTCCTTTGCTGTAACTTTATTAGGTAGGACCTTCTGTAAAAAAGAGTACATTAGAGAGAGAGCTTTTTATCCATGCAGATAATGAAATGCCTGCACTTTATGACCTGTTGTAGAAAAAAAGACAGTTGGAATGTGGTTTGTTGTTTTAGGCATCTGCTCCATTTTTTATGCTTAGTTTTTTCTTTTTTTAATTAAAGTGTATGTATAGCCAAAACATTTTACTTTTAGCGTTGTATAGAGTGGGGAAGGGTTAAGACCCTTGAAAATGTGTTTGTGTTCCATTGGCAAGATTTCCTTATTTGCCCTGTCCCATAGGCAAAACAGGAACTGAGTGAATATCTCTAAAAAGTGAGGATAAATCCCCTCTTAGACAATAGTCACTTTAACAGGTGTTCTAACTAGAAGATTTAGTCTCGCCTCCTGTTCTGTTGTCAGTAGGGATGGGCTGAACACCCCCCTGTTCGGTTCGCAGCAGAACATGCGAACAGGCAAAAAATTTGTTCGAACACACGAACACCATTAAAGTCTATGGGGCATGAACGTGAAAAATCAAAAGTGCTAATTTTAAGGGTTAATATGCAAGTGATTGTCATAAAAAATGTTTGGGGACCTGGGCCCTGCCCCAGGGGACATGTATCAATGCAAAAAAAAGTTTTAAAAACGGATGTATTTTCGGGAGCAGTGATTTTAATAATGCTTAAAGTGAAACAATAAAAGTGAAATATTCCTTTAAATTTCATTCCTGGGGGGTGTCTATAGTATGCCTATAAAGTGGCGCATGTTTCCCGAGTTTTCAACAGTCCAAGAGCAAAATGACATTTCTAATGGAAAAAAAATTAATTTAAAAGTACTAGCGGTAGCGCCGGCAGCTATAATGAATTGTCGGGTCTCTGCAATACTCATAAAAGTCATTGAAAAAAACGGCCTGGGGTTCCCCCACAGTGCATTACCAGGTCCTTTGGGTCAGGTATGAATATTAAGGGGAACCCTGAACCAAATTTTTTTTTTAAAAATGCGTGGGGGTCCCCCCAAATTCCATTCCAGGCCCTTCAGGTCTGGTATGAATATTAAGGGGAACCCCGTGCCAAAATGAAAAAAAAAATGGCGTGGGGGTCCCCCTAAAAATCCATACCAGACCCTTATCCGAGCACACAACCTGGCAGGCTGCAGGAAAAGAGGGGGGATGATGAGAGAGCGCCCCCCTTCCTGAACCGTACCAGGCCATATGCCCTCAACATGGGGAGGATGTCCCCATGTTGATGGGGACAAGGGCCTCATCCCCACAACCCTTGCCCGGTGGTTGGGGGTATGCAGGCGGGGGGCTTATTGGAATCTGGAAGCCCCCTTTAACAAGGGGACCCCCAGATCCCGCCCCCCTGTGTTAAATGGTAATGGGGTACAAATGTACCCCTACCATTTCCCAAAAAATTGTCAAAAATGTTCAAAACGACAAGAGATGGTGTTTGACAATTCCTTTATTAATGTCTTCTTCTTTCCCCGCTTCTTCTTCCATCTCCTTCTGGTCTTCATTTGGTTTTCTTCCTCCATCTTGTTCTCCCCCGCTTTTTCCTCTTCTTTCTCCGATCCTCTGCTTCTTCCTTCGTTCTTCTTGTCTGCATCTTCCACCAGCTTCTTCTTTGACGCTTCGTTCTTCGGATGATTTGCATCCATGGGAGGTTCCCGCTGTGTGACGCTTCTGTTCTTCTGACAGTTCCGTATGGCTTTCTCCATGATGTCAGAGGGCGGGTGACCCCGCCCCCTCTGACACCATGGGGAAAACCATAGGGAAGTCCCCGTGAAGTCCCTGTGCATCAGAGAGGGGCGGGGTCGCTGGTTGTTAACTCTCAGTTATATAAGAACCTTCAGAAGAACAGAAGCGTCACACAGCAGGAACCTCCCATGGATGCGGATTGTCCGAAGAACGAAGAAGAAGGGCAAGACTGATTACCAAGCATCAACAAGAAAAAGAATCGGGGTAAAGGTAGCAAGAAATCAAGGTCTTCAGTGGGACAAGTCCCGAAGATCTCTGATCATGAGACATAAAATCATAAAATGCCCTAACCCCAACTAGATGTGGACAGACTCTCTGGCTAATACCATAACCTGACTATCACTACACTCCTACTTTACAGGCATACTATAGACACCCCCCAGGTATGAAATTTAAAGGAATATTTCACTTTTATTGTTTCACTTTAAGCATTATTAAAATCACTGTTACTGAAAAAAGGGCCATTTTTAAAACTTTTTTTTGCATTGATACATGTCCCCTGGGGCAGGACCCAGGTCCCTAAACACTTTTTATGGCAATAGCTTGCATATTAACCTTTAAAATTAGCACTTTTGATTTCTCCCATAGACTTTTAAAGGGTGTTCCGCGGCTTTCGAATTTGCCACGAACACCCCAACGTGTTCGTTATTCGGCGCACGGGCGAACAGCCAATGTTTGAGTGGAACTCATGTTCGACTCAAGCAGACAACCCATCCCTAGTTGTCAGCTGCAAAATTTAAAACTTTCTTTCATTTTCTGTCTTGTTGACAATAGGCACCAGAACAAGCAGAGAGGTTTAATCTATCTGGTGGAGACACAAACAGCAATAAAAACTAAAAAAAAAAGTTTGGGGTGTACATACACTTTAAGGGCAATTCTTTGTGATTGCCACTTTTCAACTCTGCTCTGAGCTCATAAACGCCTGCTGACTAACACTGCCTTGCTTAATACATATTCCTTTTGCAATATAGTATGCACCTGAAGAGCTAATCGAGTATGACTATGAGTATGGGGGAGCTGATTACAAGGAGCCTGATTATGTAACAGAGGCACCCTCATTAACTGAAGAACTTGTAGCTCAGACTGAGGTATAGTAAATATGTGTTGTGTGCACTATATGTGTCACGTATGTCTCGTCATCTGCTCACGTGTAATCTCAGTCCCTTCTTTCTACATCACCTTTGACCGCACCTTCCTGGAAGTTGGATGACAAAATAGCAGGCAGTATCGGCAAATAATTGAGGTGGCAATAAAGTGTCAAAGAATTACATGATTAAGCAAATCTATTATAATTGTACTGAGATATTTTTTTCTTCTTAGTAACTTTTAAAACCAGATGCAGAATTGTCAGATTTCTTTATTGTGCAAATTTCTTTCTTGCTGTGGAAAATGGAATGATTTTGGTTCTAAATACAGCAGACACGTTCCTTAAATTTGAGATATCTCAGTATCTTATTTTAGATTTCATTTACATATGAACCAAGTTGTTTGGTCTTATAAAGTTTGTATTTACTGTGCAGTGCTATTCAAAGAGCAATAGTCCTTAGACTAGCTTTCAGCTTTCTATAATCCTTAAAACGTAAATTGTTTATTAAAGAGCAACTCCAAGTCCTAGAGATATCAATATGAGTGTGAAGTACACTTACCCCCATTTCCCTAATACAGGCATCTTCAGGCCTTAGGGTTTGGATTCTGACATGCTTGTGTCCTCAATGCACTACTCAATACTGACAACTAATGTTGGCTGTCTGCTGCAGGGCAGGGTGCTGAGTAGGATTGTTTTAGCACCTTTAGACCTTCAGGTCTCTGCTTGGGATGAAGAGAGCTAAGTGCAGGATTTTTAATTGAAGACCTAGTTTTGTTTTTTGTTTTTTTTTATCAATGAGCCTTATGTGAGATCCATTCCAGAGTAGTATATTGTTAAAGGGTGAAGGTGATTGGTGATGCAGGCTGCGAACAGTTTTCCATCAAATCCTTGGTAAATAAGGCAAACTGAAGAGCTGTCATATACAGAAACCTACAGCTAATGAAAATAAATCAGCTTCCATCTGCTTTAAAGAGAACCAGTTACAATTGATCACTGACCAATACCTCCAAGAGCTGGATACTGGCAAAGAAAGGAATGGGGAAAGACAGTCCAAAGCAATCTGATTTCTCATTGTTATGGGTTAGTGACTGCTACTACTCTTTGAACTTTTTTTTATTACTTATTTATTGGATTTAAAATGCTTAAACATTTAATAGCAAAATGGTTCCCATTTGGGTACAGAAGAAATCAGAGGACCATGGTTACAAAACCATAAGTAAAAAAGCTTCTCATATACTGTTAGGGGTTCTTGATCTGAATACTAATTGGACAGTGGACACAATTAAAATAAAACGCTGCTCCTAGAATAGCACTGAATAGTGAATAATACATGAAAAGGGGCCTGCCTGTAAAATTCCTCCTCACTTCCATTTCCTAATTCCTTCATTCATTGTTTCCATTCGGTCTTTCACCACATTTTTTCAGAAGAAGAAAGCCAATTCCAAAATGAAGAAGAAGCCAGTACCCCCTAAATCAAAGGACAAACCCCAAAAGGTCACGCCCAAAAACTCATTTGCAGCTAAGAAGAAGAAGGGCAAGACCGATTACCAAGCATCAACAAGAAAAAGAATAGGGGTAAAGGTAGCAAGAAATCAAGATCTTCAGTGGGACAAGTCCCGAAGATCTCTGATCATGAGACATAAAATCATAAAATGCCCTAACCCCAACTAGATGTGGACAGAATCTCTGGCTAATACCATAACCTGACTATCACTACACTCCTACTTTGTTCCAATACATTATTAATAACATTCCAAAAAAAGTTACCAAACAACAATATTATTTTTGTTCCTCAGGCCAATGTAGTTGACTACATTCCAGAACAATATGGTGAAGTAGAGTATGGTTACCAGACAGATACACCTTCTCTTACTACTGGACCCAATGAGGTAAAATAAAGCATAAAAGTACTTTGCATATTACCAGATTTTTTTATAGAGGCAAGAAGGCTTGGGTGTTGTATAATTTATGTTCATGTTCATTATTCCATATTCCCTATACTTCACAAAAGAAAAGAAACATAATTTTGAGTGGCATATATTCTGATCACTTGGTGTAAATAAAAAGTACCCTTCACTTAAAATCAACATCTATATATGCTGCAATATGCTGTGACGGCTAAAAAACACAACTTTGAAACAGCAGTTTAATGTGTACCCAATATTATTTTACTGGTGAAGCAGCCATTTTCTGAACTAATATCTATACTGCCTATTATATATATATTGATTCAAATGCAAAGGGATTGCTTACTGGATTTAATAAAAAGGTACATTTTAAACATCTGCTGCTTTATTTACTTGCTTTTGCTTGCTTATCCTAAAACATGTCAAACTCTTGAGAGAACATAACCATTTGTTCTGCAGGACAGAAAAATGATGGTACTCTTTACATCGCAATGTTAACAATATGAATACAGTGTTAAAAATATGAATTCTAAACTTGTGCAGCTACTGAAATTATTAAGATAATTAGTTGATTGAAATGATAATGTTCTTTCAAGGACAAGCATTGTAAATAAATTGGTTTATTAAAGTTTATCAGCTTTAATAAACTTTTAAAAATGTAAGCAAGTTTGACTAGTTATTTTACATAAGAAAAAAGTATTTTTTTAATAGTTTTAGAAATTTAATTTCTAATACAAAAATTTGCTTTCAAATGATCTGCTTTAATGCTGCAATGCCGGGTGTTGGTAACTTGTGGCTGTCTGTCAACTGTTATACAACTTTCAGCATGTGCACTTGAAAAGACATTTGCTGGGAATCCTGGGAGTTGTATAACTACAATTGACAAGTCATAAGCTTCTAACTCCTATCTTGCTTTTGAACTGTAAGTACTGATATTTTCTACGGGCAAGCTGATATAATAGCAAATGAATTATTGTTATTTCTGAGCAGCTGGTAAGCTGAATAGTAGTTACACCTTGCTTACTTACTCAGGCTGGTTAACCTGTGTTAAAAGTTATACCTGAAAAAGAAGTATTTGCAATAAAAACTTCTAAATTTGTCAGCCCCGGCAGGATTTACCCCCTTAATGAACAGGCCATTTTTAACTGACAATTGCCGCGGTCGTGCGATGCTGTACCCAAACAAACGTGATTTCCATTTTTCCCCACAAATAGAGGTTTTTTTTTGGTGGTATTTGATCACCTCTGCGGTTGTTATTTTTTGCTCTATAAACAAAAAAAGAGTGACAGTTTTGAAAAAAAAAAAACAATATTTTTACTTTCTGCTATAATACTGTACATATCCAAAAAAATTAAAAAATAACTAATTTATTCATCAGTTTAGGCCAATATGTATTCTTCTACATATTCTTGGTAAAAAAAATTGCAATAAGCGTATATTGATTGGTTTGCGCAAAAGTTATAGCGTCTAAAAATGATGGGATAGATTTATGGACTTTTATTTATTTTTTATTGTGTTTACTGGTAATGGCGGCGATCTGCGACAATCTGACCCCAAGTGACACTTTTTGGGGGCCAGTGACATTATTACATTGATCAGTGCTAAGAAATGCACTAATCAATTTATAAATGACACTGGCAGGGAAGGGATTAACACTAGGGGGCGATCAAGGGGTTAACTGTGTTCCCTGGGTGTGTTCTAACTGTGTGGGAGATGGGCTTACTGGGACAACACAGAGATCGCTGTTCCTGATCACTAGGAACAGCAGATCTCAGTATTGTTCCCTGTCAGAACGGGGATCCGCCTTGTTTACATAGGCAGATCCCCATTCTGCCTCTCTGTACCAGGATCGTGGGTGGCCAGCAGACATCGAGTCCGCCGGACCTGTGGGCGTGCTCCCGCAGTAGGCGGGTACAGGTACGTCGGTTTGCGCAGTATATGTGTGGTGGGCTGTCTGGAAGTGCTTAAATTATTATAAATGAATGCTAATAAGTAAAATAACTTCAATGAGCTCATAATTCTTAGTATTTGCTATTCATAATGGAAAATGGAAATCACCAAACAATTTTAACATTATATTTTAATAACGTGGTATAGCATTAAAAGGTTTTAAATGTAATAGTTACAAAAGGTGTTGCATTTTTGATTGACACGGATAAATTTAGATGGAACGTAAAATCAGATATTTGCAGATGCTTTAACTGCTCATATATGCATAATATATAATTACATTCTGCTTTCATCTTTTTATTACCAAAAAAGAATTTTGCAAATAAAAAGTAAATGCTAGTACTCTAGAGGTACAGGTATTATCTTTAAAGCACCAGTACTACTTCATACATTTAAACATTTGTTTATTTATATACAGTTTTTATTTATTTACCATTTTAAATTTAAATTTGACTTCAGAGTTTGCACTTTAGTTTTGTGGTTGTACTGCTGCTTTATAACAAAATTATTTACAGTTCTATCTTTAAATTGATTTAGAGAACTTGCTTTACATTACCCCTAAATCACATTAAAAGATACAGAGCAATTACAGCTTTATTTTTATGGCATCTAAGTTTGCTTCATGGCTTAAATGCATCTAACAGCTTTGACTAACCTTAACCCGTATGTTCCTCCCACTTGTTACATTGGTGCTGCTAGAAAACCCCTGTGGATGAGACACTGGTGGAGGAGTCCATTGTGGATGAGTCCTTTGTGGATGAGCCTTTTCTGGAGGAGTACGTAACTGGCGAGGATTATGACTCAGAGAAAAAGCTGGTTGAGGAAACAGACTATGGGGTGAAAGCTGTAGAACCTACACCGACTCAGCCGGTGGTGGGAGGAGATTTAGGAAAAGATGATTTATATGATTATACAGACTATGAAGACAAAGAAACAAACCCTACTGCAGAGGAGTTTGGACCTGGGGTTGCTGCCGAAACTGATGTTTCAGAGACCACCGTAAGTTATCAATGAAATGGGTATTTAATAAAAAACAGGAAAGTGTTGGACATTATTGAGCTGGAATCCATTTCTCATTACCTCCCTGATTGTTAAATTTTCTTAAATTTATACTTACATACTGTATGTCTCAGCTCTTGGGCACTGTGACTAAATCTTTGGTCTCTGCCTACTGTATTCTCTTATTAAACCAAGCAGCCTTTTGCTAGTTCTCTTCAATGCTGCTTTTAGAAAAAAGAGGGATTCATGAAGTCAATCTATTCTCAGGAAAGCCCTTTTTTTAATGTTGATATTTTCAGGTGTGTTCTGTTGACCATAGACTGAAATACTTTAGTTGCTTACTAAGCAAGCACTTGTTTTGTCTTTACTGTATTGTGTGACAATCTGATAAACAGCCCGCTGTTACATATTTTTGCCTATTGGCAAGGGTCTCTTTTCTATGGTCAGCATCACACTTTGTAAATACCTCCAGTAAAAGCAGCATTTTGAAATAAAATGAATGAATGAATGAATGAAGGATTTGTAGAGCGCTGCAAATGCGAACTAATTCGCCTCAAGGCGCTAGAATGCGTTCTCTGTTGCCAGCTTCTTAGAAAAGAAAGGTCTTTAGTAATGGATAATGGATACCTACTGGATGCTAAATGATCCACCTTCAGCATTCTTGTGTTTTCTGAACAGATTATAGTAATTGAAAAAATAGTGATGTTATTGCAAACTTTTTAGCCGTCAGTCCATAAAGTAAAAGAATGTTACTTCTGCTCCACCAGTTATTAAAAGGGTTAATATACCAAATGATAACTCAGTCCCATAAACTGTAGGTGTGGAATATATACAGGTCAAGGCTACTTGCATAATGCCACACAAGTGGACTGTCATTATTTTCTATTTCACCAGTTTTTTTGAAAGTCACCAGATTTTTTAAAAAATCAATCAACGATCCAAGAAACTGTGGAAGAAAAATTGTTTCACCTATACATACAATCAGAAAACAAAAATGTGTAATGGATGAACAAGAAAAGTCCACTGTATCTTTGTTTAATTCAGAAATTAATGCTTGCTGATAACTTTAAAATATATCTATCTGATCAGGTTCTATTAAATAACACATACATATTATGGACAATAAAACTTAAGCAAACTTACAGTTAAAGGCCCCAGACTGTGGTACAATTAGAAATGGCCTTATGTTATTATTATATAAAGGTGAGCACCTCTGCCAAAATTGCTACAAATAATGTAGAAGAATAATGTTGTAGGAGAAATGCTAGTTGCCTGGCTGATAGACTGACCCACCATCTTTCGTATTTTTTGAATTATTGCCCTGAAACAAGCATGCAGATTAGAAGTGCTTATCTGCACACATATAATAGGACTCTAGTTTTTTGACTCAGATAGTATTGAAACAAAAGGGTCAGCAAGATAGCCAGATGGGTAGCATTTTTAGAAGGACTGTTCATCTTCCATTATTCTTTAATTACAGCTGTGCTCTAAATGCGGTTGAGGACCTGTTCTGTAGATGATATCTACTATTTCAGTTTTTTGGGGGCAGATATTGTGTTCAATGCATCCTGTAACAAGGTTTTATACAATGATGTGAACGGGATAAAAATGTTGCAAATAAACTTCCATCTTTTTAAGTGTGAAAAGAAAACTGTATTTGTTAAATGCACAACATTTTTTACACTATGGAGTTGCCTATTAAAACCATTAGCTGCATCATTTTTGGTAGTTACAGAAATTTCCATCTAAAAAAATGGAATAACTTTGTATGAAATGTCTCTAGTTTGAAATGTTGAATGTATAGATTATTAGCTGAGTAATTTCCTGCAGCATTTGCTATTTAAAGTATGTTAAAATTATATTTGCTGATATTTTAGGTAAATAACTATGGAGGATATGGTGAAAAAGGCCAGAAAGGAGAACCAGCTGTTATTGAACCAGTAAGTAATTTGTAATTCCTTCAGGTGAATATCTGTGTATTTAAAACTAGGTTCTTGACTTTAAATTTATTTTCCAAATTTTAGAAGCCTGTTAATACACCAGTAAGGGCAGTTTGTATAACAAGATAACAACCTAATATGAGGCTACAGTATAACTTTGTTAAAGCTGAACTCAAGTCAATAAGCTAGTACACAGCTTGAATAAATATATAGGAGTGATTTTCACTGCCAAAGTATTTGTATTTCTCGCCATGTATTCTACAGTTTACTAAGCTCTGTCAGATAGAGCAGCCAGGCTAGTGGTCTGATTTTTTTCTACTGCAGTTAAGCAACACAGCTGTCACCTCCCTGCCCCAATCTATGACTGGACAGAGAAAGAGCAGCAACAGACTGACAAAGTAATCCTTTTGCACTTCCTTTTGTCAGCATAGTTCTTGTCAGTACTTTCTTGTGTAACAGAGCTGTATCAGCTCTTAGTAACGCTCTCTCCTCTCCCAGTCTGGCTGCTTTTTTACAGGGGGTTTCAAGAAACTGGATTCAAAGGCAAAGTGAAGTATTTACACTGTATTTACAAAGCTGTATTTAATGGTGCCTGAAGTTTATTTTTAAAGTGGTTGTAAACCCTGTACTACCACTTTTGTCTACAGGTATGCCTATAATAAGGCTTACCAGTAGGTACTGTGAATATCTCCTAAACTTGCACCGTTTAGGAGATATTCACTGTATCCGCATATGCCAATGTCATCGGCACATGCACACTGAAGAAACTGCTCACTCATGCCTCTTCTTCAGTAGCTGTGCCGTGACTGGCAGCTCCCACATGCATGCGCAGGAGTGATGTCATTGCGGCTCCGGCCAATCACAGAGGCGGAGCCCTTGAACCCAGAAATAACTCCGGGAGATATGTTGCCGATCACAGTGGTGTTCGGGGACTGCTGTAACAGCTTTGATCTAAAGTAAGTATTTCATAATGCGCTAGTATGTGATGTATACTAGTTCATTATGCCTTTGCCTTGCAGGTTGTTTTTTTTTGTTGTTGTTTTTTGAGAGAGTTTACAACCACTTTAAAAGTAGTATGCTGCATAGGGGTCTAACAAAAAATATTGACTATTAAATTTTAACTTTGATCTGCTCCCAACCTTTGAGTCTCCCTATTGGTCAGGCAGGTCTTCTGTCACATTCAAGAGTCAATAGAGAAACTAGGGAGGCAAGAGAAGGTAGGCCAAGTTTAGTTTTAAAGGGAGATTAGGATTTTAATTTGCATCATTTCTTTAACATGTAGTTTTCACTATATGCTTAATTTGAATTGCCCAGGTTATTAATGTTGGGCCCCAGTTTGCTTACTTAAATCCATGTCCCATTTATACATGGGAAATTCTATCTGGTTAGGTTTTGGGAATGTTAGCAATTGCAATTAGTGTTAGCAATTGAGATTTTACCCCCCTTCATGACGTTTTTCTATTTGGCACGGCGCTACTTTAACTGGAGATTGCAATGTTGTACCCAAACCAAGTTTATATAATTTTTTCACACAAATAGAGCTTTCTTTTGGTGGTATTTGATCACCACTGGATTTTTATTTTTTTGCAATATAATCAAAAAAAGACCAAAAAGTTAGAAAAAAAAACATTTTTTTTACTTTCTGCTATAAAAAAAGTGAATTTTGATTTGCATGAAAGTTACAGTGCCTACAAACTATGGTATATATATACTTGAATTATAATTTAAAAAAAAAAATGTTTAAACTACTAATGGTGGCAATCAATGACTTATAATGGGACTGGGATAGTGCGAGCAATCTGACACTAACTGCCACTGGGGGGGGGAACTGACTAACTGCCACTGACATCACTAGTGCCATTAATACAGTGATGTGTGCTAAAAATATACAGTCATTTTACTAATGACACTGACTGGGAAGGGGTTAACATCTAGGGCAATCAAGGCATTAATTATGTGACTATGTGTAATGTGTAATGTGTGTAAAATGTGCTGCTTTTTACTAAAAATCTCCTAGTTTCTCATCCCTGCTTTGCTTGGAGAAACTGTACAGAGCTCTGTGTTGAATGTACACAGCAGATCAGCAGGTCCTGGCCATGAATCATTGGCCAGGACTTGCTGACAGGCTGTGTGTACAATCACAGCAGGAGCCGACCAGGGGCAGCGCATTCTCACGCCCTAAACCCAGAAGTACGCAGCAATGTTTCAATACGTCGCTTTGCCTACAGTGGCTGCCCATCCATAGTACAATGTTTGCGGGCAAGCGTTAAGTGGTTTTTGAGTTCCAATCAAATGACCATTCCTGGGCTATAAAAAAGCATCTTGAGGGAATGAAATGAATGAATGAAAGGCACATTCTTACATCCAAAGTGCAATGATAATGAGCAGTAATATTGTACATGATCAGGCAACTAAATCACATTACACCTTTGCACTTGTGAGGTTACCTTTGCATACCTCCCAAAACTCTGACATGATAAAGACAGGCACGAAGTGTGAAGGTTAAAAACATACACTCCCCCCCCCCCCCATGCTACTCAATTACACAGACCATAACTAACACAGAGAAACGATTGGTTAAACCATTTTTTGCATTCATCACTTCCTTTCCTTTATACTGGCTTTTCAAAATAAAGGTTGGATGAAAGTTTTGGTGTAATATATAACTTTTGGCAATTAAATGACAGACACAACAGTACAATGACCACATTTACCTTTATTATTAAGCATCAGATTGCAGATCCACCATACTCTGTTGTTTCCCTTCTGATATAGATCTGCAGCAGGAGCCCTATATGGAAGTAATTAACTAACAACTTTCATGTGAATTATTACCATAGTTAGACTATGTATATAAGCTTTTATATATAAAACATATGTAAAAATTAGTAATAACATTTCACCCCTAAATTTTGCGTTCAAGTCTGGATGAATGAACCTATTAAAAGAAAGATCTAGAATTGGTTGACATGATAGCTGTTAACATATGAGTTATGTCAAAGTATGCCTCCGTCAGTCCATACATGGCTCAAGTGTAACATTTTGAAAATATAGTAAATGTAGAGATGCAGATAGTCTCCATCAGCGGTGACGGGATTTACAGGATTTATTTGCTACGATGGACAAAATTAAATTTTGCATTATCTGTTACACCTGTGATTCTTATCCTGCTTGCACCATCTGCTACCTATTACTCTCACATGACGTTGCTCAGCAAAGCAGTAATAACATTACTTTTCTTTGCCTGGGCTTTCATTCTCAAGCTGTGCATCCTGACAACAGAAATAGCTGACTTTTCTCTGTATAAATGAGCTGTGTTGAATAAATATTAATCTACTTTGATTCTGCATATTCTGGACTGGTAGAAATCCCTAATACTTACCAGTTATTTGTCAATAAATACAACTTTGTGAGGCAGATCATTCAGCTCTCATTCACTTTGTATGACTCCTTTTCTTGGCTTCAGGTTCAAATATTATGTACTTTAACTCTATATTCTTTAACTTTTCAGGGAATGCTTATTGAAGGACCACCAGGACTGGAAGGACCAGCAGTATGTATCCAGTCTCTAATTTACTAAATGTATTTCTCCCTAATGGACAATTGTCATACCAAAAATAAAGAGGCTGTCATTACTTACCTCCTTTTGAACTTGCTTGTTGCTTGGCTGTCTCTGGCTTTGGTATGTTTTCTATTTAATGTACAGTTACTGACACGGAACTCCTGATGTGGATACTTATCCCAAGTCAGTAAATTAGAAAACACTGACACGAGAGGGCCAGCATGACAGCTTGGCAACTAATTTTTTTAGGAGATTAACAGTGGCAGCCCTCATATTTCTCCCATGACAAGTGTCCTTGATGTACTGTGTTTATTGTGAACTCTAAGAGAGAGCGCAGAAATAAATCACACCAGAAAGATAGAGAATTCAGCATATTCGTTATTCTGTTCAGTTGCTGTATTGCAAGTTCAGTGTTCTGCAAGATGTAGCTGTCTTATATTGACCTATTGCAGCCAATTGGAAGCCTCTAAATTCTGCTGATTTGACTCAGTTTGTTTCATAACTTAGTTGAGTACTCTATAGCTAAATATTGAATTGTTGCATGTTAAATGGCCAGTCCACCCAAACTGATAATCCAGTTTTTACTGCATGCTGTAGAGACAAAAAAGGTTTTTTACTTTTAGGATGTAACTAGAAAACTTGCCTTATTTATGCCTCTCCATTGATAAATAGTGGGAGCTCTTCGTTTGGATCCCCACCAAATACAGAGTTGGCACTAAACACAACTAGAAGAAAAGTGGCATTGTAACTTTAATTAAATAAATAAGAGAAATGCTACATGAAAGATATTAAGGGATTTATTTTGGGGAGACATTTACTAATGTGATGAAGCTCTGCTGACCAGCCCATTTGGCCTTAATAAATCAACCCCATTGTCATGGGGAAGTTGTGACACTGATGTTCAGAAGTGATTGGTAGTCTTTAGTCCACCCTCCAAAACCCATTGCTTTTCAGTGGATTTTTACAGATTTGCATTGGTGGAAGCCACTTTATTTCTAAACATTAAATATATGAAACTGAGGGAGGTCATACAGCTCTCAGAAGCGATATTGGCCTCATAGTTCCTCAGTTGATTTGAGAGTGAGTGGGTAGGGTTTTGAGTTTTATTTTGAAAATTAAAAACCTTCTGAAATCATTTTGATATTTCTCGTGTCCTTAGTGGTACGATTGTGCTTGAGTTACCAGGTGAGCATGTGATTGATTTCACAATGCCTAGGACGTTTTTCATCTATCCAGGTCATGATTGATTCCACAATGCCTGGGATGTTATTTATCTATCAAGGTCATGGTATAATTAGTATTAGTCATAACTAATTTGTTATTAATTTAAAAAATAATTTTGTATTCCAACAAAGCACATCCAGTTTAATGTGACTACTAGCTAAGTGGTTCTTGTATTACTGATATTTTTTTATGCATTCTTAATCATGAAGATTGAAACAAGATGAGTGGCAGCTACCCTAGTACAAGGAATGAGATTCCAGAATGGGTGATAAAAAACTTAGAAAGCCAGACTGCACTTTAAACTAAATTTTTTTTCTAAAATTGCTGTTTAACACATAGGGATATATTTAGAATGCAGTAACTGTCATTTACAAAACATGGAAGTAGAAGATTTGCCTGCAAAGAATGTTTGCTGAATGTCAGATTTTAAATACGCCCCCATACTATCATACTATCTTACTATTTGCAGGTATATCTATGTATAACCTCTATCCTACTTCTTTTAGGGTCTTACTGGTCCCCCTGGCTTGCAAGGCCCACCTGGCCCATCTGGAGACCCTGGTGAGAGAGTGAGTACCATACACAGTCAAACTATAATAAGCTAATTCATTTTTTTTTCATCAATAAAATAATATAGGGTTTAATTAGATAATAATTCCTACAAATAATTGTGCATATATTTCAGTTTGATGCTTTTACTTACTACAATTAAAGAGTGTTTTTGCTGTATCACTTATGTGGTCATTTTCCCTAGGGTCCACCTGGTCGTTCTGGATTACCGGGTGCTGATGGATTACCTGGACCTCCCGGCACTATGCTGATGTTGCCAGTGAGTAATAGGTTTTATTTTATATAGTTCTGCAGCTTTCAGGAAGTTACTTGAGCTATCATTGACCAGGTCAGGGTTCATTTTGCTGCCCTATTGCAGAGATACAATGAACATTGCCTCACTGAGAATTTTTTTAACCTTTACTGGATTACAAGTTAAAATGTGAAAGATAAAGTATGAACACACCCATCATTTTACTTATGTGTTCCAGAGAAATCTAAAACCAGAAGTACGTAGTTATCACACTGCAGCTAGACTCTGACATCAGTCTTGTAGAGGGTATGCCATTTCTTTAAATTAATAAAAATAAGGGAGATATAGGTAGTGCAGACCTCAGAGTGGGTGATCATTAGTCTTTAAAAATAGGCAGGAGGTGAAGCAGTAGCACAGAATCCGCTGAATGGCAAGCTCTAAAAAGTGAGGGGGTAGATGGATAAAGTAAGTATACTACTATAGAAATCTTTTGTCTGGTAAAATCCACTATACTGGATGCACATAAAGTGGATGTAAACCCGATTCATGAAATTTGAGGTGGGCACATATATCTGCAGTGTTTTTTTATCTCTCTTCAAAGCCCGTAGGGTTCTTTTGCCCCATTCTTCGTTATCAGAACTGACAAGTTCTCCGCCACAGGAGATAAAAGCAGAGTTTTGTGTTGGGGATGCTATAAATAGATTAGCAGCATGCTGAAAGATTCAAGCAACAGTTCTGAAAGTCTCTACCTAAGAGGAGATGGGGTGTGTGCCTTTCCTCCAATCAGCTGTCTTGGCTGTATGCCCAAGCTTCACTGTAGTGCTATCCAGGAAGAGAAAATCTCCTAACACAATCTGACCTTTCTAAAGAATATATAAAGCTGAAGACAGCAGATATACATGTAAAGCTTATGTAGGGAGATTTGTTTTATCCCTGTGTATCATCTGAAGCGGTTCACTTCACTGGGTATAAGTGAGGGTTTACATCCACTGATAGCTTAACTGTTTGGCTGGAAATGCTCTTTAAATTTTAGCCACTCAATGAATTTATGAACTAAAAATGTAAGGTTATATAAACTTATACAAACATTGCCAAGTATTATTTTTTTTTTTTAGTGTAATCACCACCTGTTTCTAACACTACAAAAACACTTTTTTTGCCAGGATATGTTCACTCTACATAATGGTTGATTTGGCTGGCCAGAAGGATTGAGGTCTAGGGAGCTTTTATACTGTTTACTTTTAACTGCTCCTTATATACTGGGGACATCTTATTATGAAGTCTTAATTGCTTTGTTACTCTGAGGATTGTATAAAAAAAACAATTCATAAAATGCATGTAATATGTACTGTACATATCAAAAAAATCACTATATATTAGGAATATCATGTATGTTATTAGTATATCATGGGATAGTTCAGGTTTCCTTATGAAAGCACTATAGCTACATACAAAGGCAAATTAGACTGGGTGTGCATTCTTTTTTATTTACTAAACATACATAGATTTCACAGCAAACTATTGTATTAGGTAAAAGGGTAACATCAGTATATAATGTTGCTTTTATGTCTAGAATATTTACCTTCTATGTTTATTGTATTTCAGTTCCGGTATTCAAGTGATGGTGAAAAGGGACCACCAATCTCAGCACAAGAAGCCCAAGCTCAAGCCATCCTTCAACAAGCTCGTGTAAGTAATTAGAAAATATGTTCAGGTTGCTTCCTTCCTTGTTTTAATAAGAAAATGTGGAATATAATGCAGCTAGTGTAACTAAAATCTCACAACTGAATATTTAATGCACTGAATCTGTTTATTCTGCCACTGGAGACTAAATATGAGTCTGCATGCTATTGGCAAAAAATCTCCCCGCACAGGATAAGGTGAGTACACAGAATAGGTGTCAGGTCACCTGAGACCAGGTGACAGATGCACTCTGTAGGAGTCGGAAGTGCACCGCTAAGATATTGGACCCTAGGACTGACTGCTGCGGATAGTACCCAGGGAGGTTCAGGAAGCAGGTCTACTGGATCACTAACACAGATCCCAGTGGGAGCTAGAGCATAGATTCTCTAGGGCGCAGAGTCTAAAAGCTAGCAGGTGTTCACCAGAGCCTCTAGTGGTGAGGATAGACTGCGCTGCTGTCTGGTTCCAGGTGGCGGCCCCTAGGGTCTCACAGCTCACGCTCATGGTAGACTACAGGAGAAGGAAGCAGCAGGCTGGAACAACAAGGATAGTAAAGGGATAAGGCAGAGGTCAGGGCGACTAGCAGACAAGAACAACAGAGTACACGCCAAAGGTTCAGGATCACAGGCAAACAGGGATAGTCGGGGACACTAGTTCAGGGTCACGAGCAGGCAGGAGTAGTCGGGAACATGCCAAGGTCGGTAACAGAGACAAACGAAGAGCACACGGCAAGCAGGAAACAGGAAGCCAAACACACAATGAATACACAACGGTTGATCAGCACCGCTGGCTTGCAGTGCACAGGTTAATATAGGGTTCTCTGATAAGGCCTGGGATGGAGGCATTCTTAGAGGAGAGGTTATAAAAACAGCCAGGTGAGAGTGGCTGGCCTCTTAGTCTGAACACATGAGGAGGGGTAAGCTGACTGAGAAAGATTACTGCATAACCATGACAATAGGTCTTTATAAGTGTTAAGTCTTATAAACATTGAGCAAGTGTGCTACTTGTTCAATGTTTATATGTTTTGGTCATCTTGGTATTTGGATGTAAAATAGGTGCACCTCTGTATATAGGGTATTGCACTGAGCACACCCATCTTCTTAAATTTGCAACTTTTGTGAAAACAATACTGTCAGAAATCTGTGTAATACTTCTTTTCTACCACAGCTGCTGGTCTCATTCCAGCATCCTGGTTTTGGCTGTGATACATTCTCCCTGTCTGCCTGTCCACCTGCAAGGTGATTGATGTAGCTAGTCACCTTGCTACCTGATTTAAGCCAGCTAAGCCTGCAGGCTCATGCTAGTGATAGCGTTTGTAACTTGTGCTCCAAGCTCCCTGTTTGTCTGCCCCGTCTGCTAGTTTAGATTCGTTTGTTGCCAACCTTGGATCAGATATTGACTATGCTCAGGCCTCAGCCTGCCCTAAACCCGGACTGTCACTGACCAACTGCATATATCTGTTCACTGTGCTCTGTTCAAGTGCCAGCCCAGGAGTGATAGCAAGGCACTATAGCCTTGTGTATAAGACCTGGGGGCAACCGAGTACTGGCAGGCCTGATTGTCATATGGGAAAGGGGGCTGCTATACTGTATGTAAAGAACACAGAAACCAGCTATAGTGCCTGACCACCTACGCTAGGGTTAGGCATGACAAATACCTGGTAATTCTTCCATGAATTTCCTTGTTCAGCCATTTCCTGTCATGAGGTTGTCACCCTCATGGTCCACTGTTGTCACTATCAGGCTGCCAGTCCAGATCAATATAGTGGAGCCTTCAAAGAGAGTAGACAGGATGTGTCTGAAAGAGGCTAAAAGAGATTTATTTCAAGTGTCTGTATAACTAAATTGTTTTAAAGCTGATGTACAAATGCTGAGGTGGAAGTAGATGTTGATCTTTCAAAACCCAAGCAGATTCCATCTGTCATTTTTCTATGGACGGTTAGAAAATGAAAGCAAGCATTAGAATGTATGAGGGTGATTTTATTGACAAATTTTCTGAAACAAATTTAGGATATTAGGGTTCAACATACTACTGTAAAATCACACCTTTGAAGCATTTTGCTCTGATCAATGAAAATGAACTAACTAGTGCTCTGTGTACATTGTTTATTTATATGCAGGGAAGGGAATACATTTAATTTTTTTTATTCTTACTTTGCAGATTGCCATGAGGGGACCTCCAGGTCCAATGGGTCTCACTGGAAGATCTGGCCCAGTGGTATGTAGCCTTTACTAGAGTTATACTCACCACCAAATAATCATGTTTCTTTGTGTTTTTTCTTGACGTTAATGTTTTATGTGTCTGCCTCCCAAACCCATCACTATAAGCATGTCTATTATTACAGCATGGTCATAGCTAGAATCAAGCTAGCTGATCTACATAGGAGGTATTGTAAGAGGACATGGTTTAAAAAATAGCATTGCACCCTACCTTCTTACCACACTGTTACTGAAGGGCACTTAGGTCTTCCAAACCTCTAATGTACCTTTCAGGGCAGTTGGTTTGATTACCCCTTGTCATGGTGAATTTGTTTAATAGAGACTTTCAGTGCAAACTAACACTGGTTAAAAAATGCCCAACCCCCGTTCTCCATTTACTACTGTAATAAAGGCACTAACAATAAATCCAGGGGATTAAATAGTTTAGGATTTAAATTAACATACCAAATCTCCCATATAACTTTCAGAATGAGTGAATGTCATTGAAATTGTTTATGGGAGAAAGGGACCATTGACCATAGGGTAATTAGTTCATCTATTAACAAAAGCATTGACAATGTGTAGCTTTGTTTTCATGAAGATGTCTTGTCTACAGCAATAGTAATGGTGAATCTATTTATCAAGTTCTTGCTGAATTTATGATTTTCCTTAAAAAGAAACAGTCACAATCTTACTAAGCTATATAACACACCCATGTGTAATGAACTGCATACACATTGTAGACAAAACAATGAACTTACCAGCATTTCAGTGTTACCAGAGTGCTAATGTAAAAACATATATCATCAGTTCTATGATGTGTATGAACAAATCCTCCAATTTCTTCTCCTCCTGTGAGGGTCAAATTGTATCTTATATAACCAGGCCTCCATGCTGAGCCACCTTCTCTCAAACAGTAACGTATGAATCTTTGAAAACCAATACAATTGATAAATTACAGGTTTTTTTGTCATATCGCATAATATACAGTATGCAGGCGGGCTCATCCATTCTGCTGAGAATTCATAAACTGCCTAATTTTCCAAAGACCAGACAAGTCAACATAGAAATATTTAGGAGAAACAAAAAGTGCCAAATTCTCATGATTTGATCATTCCTAATCTTCAGCTTAGGGCCCATTCCGAACTTTCTACTGCACCATGATGTCTTACTGCAATCATGTCAATGTGCATCATTTTGAATGGGCAGCCCACACATGTTATGACACGCATGCAGCATTTCCCAACTGTTTCATATCTGTGTATAGTGGTGTGCTTAAATACACCTGCTTTGTGGTCCACTGCCAAGGTTCGTTGGATGCCATTAATAATTATGGCAACAAAATGCACCGCATATCAGTTTCATGCATTACCACAGTACACAGGTGTAAGTCCAGCCTTGGATCTACAGTTTATGTTCTTCTAGTTATTAGAATATATGTAAGAGCCAATATCTGAATAGCTTTAGACAAAGCATTAAGGAATCACTTTATCAAAGACTAAACAAATAATTCAAATGCCAAAATGAATAACGTATTGTGTTTGTACAAGACATAGCTATTCCTTTCAAGTCTATGTACTGACTTAAACATGCATACAGATTTGCCACAATTTGGCTTATTTTGTTTTGCTTATTAGCCTAATAACTCTTAATAGTATATAATCCAAAGTTTTAATAGGTCTTTCTTCATCAAAACAAAATATATTATTTATGGAGCTTTCTCTATTTACAAAAGAATGTTATTGATTGAGGTCGTTAAATGTGAAATCACCATTTTTTAGGCTGCTTAATTACCACTTTGGTAAACCACATGCAGCATTGCATATTTTATTTGCGAGAAACTCTTGTATTGAAAACAATTCCATGATCCATTAAAGCATGGATGTGTGGACAACATTGATTGCAGCTAGAGCATTATGATTACACATTTTGTCTAATGAAGTTTATGAGCTGCAAAGAAATGAAACAAGCAACCCAGCACTTAAAAAGCACACTGATATAACCATTGCGGTTATCGTTTAACAAAACTTTAGATGCTAAAATGGAAGGCTATATATTTGATTAAACTTGGGAAACTAACAGACTGTTTAAAATTGTTTATTTCTATGGGGTTGATATTATTAAAATGTTTTGGCCACAGGTTGAAAAGTGTAAATCCATCTAAAACCAGCTTGCATTTTGATATCAGGCTATCCTAGGTGCAGCTAAATAAGGACATCCCTTAGTAAAAGTATAGGAAGAAGCATGCTGTCTGTTTTATTTTCACACCTACCCTAATGGTGGCTGGTGCTCAAAATTTTTTTTTTGGGGGGGGGGCAAACAAACTGAAAAAAAAAAAACATCAATTGCAGCCTCACTGTGCCCATCAAACACAGCCATTGTGCCATCAAAAGCAGCCACTGTGTCCATCAATTTCAGCCACTGTGCCCATCAATTGCCGCCACTGTGCCCATCAAATGCTCCCACTGTGCCCATCCATTGCTGCCACTGTGCCCATCAAATGCTCCCACTGTGCCCATCAAATGCCACCACTGTGACCCCCCCGCCCACTCGGTGTCTGCCTAGCACTTACCCTGTCTCGGTGGGGCAGCGGGTGACTGTGGCGAGCGGTGTCCTCCATACGCCTTCTCCCATCCTCTCCTCCCATCCTCTATCATAGGTGATTGGACGGTTCAGTGTTAGGAAAGCGAATATTCATTCGCTGTTCTAACACACCTGGGTGAACTGCGAGCGCCAAGCATGGCGCTCGCAGTCCACCTTTTTTTTGACACCTATTAGAGCCTATGGCTCTAATCAGGTGCTTCAAAAACACCCCCTGCTGCTGTAATTCAGGTGCTCCGACGCCTGGAAAGGGGCTGGGCACCTGAATAGGGGGTGGCAGCGGGTGCTATGCCTGTATCTATCCATTGGTCATAGAGAGGATGGCTGGAGAGAGGGGACGGCACCCGTGCACCCTTATGGACTCACTCGCCAGTGACCTACCCTATGTTACACTCATTTCTATATTTCATTTGTTGAGTTTAGCCATAAGGGCCCAGTCGCACCACAACACTTCGTCAATGCTCATCTTTTTTGCTTAAATATGTGTTGCATTAAGAAGGCCATTCATTTTGAATGGGCTGTTAATCCACTTTAATGCAAATAGGTTCTACTCAATTTTTCAATAGAAATGTAACAAAACACACAGAGCCTTTGGATTCGTGCATTATGGTGTGCTATACTGCAAATGGGCTGCAGCCCATTGTAAATGTGCATTTAGCAATTAATGCCAATGCACCACAACACACATATACAGTGTGCTACCATGTATTTTCACATTGTATACTACAGAAAACAAAAAGACAAGCAGGTGCACGCACCTAGTGCATTACCGAGAAGGTTTTTATTCAATGTAAAATCAGATAAAGCTGGATACTCACAAAGTTGCAACAGACAACACAATGTCATGCAGTGTGGACAACAAATGTTGCAAGAATCACAGGGGTGTACAGCTGACGCATTTCAGGGGCGCACCCACTTCCTCAGGGCTCGGTAATGCACTAGGTGCATGAGCCTTCCTGTCATTTGTTGTTTTTTTCAGTATTTATTGGATCAACCCGTCTGAGGAGGGATGCATCCGCCTAGTATCCGGAACTAATACCATTGTCCTTCCTGCTTTTCACCACAGAGGACCCATAGGGCTGGAAGTAAATTTGTCAGCTTGTGTGTTTCACGATGTATGTTAAAACATGCTTTAAACATGCATTTTGTGCATAAGCCTTAAAGCAGTGTAAAACCAAAAACCAAAAATGTAATATATCACAACTTACCAATCCCTAAGTGTGGTGGCTGCATTAGTTTTGTTTTTACGCTTTTTTCTTTCTTTCTTTTTTTTTTTTCACCTGGTGATCCAGTGACAGTGACTCACTTTCTGTCTTAGGGTGTGTGCATTCTGCATGAAGCAGTAAAGCAGACACTTCTAGACAGCAGCATTGTCAGTCTGGGTCTGGACCAGATTAACAAATTGAAGCTGAATTCCAACTAACACTTATCAAGCAGTTACAGATTTTTTTTTTGGGATAAAGCTTTTACTTAAAGGAATAAAAGCTGACCATTGTAAGCACGTCTTTGGCTACTTCCACACTGGAGCATTGGGGCGCCGGCAGTAAAGCACCGCTATTTTTAGCGGCGTTTTACTGTAGTTTTTGCTGCACTTTTAACCCCCGCGGGTGGTTGAAACCACCCGCAAAGCGCCGCTGCAGTGGCGCTATGCCGGTGGCACTGCTCATTGATTTCAATGGGCAGGGGCGCATTAGGAGCAGTGTATACCCCGCTCCTGCAGCCCTGCAAAGATGCGGCTAGCAGGACTTTTTCTGGCGTCTTGCCAGTGCACCACTCCAGTGTGAAAGGACTCGGGCTTTCACACTGGAGTGAGAAGAGAGGCTCTTTACAGGCGCTATGTAGACGCTATTTTTAGCGCTATAGCGCCTGTAAAGCACCTCAGTGTGAAAACAGCCTTTCAGTGTTAAAGAGGAGGTCCACCTAAAAAAAATATATTAAAAGCCAGCAGCTACAAATACTGCAGCTGCTGACTTTTAATAAATGGACACTTACCTGTTCCAGGGTCCGGCGATGTTGGCAGCCGAAGCCGATCAATCGCTCAGCTCTCAGCTGCTGCCGCCGCCATCCTTGGTGTGGGATTCAGGAAGTGAAGTGTTGCGGCTTCACTTCCCAGTTCCCTGATGCGCATGTGCGAGTCACGCTGGATGGTCCCTGCTGTCTCTGGGACCCGTGTGTTTCCCAGCAGACAGCGGGGGGGCCAGAAGGGGCGTAGACTCCCGCGGGAGTCTATGCCCGGAAGTGGGTGCAAATACCTGTATTATACAGGTATCTGCACCCCCCTCCCCCCTGAAAGATGGCAAATGTAACACCGAAGGGGGGGAGGGTTCCGAAAAGCGGAGGTTCCATTTTTGTGTGGAACTCCACTTTAAGAGGTTTGTCTCAACCCTCTAACTGCTACTTTGTATAGACAGTTTGGTTTGTTAAAGTAAGATGAGAAATAATAGACTTACTGGCCAGATCACTAGGTGAAAATAAAGGAATAAAGGCTAACAAAAGAAAACAAATGCAGTCATGACATCTATGAATTCGTGAGCTGCAATTGAATTTTTTTGTTTTTTGTTTTAATGCCACTTTAAATGTCCACAGGCAGCCAGAAGTGATGGAAACAATGTAGCAAAGGAGAGAATCATCAAGTTTGGGAGGACATACATTTGTGGTTCCCATATACAGGAGACAAATACAGTTTAAATGATCTCTCTGTACTGGAGTCACAAAATGCAAATTTGTAAGTGTTGGCGAATCTCGTAGGCAGCCTTTGTCAAGGCACTGTAAAATCCAGTAGTCTCCCTGTTATTTTGCTGCACTCATCATTTATCCCTGCATGATATAGAAACATCCATTGACTCCTTTCATTTACCAGATATCTGACTTGCTTCTGAAAGTAATGAATTAAAAAAAAATTTGCTATGTTATGATTTGGAGATTCTGATTGATCCACCTCCATCTAACCCAAACACAATAAGTAGGAATCATCTTGTTTAATTATTATACCTTACTGTATTTATTCAAATATGTTTCCATTTCATATTTAGTGCATTTTTTATGATAATGTAAAAACGTTAATGCAAAAAGAATCGGCTGATTATCCAAGAGTCAAAGACTACTGCACCGATCTTATCCAAAACATAAATATTAATTTGTTATGTTATTAAGTTGAATTAGTTACCTTATTTCAAAACTGACTATTTTGTTGGGCAGCCCACATACAAATTAAACTAATGGTCTCTCAAATTCACCCTCAATACAAAAAGAATCTCATTAGAAGATACATGCTACGCTCACTAGAATAAAAATTAATGGATCAAGTTGGATCATTCTTTAAGTCGTTACGTTATTTCAGATGCTTAACAAAACATTAACAAAAGGCCCAAACTACCACAACATGTCATCCCAATGAAATAAATGTAATCAATTAGTTTTTTTCGTTATACTTTATTTTAGATTTGTTAAAAATCTTTGTTATTGTGATTCAGCGATTCGGATACATCCGAATCTCCAAATAACAATTTTTTTTCCAAATTTCAAACAAAATGAATCACACATGTCTAATAAATATTACCATCTTAAACTGTTAACTGGACACAGTGCATAACCTAACAACTCTTCTGCCCTGCCAATAAACTATACATAATATCACATTATATTACAGGTATCTTTCAGCTGCCAGTTGTTCATGTACATGAGCTGATGACTGATGACTGATTTGTACACAGCACTTAAAGAAGTTGTAAAGTCAGAAGGTTTTTTATCTAAATGCATTCTATGCATTTAGATAAAAAACCTTCTGTGTGCAGCAACCCCCTTTGCCCCCTAACACTTACCTGAGCCCCATCTCTGTCCAGTCATGTCCACGAGTGTCTTGGCCATCCGAGACTCTCCCTCAAGATTGGCTGGGACACAGGAGGGGTGACATTGGCTCCTGCTGCTGTCAATCAAAGTCAGTAAGCCAATCAAGAGAAAGAGGGGTGGGCCATGCCACAGCTCTGTGTCTGATTGCTGTGGGGGTGCTCAACGAGGGGGGGGGGGGGGCAGGAACACAGAAGAGAGACCGAGAAGACCGAGAAGAGGAGGATCTGGGCTGCTCTAAACAAATCCATTGCAACAGAGCAGGTAAGTACAGTATGACATGTTTGTTATTTTTATTGAAAAAAACGAGACTTTACAATCACTTTATTACTAGGCTTTATCATACCTGGGAACTTGCCAACTTTTGCTTTTCACTTAGGTTACTGACTTTTGGGGTGCCGAGCTTGGTTCCCTGGAACAGAGCAGAGACCAGGAACACTGCTGGAGGGAGGATTCTACTCTCCCTTCCCTCCAAGCCTACTGTGAATGGAGAACAGTGAGAGGTGGCCCTTGGTGAGAGCAGACTTCCTCAAAGTTCAGAAACCTGCAGTGAAGTGAGGTTGGACTGCCCTTCTTCCTGTATCCCCTTGTCATGTGACATATCACTTGACCTGAGACCAGAAGAGAATGCCTTCAATCCCATGGTTTACACCTCCCTTAGAAGGTGTAAACTGTGAGTACACGGAAGGTGGGGGGGGTGGGGAAGCTCAGTCCCAGAACCCCCTTTCCATTCCACAGCCTCCCAGCTACTTTCTTCTCCTTCATCCCACTGACATGGATGACAAGGCATCCTCTTTAGACTGACACCATACCACTTACACTGACTTCAGTGCTGTATTCTGAACACAGGAGATTGGCCACTTGACATGGGCACCATTCAGAGAAAGCTTTGTATTAACTCAATGAATGAAAACCATTCTTTGATTAGACAAACTGAAGTGTCATGTCACTACACATCTCCACCTCATCCAATCAAAAAATGCTTTGTCATTATTTAGAAAATGCTAATCATTTTCCTTTTCTCAGTGCAGCAGGGCAGACACATGGCACAAGGGGAAGCTAGTGGAAATTACTGGAGTAGTGTTGTGTACTTCAGTGATTTTCAGTGATTTTCAGCTTCAGTGGGGATCCCACAAGTATGGTATTTACCTAGTTACATTGGTCCAGGAAAAACCATGCAACCTGTGTAAAAATTTCCATACCTGGAATTCTTCTTTAAGTCTCACCCCTACTGTTGCAAAAGAAGTTACCTTCAGCTTTTTGTTTTCTCCCTGGTATAAAGTGAAATAAAGGTAAACTGAGATAGTGACATATCCTATCATGAAGATTGCAGCTGGTACGTAGAGGTGGGACCTCAATTACCAGATATCTGACTTGCATCTGAAAGTAATGAATGGAACAAAATTAATTTTGGTTTCATTTGCTATATTATTAATCAGAGATTCTGATTGATCCGCCTCCATCCAACCCAAACACAATAAGTAGGAATCATCTTTTTAGTATCATACATAAGCTGATGATTCAACCTGACAGCATTTGTTTTAAAGGCATGCCATGACTACCACTAGCATCTGCTATTTCCACATAATTTTACCTTACACTGTTATAGAGCACATATAGCAGGTAACCTTGAAGTACAGGGATTGAAAACAGTAGTCTTCTTCACACAGAGAGAACAGCTTGCATAACAGTAAATAAATGTTCTATAGCTGTTGGTGCATTAAAGAGGTGTGAGGGGTTTTGGATATTAGTTCTGCAGTTTTACTGCCTCTAGCTGCCAGAATATGGGATATTAAAGCATGTTTATAAACCTGTGTGAATCCCTATGTGAACCGTTTAGCTCTTGTACCACAAGGAGGCTGTAGACGTCCAGTTATTTTATTAGATAAGACAACAAAGAAAGCCTCAGTAACTGCATTATTTTGGGAACAATGCAAGTGTGCATTAAATAGTAAACTTAAAGTTACTAATCTATTCCTACAGTGGAGAAATATTATATAGTGTTTATAAATATTAAACGCAAACTGTTTCCAGAAAATGTAGGAAAATTGTTTTATTGCTGACAATAAACCCCTGTTGGATTTTTGGGAGCATAAGAAGATTCTGTGTCACTGTGTATAATAACAGGAAAAAAGTTAAAGAAGGAAAAACTGAAGCAAACAAAATGTGGGTATTTTACCTTTAGCAACCAAAGCCAGTATTTTCCATTACAGTTTACAAGGATGAGTACTAATATCTAAATTATTGAGGACAGCAACATGCTACATTTTTTCCCTCTCATTTCTGTCTCATTTTTAAAAGATTAGACCACTGACTACATTCAATAAAAATACAATAAGAAAAGCACAAATAGCGCTAACCCATGAATAGGTACTACAATACATAATTGTTTGTGTTTACCACTTCTTTGCTGAGTCTTACTGTATATATTTTTTTACCTGATATTGATATAGAAGTCTAAAATAGCATCAGCATTAGACTGCTTTTACCATCTGAATGAATGAATAATCTATAACACTGACATAATAAGGCTGACTTACTAAAGGATTAGAAAAGATGTGAAAATGAATTCCCGTCATCAAAAAAATCCTAATTTTATCAGCACATGACAGGATAATTTAAAGCAGTAATAAACCCAAAAGCAAACATTTATTATATTATTGCAGCTTACCAATTTTAAGATGTGATGGCTGCATGTATTCTATTTTTTAGGCTTTCTTTCTTCTATTTTCATCTGGTAATCCAACCAGCAAATCTGTTGTTTTTCAGCAGCAAAGCTCTCTTGTAGTTACATGGATGAGACAGTCCATTTCCTACAGGCAGGAGTGCTTAAAATGATCAGCTTTTATATATTTTTTGCAAAACCTTTACCCCAAAAGAAAACAAAACTGCTGTAACTGATTATAAAGTATTAGCTGAAGTTTGGCTTCAACTTGTTACTGCATTTAAATCTGCTAGTACATCTAACACTTCCCTCTCCCCAGATTAACAATGCTCCTGCCCATGTGCTTCCTGTGCACCTTAATGCAGAGTGGTGCCTGTATAATACTGGAGATGTGTTACTGGGCAGATCACCGGGTGAAAATGGGGAAAAGCCTAAAAAAACTACAGGCACTACATTTAAACATTGGTAATCTGCTATATATTACATTTTTGGTTTTGGGTTTAATACTGCTTTAAATGAATAGTCACACAATGCATTGTGTGGACATTCTCATATCATATAGTAAATCAGCCTCAATGCCTTTCCATGTTGTACAAGGCATGAAGCACAATGCCTTCAGCAAGATCTGAGGCCATGAATAGTGAGAAGCAAGTTTGGAAAACCAGGCGATTCCACATACTGCAGTTCTTTTTCGTTGCAAATATACAGTTCATGAACATTTGTCCAGCCTACAGAAATTAATATGATCCATGACTTCAAATTTTTAAGATTGTCTGGATTTTTCAGTTGATCAGATTGATCTACACAATGATCAAAAAGGCCCTCCTTCTGTACAAATGCAATAATTTAGAAATTGAATGAAAGGTTAAGCACTTGGAAACACTTTTTGAAAGATAAATAGTAAATTTTATATACAACATACATTTTATATACAATATACAACTATTCCAAATCAGGGACAGTCCCTCGAAATCAGGGACAGTTGGGATTTGTGCATTATTCCAGCACAGGCCTTTGTTTGCCCTTGCCCATAGAACTTGGGTAGGAAGGGAAAATGTAAAACAAGAATGCATATGTCCCTTTTTTCATTTTTTCACATTTCTAACTAACTGTACAAAACTTTGATCCAGCATTTAGAAGGCAGAATGAGGCTTGTTTTAGCAGCAGCCAAGAAGGGGAAGACTCGCTGCAGCTCGGGTTATACATTGGCTTAAAATCTGTCTTCTTAGGCTTTTGACTGATGGCTTGTATAGGTCAGTGGAGCTTAACATATAGTATGTGCAAGGCTGCATTTACTTTAAAGGCACTTGTGGGTGTATGCCTATTGCAGCGGAATTGGGAAGGGCATTGCTAAGTCTCAAAGTATACAAAATAGGGTCATTTTTTCATTACTATGTTCCCTGGACCCTCTGAACACTTGTGGCTATATTTAGCTAGAGACCTATAGTAGGAAAGAGGTATTAAGACTCACTATAGCTTAAGAATCACACATTCATCCTTCATTTGTGTAGTTTGTTGGTTTGTATATTCAAAAAGTAGCTGTGAATATAAAGTAAAGAGCGTGCTTAAAGAAAAGCCTAACAATAACTATCATTAAAAATGTTCCCTCCCCCATCTTCCTACCTATCCTGCCTATCCTGTAAAAAAAACAAAAAAAGATCTGTGTACTTATCTATTTTTAGAATTTTAGTCCGGTCACATAATTTTGCAGCTCCAGCTTTCCCGGGTAAGGATAACAACACCAGGGTAGGCAGGATAGGTAGTTGGATGGGGGGGAGGGGCATTTTGAAGAATAGTTATAGCTCAGGTTTTCTTCCACTTAAAAGGGTAAGTTCACCTTTGGATAATGTTACATCAGGGCTCAAAATTTAAAGTCAGGCCTTAAGGGTTACTCACCACCAGTTGCCCCACCCAATCCCTACCCTGCACTGCCCATAATTCTGCCCCTAAACACGCCCCCATAAATTATCTCATACAAATGGGCGGGACAGTGGTGTAGTGGGTAGCACTCTCTCCTAGCAGTAAGAAGGGTCACTGGTTCAAATCCCGACCACGACACTACCTGCCTGGAGTTTGCATGTTCTCCCTGTGTCTGCGTGGGTTTCCTCTGGGTACTCCGGTTTCCTCCCACACTCCAAAGACATGCTGGTAGGTTAATTGGATCCTGTCTAAATTGTCCCTAGTATGTATGAATGTGAGTTAGGGGCCTTAAATTGTAAGCTCCTTGAGGGTAGGGAGTGATGTGAATGTACAATGTATATGTAAAGCGCTGTGTAAATTGATGGCGCTATATAAGTACCTGAAATACAAAATAAATAAATAAATAAAAAATTACACTTAAATGTTTGATGCAGAATTAAGTTACAAAAATAAATATTAACAACAACTTTATCAGTCCCGCCTCACCACTGCCTATCAATGCAGCCTACTTGTGCCCACCATTGCAGCCTCAGCTCACCTGTGCCCACCATTGCAGCCTCACCTAACCTGTGCCCACCATTGCAGCCTCACCTGTGCCCACCATTGCTGCCTCAGCTCACCTGTGCCCACCATTGCAGCCTCAGCTCACCTGTGCCCACCATTGCAGCCTCAACTCACCTGTGCCCACCATTGCAGCCTCATCTCACCTGTGCCCACCATTGCAGCCTCAGCTCACCTGTGCCCACCATTGCAGCCTCACCTGTGCCCACCATTGCAGCCTTACCGGTGCCCACCATTGCAGCCTCAGCTCACCTGTGTCCACCACTGCAGCCTCACCTCACCTGTGCCCACCATTGCAGCCTCAACTCACCTGTGCCCACCATTGCAGCCTCAACTCACCTGTGCCCACCATTGCAACCTCAGCTCACCTGTGCCCACCATTGCAGCCTCAGCTCACCTGTGCAGAGGATCATCACGGGGAAGAGAGCATTGAGGAAGAGGAAAGCCACCGGATCACAGAGCGGATAGCCCACTGTTACAGCTTACATTACAATTGCCTCCGCTCATGGTTACACACAGCCCTCCTGACCCCACGCCTGTGATAGACAGAACACGTCCCAGCATTGTTCCGGCATTCTGTCTATCACAGGCACAGGTCAGGAGGCGGGGTTGTATGTAATCACAAGCAGACGGCAATTGTAATGGAAGCTGTAACAGCGGGCTATCTGCTCTGTGATCTGGCGGCTTTCCTCTTCCTCCATGCTCTCTTCCCCCAGGGCGATCGCTGGGAGAATGGCTTCCATTTAACCCCTCATGCCGGTGGTACTCGCCCCCACCCCGCTCCCAGGCAGCCCAGCTCCTCACCAGAAACAATTTTCAACTCGCAAAATTAAAGTAGGCGAGTGGAAAATTTGAGGGCTGGTTACATGTTCCACCAGTATTTAGGGTGGAACATATAACATGTTCCAGCTCTTGCCTCCTCTCCCCTCTGATCTTTCCCTTCCTGTGACAGTGGGCAGGGGATCCTCTCCCCTTGTCACAATTTAAAAACAGTGCAGCTGTGTGAGGCCAAAGGCTTGAAGCTTGTGTGAAAGTGTACAGTCATTTATGTATATATCTATCCAATCCATAGCAGCAGCATCGGCCCTGAAAGTAAGTCCCAAAACCCTCATTATTGTATCTTAGTGCTTCGGTATTGTCAGATAAGTTGATAAAGTTGAATTCCAGGAGTAGCAAACATTGTCTAACTATAAGATGCATGTGTAATATTGAATCTTGGATTGCTTTGTGTATTTCTTCCAAATCTGTACAGTAAACCAGCGTAAAACTTTGCCTCTGTACAAAAACATCCTGTAATACAGTCCAATCTCTGCTGCGCTCACTTCTTTTGCAGGGTGACAGGTCCTGTCTCTGCCCCTCCTGTGTTTTTTTCTGCAGGCAGCCTGTAGTGGATTGGGCCTGCTTGGTCCCTCCCACAGCTTTGCTGTCTGCGCAGGCTATGTGCAAGTGCAGTAATGATGTCATTGTTACTTTTGTATAGTAAGATTACAGAAATATTTGTTGTGTTCAATGTGTTTTTCTTATCTGTAGCTACAGAGGAATATATTCAAAGTAAAACTATAGGCAAAATGTTTTTTTTTTCATTTTGGATACAGTAAGGGAGGGTTATAACTTCTATCAGATTTTTTTTCACCATCTGTGTCCCATTGTAGAGATTTTCCTTCACTTCCTGTTCCATAGCCAAACAGGAAGTGAGAGGAAATCCCTGCAAATTAAGGGAATTCCTTGGGGACCCCAGGTCACCAGAAATAGTGTCCCCATTGGAAGGTTTCTCCTCTATCACTTTTCTGGAGACAAAATATTTGGGATTTTCTTTTACTTTCACTTTCAATGATAATGGTAAACAGGATAAATAGAGAGGGAAAATCTCATTAACAAGGGCACAGACAGCATTAAAAACTGACAAGCGTTTTAATCCATCTCCACTCTATCCAAAACTAAAAATAAAGTTTTGCCTTTAGTTATACTTTAAATTAAAATGCTCATGTCGGGAGTTCAACTTTAAGCTAAGAGAATCTTTGGCCCTTTTAAAAAACATCCTCATGGCATTTCTACATTCACTTTTCCCTAGCTGCATAAAACTATAGACAATGGTCACATATGTTTCAACCAGGCCAAAAATGCATAATTCACTTTAGTAATGTATATGTGAATGGCAATGGGCCATCACTTATTCAGTTTACTTTATTGTTTATTATATTGAATAATTTTGTCTGTGTAAACAAAAGATGCTTCCAAAGGCACATGTCCAAATAGACCTTGAACATATCTTGTATTCATGAATGAATGCCTCCAGGCTGCACAGGATACATTCCATATGCAGCACTTCTTTGAGTTAAAGGCTGATGTCAAGTCCACCGAGATGCAGTACATTGTGCTACTTCTGTTACCGCAGCTGCAAATGTCTGTCTATAGCCCCTTAGGGATTGTATTCTACAGTCTTCTCATGTATTGTACTAGCTATGACCAAACCGAACATATAAAGGGATTGTAAACTTTATACGTTTAGTATTTTCATAAACAGATAACAACGTTCCATCTTTTAAGGTATTTCAAATGCTGATATTACAGTGTTTACCACAGTAAGGCTGACGATATTAGATAAGTAACACTATTACAGAGGCATCCTAAAAATGTTGTAAAGAACTTTTGGTCAAGTGCCTCTACTTTGGCTTACATTGAAACAGTTAACTAATTTTAGTAGATAAATACATTAAAACTGTCAGCTGTTTTTAGTAGATAAATACATTAAAACTGTCAGCTGTTTTTAGTAGATAAATACATTGAAACTGTCAACTATTTTTAGTAGATAAATACATTGAAACCGTCAGCTATTTTTAGTAGCTAAATACATTGAAACTGTCAGCTATTTTTAGTAGATAAATACATTGAAACTGTCAGCTATTTTTAGTAGATAAATACATTGAAACTGTCAGCTATTTTTAGTAGATAAATACATTAAAACTGTAAGCTTATTTTGTTGTTGTTGTTCAGTCATTTAGTTGTGTCCGACTCTTTGTGACCTCATGGACCATAGCACGCCAGGCTTTTCTGTCCTCCACTGCCTCCTGGAGCTTGCTTATTTTCATGTTCATTGTTTCGATGATGCTATCTATCCATCTTGTTTTCTGTCATTCTCTTCTCCTTTTTTCTTCCATGTTTCCCAGCATCAGGGTCTTTTCCAATGAGTCCTCTCTTCACATTAGGTGGTCAAAGTATTCAAGTTATGTTTAATGGATAAGCTATTTTTAGTGGATAAGCAAACATTTACCCATTGGTAATGTTTTACAACATATATCAATTTTACTTTTTTCTTTCTTTCTGCGTCATATTTTGATGAGGGCATTTTACATACTGGTCTGCAACCAATGAAAGGAGCAACAATCCCTGTGTTAGAGTAAAACAATCAATTACAAGATCAGCCATGTAGAGAGTATATTGTTTCTGTAAAAGTCTATCAATAGAGCTTTTCCCTTATTTTCAGGCAATTTGCAGGCAATTTCAACCCCTCTTAGCCAGCATTTGAAAATAAAATCAAAGCAGCCTAGCTATCACCAATAGATAAGTATATATCCAGCATAATTAGGCTTGTATGGCCACACTAATGTGCTCTACTACAACTTTCGTACAAACCAAAATACAGCAGGATTTATTTACTAAAGGAGAAGCGGCTGTACACTTTTCAGAGTGTATTTTTACTTCATAAAGTGTATGTTCATGCATAAGGTTACCTAATCAAATGCTGTAATTTTTTATTTTTTTTTTACATAATTGGATATTCAATGTAAACACAGATTCGCCCTTTAAAGAAACACTTACCATGTTTATCGGTGTATAACAAACACTTTTCCCCCCTGAAAATCAGGGAGGAAATTGTGTGTGTGTGTTATACGCAGATCCCTGCTACTCGGAGTGGAAGGAGGGGACAAGCACCGCTAGATTATACAGATCCGCGATCTCCTGTGTACCCAGGGCTCAGTCACACACAGTCCCGCCCCCTTGGGCCGGCATTGGACCGACCACAGTTCTGTCCATTATATGAGCCGGGCGGGACTGTAAGTGACTGAGCGCTGGATACACAGGAGATCGCAGATCTGTGTCATCCAGCACTGGCGCAGCTGCAGTCATTGACAAACTTCCCTTTGATGGGCTCAGCTCATTGCTTCTTCAAATCACAGTAATGCATCATCAAGAGTGATGAAAGAGACAGTGAAACTCTTCTCTTTCCAAGATGATTACTCAGAAATATATAAAATTGAACCCTCTGCAATATGTTGGAGACATTTTGAGAAGTGAGGACAGCATGAGGAATGGACTGAGCAGGATAGAAGACCTAACAGAGCGCTACAATGAAAGACAGTTCACGGTTTAAACCAAACTGACCCTCCTTAGAATACCAATATAATTGTAGATGTGTACTAAACAGGCTGCAATGATGGGCACTGGTAAGGCTGCAGAGCACTGAACCTTATTTTAAAATTTAAGTTTTTTTTTCTGAAACTTCCCTCCTAAAGTTAAGGTGCGTGTTATACGCCTGTGCATGTTATACGTCGATAAATGTGGTACTTTGCAAGGGAACATTCATTTTGCTAAGAGAACAGACTCTACTTCTTTGGGAAATCAGCCCCAGTGAGTCTTCATAAAGTTGATGTTTCAATTTTGATTCAGGGCTAGTGACTTAAATATCCTTCCAGCCTATGATATTTTTCATGGAGATGCTGTAAATGTGTTCCCAGTTCCATCCACCTACCATGGCCAATTCATGAGGTAATATACAGATTTGGGAATTCCAGCAGGAAAGAATGTGTAGCTATTTAAGTCACTTGGATCTCTGGAACCAGTAGTTTAATCTGTCCAGTGTTTATATATGAAACAATATTTTTAGGGAGCGTGGCCACTTTCATCAGCAATAGAAATTTTGTGATATTCAGCAGGAAAGCTTAAAAATATGGACATTTACAAGGATTATTGTTGGCAGCATTTATGATGTCAATATGTCAATGGTTTAATGGCCTTAGCTTTGAGTGACAGTACCATGTCACTGAGACTTAGCAGCTTTCAATATTCCAATTTTTTTAAATAGACTATTGTCATGAGATAATGAACTATACTTTTAAGAGCATAACCTTCACCTTGTCATCTGTATTGGACTGCGTTGCTTGGCATGTATGAAAATCTCAGCTCTGCAATTCTTTTTTATTAATGATAAAGGGTGTAGTGTATGCAGCTCCTTCTTGACTTCTTTTTATTTTTTCTAGATTTTGATAAGTGCCTATTGGGCTGCACATAAGTGATTTACCCCCAAGACCCCCCCATCTATCTTTTGCTATAATTCTCTTTTATTGTTTTCTGTTCTAGGGGTCTCCAGGTGCTGCAGGCATTAAAGGAGAGGCAGGAGATCCAGGGCCCCAGGTAAGTAATTTTTGTTCTTCGCTATTTTTTTAAAAATGATCCTCATTGCAATGATCATTATGTTTCCTGCATTTTATATACAGTACACATATGTAACCTTACTATTTTGTGTTGCAGGGTCCTAGAGGAATTCAAGGAGCACCTGGTTCAATGGGAAAAGCTGGTAAAAGAGTAAGTGAAGATTGTATTACCTGTTCTATTATTACATAATGTCAAAATAATTCAAGAACAAGGAGATATAAAGCCTCAAAACAGATTTCAAACAAGTCCCAAGCAAGTTTCAAGATAGGGTATTTGATACATGTTCATAAAGGCTGACAAGTACTCATTGACACTCAAAACGAATGTATTGGTCAGAAGGACTAAATACATGCAATGGTAGGCACTTCCTCTATGTTTCCCTCCTTGTTGAGTGCCAAGTTAGGGTCACATAGGAGGCCTACCCCGTGTGGGTTCTCCTGGGCTACGCTAGGCACTTTGTTTATGGTCATTGCCTTACACATGGGGTACCTTTACTGGAACAGTGGACTGGTCTCTAATAAACTCTGTTGATGTCAGTGTACATCATTACGGTCACTGATGCATTTAGGAGGAACACGCAGAGCCCTTGCCCTCTCCACCTGTCCAGCATATCATTGTTACCTCACTCCCAGTAATGGTATGGAACCCTGCCATGCACCTAGTATGGACTCCATGCTTGCACTTTTCTTAACTCTTCCGTAGCTGTGTATAATCCGGGGACCTCTGCGGTGCTGAACTGCTCCTGTGGCTATTAGAAATGGACCTGCTCATGGAGGGAGTGCTGACAATAACTCCTTCTGCTAGAATCTGCCCCACCTGCCATATGAACACTCTTACGACAGACCATTTGGTAGACCTCCATTACCCTTGGTAACCACTTGCTATACTCTACACTGTGTTAACTGATATCTTCATACTCCAGTGTGCTTAGTGACTCAAGCTGTAGACTATGTAGCTGTAGAAATGACATTGATGACATTCACAGACAACAGTCCAACAGAAGTGCAGTCTTTAGCTAACCTCCCTAGTCCCTAAGTTCAGGCTTGTGGCTACCCTAGCATACCTGCATAGGATTAAAGTCTATACTTGGCAGAGTCCATATGAGGTTTCTTCAGGGAGGACTGCAAGTCCCAGCAATCTCTTTCAATAGTAGGAACTCTGATTTTGGCATGATGCTGGCATGCCAAATTCTGTCTACAGTGATGAGCAATACATCTCTCTAGCTCTGAGTTCCTTTGGCCCTTGACCTCCTTGGGTATGGATCACTGTCCATTTTATAATGCACAGAACCAGTGGATCAGACCCAGAAAAGCCCACCAAGAAAAGAACTGGGAAACAAAAATAACCCCATCCTTTCTAACTGGGGCAGTGTTAACCACCACCTGCCTACATTCACATTAGCACTCAGTGAACTGTGCATGTCACTGTGTGATGTATGAGGCACCACTCATGCTGCAGTGTTGGTCAACCTCTATGGTGCAGTCCTTTTTCTACTGAATGTCCCCTAATACTGGATATTCAGGAGGTTGCTGGACAATGCCACTATAGCATCCAGAGTTCATGTGGACAAAGCCTGTTAAGCATTTTTATTCAGATTTGTATAAAAAGTGGAAAGCTCTATTAGATTCTTTTTACTACTCCTCACTCCTTGTCCTGGTGACTACACAAAATGCAAGGCAAACTCTCCCCAACTAGCACATAGCAGGTGAAATCTTCAGAGATTCAATCACAATTACAAACATTGCTAAAAATGCTTTTATTGCAATTAATTCCCAGACCGTGGAGATTTTATCTCTATTCGTCCCTGGTAGAAGGAGTATACTACACTCTGCTGGGCACAGTGCAGAGACGGCTCCCATTTTACTATTACTTAGAAAATCATCCAGCTGTTGTTCATGTTTATGCTTAAAGGATTTCTTGTAGTTACTGCTGTAGGTTGTAGTTATTGAATAATTGGAGTTCCCCAATTCCCCAGAAAGGTGCAGCGAGGGGGGGCATCTAGGGAATTATCCATCCCTATAGGTCTAAAGGGATGTTCACCTCCAGCAGGCATAGTAGTCACATTAGCAACTGAGCATTATTGAGGGGTAAATCTGCCTGGCTTTGGATTGCAAACAGTTTTGCAATTCTTGTTTGAAATTTGTGAACCATACTGAAGTCTATGGGGCTGAATCCTGTTATTCACATATGGCCATTTTAGGGCTAATAAGCAAGCTATTGTCAAACAAAGGGAGTAAGAATGTGAATACTGATATGGGGGAAATGTACCAATGCCAAAAAAAACCAAAACGCTATCTCTCCTTGTACAGCGCCAAAACACGCTGACAATATGGCTGCTATGAGCCTACCCTTCTATAACTCATGACTGTGAATAAAGCTGTACTTCAACCCTACTATATCTATTCTATCTATCTATCTATCTATCTATCTATCTATCTATCTATCTATCTATCTATCTATCTATCTATCTATCTATCCATCTATCTATCTATTTATCTATTAGATAGATAGGTAGATAGATAGATAGATAGATAGATAGATAGATAGATAGATAGATAGATAGATAGATAGATAGATAGATAGATAGATAGATAGATAGATAGACAGATAGATAGATAGAGCTAGTTGATGCTATATCATATTTTAATGTTTTAGTTAAACATTTATTTTGGCTAACACAACAATTTTAATTGCAAGTTTTCAAAACATTTGATTTGGGTGTAGTCAGTTCTGTAGCAAACCTGAAGACCAAACTGAATGTTTCAGCTTGCATTTTAAGTCCATATAACTGCATTTTTTCTGCTTTGATTGAAGACTAACACGGTACAACATTCTACAAGGCTGTATTTTTAAATTAATTACAGAAGGATGCAAGAAAAAAACATACAGCAGCCTCTACTTAGTTTAACTTTCAGCATCTTAATGTTGTAATTAAAGTTTATTAGGTACATATTTTCTCTTTTCTTCCTCCGTTGGGAATCAGCAAGCTTCTGGTAAAGGAATTAGTAATGCTTTGCTGTCCAACGCGTATAGGTTTTGCTATCTATTAATATGACATGTCCAATTTCAGGGACGTCCTGGAACTGATGGAGCTCGTGGAATGCCCGGAGAACCTGGTTCAAAGGTATAGTATTCATTATTTTTTTAACATTTTTAGGAAAAATATATTTAAATTTTTTTTTACTTATTACATAGAATGACTCTGTTCTGTCTGACCAGTAAAACAGGATATAGGCAGATAAAATACTGATGGTTCTTAGCAATAACTTTGAACGCCTCAATTTTTGTACTTGTTTTACAGGGTGACAGAGGTTTTGACGGTCTCCCAGGTCTCCCCGGAGAGAAAGGGCATAGGGTAAGTAAATCCTTGGGGTGGAATAAAATCCTAGTCTTTAGGAAAATATTTTCCTATTCTTAGAAGAAATTTTTAATTCCAATGTTTCTCCAGCAGAGGGTGCCCTCTACTTTAGTCTCTTATTGCTGATTTCATAATATATTTTGGCTTGCAAAATCTAATAAATGAGAAAAAAAAAACGAGAAACCTACTTAACCATTCGTTATAACACTGCTTACAAATACACAAATAGCTTATCAATCCTATTTTTTTTTTTTTGCATGTGAAGCTACATATACATATAAATATACATATATATATATATATATATATGTAGCAGTATCCCGGTAAGTGCTGCTGATTTGGTTACTTAGCAATCAGCCAATCACCCTGCTGCCATACTTCCCACGATCAATTAAAGCAAAGAACAGTCGGTTTCATAGTTTTGTTATATTTATTGCAGGATACAACTTGGATGGGAGAAGGATAATATGAGATGCCCTTAGCCTTTAGCACATTGCAAGTTGTAGTTAGTTATTCAGTGGCCGTGGCCTTGCAAGAAAACTGGATACACGCCTTACACCCCAGTCTCTTTTAACCTCCCTGGCGGTATGATTATTTCGGATTTTAGGTGCTGAAAGCGGTACAATTATTTTGCATGGAAATTTGGCGTTTTATATTGTAGGCCTGTAATCCTTAACAATAACACACTTAAATCTGTCCAAACAAGAGTCTAGTAGATATCCCGGGTATGATGAAGTTTGAAACACAAAAACATAAATTATAATATAATAAATAAATATATTGTCCATGCGAATCAAAGAGCCAGAAGCACACACTGCCTTTCCCCGATGACCCAGAGAATCAGACAGCCACACAGTCTTTGGAAGGCACTACCATTGTGCTCACCAGGCCAGAGATGACTTGGTATCTCCACACAACGACCTGACACATGGCAGTGAACGGACCACTGCTTTCAGGCAGTCCAGGACTATCAACGCTGTGTTCCCCGGCCACAGCATTCTGCACTGACCTTTCTTTAGGAGGATAATAGTTCTGTGTCCCCGGTCACAGAACGCTGCTCTACTCTCCTCCGCTTGACTGCTACTTCTTCCTTCCAGATCTCCTCCAGCATGCAAGTCCTGTGTTCCCCGGTCACAGCAGCTTGATACTTCTTTAAGGATGAAGATCTTTATCTTAAGCTCCCTCCTGGCGGTTCCTCCATCCCTCCTCCGCGCACGGCGCATCCCCGCGTGGGGACACCCGGAACAGCAACTCAGTACTCCATTGTCTATTCCTTCTTTCTAAAACTCCTCCCTGGAAGCATGTGACCCCAGCTTATATGAGAGGCCTGCCCCCTGCCAATACCACAAGATAATTGGTCAGGGCTCCTCACACGAGCTGCTTGCCACTCAGATCTCAAGTCCAACCCCTCTTCCAGAACCATCCATCTGAAAGCAGGGGAGGCATGACTGAGTCAGGGCACAGGTGGCCACACCCCCCACTACACTGAACACTCCAAGTCCCAAATCACAACAACCAGGCCCAGCCTAAAGCACAGGCCTGGCTTAATTTACCTGCACTTAAGCCCTGAGCTAAAGAAATACTACTCTAGCACCTACCTTTAGGTAGAGGGTGCTACATTCACCCCCCACTAAAATCACACCTGTCCTCAATTGTAGGAAAAATGAATTGGCAAAATACCTCCTTGTTAAGGAGGAGAGGCATCTCATATCTAAACAGTTGGATGGGGAAAAGGAAACAACTTGGAAGCGCTAACATTGGTATAAAAGTACAAATTGACACATACCATATACTTTTGTACAGATTATACATCCTGACTACAAATCCCTGCAACTAATGTCACATACAAGCGGAACCAGAGCATTGCTCCCTTGAGAGGAATACTCTGCTTACCACAGGTCTTCATCTGTTCCAATGGTGGAGATAGACAGCTGCCACATCCCAAGGTTTTCCTAAAAGAAGACATAACAACACACAACTAATCTACAAAACTAACTGAAAACCAACACTTCACCAAACAGAGGGGGTTATCATCCTCTGTCTGGTGACAGAACAATTTTAATGGACCAAGAATGGCATGTGGTTCCCTACAAGGATTTTCACTCCCTCAAAAGGAGTCTGAAAGACCTCCTGCAGAGTGCAACCTGAGCAGACATGCCAGTATTTGAACACATGTACCTGTAGGCCAATAAACTTTCTGTTTGGCTCCTAAACAGGAGTCCTTGTCTTAGCAGAGTAGAGGCTCCAAATCAACGGAGTCCTTCTTTAAAGCAAATGTAGCAAAGGGATTGAGCGACCAGCGCACCCTAGTGTCCATAACTTAGTCTATGTCAGGCACCCTGAGTGGCAATCTCCTGTAGAAACAGTCATTTGGGGAAAACTCACCATAACCCAGCTGTCTCCCAGCAGTCAAATGGGTACAAGATCTTTTTCCTGTGGCTACACGAACAGTAGTCCATCTACAGGTAATATCTTGGGTCCGGCAATCTCCTCCGACTGTCCCCCTCACCTCTGACTGTGATGGAGTAGCTACGGGTGTTCTGTCCTGCTTTCAGAACCAGCACTCTATCCTTATAAATCGCCCTCCCGAGCTTCCACTCTTTGTGAATGATCCAGACTTCGCTCTCTGGTGTCCGCTTCAGTTTCGGGACATGTAAATAGTCCCAGACCATATAATTCTCCCACTGCTCCCGGGAGTTCTCAACTACTTCCATTATATGGTCTGGAACATATGGATAATCCAGACCCCACTCCTGAGCAACTCTCCTCTGCACCTCCCTTTAGAACCTGGAGAATCTAGGCAGTTCTTTGGGCCTCCAACGGCCAGGCAGGATGCAGGTATCAGAGGTCCTGCTGACCCATTGCTTGTACGTGGGTGCTTTTCCCGAAGAATTACTGGGTGAACTGCTGGAAAGTCTGAAGGGTGGTACTGGGGGTGGTGTTGGGCACCGTGGTTTCTCCGGTGCTCCCCTGGAAACTCTAACAGAGGTAGAGCTCTCTATAACCCAGAACTCATCTTCACTGGATGAAGCCTCTTCCAGAGAAGACCAGTCGAACAGATTCCCCACGGAGCCATACTGTTCCAGCATCTGAGGTGAAACCCAGTCCACAGCACGGCCCATGCTCACCCTGTCCAGCTCACCCGAGGGATCCCCTTTCTGCAACCTAGGCTCCTTCCGGACAGGCACAGCTAGGGACTTACTTTCGGCTGGCTCCTCAGGGGATTCTTCTGGAAGCTGCTCACTAACACCCGCAACCTCTGGGTCCCTGGTCAGGCCACAGGCTTCCCCAACATTCTCTCCTACCTTAGCCTCTTGAAGCTCCGGTTTGGACAAGCCAGAAGGGATCTCCTTTACCGCAGTTGTGGGTGACACACGACCCTCTCCGGCCCTCCAGGTCATCTGCGTCTGTGGCATGCAAAGTCCAGTACTTGGATTGGCAGAGTAGTATCGTGCCTCCTGCTGCACTGGTCCCAGTCGGGTCAGTGAATCTCTGCAATGCCCACAGCGGGCCAAGGCGCGGATTCCAACCGTGGGCCGGTGACATCCTGGACACAGCATGCATAGCCGCTCCACACCAGTGATTACTCCCAAGGCCAGTCCTCCAGTGAGCTCCAATTGGATGCCGGTGTCAACCAACACCCAGTCCTGCTGATCAGGTAACCACTGCATGGCAGGTATGCTCTGAACACCCTCCGCCATCTCCCTCCACCTCGTGTCTGGCGCGTAGCATGCTGAACACCATCTACTTGTTGATTCAATGTGTGAGGAACTGTAACCATACATTTTCGAAGTGCTCCCCAGCGACACCTGGTGGCAGGCACTGTTGAATTGCAGGCTAGATTGGCAGCAGTCACCATACAAAGAAAAAATGTCTCTATTGTGATGTCCTACCATAAGTGACTGACACGTGCAGATCCCCCGCCATGACACCATCTTGTGTCCATGTTACTAAGGGCAACAGTAGACATCCACAATCTCACTCCCCACTTTCAACTGTGTTTAGCAAGACAATGAAGCGATTTGCCACGTATGACAGCACATGATTACAGTCACTGAGTTGCAGGATTTGTTACTATTGTGAGGGTCCATTGGTGCAACTAGGTGCAGGAAGCGCACAGTCTGCGCTGGTCCTGGACGGTTTCCATGGGCAACAACACTTGGTAACAGACTTGGTTTGATTGCTATGGGCATAATGACCTATAATAAAGTCACTAAAGAGACAAATACACAGTCCTTTTCCCTGATGCATCCCAAACTTGGCAAAACAGACAAAGACTCTCCCAGCCATTGACGGTTGCTAGGGGTGACGGCCAGCAGGTTAACTGTGAAGGCAGATCTCGGTGGGACCTCCATTTGTAGCGGTACCCCCGTAAGGGCTGCTGATTTGGTTACTTAGGAATCCGCCAATCACCCTGCTGCCATACTTCCCACGATCAATTAAAGCAAAGAACAGTCAGTTTCATAGTTTTATTATATTTATTGCAGGATACAACTTGGATGGGAGAAGGATAATATGAGACTATTACTTCCACTTTCTTTGTACAAATCCTTACCGCAAAAATAGCACACTGATATCCTATTTCTTCACTTCCATTTGAACAAAGAAGAATCACTCTAAATAATACCTCCTTGTCGACCACGATGGGATTGTCCATGCGAATCAAAGAGCCAGAAGCACACACTGCCTCTCCCGATGGCCCAGAGAATCAGACAGGCACACAGTCTTTGGAAGGCACTACCATTGTGCTAACCAGGCCGGAGATGACTTGGTATCTCTACAGGACGAACTGACACATGGCAGTGAATGGACCACTGCTTTCAGACAGTCCAGGACTATCAACGCTGTGTTCCCCGGCCACAGCATTCTGCACTGACCTTTCTTTAGGAGGATAATAGTTCTGTGTCCCTGGTCACAGAACGCTGCTCTACTCTCCTCCGCTTGACTGCTATTTCTTCCTTCCAGATCTCCTCCAGCATGCAAGTCCTGTGTTCCACAGTCACAGCAGCTTGATAGTTCTTTAGGGATGAAGATCTTTATCTTAATCTCTCTCCTGGCAGTTCCTTCATCCCACCTCCGCGCATGGCGCATCCCCACGTGGGGACGCCCGGAACAGCAACTCAGTACTCCATTGTCTATTCCTTCTTTCTAAAACTCCTCCCTGGAAGCATGTGACCCCAGCTTATATGAGAGGCCTGCCCCCTGCCAATACCGCAAGATAATTGGTCAGGGCTCCTCACACGAGTTGCCTGCCACTCAGATCTCAAGTCCAACCCCTCTTCCAGAACCATCCATCTGAAAGCAGGGGAGGCATCACTGAGTCAGAGCACAGGTGGTTACACCCCCCCTACACTGAACACTCCAAGTCTCAAATCACAACAACCAGGCCCAGCCTAAAGCACAGGCCTGGCTAAATTTCCCTGCACTTAGGCCCTCAGATAATGAAATACTACTCTAGCACCTACCTTTAGGTAGAGGGTGCTACATATATATATATCTATATATATCTATATATCTATCTATATATAGATATCTATAGATAGATATCTATATATAGATATATATGTATGTTTTTAAAAATGTTTAAATACAGATTTACAAGGGAAGTTTAAATATGTGGTTTATAGGCAGTTCATGCCTTTCCAAGCTAGGCACATGGTATCTTGCAATGTTTACACCTTCAACAAGTACCATTTGGTTTTTACTAATAAGGTTTTTTTTTTAACTGTCTGCATCCAGGGCCGATCATCTGCAGGTGATTGCTGCATGAGTGATTATTGGCAAATGGCAGCAAATAGCTGTAGGTGTTGTCAGGCTCCCATTACTTTCAATGGGGCTTTCCACTAACAGCTAATCACAAGGAACCCCCGCTGAGTCTGCAGCGAGTAATCGCAAAAGCCCATATTACAAACGTGAATGCGACCTTAATGAATTTAAAATTAACATATTGTGAAAGAAAAACAGAATTTGCCAAAAGTGTCCTGCTTCTGAAATTGCTGGTTACCTGGCTGTTGTGTTGATTTCATGGCTTAGAACTGAAGCTTGAAACAATTATACAAATCTGTAAAATTTAGGTAAAGTCAATGTCCTTTTCTGAGTCAGTGGCTTACAGTTTAAGAGCAAAGTAGTCCGATTGCTAGACAGCTAGCATTTGTTTTAGAGGACAGATTCAGCAGGATTTCCTTTAAAGAAAGTTTATTTTAAGATCTTTCTTTGTTCTAACGGGTTCTGGCAAAACCTTGACCGAATGGAAGGAGCACTGTTTTAGTGTTTAGATGCTACCTGTCCTAAACTTTAAAGGGAGCTTTATGTACATCAGTTTATAGACTGCAATGCACAAATCAGTATTTTGGAATTTTGGAAATTACTGCTGGCACTTTGACCAATAATCAATAAAGAAGAAAGAGTCCCAACAATGTCAAGCCTTTTTGTCAAAATCACGTTGAAAGCACAATTTTAAAGGACATATTTTATTGATCAACACAAAAAAATAAGCAGTATTCCTGGTGGTTACAGGATCTTTTTGTCAAGATCAAACGTTTAATCACCAGTGGATTGTCCTAAAACAATGGCTCCCATTAAGCCTAAAACAACCAGATATTTTATCATTCTGAATGGTGAGAGGCAAGTTAGTTACTGTATAAATTTTGTATATGAAGATGTGAAATCAAAGGATCTCTACTGAGAATTAGCAGCTCTTCAAGGCAGAGCTGCTCACCCTTGCAACAACATTATTTCATCTGAAGATGCCACCATAGGTACACATAAGAGTGTGTCAGAAGCATGCCTGATATGAGAAATAGGATGCCAAATAAAAACCACACTAGGGATTGGACCTGGAATTTTAAGTGCAGCTTATTATGTCTGAGTATTATTAGTAGTGGTAATAATAATAATAATAATAGTTATTATTATTATTTATTTCGAATGCACTTATATTGTACAGTGCACTGATAAATGCAGTGATGTGACAATTTCCTTTGCATCAAGGATAAATGCATTGAGATCATGTATATACTTACTATTATTCATTTTCTGTGTTTATATTGTCCAGGTGTGGCTATAGCCATACCATGTCAGTTTCACCTCAGGAAATGATTTTACCATAAAGTAATGCAATTCTCACATGCCATATCCACCTGACAGCCACACAGACTGTGTTATATGCATTTCTTTCTGTTCAGTAAACACCCTACATCACTAGCTGGAAGCATCAGTGGCAGGAGTGAATGCTGAAATCAGAAGGTGCACATTGTGATCAGTGTATGATCCTGCTGAAGTCTGTAGGGTTGGATGATGATCATCATATATCTGTGGTTCTTTTTAAGAGTAAACAAAAAGCAAAGAAACGTACATTTTATTTAGTATATGTTGTATTTTTTTTTAACTATGTTTGTTGAAGGTTTTCTTCTCTATTTTGTTTGCTTTGTAGGGTGACCGAGGTCCTCTAGGCCCACCTGGCTCACCTGGTGAAGATGGAGACAGGGTAAAACAATTTAACCATGTCCTTTTTTATCTCTTTACCTATCCATCTTCGTTCATTAGACAGATTGAGCTCCTTTTCTCAATGTAGTGATATTTGTAAGTAACTTTGTGGGCTCTAGCACTTTCACATTTTCTTTGCTTTTTATTCTCCCCAGTCACCAATATTATGTTAATATTATAGCAACAATCTTTCTGATTTTCCATCTGTATTGACTTCTTATGTCACACCTAGGCATGATAATGCAATGAACCTGTCCCTTTATATAAAGGAAATAGAACTAGGTATTTGCTGACCAATCATGGGGTGATGCACACTCAGGGTGTCATTAACTTAGGAAGTGTGGCAGCTGTCACCACAAGTAGCACAGGGGGACATATATAGAAACAATAGCAGGGACAACACCTGCTATAACCAATAAACACAAGCTGCGCAAAGAAAATGTCTAGTAATCTACAAAAAATCCAAGCTCTCTTGATATAAAATGACCCTTACCTATTTTGCCAGTGTCAGACATCACACTGCACAGTACTGCTTCTCATAAAACCAGAGAAAACTCTTACTGTCTTACTGCATACATTTAGTTCTTTCAACAGGTCTTACCTTTCATGTAGTCCAGAATGTTTTTAATGCAGGTAAATCCAGTGTTTGTTGCAGCCTTACATAATAAAGCTTCTGTAAAATTACATATTTAATCCATATCCTTACAGATTAAAAGGTTTAAAACAATGTATTTTTTATAAAATGGGATTGTTAATCTAATGCCCAACCTATGAGCCATTGTCAGAGAACTGAGCCAATGCCAGTATAGACTTTAGGGTCTTTTGACCATACAAATATATAACTTTTTTACTTGCACACTTTACCTCTTCAGTCACCAATGAGAAGAATATCACCAACCAAAGTTTGGAACCATATCAAGGTCACTTTCTCAACATTGGTGATATTCTTCTAACTGATGCCTGAATAACGACAAAGATTTCCTCCTTCTAGAAGTGTGTTTTTGAACATTTTTGTATGTTTGAATTACGAAAGATGCCATTCCTTTGGTTCACTACAGAACCCTGATGACATTAGGCACTAACCCTAATGGTGATATTCTTCTACCTGATGTCTGAATAACGACAAAGATTTCCTCCATCTAGAAGTGTGTTTTTGAACATTTTTGCATGTTCGAATTACAGAAGACGCCATCCCTCTGGTTCACCATAGAACCCTGATGACATTAGGCACTAACCTATTTGGTGTGCAACTTATTAATATGATTGGACCACACAAGATGCGCCACTACACCCAAGTAGATGTACCACTGAATGGTTTCAGTTCCTTTAAAGTGATTGTAAATGATCACCTTGTAAAACAAACCATTCACTTAAAAATAGAAAAGAAAGGCAAAACATGTGTGTATAGATGGAAATAAAGGTATTTGCAATTTTTTTTATCTTTTTTAAAAGTGATCATATTCCCTCTTTTCTCAGCTGCATAAGAGCTAGGGGAGGATAAGCAGCAGCACACTGACCTTCCCAGTGACAGGCTGTGTAAAGGGGCATGTCAGGACAAGTCTGATCATTGGAAGAGAGCAGACTGAGTTCCCAGCATAGCTAGCTGTTCTCCTGCTTAGTGTGGTCAGTTTTTATTAGGAACCTGGGAGAAACACCAGGGATTTCACACAAAGAGATTTCAAACAGAGAACAGGATACTTTTTCATACAATTACAAGGTACAGCATGCACATATCAGGAATATGAAATGTTGGGTTTACATATTCTTTAATGCAGGTTATAAGCTTCTTTGAAGGGCCTGTAAGATTCTGAATAGCATTAAACAAAGCAGAAGTTCACTCACATGGAAGGTGAAGAAGGTATAGGTACTATCCAAACAAAATATATAAACTGCATTCACATAAAGAATATCTTGCTGATCAATGACAAAAAAAACAGATTTTACATTAGTCATCTGTTTTAAAATCGCTTAGGTGTTGACCTACATGGGTGAAAATGTGTATGGCTAATGGTTACTGTCTACAAGTGTGTGCAGTCAATGGTTAGTCATCAGTGTGTTTAATTTCAGCACACAGTCCCATCCAATTATGATTATCCATGTTGCCAGCTGATCAGATCCTCATGAAATCTGAAATGGACTTTTTATTAAAATGGCATGTATAAAGAGCGCATATAAGCATTACCAAACAACATTATTTTGGTAGAAAATGACCCCTAACTTGATATGATTAAAAGAAACATGGCTTCCAATGTTTTGCAGTTGACCCAAAGCCTAGGCAAAGGTCACATTTTCTCTGGCAACAAAGGGCATTATGGGCACTTCATGTCATCGAAGCAGCATAGAGTCTATTGATCATTTCTGTTAAACCTGGAATGAAAAAGGAGGATTAGTAGAGAAAGAAACATGGCTGCCCTATTGTCTTTACTACTGTCTATTTATAGATTTACAAACTATAGACAGAAACAGTTTCAATACTCAATCATAGACACTTTTAAATAGCCAACATAGCAATTCATATTTATGTAGAGAGGGTAAGAATATATCTCTACAGATAACAATATGTAATCTTATCCCATCCAGCCAGCAGATTAACATTAGTTTCTAGAGTTGCTTCTTAAATTAGCCTTTTCTATCCATCTTGGAAAAGGTTATATACTACAACATATATTTTACAATTTGACAAACACAGGCATTCGTCGCTTGTCCTGCTTTTACGTGCTGTGTGTTTAAATAACAGTAGAAACAGCTTTTTCTTTTGTGTAACAGGGAGAAGATGGAGAGGTTGGACCCAGAGGGCTGCCCGGTGAACCTGTGAGTGACACATTAATCTGTTTTACACAGAACTCTTACTTTATAGCTCCACATTTTCACAACTAACTTGGTGTAACATGCAGCAGTGTTTCTGATGGGGGAATCATTCAAAGCTCTATTGTAACCCTTATATTGTCAAAGGTCTCACTGTTATGCTTAAAACAGCCGTGTAAATAACATGAAAATATGTGACCTGTCGGGAGAAGATAGTGATTATTTTTAGTGGCTATAGCAGTGCTAGCAATACTAGACATGTGCACACTGAAATATTTCGTTTCGGAATTTCGTTTTCGTCTGAAAAATAAATTTATTTAGTTACTCCCGAAATTCGTTTTTATTTATTTCGTTTTTCGTTAAAAATTGCATTCGTCCGAAAATCCAAATTAAGGTCGAATCTGTCATTGAAGGCTTATGGTGTCTGTCGAATGTTCAAAGAAGATTCGACGGAGCAGCTAAACTGTAAGACGCCGTATAGTTTACCTGCTCCATCGAATCTTCTTAGAACTTTCAACAGACACCATAAGCCAAAGTACGTGTGTACTTAGTTCTAGCTATTTTACTGCTCCTCCTCTTTGGTTACAATCAGCCAATAACATTCATCACCATCATTATTTTTATTTATCTTTTCTCCCCTACGTCGAATGTTTTCTTCCCTACGTCGAATCTTTTCTCCCCTACGTCGAATCTTTTCTTCCCTACGTCGAATCTTTTCTCCCTTACGTCGAATCTTTTCTCCCTTACGTCGAATCTTTTCTTCCCTACGTCGAATCTTTTCTCCCCTACGTCGAATCTTTTCTCCCCTACGTCGAATCTTTTCTCCCCTATGTCGAATCTTTTCTCTCTATGTCGAATCTGTTCTCTCTATGTAGAATAATCTTGGACTAATAGAGTTAAGGTTAGGCACATTTGACCACAGGTTTGATGGACACAGATTGTTATTGTCATCATCATATCGAATCTCCTATCTATAGCGAACTGTTGTAGCATGAAAACGAAAATAAAGCATTTGTTTACGTCGGATCTTTCCTTTTTCGGATTCTGCACTTTCGTTATCGTTTGTTAAAACGATAATGAAAATACCTGAAATTCGGACGAAAATGCATTCGGACGAAAACGAATGCACATGTCTAATAATCACAAGACAATCCGGCAAGCTGGTTGTACCCAAGTTGATTGTTCGATCAACTTGGTACATTCAGCATGCCCATACACAGTTTAAATCTTGTCTGCTTTCTGCGCAACCGGCTGAGATTTGAATCATGTATGGCCTGCCTTAGTGGTTTTATATAAGTCAAAGTTCAACACTCCATCACTAATGGGCGATTAACCATGATTATTGGCTTAATTTTTTGAATAAACAGTTATTTTATGAATGCAAATATACCAAGCTGACAATTAGGTATCAGAAATACCAACCACATTCCAGTGGGTTAGGGAGGGGGGATATTCCTTAATGTTATGAAATGTGTGATGTTATTACTGTACATCCAAGGTGACCAAGCAATCCAACCTGATAGGACAGTGATTTTTACAGTGATCTGGCCCTGCTGGTCAGACACTAAGCAGACCAACAAGTTCAGCTCAGGCTGAAGCTTTTTAGAATGCGATAGAGTTTTGTTTTAGAGACGTTTTGGAAACAACAGTTTTTCTTTTTTGTGGTCTCTGACAAGGCCTGTTTAAATACATAAATCCAGCCATTCAGTATCTTTTTCCAGAATTTACCTGTTTTTCATGAGCCGATAAAAGATTTTATTTTGAGCTTTAGAGAGCTGGCACTGTGTTTTGAACTTTTTCAACCTCTTCTGTTTGAGCACAGTGTGGACAGAAGATTGCCCTCTTGAACACAATGGGAAAATCTACTCTTATACAAAATATATGCACAAGTGGAATAGGGTGGAAGAGAAAGTGAATTATTTTGTATGGCTTTGAAATCACTTTACTCCAGCAAAGTGATACAAAGATGAGAGCTATTTAATGATGTATCTAACCAAGTTGTCTTCACCCAAGCTAAAGGAAGATTCCCTTTGGAAAGTGTACACTTTGTTAGGAAAACAATCTCCTCTAATTTAGTAAATTAAGTCCATAGAATGAAACAGTCCCACATTTTTTGCTGAGGCTCTGTGTTATTTATTTATTCCGTGTGTATTGAAGACCTAGCTATGCACAGGGAACTTCTGTTCTTTCTGTGTGCCTATTTTGGCATGTGGCTATATTCCATTGTTCCCCTACTTAAAAAATCATGTCATGAAAGATACATTTAAGCTGCCATTGCTAACCTTTCCTTCTGAAAGTGCTAGTTGACTTGCAGTAATGTTGATGCTTGCCTTCAGCAGCTTCTAAATCAATGACCTGGAACAAGTATACATATAAAATACTCTGACTTTTCTCTAAGCTATCACTTGCTGTATGCTTGATCTATGTCTATAATAAGAAGTATAAAAGTTGGGCACAGCCATATAACTATCATTTTCAGATGGAGACCAGCTATGTTCCCATATTCCTTTTGTGACAGATGTGCTTAAAAAGTGAAAGGAGATGAAAAACGTTGACTTTATGAAGCTAGTATAAAAAAAAGCTTCAGTCACTTGTGCAAAAATCGAAGCTGTTGAGTTTCAATGAACAGACACTCACCTGTCTAAGGATCCAACACTGTCCTCACCTGGGCTGGTTCTTCACTGGTCTTCGGGTCCCCAACGCGACATGCTAACTGTGGCAGCTGGCTGTGACTCTTTATGGCTTCACAGCCGGCTTCCCACTGCGCATGCATGAGCCGGGCTGCATTTTGCAAATGGCCATGCAGCTTTCTAGGCCATCTGACCTGTCCCAGAGGGGGAAGAGCAGAGCTACCCCTTTTGGGTGAAGTTTCGCTTTAACTTTCATTATGCTATGGATTAAATAAACATTCACCAGCAGAGGGCAGAATTGATAATAGATGACTTTCCTCCCTTAAGTTTCAGCAGACTTCTTATTATTGCCATATTTACAGACACATTTGTTTAACAGTTCCCATTATGTAGTGTGCTGCAGATCAGTTTGTGCTCTTTTTTTGACTGAACTGCACAATATAAAAAGCTTTTCAATGGGGATTTTGGTAAGTTATCTAAGTCTTTGAAGTTAAAAAAAAGGTAATGCCTCATCACAGGAAAGAGAAGGAGTAAAAAAATAAAAAAAAATTTCCAGTTATTTTCAAAGGTATATTTTCATCATATGAATGACAGCAGTTGCTGTTATACCTTCAGATCCACTTCAAGAGATTTGACAGTAAAATTATTAAAAAACATTTTAGGCTTGTGCAGACAGCTAGATATTTTCAATAGGTATATCAAAGCTTTTTTGACAAACTGATTAAAAGAATGTTGAGTCTAGTCACTTATGTTCACTGAGAACACCCATGGTTGTCAGCATGTAACAAAAACAGTGAAAGATATCCCTGGAGGATGAATACTTGACAAAGAAGATCAGAAGTACATCGTCTATTGGTTAGGACCCCAAAATTAGGTCCTCTTGTTCTTTTAGATTTTATTGGGAGCAATATCTCTTGGCAATCTTGGCAGGCTGACAGTTGAAGCTCAGACTGCAAAGAAGTGTAGTCCTGTGGCTGATGATGGCCGGGAAGGAGCCCGCCCATGCTTCAGACAATATTAGATAAGAGCTAAAGGTCCCAGGAGCCACACATCAGAACAAGATCCACTGTGTGAACAAGTGTCATCTTAGCCTGGACCCCGCCAGGCCACATCCCCAACATGCTTTGCTCTGCTCACTGGAGTTACTCATGGGGATGAATCTAGATCTTTAGCTCTTGTCTCCAATATAAAGTACTCACCAAAACTGCATTAAGTAATTTTATAAACTATCCTGCAGTGAAATGCACAGATGTTTGCAAGTTTACATACATGTGAAAGAGAAGAGCATGTCTCCAAATAGCTAATGCTAATGACTTTGACATTTTCATAGGGCAAGCATGTTTTTAGTTTCTCAGTAAAAAAAATCAGAGTATAAATTCTTTGTATTGCCCTTTGCAGTTAACTCTCTATGTGAGTCATTACATTGGATTAAAGGAAACCTGTAATGTATTTCTAAAACTAGCGGTTGACTGATTGTCTTTGGATTTATTACTTACTGCTTCTCTGACCATGAACAGCCATGCAGATTAGAACGGCACAGTGACAAAAGAGCCCCTTATCTGCATATTTGTTCTAGGTCTGTGCTTCAGAAAGTATTGAAGCCACCGCATACGCATAACAGCCATGCAATAAGCATTTTTAGAAGGAGAAGTCATCAATGGCAGCCACTATATTCTCTTATTACAGGGTTCCTTTAAAGCAATGGCTAGTGAGAGCTGACTCTTAGTATAAGAACCTAGTACATTTATCCCTATGATAACATTTGCAAATCTGACTATATTTGATGTATTTATGGAAAAAGTTGACTGAATATTACTCTTTTCTTTCAGGGTGAACGAGGATTGTTAGGTCCAAGAGGTCCCCCCGGCCCTCCAGGACAACATGTACGTAAATGGTTAATAAAACGGTGTTAAATTGAAAATAGGTTTTAACCAGTGGAGTATTCATAGATAAGGTCAGAAATAAGTTGATACTGGAGTAATGAAATGTTTTGAAGGCTGAGTATAACTACTTAAATTTTATTTATAGGTAGACTAAAAAATAATAAACGAGTGGCAACAGATGACATGTTTTGGGAGGGATAAATAAGTATTGCTGAAGTATAATGATGACGTGTTCAAGGTTGAAGTCTTGTTAGTGACCAACCCTAAAAGGATTATATTGCAGTAGTTATATTGGAAAATTCTGATCATGTACACTAAAACAGATGTGGTGTTTTAAGTTACAATGTGGTGCAATTTCAAAATTTAGAGTGGTGATTCCCACTGTTTTTATCCACTTGCATACCCCCTGGTGGCCCATATCCATAAACTATACTCCCAAATAATCCAGTACTATTCTAAAATTGCCAGAATCCTGTCCACAGATATACAATCAATATCTTATTGACACCACCACACACATATCCACAAATATACATTCAGAATTGTATTGACTTCACCATAAACACTTCCACAGATATAAAATCAGTACTTTACAGACACTGCCATAAGCATGTTCACAGATATATAATCAGCATACCTAGGAACTTTTGAAAATCAGTCGGCTTGAGAATTGGGGCGAAACAGAAGGTAGAGTAGGGGGTGGGCCTAATAGTGCTGACCCATATTTAATAGGCTGAAGGAGACAGACATCTTTTTCTTTCTGTTTATCTATTACAGCTTCTGCACACAAACACTTAAAGTATTCTGAACATATATATAGAAAATTATTCTGCAGTGCTCTCCCTCTTAATGTGGGTAGGTGTACCCACATTAAGAGGGAGAGGGCTGCAAAGTAATTTTCTTTATATCTGTACTATCAGTACTGGAGTGCAACATTATTGATGAGTCCCATTTCCCTTCTAGTGTGTGCATTTTGCAGCCTTTACTCCCTTTGCTCACTTCTCCTCCTCTACCACCCCTGTACCCTCACTCATTCATTTGTGTGTGTGTCCCCTCTTTTTCTGTTCAACTCCCTCCCTCTTCATTCCTCTCCACCCTCATCGCTCCTTCTTTTTCTGGGATCATCTGATTCAGTGATCTAACTGCCAGGAAAACATTACATGTTTGTCCCCCCCTTCCTATCACCTTGCTGTGTACTCATCAACAGTAGCAGCTCTGTTGGAATTTTATTCACCACTCAGTGATCCAGTGTCACTAGTTGCTAGAATGCAGGTGGTCGAGCCAGACACAGCCATGCATTTTCATGGTGCAAGTGGGCTGGCCACTTACATCCTAGAAACCAATGATCACTCTGTTTCTCCTGCTCAAACCCACCAAGGACTGTGCTGCCTAGTCTCACTTAGTGACCAATCAAAATTTATCAATACTGGATGTACAACATTTTTTATGTGTACCCCAACATTTCCTGGTGCATATCTCAGGTTGGGAACAATTGATATAGAGAAATTAGAGGTTGCTTTGAACATAAGGGTTCAGAGGTAAGGCTAAGTCAAGGGTAACATCAAGGGTAGCTTGTGAGGTGGATACTATATACAATATATATATACTTAGGGTACCCTTCAGAATCCCAGAAAGAAGAGGCTGATTGTCTAATAATTGATTGTTTGGAAAGAAAAAGACAAACCATGAATGAACTTGCAAGTACTAGCCAGAGTAATAGGAGAGAGAGGGGTGTGGAAGGCAATCAGGCACAATTAAAGTAGATTTTAAAAAGATTGGTATGATAATATGTAACAGTACTGAAAGGCCCTAAAAAGGAATTTATGAATTATTACAGTCTATTGTGCATTAAAGCCTACATTTTTACATTTGTTTTAAATAGAGTTGTAAAGAGTTACAATTTCTCCTGGATTATCATTTCTTTTCATGACCCCATTGGGAGACTTCCCCTAACATTCTATCCCTGGGATACCTATGCAAGTAGGCAAGAAATTGTGGATGGATCATGTCATCAGGACAGGAAGACACAGGAAGCAATACAAACATTGTCAGAAGTTCCAACCATTCCCTAATCTATGAAAATGTTGCTATTGAAAATATTTCCTTTAACTTTCTATCGTGACAAGAAGTGTAGAGAAATCTTCCTAATACTGACACAGAAGAAAATAAAAGAATGGCAGAGACTCTAAAAATGTCCTACTCTAGCTAAGATTAAATGGTTTTGTTGTTTTGGACTTTGAATAGTTAAGGTTACACCCAACTGTTCTTTGAATGCCATGCTATGTAAACATCATCGTGAAAAATACATTGTTTGAAAAAAAAATCTGCCTGGAGACTATCCTTACAGGAAGGAGTAGTCATTTACTTTCAATGTGTGTAAACTGTACAGTTACAGATTCATGTATCTTTTATTTAACAGGGTGTTGCTGGCGTAGATGGACCCCCAGGACCCAAAGGTAACCTGGTAAGTATCTGTATTGTACCTTCTGTTTTATACATAAGGTAACTAGTATATTTTTAATGTATTTATGATGTATGTTGTCTAGACAGCAGTGGTAGCTGGTGTTTTTTCTTTTGGGTGGTTACGGCAGGGAAGGATGGTCGGGACATCAAAGCCCCGCACTTACTCCATCTAGGAAATGGGCGGGTGAGCAGCATGTCTGGCGGGTGGCATCTTTCTTCCTTCCTCTTCCTGTGGATCACGGCAGAAGCCTCCGCCATGCATCTCCCACCTCCTCCTCCTAGGCGTCCAATAGGATTGCCTGTCCTTTCAGCCAATTGGGAAATAGGTATCAGACCAGCACTTCCTGATTGGCAGAGAGGCGATTCAGTGTTAGAATAGCGAATACTCATTGCTATTCTAACACACCTGGGTGGGCTCCAAGTGTAAAGCTCTGCGTCTGGAGCCCACCCTATTTTGAAGCCTATTAGAGCCTCTGGCTCTAATCAGGTGCTTCAAAACTATCCCCCGTGGCTGCAAATTATGTGCCTGGCATCCTGAAATAGGCTGGTTGCATGAATGGGGGGGGTGGTGGCGATAGAAAGGGGAGGCGGCACCCATGTGCCCTTAATGGACGGGCCGCCCCTGCTAGACAGACAGATGAAGGTAGCTGGATAGCTTTATTAATAATTAGCATTTTGGACTTAATCCTTGATATACTGAATTCTACTGTATTATACAGTAGAGCTGTGCATATGCATTGTTTATTGTGAAACTTTAATGTGGCAATAGCTGTCCATAGAAAAGATAATCATACTGCCAAACAGCTTTAGTATGCTATAAACCTTTCCTGGGGTTTGAAACAGGTGAAATATCAAAATAGCTCTCCAGTGTAAAGTGCTTGGAAAAAATCATTCATTTTTGCTCCTAACTTTGAGGGGTAGAGGGAACTGGCCTAGCAAAGGGTTCAATTTAGTTATTCAGTTGTGTGCAAGCTCTGTACACGATTGGGTATGCAAAGTTACATTGCTTTTTCTCATTTGCTGAGCTGAGTAAACATGCTCTACTGCTTTAGTAAAGCAACACAATTGAATCAGACCGGTGTGAAGGAGATGCATTATTTGTTATTCTCAGCCATGGTCTGCAATTTTAGTGCAGTTCACAGACAGATTGTATTTGAACGATGCAAAGTTAAAGCTGGTTTGGTCCTGACCATTCAAAGTACAGGAAAATAATATGCAGTAAGGGGTTATATTTGCAAATTTGTTTGATATTGTGTTTTTTAAGTACATTTCTCTTTTTAAGCTTCAATATTAAATCAATCTAACCCTTGGATTTAATGTGGTTTATTTTATTTCTCGTATTACTTTATACTAAACATTCTTGAATCAAGAGCTCTTGTAACAGCAATTTAATAATAATTGCAGCTGTAAAATAATACTATTGTTATAACTTAATCCTGGGCAGCAACTGTATGCTCAAAGCTGTCTAAAAGTTGTACTTATCTATATCCTCTCCAAGAAAATTGCCATTTTACATTTGCAAACAAGCACCCATGGATGTATAGTTTAAGCTATGTAATAGTGCAAAAAAAAAGATCACACCCCATTTACAGTGGTACTTAAATTAATTGCATGAATTAAAAAATGTCAGGATTGGTCACCACAGAAAAAGAACAACTTTAAGAAAACCCATTCATATACCTAAAATTTCAGTAGAATACTACATTAAATAAAGTGAACCATCCTAACGGACTGGCTGTAGTTGAATTGAATACCTCTCAGTTCAATATGCAGTAAACATTGGTTAAATAACCAGTTGTCATAGTAAAGTGGGGGATTAAACTGTAGCATCATCTGAAGCTTAATTTTGTTTAATTTTGTCTAATTTTAGGAGTTATTTTCCTGCTCTTAAGGACATTATGCTGTGCTTTTAATACAGATACAGTGATTTGTATATGGGTTAAACCAGTTGAGTGCTTTCATAAAAGCATTTTCCATCACAATCTAGCTTTTATTTTCTACAGTTAAATGCAACATGATTATACTTGTTAATTAAATTGCTTTACATACATCTGTCCTTCATTATTCTTCTTTGATGTCCTTAGTGTGTCTGCCCTTAGTGTGTACCTAATGGGTTGCTGTTATGAAAATTACTATAGCCCTTGTTTGTATGTTTTTGTTATATTACACGATTGTAATGTTATAATTTTGTCTTTGTCTTTGAACTTGCAGTCTTATCTATGCCTCTTGCAGCTCAAAATAATCCTGCTGTGAGAGAAACATGGAAGCTGCCATTGCTGAGACCTGCTTCCTAAAATTCTAGTTGCCTGGCTCGCCTACTGATCTTCTGAATTCAGTACTTAAATTATTGACTTCGAACAAGTATGCTATTCAGGATGTCTGCCTTTTTTATGATTTTCTTATATCTGCATACTTGTTCCAGGATCCAGAATTACTTAAAGTTATTGATCTGATTAACAGGCAATCAGCTAGTATTTTGGAAAGGAAACTCCATGTCTCTCTTATAACAGGTTTACTTTAGCTTTTTAAAATATGTTGAAAACATTCTAATTTGCTTCATCCACAGACAGAAGAGATTCTGTCAACATATTCTCCTCCCATCCTTCCCCAAACTCCCCTCCTCTTTTTTCCCCTCTTCTCCTGCTACCGTCTCCTCTGTCCTCTCCCCTTTTCTCCTCTCCTATGCTCTATCTTTTCATCTCCTCCTCTCCTTTTCACTCCTCTTTCCATCTCCACTCCTTTCCCCTACCCTCCTCTTTTCTTCTCTCCTCTTGCCTTTCTTCCTCTACTTACCTGCGTTTTTCTCTCCTGTCCTCTCCCTCCCCCCTTTCTGTTCCACTCTTCACCCCTCTAATCTTCTCCTCATCTTTGCCCTCTCCCCCTCCTATCTTTCCCTTTCCTCTCCACTCCTGAGTTGGAAGTATTTTCCAGCCTTCACCAAGTTGGGTCAATAAAGGCTATTGGCTAGGTATAAACAGACAAATGTCTCACTAACAACAGTGGTTTTATGCATTTATTATTGCTAGCTAGTTACCTTGTACATGATCCAATTCTGGTTGAATATTGCAATGAATGCTCAAAAGTGTTGAATTGTTGGTAACAATGGCAACAATAAGGACCTTCCTATGGACCTTTTTAAGTTTGGCAGGATTGTTGCACATATGTAAACTTTATTTCAAACTTCAGGGCATTCAATCAGATATTTCAATACATATGGAAACACATAGTGAGTCACACAATCTCCTTCTAAAGCTTTGCTGCATTGGGGGTGCATCATTTCTGCTACTCTGTCTTAATTCCAGGGCATTATGTGAATCCTGATGCTTGATTTTCCTTTGACATATTTAATCTAATTCATGGAAAATCCAGCAAAGGGAGTTCCATACACTCTAAAGACTTTAGAGAATTTTTTAGAGAAGCGCCTGGATGTTCACCAGCAAGATCTTTAATACTGTCATTAGGCAGTCTTTAAGGCAAGAAATAAAACTTTTGTCCACCTATCCTAACAGAGTGCGTGAAAACCTTGCACATAATACAAGGGGTTCTTTCATTGAAACCAAAGCTGATTACTGCAATTCATAGCTTACAGGGGATCCCTGAATATAAAAAAATGAAACATGAAAATGAATCTAAAGACTTGATTAACAAAATAATATACGTTATAAGGTCGGGTTATTGTGGTGTATAACAAACCCAAAAACAGATATAATATATACATGACTTTAAAATGTACCCTATTATCTGGGATATTAGATATTAATAAGCATATTCCCACATTTGCAAGGCTTAAGTAGGATAGCAATACATTTATACTGAGACTATACCCAACCATAAATAACTGCTTGGTTCAAAATGCAATTTCACTATATTTTAAATACTCCTATTCACACATCAATCTAACTTTATATAGAATGGCTGTATTGCTAAACACCGGTTACATTTATGAATGCTGTCATGAACAAAGAAATTAGAGAAGAAAATCTAAATTAACTAATTAAAAGATAAATTTTTTCATCAATATTTCTCAACTAATTGCAGTACTGCTTCTGCTATTCAGTGTTTTTCTAATGATTTGTTAATGGTTGACTTAGTGCTTTTCTGCTTAAATTATTTTTATGGATGAATTCCCTTTGCTATATAAGATTCTCATCATGCCTTAAAACAAAATGTATATCTTCATTGATCTATTTATAACTTCCTTGTCATGTCATGTTCTTTTTCTTTAGGGTCCTCAAGGAGAACCTGGCCCAGGTGGTCAACAAGGAATTCCAGGAACTCAGGTGAGTGTAATATAAGTAGAGTTGATGGCATTACCTGAGAGATTCTTATTGAATCTGTCACAATACTTATATGCAAATCTTTAAAAATATTAGGTGTAATACTGTATAATATTCTATATACAAACAGGGAAAACACCTTCTGGGAATAAATGAAATTGCTCCATTATGTAATTACACACCCACCCACATTAAGCAGGCCTTGTTCTAATTTGTTATGAACGTTTTTCAACAATATTTCATCCATTTCCAGACTCTATTCAAACTTAAAGTGTTTGTAAACCCCATTCATGAAATCTGACCTGGGCACATATCTGGGCACAAGTCCCGTGTCTTTCTGCTGCTCCATTCCTCTGTTATCAGCATGATAAACTGACAAGCTCCCAGGCACAAGAGATAAAAGCAGCTGGAAATTTGTGTCGGGGAGGGAACTTAGAGATAGATAAGCAGAGAGCTTGCCTATTCAAACTGCAGCCCTGCAAGTTTCTTCATTCCTCTGCCTATGTGGAGGGGGGGTGCCTTTCCTCCAATCAGCTGTCACATAGTGTATGCCCAGACTCCACACTCACTGCTGAAACAGGAAGAAAGATTTGTAACATGATGTGCACTTTCTAAAGAATGTAGAAAGCTGAAGAAAGCAGATATACAATTAAAACGTATCTAACTTCATCGCTATGTATCATCCGAAGCTATTCACTTCACTGGGTGTACAGTAGGAGAGGGTTTACATCCACTTTGAAGTAGTTGTAAAAGGCTAGACAAATTTCCCTATATTTGTATCACTCCCTCATCCCCTTACACTTACCCGAGTCCTAGCTTGAGCCAGTGCTGTGTCTATCTGTGCAGCTCTCTCCTCTCTCTTTGCTCACAGAGGCAGCAGCGGAAGCCATTGGCTCCTGCTGCTATCAATCAAATTCTGTGAGCAGAGATCAAGGTGTGGGGCTGAACCACACTGTCTGTGTCCATAAATGCAGACAGCCTGGCATGAGCCCACAGGTGGGCCCCCAAAGGAAACAACTTCCTATGGGGGCGCACTGAGAAGAGGAGGAGCCGAGAGTGCCAGCAAGGGGCCCCGAGAAAAGGGCCTCTCTTTGCAAAACTATTGCACAGAGGAGGTAAGTGTAACATTTTTTTTTTTATGTGAAGCTTTACAATCACAGGCACAAATAATGTAGTCCTATAATAAATTATACATTATTAAATGTATTTATTTGAGCATGCAAGCAGTGTAAGTACCTGCATTTGACTTGGTATTGGACTCTTGTAGTCTACACTACAGTCTGTACAGCAGAGCTTAGAGAGGTGGATGGAGAAACAGCAGTACAAAGAGCCAATCAGGTGTACAGCAGTGCAAGGAGAATTCTGATAGGAGAGATGAGCTCATTGGTGTGCTGTTTCTCCTTTTACTGTACAGTCACAGGATGGGGGGCGAGGAGTGACCTGTAAGTGAAAGTCAAAATGCAGCAGAGAAAGATCAGGTCCTCTGCCCTACTGCATGGACTGTGCTATGTGGAAGACCAATGTAAATTACAGGAATGGATACATAGAGAAACAAATGTTTTGGCCAGTAAAACGGCTATAATTTACAGTATGTATCTAATCTGTGTATGTAGCTGTTTATCTGGAGTGTAGCATTAATTTTATTAATATATTCCATATAGTTTACATACTTTATTACTTTTAGGAGACGCCAGGGCTCTTTACTGTTACTAAACCTTTTTAGTTGCATCTTCTTTTTAAAGGAGATAAAATGTGACCTTAATATGTTGAGAAAGATTGTGTTCAGCTTCAGGAAAAGAAGGCTTCAGCTTTAGGAAGCTTTAGAGGTTTGCATGGTAGAAAATTAGGAAAGAACAAATTGAAACACAACCATTTTACTAACCTGGTCAAATAAACTACTAGAAAAGAAAGCAATTTACATCCATTTAGCTGATTTTAGAACCTCTGTTGAATTTTTACTGCTATTTTGGGCTCTGTTAGAGAGATTTGCCCTCACTGCTACAGTGACAGTGATACCATCCCACCAGACAGGAACTGAGGGAAAATCTGTAACAGGAACAAAGACAGTAATACATGCCATTCAAAGATATTAGCAGAAACATTTAGCTAGACATACAAACATACCACTTTAAAGCTAAATGTCTATCACCCTACAATACCCCATACTATCCCCCCCCCCAATACATCTAGACTAGATGAAAGGTAATAGAGAGGAACCTTATTACTCGGTCCTACAGCAGCCTGTGCACTTCTTTGCACCTGATACAGCCCTAGAATGTGAGTGGGCTATCAATGTCATTGTGTACAATGCAAGATCAGGGGTGGCTGGGTTGCATGAGAAGACATTAGTAAAGGTGCATGCAGTCACATGACCAAAGAAGAGGATTTTCTTTGTGATATTGGTTAAAAATATCGAAACTTGCATGAAAGAAGCCTGTGGGCTAGAGCTGTAAGGTAAATTTTCTCTTTAACCCATTCATTTCCTATAGAGTCTTAAAAAATTGCAATTATAGAGCTAATTCCATACGGCAAAGAAGAATTTGAGTAGTGCATTAATCCACAGAAACTAGCAACAGAAAACTGTAATTTGGTTGATTTCATTACTGCATTGCATACCATTAATGTTCTTTGGGATAAAACAGTGTATTTTATCTTAAAGAATACATCAATATGTGGATGTAGACAACATTCAAATAAATAACAATTTGACATATCAGACCCGAAAGATTAACAGTCATTTTTTAACAGCCATATATTGGTTGATATATGTATTTATGCAGAACAATAAAACATGTCAGCATATAAAAAGTCTCGAAATAGGATTTATTTTAGTAATTGATTTATTAATGAGCAGTAATAAAATGTTTCCATGTAGAGACAAATTTATCAAACAAATTTCATTACTTAGAGAGCACCTTCCGAGTGTGGAGACAAGTCTAGAGTAAGTGTGAGCATAAAGAGGGTTTATACAGCTGACTTCTGGCTGCTGAGTGTGGCTTCAGGAATGCGGCACAGTGTGGCTATGTTATGAAGTGCAGGTCTGTTCTCAGCTCAAAGTGATGAATGAGATCCTGATATATAATGTTTTCTTTCTTTGCAGGGTCTTCCTGGTCCACAAGGCCCCATTGGTCCCCCTGGTGACAAGGTAGGGTCAGAGCCTGGTCTGATCTAAACTGGGAAACCAAACATTTAGACATGAATGGAAATAATTTTTACTTATATCCATTAACAGATGTGGAGAAAATATGCACTACATCATATTATATACACAAAGCATAAATACATGCTATCAATGCTATCAATGCATTTGTTTGTTCACTAATACTATAGTACAATCTACAAAAGGGTTTGTGATTCTTGCTATTTACAATAATAACTGAAAATATGTATAATGAGTAGATGTAGAATGGGCCTAATTCATATCATATCACAAACTGCATGTGAACATGGATTATTAACCAATACTATCAATCAATACTATCAAATAAAGGTAAAAAATGGAGCTTTGTGGGACCTTAAAAACATATTATATACAAAAAGGTTATTTTAAATATAACGATGAAATAAAGCACGGCATAGGCCCTGTGTTTGCATACTTTGATGAGAGTTTGTGAGCCCTAGGCAGAGTAAGAATAGAGTTTTTTAATAGTTATACTGTATTTTTTGTAAATGTAGTTTTTTTTATTACCTGTTAAAAACAAATACATATTTAAATGTAAACTTGTCCACCCACACAATAAATAAAACATATAACGTGCCTATTATATCTAGATGTACTTGCTTAAAATTAGTTTACATTAGGTTATATTATTTTATGCATGTTAAATTTTGTTTCTAGGGGACTGATCAATCATTTAATAAAAAAACCCTTTCCACCCCGGCATCCTTTTACACGGATCAGAGCACCCAGGGGGTGGGAATTGCTTGCAATCATGTGACCACTGTCACAGAAGTTGGTCCAAATGCCTCTTGATCTGTAGTTGGACCGAGCTCTGTCTATGACATCTCAGTCTTTGTGCTAAGAGAGCATGGTGAGTACATAAGCACATAAACAACAGCCACCCAGCAACACATATGTGCAGGGTGTGAGCATTAAAGTCCACCCTTTTGCCATTTCACATATGTTTTGGGCGGTCATGAAGGGGTTAAACAAATGTGTAAACAAATCATTTTTGGGTTAATGACCATGTGGCAGTTAGCACACATAAAAAAATGTTAAAGGAATGGTTGTTGCAGTATCAGAGCTTGTCAAAATGTGTAGGTACCATTACTCTAAAAGAGCAAATTAATGACAATGTTTCCTTGGAATAATTTAGAAATGGGTGTTAGGAATTTCCCTGGGCGTTAGGAATGGCTACTATGTTCTACTACTTTAGTAAATCAACCCCAGTGTCACAATTCAATTACCTTTTTAACAAACAAGGACAAATCATTAGCTCTGGTTTTGTAATGCATGTGTTTATTAGATATATAAATTATTTCTTGATTAGTCTTTGTTGCAACTTTTATGCATCTATTGAGTATACTTTCAATGTGATATGTAAGATGTCTGTAATGAAATCTATGTGCCTTAATTTGTAGGGTCCTCATGGAAAGCCTGGTCTGCCTGGATTACCTGGATCTGATGGCCCCCCAGTAAGTAAATACAAAAATATTGTCATTTTTATCTTTTGCAGTGGAACATAATCCAACTGTAGGGAGATTTTTCAAACCCCTTGTCTCTAACAAAGTCTTGCTTTTATTTGTTGTTTGCACTAAGAAGGTATTACCCTCAATCCAATTCCATTCCTATTCACAAAAACATTAATTTCTATCATCTCTTTAAATGGAGAGAACTGTTGGGTAAGCTTCACATATACACCAAACTCTGACTGAACGAGGTGGAAAGTATGATGTCACTGTTCGACACTCCACCTTACACAACACAGAGAATGATTTGCATCATTTGAGAAAATTAATTTGCCTGAATGGCCCCCGTACCGAGCAGGCAACTTTTTTTGTGTTCACAATGCAGCAGGGCTACCCCTCGCCACATGACCCCAAAGTTAGTGGAGATCACTGAAGTAGCAATGTCTACTACAGTGAGTTACAGGGCTCTCACAGGTATGGTGCAGTATATATACATAGTTACAAGCTGGACCAATGTAACAAAGTAAAATATCGATACCCAGAATTTTTCTCGTTTAATGTTTGAGAAATGCCTTTTATCTACAATATACATTTTGCCTTTTTTAAAGATTTGTAGAACACAATTCTTTAGAGAAACATTTTTCAATTTGAATGTGTATTTTATTAAACCTAATTTCCCACTTTGATTTTATAATGTTGTACTTTGTTTTTAATGTCAGAAAGTAATCAAATGACAATGAACAAAAATGCATAGTGATGAATATAATATTAGCAATGAGTTTATTGACCTTTTCTGAATCAAGCCCAGTTGCTTTATCTGTTTTATGGGTTAATCACAAACAATCTAAGAACCATTACATTAATATAGCCAACCAATATAGACAACATTAATATAGCCAGAATCTCAAAATGAGCAATATAATTTTTTCTGTGCAATTTTCTGATTTGTCATAAAAAAATCTCCACGGAGAGATAAATGTAGTGTGCACTGAGCTGGAGTTACTGCACTTCAGTTAGCTCAGTACTCAGCAAGTTAACATAATTTTAATACTACATTTAATATAAATCTTTAACTGTAATGTTTTCATTCTCTAAAGGTGAACATGGGGAATATAAATCTTAAAAGAATTTTAAAGTTATACTCCAGTCAAAATAAAAAATAAGCATTACAATGCACATAGAGAACATACTCTAGCTGCTCAGGACTTTTTGAACAAGGCAGTTTAGTGCACCGGTCCACCGTAGTGTCTTCTGTTTACAACCTGGTGTTTCCTGGTGGAAACCCCTTTTGCTTGTCTGTAAAGAACAGAGGTGTTCTTAAATACACCCACAGCAAGCTCCTTATTGTCTCTCACATATGTATGGACCAATGTATTAAGAGTAACCATCAATGGCAATAAAATCTGACTTGGATGTTTAAAACTAGTTGGAGATACAGCAAAGAGAAAGGAAACTGCACAGAATAGCTTTTAAAAACAGACCCACCATCATGGGAGTAGCTCTGTGAAATTTGTTTCCAATGGATAACAGATAATCAGATTAGTAAAACTGAAAGGTGAACTCCAGCCTTACCTTCAAGTTAATCATAGATTAATCAAAATTTGTCGAATTGCAATACATATATGGACATTCCCCCTTGAAAGAAATTGATCAAACACTTGGCTTATGTCAAACAGGACTGATGGGAAACTTTCATTCCTTCAGAAGCTGCAGCCAATCAGTTGCAGTGCTGATTAGTGTATTCTGACAGCAGAGGAGTCCCTGCTGTCAAATACAATATCACAGTGGAGAAGATTCTTCCATCCATCTCGCTTGTGTGGATGGGAGAAGCTATTCTTTTTCTTCTGATTGTAAAAAAGCAAATCATCTATGGTAAGCCTTAGATTCACACATTTATGTAGGCTCTCCTTTACTTAAATTGTCTACTCTGATTTTACTGCAGCATGTGAGCCTCTCAGAAAGGCAATTGGAACTTTTAGCAAGTCAGATAGAGCTTGCCTCATTTGCTGGCTAAAGGACATCCAGCATCAGCTACTCACCCCCCCCCCCCAGCATTAATGTCCCTGGCCCACTCCTTTCATTCATTAGATTTTATTTTTTCAATTATGAAGGCTCATCATCACATGGAGATGTTACATGGGGAAATGCAATTGCAGTTTGCCTATGAACACCCCTTCTCCAGACTGACATCCACCAGTCTAGGCATTTTGATATTTGTATAAATCCTCCCAAAGGCCAGCCCTCTGCTTTCATTTGGGCTGGAGGTTCTTGAGAGGAAAACTGAAGCAGGGAGTGGTGATATTTTGAGGAAGCACCCTACAGCACCCTGCCAGCCCTTCCCTCCATCCATGATCTTCCAACATTTGCATAAGCCAAAAAGGCACAGTGATTTCATTATTGGGTCTAAAAACAAGATATGTAATGAAAATTAAAAGGTTTTATTTATAAATGTAATTAACATGTTGATGTGGGGAAAATGATGAAACAGGGAAGGCAAAAAACTAGCAGATTAAACATTAGCTTTAGGTAATTTTTTTTTTTTTACAGTTTTCTAAGTAGCATTAGCAGTTCACAGATTTTTTTTCTACCTGGTGTCAGAAACCACTGTTTAACATAATTAATTTTGCTTTGTCTCTCAGGGTCACCCTGGCAAGGAAGGACCTGCAGGTGAAAAGGGAGCTGTGGTAAGTTTCAAAACAGACAGATACAGTATTGATATAAGTGGAACTGCACAAAAAGGCTTTCTCGCTGACATATACAATGAGACATTCAATGTTATATTTACCGTTTTTGGTTTAAATGTAAAAGCCATAATAAAACTTAAAGTTGATTGGCTGCTGTAACATAGCTGATCACTTTGCATTCTAATATCTCAAAGCCTTTCTGGTGGAAAGCTATTAAAAATCTAGCCCCTAATATATGGCACATTTGACATCAGGTAACGTAGGTTCAGAATATACTAAGGCTAAGTTCTCCCTTTTAAATAAACTGGCCCATGCAGAAAAGGAGCCACAATAGTTTAAAATACACTGTGCCGTTTGTAAAAAATACTGTTTAACGCAAATGCCATAACTGTAGGCCCTTTCTGTCGCCCAATGCTCCCAATATTTACATTCCTACATCCTGGCTTATTTCTAGAATATGAGCTACAACAAAATGGCTGCTGAACCTTCTTCTTTGATGACAATTAAAGCTCAACCTCTTTAGTTGTCCCCAAAGGAGGATTCTCAGGAGCCTTTTATTGTAGTCCAGGGTAGGAGATAGAACAGGGCTACAGAAGTGTGTAAGAATCCCCATGCGACTGTAGGGTCTTTGATTGGCCAGGAGAGAGTGGGTTGATGATGTACAGTTTTTGCAATCAGGAAACGTGCTTACTCCAGTGATTGCGGGGTGAGTGCCCAACAACTGCCATGTTGTGGAAGTCAGCTAGGAATAGGGAATGTAAACACTGGAAGTGTTTCAGTTAGGCTACAGGGGCGACAAAATTATCTAAACGTATGGCATTTGTATTAAACAATATTTATACAAATAGCACATTTAATTTTAATCTACTGGTACCCCTTGCCTGCAAGGGCCAGTTTATGTAAAAGACGATTTAGTCGTTAAGATGTCCCATCTCCTTTGCACCTGCAGCTTGTATAGTACCATTCTTCTTCAAAGTTACCTGTTTTAAGAAAAGGTTAAAGCTTAACTCCAGTCATGTGTGACTTAAAATTTTGGCTGGAGTTCAGAAGGGTTATATCCTCTGTCAATTTTCACTATCTGTGTCACTGTTGGGAAGATTTTACCTAATTTCCTGTTCTGGTAATCATACAGGGAGGGAACAGACCTTCCCAACAGGAACACATAGGGGGTTATTTACAAAAGGCAAATCCACTTTGCATTACAGGTGCAAACTACAAGTGCAAAGTGCACTTGAAATTGCACTGAAAGTGCACTTGGAAGTGCAGTCGCTGTAGATCTGAGGGGGACATGCAAGGAAAATACAAAACAGCATTTTAGCTTGCGCATGATTGGATAATAAATTCAGCACAGCTTCCACTTATTTCAGATCTACCACTCAGATTTAAGGCGACTGCACTTCCAAGTGCACTTTCAGTGCAATTTCAAGTGCACTTTACACTTGTAGTTTTCACTTGTAGTGCAAAATGGATTTGCCTTTCGTAAATAACTCCCAGTGAGTGATACCAACCTGGAAGAAGTTTTAACCTTTCCCTTTCTTCTAAAATAAGGTTTTGATACGGTGGGTGCTCCCATTAGAGAGAATCTGCTCACTTCCTGTCTGCTTTGGTGACCACACAGGAAATGAGAAAAAAATCTCTGCAATAGTTACAGAAACAGCAATAAAACACAACAGGGTTTCAAACTCTTCACAACTCTGTCCAAAACTAAACAAAAGGTTTGGGCTGATGTTGTTCATTGCAGATTCTATTTTATTGCAATTAGTTTGGCTTCTGCTATCCTCGGGTAAGAATGAAGGCATAGGGAGCCACAAATAATGATAGCTCAGTCATAGTTATCACAGGAACAGTTGAATACAGTGGCCAGTCCCATTGGCCACAGATAGAAAAATTGATTTGTGTGAGTAACTAGTATATAATAAGTCACCCCACTCATCCTCCAATGACTCAGACAGCACCAAAACTAACCTTGATACTCTTCCCAATTTGGCCAACAGGTCTACATCCACACAGTAAAGACTTTATTACCTTTCCCCCCTCATCCCCTTCCAATGAATGAAAGTACTCATTACATAATTGCCACAAGTGATTCTAAAACTGATGACATTGCATGCATTTGTGTTTTTATTTATGCCATTTACAGTCAGCCTAAAGCTGACTGTAAATGGACAAATGTTTTACCAACATCAGCATGTGGTGATCCATTAGATTGTGTTAATATTGTTTGCTGGTCTACTGGAATACATCATGATCTTCTCTGCATCACTGACAAGAAACCTATACACGAAGAAGAAACTTCCTTTACCCCTTTCCTTCTCATTTGTATATTTCTGCCAACTTGCACAGAGATTTTCTTTGTGGGAGATTTAATGAGCAAGTTACTGACAGAATCAGACACATTTTTGATTCAAATAAGGTTGCATCTCATTTAACCACTTCAGCCCTGGAAGGATTTACCCCCTTCCTGACCAGAGCACTTTTTGCAATATGGCACTGTGTCGCTTTAACAGACAATTGAGTGGTCGTGCGACGTTACACCGAAACAAATTTACGTCCTTTTTTTCCCACAAATAGAGCTTTCTTTTGGTGGTATTTGATCACCTCTTCATTTTGTTTGTGTTGCTCTATAAACAAAAAAGGAGCGACAATTTTGAAAAAAAGCAATATTTTTTACTTTTTGCTATAATAAATATCCCCCCAAAATATATAAAAAAACTAAATTCTTCCTCAATTTAGGCCGATATGTATTCTTCTACATATTTTTGTTAAAAAAAAAACGCAATAAGCGTATATTGATTGGTTTGCGCAAAATCTATAGCGTCTACACAATAGGGGATAGATTTATGGCATTTTTATTATTAATTTTTTTATTAGTAATAGCGGGGATCTGCGATTTTTATCATGACTGCGACATTATGACGGACACATCGGACACTTTTGACACTATTTTTGGACAATTGTCATTTATACAGTGATCAGTGCTATAAGAATGCACTGATTACTGTATAAATGACACTAAACAGGGAAGGGGTTAAACACTAGGGGTTGATCAAGGGGTTAAGTGTGTCCTAGGGAGTGGATCTAACTGTGGGGGGGTGGGCTACCTAGTACATGACAGCGATCACTGCTCTCTGTCATCGATGACAGGGAGCAGTAGATTTCTGTCATGTCACTAGGCAGAATGGGGAAATGCCTTGTTTACATCTCCCTGTTCTGCCGCTCCGTGACACGATAGCAGGACACCGGTGGACATTGAGTCCACAGGACCCGTGGGCACAGTCACGCCCATTTGCGCAGCCGTGCTATTGTGCCAACGTATATCATCATGCACTGGTCAGCAAGCTGTTAACAAAACTCACTGGGCCAGTGCAAATAGCATACAGTTGTGCTCAAAAGTTTGCATACCCTGGCAGAAATGGTGACATTTGGCATTGATATTGAAAATATGGCTAATCATGCCAAAAATGTCTTTTATCTCAAGTCTTTTATTTAAAGATAGTAATCATATGAATAAATTTATTATAACATAGTTGTTTGGCTCCCTTTTAAATCATAATGGTAACAGAAATCACCCAAATGACCCTGATCAAAAGTTTACATACCCTGGAATGTTGGGCACAGACACACAAGGTGACCAGTGTTAATTTTGGCAGCAAATTTCGATTAGTCTTAGTCTTAGGACTAAAATGGCATTTTAGTTTTAGTTCCATTTTAGTCTTCTGCAATTGTTTTAGTTTTAGTCGTATTTAGTCGACTAAATCTTGAGTACATTTCAGTCGACTAAAATGTCCTACCTTTTAGTCGACTAAAATCTCCAGTACATTTTAGTCAACCAAAACTCATTTTAGTCATCTGAAATCGAATGGGTGCAATTAAATTGTAATGCATTAGTTAACATTTCTCTACAATTTCCAAACTCATTATATACTGCTCGAGTGAAAAATCTCATATGTTATTGTTTAAGGTATTGAGGTATGAACATGCACTAAAGGCCAGTGTTAATTTTGAAGTCAAATTTCAATTTAGTTTTAGTCTTAGTCTTTTGACTAAAATGCCATTTTAATTTTAGTCCCATTTTAGTCTTTTGACTAAAATGCCATTTTAGCTTTAGTCGTATTTCAGCCATCTCAATTGTTTTAGTTTTAGTCGTTTTAGTGGATAAGGCTGGGTTCACACTGGTGCGACACGACAGCCGTCCTACTTTGGATCCGACTTTGCCCTGCAACATGAAGCCGGCATGTGTCCGACTTTCAATGAACGGGGATCCGACTTGGATCCCCGCCAATGCCGGCACTGTGTTTGGTATGAATCTTTAGGGGGGAACTCCGCGCCAAATTTTAAATAAAAAACCGGCATGGGTTCCCCCTCCAGAGGCATACCAGGCCCTTGGGTCTGGTATGGACCTTGAGGGGAACCCCCTACGCCGAAAAAACGGCGTGGGGGGTCGCCCCCAATCCATACCAGACCCTTATCCGAGCACGCAGCCCGGCCGGACAGGAATGGGGGTGGGGACGAGCGAGCGCCCCCCCCCTCCTGAACCGTACCAGGCCGCATGCCCTCAACATGGGGGGTGGTGCCTTGGGGGAGGGGGGCGCGCTGCGGCCCCCCCACCCCAAAGCACCTTGTCCCCATGTCGATGAGGACAAGGGCCTCTTCCCGACAACCCTGGCCGTTGGTTGTCGGGGTCTGCGGGCGGGGGGCTTATCGGAATCCGGGAGCCCCCTTTAATAAGGGAGCCCCCAGATCCCGGCCCCCCACCCTATGTGAATGAGTATGGGGTACAGCGTACCCCTACCCATTCACCTAGGAAAAAAGTGTCAATTTAAAAAAAAACACTACACAGATTTTTAAAGCATTTTATTAGACAGCTCCGGGGGTCTTCTTCCGACTTCGGGGGTCTCTCCGGTTCTTCTCCACGCTCTCCGGATCTTCTGCCGGGCTCCTCCGCTCTCTTCTGCTCTTTTGCCGCTCTTTTGCTAAAGCGGAGGAGCCCGGTCTTCAATCTTCTGCCTTCTGCCTTCTGCCTTCTGCCTTCTGCCTTCTGCCTTCTGCCCTCTTCTCCTGATGTTGACACGACGCTCTCTGGGGCTAGAATGCTCTCTGTGCGCTCTGCTCTGACTTATATAGGCGGTGACCCCGCCCCCTTATGCCGTCACAGTCCCTGGGCATGCTGGGACTGTGACGTTTTAGGGGGCGTGGTCATCACCCGATGACCACGCCCCCTAAAACGTCACAGTCCCAGCATGCCCAGGGACTGTGACGGCATAAGGGGGCGGGGTCACCGCCTATATAAGTCAGAGCAGAGCGCACAGAGAGCATTCTAGCCCCAGAGAGCGTCGTGTCAACATCAGGAGAAAAGGGCAGAAGGCAGAAGGCAGAAGGCAGAAGGCAGAAGGCAGAAGGCAGAAGGCAGAAGATTGAAGACCGAAGACCGGGCTCCTCCGCTTTAGCAAAAGAGCGGCAAAAGAGCAGAAGAGAGCGGAGGAGCCCGGCAGAAGATCCGGAGAGCGTGGAGAAGAACCGGAGAGACCCCCGAAGTCGGAAGAAGACCCCCGGAGCTGTCTAATAAAATGCTTTAAAAATCTGTGTAGTGTTTTTTTTTTAAATTGACACTTTTTTCCTAGGTGAATGGGTAGGGGTACGCTGTACCCCATACTCATTCACATAGGGTGGGGGGCCGGGATCTGGGGGCTCCCTTATTAAAGGGGGCTCCCGGATTCCGATAAGCCCCCCGCCCGCAGACCCCGACAACCAACGGCCAGGGTTGTCGGGAAGAGGCCCTTGTCCTCATCAACATGGGGACAAGGTGCTTTGGGGTGGGGGGCCGCAGCGCGCCCCCTCCCCCAAAGCACCAACCCCCCATGTTGAGGGCATGCGGCCTGGTACGGCTCAGGAGGGGGGGGGGCGCTCGCTCGTCCCCACCCCCATTCCTGTCCGGCCGGGCTGCGTGCTCGGATAAGGGTCTGGTATGGATTGGGGGGGACCCCCACGCCGTTTTTATCGGAGTAGGGGGTTCCCCTCAAGGTCCATACCAGACCCAAGGGCCTGGTATGCTCTTGGAGGGGGAACCCATGCCGGTTTTTTATTTAAAATTTGGCGCGGAGTTCCCCCTCAAGAACATCTGAGCACAAGTCGCGTGCCAAAGTCGGATCATGCAAGACGGCAATCCGACTTTGATCCGACTTCAATGATAGTCAATAGACTGAAGTAGGATCAAAGTCGGACCAAAGTAGTACAGGGAGCATTTCTAAAGTCGGAACGACTTGTGTCGGACCAGTTAGGACGGCTCCCATAGGGAAACATTAAATTTCACACGTCATGCGACATGAGCTCCCAATGTCGGAGCGTTTGTCGGACCAGTGTGAACCCAGCCTGAAACTAACACTGAAGGTGACACACACAGGTGAGCAATTAAAGGTTAATTTCTCACATCTGTGGCTTTTAAAATTGCTATTAGTCTCTGTGTATAATCGTCAATGAGTTTGTTAGCTCTCACGTTGATGCACTGAGCAGGCTAGATACTGAGCCATGAGGAGCAGAGAAATGGCGTACCAAGGTAATGGAACTTTATAAAGATGGAAAATAATATAAAAAGATATCCAAAGCCTTGAATATGCCAGTCAGAACTGTTCAATCACTTATTAGAAAGTGGAAAATTCCAGGATCTCTTGATACCAAGCCGAGGTCAGGTAGACCAAGAAAGATTGCAGCCACAACAGCCAGAAGAATTGTTCGGGATACAAAGAAAAACCCACAGATAACCTGAGGAGAAATACAGGCTGCTCTGGAAAAAAGATGGCGCGGTTGGTTCAAGAAGCACAAAATGACAATACTTGAACAAAAATGAGCTGTGTGGTCGAATTGCCAGAAAGAAGCCTTCACTCCAGATTACAGTGTGCCAGAAGGTGTGACAAGGTTTTGTTAGTCATATTGTAACTGGACTTTTTCATAGCGTTGGCACAGTAAAGGCTTCTTTCTGGAAACTCCACCGTGCAGCTCATTTTTGTTCAAGTATCATTATATTGTGCTCCTTGAAACAACCACACCGTCTTTTTCTGGAGCAGCCTGTATTTCTCCTGAGGTTACGCAAACTTTTGAGCACAACTGTATATAAGACTCAGGGTTAGGGAAGTTTCCCTTAAGCCTGGTACACACCATGAGTTTTTTTCCATCCAACCCAGTGGGTTGAACGAAAAAAAAACTGTCAGCTCCAGAGCCACTGTACTAATGATCCAACATTAGTACAGCAATCTCCCCTGCTTAGCTGTTGTGTTAGAACACTCTGCCAATGGCTGAGAGCGTTGATCAGGAACCAGTCGGCTGCTGGTTTTCCGGCATGTTCGTCTGACAGAAGCTGGCTTCTGTCGGACTGGCTGCCATACACATGGGCCGAATGTCAGACTTTTTTTATTGAACTGGCCGATGTCTCCCAGCATTAGGCCCGTGTGTGCATGGGCTTTAACTTTGTGAATAAGGTGAAGCTCTGCTGACTGCCATCAGTCATCATGTGCAAACAAAATACAGGCATACCCCACTTTTAAGTACACAATGGGGTTTATTTACTAAAGCTGGAAAGTGCAAAGTCAGTTCACTTCTGCATAGAAACCAATGAGCTTCCAGGTTTTATTACCATAGCTTAATTGTTCAAGCTGGGGTTAGAAGCTCATTGGTTTCTATGCAGAAGGGAGCCTGATTTTGCACTTTCCAGCTTTAGTAAATAAACCCCATTGTGTACTTAAAAGTGGGGTATGCCTGTACTCTTTTTTTATCTTTCATTTGACTGAGTATTCAATGCAAAGTGAATTTTCACACCATTCACTAAGCTTAGGGAACAATTCCTTTGCAAAGTGCACATTATTTTGCAAATTTAACAGCCTATTTGCCTTTAGTATATCAACCCCAATGTCTGATGCTAAAATCTGAAAATGTGTAAAACTCTCTGGCCACTTATCAGTATCATATAAATCAATACTTATACACATTTGTAATCAGTACAAGTAGGAGAAAATAGGTTGGAGAAAATACTTGAAATAACACTAATTATTACAAAAAGGTCATGCATTAAATATGCTAAAAGCATGATATGTTTATGTTGTTTATTTGTTTGTTCAGAAAAAAAAAATCAAGCATTAAGTATTTACTGTAAAAAATCTAAAAAGGACTGTGAAAGTCATCTTACAACATAAAGTGGTTAAAATTGCTGTCAATGGTCCGCTAATACATAAAAAAAATGTTAAAATGTAATGTGGTCAGCATTGTGTTATTCCATGTATTTTGATTTACACATATATCATTCTTTACTTAACTATAGTGAGTGCATTTATTAAGCTGTTTCTAAAACTAGATTTTTTTCTCTGTTATATTAACAAGTATATTTCTTCTAGGGTCCCACTGGTCCGCAAGGTCCTATTGGTTATCCTGGACCTCGTGGTGTCAAGGTATGTCAGTTAAATATTGATGTGGTTTAAGAATTTTTATTGATTTCATTAATATGGGATCTTTATTTTGATATTTTAAGGGCCTTTGAAGACTAGCAGAAACAAGCATAAACATACATTTTATCTTCTGCCTAAATTAAAAAATATACATTCACACTCATCCTCTGCCTTGTATGTTATGCAGTATACAATCCAGAATTATGTATAAACATTACCTACCTGTATTTCTCCAGCATCTGGCCACAACAAAACATATACGAATATAGTATCAAAAGAAAACTCGGGAGCAGGATCATTTAGAGAGGATAGTATTTAAAACTTCTCTAATGCCAGGTTCTGACCATTTTAACTGTTCTTCATGCACAAATCAAAACAGTTATTTTGCAGTGTACTATTTAAAGTGAACCTATACCCAAACTATGCATATTAAGTATTTATACAGTATATTCTGAACAAATAATATAATCACTTTAAATCAAGCCCTTTTTTACCACTTTAGATATAAGCATTGTGGAAAAATTATTCTTAAAATTTCACAATATAGGAATTGAAATCAAAGGTCCTTCCCCTTATCTTCATAGATGGCAGAATCATGACAGCTTGCCAGATTTCTAATGTAAACAAACAGGAGTTTCTGAAACTTTTAGAAACACACTGCAACAAGATTGTTATATCGTATATACTCGAGTATGAGTCGAGATTTTCAGCCCTTTTTTTAGGCTGAAAGTGCCCCCCTCGACTTATACTTGTGTCACCGCCGTCTGCCTACATGATCAGCGTGTCATGAAGACAGACGGCAGCCAGCTTGTGATATCACCATTGGGCGGCCATTCCACTGTTCAAAAGCCGCGCCTCCTCCTCGTCTGTGATAGGCAAAAGACTCCATTTCCCAGCAGTCAGTGTACAACCTATCACGGACATTCTCTCATCATTGTCCGTGGTATGAGGATGAGAGAATGTCCGTGATAGGCTGACCGCTGACTGCTGGGAAATGGAGTGTTCTGCCTATCACATATGAGGAGGAGGCATGGCTTTTGAACAGTAGAATGGCCGCTGAATGGTATTATCACATGCTGATCGGTGCAGAGCGGCACACGGAGGATGGAGATCGCCACACGGACACATGCACAGGACACAGGTAGGATGCACACATACACAGGGACACATGCACACATACACAGGGACACATGCACAGGACACAGGGAGGCATGCAGTTGCAGATAGGCACTGTTGACCCTTTTTTCCGCTTACAGTAGCTGCTGCATTTCTCACCCATGTCTTATACTCGGGTCAATACGTTTTTCCCAGTTTTTTGTGGTAAATTAGGGGCCTCGACTTATACTCGGATCAACCTATACTCGAGTATATACAGTAATTTGATGTATTACTGTACATGCAGTTTTCAACTATTTTACTGCTTGTTTAAAACATTTAAATACTGTAATGTCCATAGTCGGGGCATGGGTGCACTTTAAGGTTCCTCCCGTAATTTCCGCCTTATGTTGAATTGACTCCATAGGTTTCATCGGGCAATCTTCTGACATGTGCAGCAAGGAAAGGAAATTAACAGAAGACATAACCACATATATATATATATATATATATATATATATATATATACATACAGAGAGAGAGAGAATAAGAGAACAAGAGAAATGATACAGGTTTAGATTTGAAGTCCTATTTTTTGCTCCTCTGTCCAAAACTGTATAAAACAGAAAAGGACTGCCAGTTGCCAGATAGACATTTTTTGCAAGAGTGGATCAGTACAGATTGTAACTGTGTAGTGTGAGCAGCTTCCTACTGAGTGGTTGAACCTTTTCTCTCTTCTCTTTATTTACAAATGTCAACATGTTTCCAATGTTGAAAAATACCTCAGTCAATATGCAGAGCAAATTTGTATTGCATTGTGTGTCTCAAACTATTGCTGTTGTTCTACAAAATACATTTAATTATGTAATCAATCAACAACATGGCTTCTTATTTGATTGATTTTTAACTAACCAATGAAGGCTTAATATCTTTTCTTTAATATCATATAGGGTGCTGATGGTGTAAGAGGTTTGAAGGGAGGCAAAGGAGAAAAGGTAAATATGAAATCTATTTACTAAATATTAATTTTTGGGCCAGCCTTTTTAGGGAAGAGAGCCATTATCATACAGATGTGTAATAGTGTAATCGTTCTTTATTCAAATCCATTAACAATGAACAAAAGCTTGTAATGGAGATCACCATAATCAGAATTTCTAGTGTGAGAACAGCTAGAAATGCAGTTATGTGCTTGGTTGCTTGCCATATAGAAAAATATTGATTCAAATTATTGGAAGTACACTGCTCCTGTAAGAATTCTGAGAAATAGGCTTTCATTTTTAACCTGTATATATGAAGAAAGTAAAACATAAAGTTAGTTTTGTTGGTATTTTATTTCTATAAATATGGAATAGCCTGCAGAAATAAATCTAAAGCAAGAAAACTGGTGTAAAACCAGAGCTGGTGCATGTAGTGACCAATTGTAGTAAATGGACTAACTCACAGTCTGTGGAATCAGTAGTAGCTATGCTGATCCAAACTTGCTTCTCTGATCAGCTGTTCCGCTTGTCGAGTAGAAATGAACAAGCTAGACACTGATGCCATCCCGGATGTAAAACCAATTTTAATATAATATGTGGGGGATTCACATCATATAATCACACCTATCCACCTCCCACTTCAATGCGTCTCACCCACAAATCACTTAATCATGGAAACCATAGATTCAGTGAGGGCATTAGTATGTGGCCCATTCATTTCTACTTGTTAAGTGCAACTGTATTATTTGCTTTATTTCCTTAAACTTATGGGTTGCTACGGCAAACTCCTCTGTTTTTGGCACCAGTTTTTGTAAGGCTCCATTCACAAGGGGCAATTTGCTCTGTACCCCATGCAGGAAATGCAGGGATGGTTTTTCCCAGCACAGGGATGCACAGATGCTGCGTGCATCCCCACCATGGCATTCCATTTTAGTCTTTTGGGGCACACAGCTGCACGGACACAGCCACTGTGTCCCTATATGACTTAAGTTCGCGTGCACCCACATGTCATATAAGGGACACGGTGGCTGTGTCCGTGCAGCTGCGTGTCCCAATAGACTTAAACAGAATGCTGGTACGGGGATGCATGCAGCACCTGTGCATTCCTGTGCTGTTAGAAGATGGCCTTGCATGGGGCAGGGATCTAATCACCCCATGTGAAAAGGGCTTTAACCCGCTCTACTCTTTTCCTGGTTCTCCTTTAAAGCACAACTTCAGTTTTTTTAATTTATTTTATTACATTTTTTATTAAGATGGGCTTAAACTGTTTTTCTTAAACAAATTTAAGTTGAATATAGTCATTACTATAACCAAATTCAGAATAATTTTTATAAAGGAGAGTAGATATTAGTCAAAAATTAAGGCTGCTGTGTGTAGCCTGTGAGGCCCATCAGTAAATGTTCTCTATAACATTGCAGAGAACAATCTGTGAAAGGAGGAAAATTCTGTCACGTGACTTTGACAAGTCATACCTGACTTGTCAAAGTTACTAAGCGCAATTCTAAAACCTAATGATATGCTTTCAAAATCTTCTGGGTTTTTTTTTTGTTTTAAAGTAGCAGTAGGGCTATGGTAAGACTATACTTCATATTTATAAATGTACCTTTCAGTGTTGTTATAAGCAAATAAAGAGTGCTTGCATCTCTTTAGCTCTCTTTAAAAATGTCTCACCAAAAATAAAACGTGCTGGAAAAGAGCCTGATTTGGTAGCCTGTCCAGCATTAGTTGGTCCCTGTTGATTTGAGTAATACCTTAAGGCAGGACCAGCTAGGTTTAATTCACAAAAGCAAATAGGATTTAGAGCAATCTAAATTTAAGGTACAGAAACCATAAACCTTACCTGTAGTGTTTTTTTCCAAATTTTCTCAAATTTTATGCATTCAGTATCCTTATTGCTGTATCCACTATTAAATGAAAACCAAATCCATTGAAAACAGAGTTCAGGCTGCGAGAAAAAAAAAAAACTCTGTTGTATTATCATCAGCACTCTTAAGTTTAGTCTTATATTGTTTGAAGAGTTCCACTGACTGCTGATTACAGAGATGTGAGGAGTTTTGGGCTCTTTACATTCTACGTCTATAATTCAAGACAAACTGCAGAGCTCTCCTTTGTTAGCTAAGCTAATAACACTTAATCCTGAGATGTGCTCTGTGCAGCTGGCAGGTGTTCTGTGTACTATAGTACTGATCCATCTACAAGTGGTCATTAGATGTGAGCAAACACACTATAATCCTGCCACTGCTTCCTCTCTTTATTAGCGTTATAGCTGTCCTAGGTAACACAACCAAGGACTTCTTCTTTCAGCTGTATTATTACCTGTGACATCCAATTATAAGCCCAGGTTTGTTTGGTGCACTTCATCAAATATCTTTCTTAAATGTCTTTTTGTCTTTATAAATTGTTAGGATCACCTTTCACAAGTCTACTGCAGGCTTTCATCATAAGCCATACACATGCCAGTTTTTGTAAAACATTGTATCTGTCCCTCAGTAGGAAGAAAACATTTGAATATACAATAATGAATGCATTAGAACTATAGACACAAAGCAGAGAAACCGAGAATCTATTATAATATTTTAGCTATTTTAGGTGAACTGGGCTCAACCCCATTAATTATTAATTTCATTAGTAAAATGATCAGTTTAAGCATCTTTAGTGAAGATTGTGCTTTGTTAAGGATTAATAGTAATCAGTAATGATTGCAAAGATTTTCTAGCTTGAGCAAAATTTCACTAAACATATGCCAAAATATTGTACTTAGTCTGGAATTAAATATGTATGGAAGCAACCGGTGCACAGCTACAAACATGGTCAGGTATGAAATGTGTCCAACTATAGAGTGTCTAAAGCAACACCTAAGTTTGAAAATGCAAGAACTAGAAATACGCCTGGTGACTATATTTAGGTGTGTATGTGGTTATTTTTGCTTTCTCATAGTGACCATAGCTGACTGTTCTGCTTGTGCACAGTAACATCTCCTGGAGCAAATCTACTAGTGCTCTAGCTCAGTGGTCATCAACCCTGTCCTCAGGGCCCTCTAACAGGCCAGGTTTGCAAGATAACTGAAATACATCACAGGTGATATAATTTTGCTGCTCTGTGATTGCAGTATTCTAGTCTGCATCTCCCCAAGGTAATACATAAAACCTAGCCTGTTAGTGGGCCCTGTGGACAGGGTTGATGACCACTGCTCTAGCTGCTTGACTGTGCATTTGCAGTACTGTGTCTACTCTGTGTATTGCGAATATAAAGAGGCACCTAATATCATAAACAGCATGAATGATAGGCTATTTAAATGGCAAGCACTTTAACCACTTCAGCCCCGGAAGGTTTTACCCCCTTCCTGACCAGAGCACTTTTTACAATTCGGCACTGCGTCGCTTTAACTGCTAATTGCGCGGTCATGCAATGCTGTACCCAAACGAAATTTGCGTCCTTTTCTTCCCACAAATAGAGCTTTCTTTTGATAGTATTTGATCACCTCTGCCGTTTTTATTTTTTGCGCTATACACGGAAAAAGACCGAAAATTTTGAAAAAAAATGATATTTTCTACTTTTTGTTCTAAAAAAAATCCAATAAACTCAATTTTAGTCATACATTTAGGCCAAAATGTATTCGGCCACATGTCTTTGGTAAAAAAAATGTCAATAAGTGTATATTTATTGGTTTGCGCAAAAGTTATAGCGTCTACAAACTAGGGTACATTTTCTGGAATTTACACAGCCTTTAATTTATGACTGCCTATGTCGTTTCTTGAGGTGCTAAAATGGCAGGGCAGTACAAAACCCCCCCAAATGACCCCATTTTGGAAAGTAGACACCCCAAGGAATTTGCTGAGAGGCATGTTGAGCCCATTGAATATTCATTTTTTTTGTCCCAAGTGATTGAACAATGACAAAAAAAAAAAAAAAAAAAAAAAATTACAAAAAGTTGTCACTAAATGATATATTGCTCACACAGGCCATGGGCATATGTGGAATTGCACCCCAAAATACATTTAGCTGCTTCTCCTGAGTATGGGGATACCACATGTGTGAGACTTTTTGGGAGCCTAGCCGCGTACGGGGCCCCGAAAACCAATCACTGCCTTCAGGATTTCTAAGGGCGTACATTTTTGATTTTACTCCTCACTACCTATCACAGTTTTGAAGGCCATAAAATGCCCAGATGACATAAAACCCCCCCAAATGACCCCATTTTGGAAAGTAGACACCCCAAGCTATTTGCTTTGAGGCATGTTGAGTCCATGGAATGTTTTATATTTTGACACAAGTTGCGGGAAAGTGACAAATTTTTTTTTTTTTTTTTTTTTTTTGCACAAAGTTGTCACTAAATGATATATTGCTCACACAGGCCATGGGCATATGTGGAATTGCACCCCAAAATACATTTAGCTGCTTCTCCTGAGTATGGGGATACCACATGTGTGGGACTTTTTGGGAGCCTAGCCGCGTACGGGGCCCCGAAAACCAAGCACCGCCTTCAGGATTTCTAAGGGCGTACATTTTTGATTTTACTCCTCACTGCCTATCACAGTTTCGGAGGCCATGGAATGCCCAGGTGGCACAAACCCCCCCCAAATGACCCCATTTTGGAAAGTAGACACCCCAAGCTATTTGCTGAGAGGCATGGTGAGTATTTTGCAGCTCTCATTTGTTTTTGAAAATAAAGAAAGACGAGAAAAAAAAATTTTTTTTTTTCTTTTTTCAATTTTCAAAACTTTGTGACAAAAAGTGAGGTCTGCAAAATACTCACTATACCTCTCATCAAATAGCTTGGGGTGTCTACTTTCCAAAATGGGGTCATTTGGGGGGTTTTTTTGCCACCTGGGCATTCCATGGCCTCCGAAACTGTGATAGGCAGTGAAGAGTGAAATCAAAAATTTACGGCCTTAGAAAGCCTGAAGGCGGTGCTTGGTTTTCGGGGTCCCGTACGCGGCTAGGCTCCCAAAAAGTCCCACACATGTGGTATCCCCGTACTCAGGAGAAGCAGCAGAAAGTATTTTGGGGTGTAATTTCACATATTCCCATGGCATGTTTGAGCAATATATCATTTAGTGACAACTTTGCGCAAAAAAAAATAAAAAAAATTAAAAATTGTCTCTTTCCCGCAACTTGTGTCACAATATAAATTATTCCATGGACTCAACATGACTCTCAGCAAATAGCTTGGGGTGTCTACTTTCCAAAATGGGGTCATTTGGGGGGGTTTTGAACTGTCCTGGCATTTTATGCACAACATCTAGAAGCTTATGTCACACATCACCCACTCTTCTAACCACTTGAAGACAAAGCCCTTTCTGACACTTATTGTTTACATAAAAAAATAATTTTTTTTTGCAAGAAAATTACTTTGAACCCCCAAACATTATATATTTTTTTTAAAGCAAATGCCCTACAGATTAAAATGGTGGGTGTTTCATTTTTTTTTTTCACACAGTATTTGCGCAGCGATTTTTCAAACGCATTTTTTGGGGAAAAAACACACTTTTTTACATTTTAATGCACTAAAACACACTATATTGCCCAAATGTTTGATGAAATAAAAAAGATGATCTTAGGCCGAGTACATGGATACCAAACATGACATGCTTTAAAATTGCGCACAAACGTGCAGTGGCGACAAACTAAATACATTTTTAAAAGCCTTTAAAAGCCTTTACAGGTTACCACTTTAGATTTACAGAGGAGGTCTACTGCTAAACTTACTGCCCTCGATCTGACCTTCGCGGCGATACCTCACATGCATGGTGCAATTGCTGTTTACATTTGACGCCAGACCGACGCTTGCGTTCGCCTTAGCGCGAGAGCAGGGGGGACAGGGGTGCTTTTTTTTTTTTTTTTTTTTTTTCTTTATTATTATTATTTTTTTATCTTATTTTTAAACTGTTCCTTTCATTTTTTTTTTTTTTTTAATCATTTTTATTGTTATCTCAGGGAATGTAAATATCCCCTATCATAGCAATAGGTAGTGACAGGTACTCTTTTTTGCAAAAATTGGGGTCTATTAGACCCTAGATTTCTCCTCTGCCCTCAAAGCATCTGACCACACCAAGATCGGTGTGATAAAATGCTTTCCCAATTTCCCAATGGCGCTGTTTACATCCGGCGAAATCTAAGTCATAAAATGCTCGTAGCTTCCGGTTTCTTAGGCCATAGAGATGTTTGGAGCCACTCTGGTCTCTGATCAGCTCTATGGTCAGCTGGCTGAATCACCGGCTGCATTTTCAGGTTCCCTGTTGAGACAGGAGAGCCAGAGAAAAACACGGAAGACGTTGGGGGGGGGAGGGGCATTCCCTCCCACTGCTTGTAAAAGCAGTCTAGAGGCTAATTAGCCGCTAGGATTGCTTTTACATGAAAGCCGACCGCTGGCTGAAAAGAATGATACCAAGATGATACCTAAACCTGCAGGCATCATTCTGGTATAACCACTCAAAGTCGTGAATGGCGTACCTGAAGACAAAAAAATGGTTAACAATAAAGCACAGTAAACGGTAAGGTATAAAAAATTGCATACCTGAAAAGCAAACATGATAAAACATAATAACAATAAAACATTGCAGAATATAATACAGTAAAAAAGAACAGAACAATAGAGAGAGAGAATAGAGAGAGAAAGAACAATAAAACGACAACTATTTTTTTTTTATTTTATATTTTTGTATGTGTTTTTTTTTTTTTTTACACTTTTTTTTGTAACTAACTTTTATAACTGTAACCGGTTCCAGGTTCGGGTCTCTCAAAATGCGATGGCATTTTGGGAGACCCTGTGAAAGTGTGCCTAGTCTGTGGAATGCTGTACCCTACGCTAATACTCAGCTAGTGAATGGTAGCGTTCAAAACATTCACCAATGCAAAGACCAGGATTGTCAGGACAGGAGGGACAATAATAGCGGGTGTCACGTCTATATCCGCGCTTGCTGTAGACACGACATCTTTTTTGGGGGGTTCGTTGGGTAGGGGTACTCGGGAGGACATAAAGAAAATGCCTCTCATGCAGCCGACTGCATTTGGTTGGGGATGTGAATGGGGGAAGTACGGGCGCTGCAGAAGTGGTGGGTTCCCAATTAGGATTGGCGAATGCAGCAGGAAGGGCACTATGGGCACGACGGGCCTGTGTTTGTCTTCTTGGTGGCAGCGGGACACTACTTGTGCTTGCCACCTCACCAGCTTGAACTGCACTTATGGGACTCGCCACGTCACCAAGTGTTACTGCAGTGCTGGTTTGACTACGACCGGGCTGTACTAGGCCGCTGGTGCTTGCCAGTTCACCAAAACGCTACCAAAAAAACTGTTAGCGATCGCAAGGATCAGGCCTGACTCTGCGAACGCTGCAGTTATGCGTTTAGTGTTTTGTAAGTGACAGTGATCGATCGATACTGCACTTGGGTGGGCTGGGCTGGGCCGGGCGGAGGGGCAAAACGCAGGTGCTAGCAGGTATCTGGGCTGATCCCGCTAACACTGCGTTTGTGGGAACCCTAAACTGCTGGGGACGCTAGTATAGATCTGATCGGATCAGATATTGATCCGATCAGATACTATACCACTAAGGGAGGCGTATGCTGCGTGCGTGGGTGTTAGCGGTACTGGCGCTAACCTGACGCTGCCTGGGGCTGGTGCTTGCCAGTTCACCAAAACGCTACCAGAAAAACTGTTAGCGATCGCAGGGATCAGGCCTGACTCTGCGAACGCTGCAGTTATGTGTTTAGTGTTTTGTAAGTGTCAGTGATCGATCGATACTGCACTTGGGTGGGCTGGGCTGGGCCGGGCGGAGGGGCAAAACGCAGGTGCTAGCAGGTATCTGGGCTGATCCCGCTAACACTGCGTTTGTGGGAACCCTAAACTGCTGGGGACGCTAGTATAGATCTGATCAGATCAGATATTGATCCGATCAGATACTATACCACTAAGGGAGGTGTACGGTGCGTGCGTGGGTGTTAGCGGTACTGGCGCTAATCTGACGCTGCCTGGGGCTGGTGCTTGCCAGTTCACCAAAACGCTACCAAAAAAACTGTTAGCGATCGCAGGGATCAGGCCTGACTATGCGAACGCTGCAGTTATGCGTTTAGTGTTTTGTAAGTGACAGTGATCGATCGATACTGCACTTGGGTGGGCCGGGCAGAGGGGCAAAACGCAGGTGCTAGCGGGTATCTGGGCTGATCCCGCTAACACTGCGTTTTCGGGAACCCTAAACTGCTGGGGACGCTAGTATAGATCTGATCGGATCAGATATTGATCCGTACAGATACTATACCACTAAGGGAGGCGTATGCTGCGTGCGAGGGTGTTAGCGGTACTGGCGCTAATCTGACGCTGCCTGGGGCGACGCATATCACCGCCGGGCGATCAGGGGGCTAAATCTTTATTAGGTAATAAACGGCGGGTGCCCTGACACTATAAAAAATAAACAAACTAACCAGCGTCACCCGTAACACTTATATGGTGATCAGTGGTGAAAGGGTTAACTAGGGGGCAATCAAGGGGTTAAAACCTTTATTAGATAGTATATGGGGGTCCCTGTCGCTATAAAACGCTGACGGCGAACCTAAATATTTACGTCTCTAACTAGCGTCACCAGCGACACTAATACAGCGATCAGAAAAATGATCGCTTAGTGACACTGGTGACAGGGGGTGATCAAGGGGTTAAAACTTTATTAGGGGGGGTTAGGGGGGTATCCTAGACCTAAAGGGGGGTAATATTCACTGCCCTAACACTGTAACTGTCACAAACTGACATTATGCAGTAATCAGAAAAAAAAAAAAAAAAAAAAAAAAAAATACTGCTAATGTCAGTTTGTGACGGGGGGGGGGGATCGGGGGGCGATCGGGGGGGGATCGGGGGTGTAAAGTATGCCTGGCATGTTCTACTGTGTGTGTTTGTGTTGTGTGCACTTACATGTCTTCTCTCCTCGGCGCTGGACGGAAACTGCCAGACCGAGGAGAGATGACATCACATCCTCTGCCTGTGTGAAACTATACACAGGCAGAGGAGGATTCCCATTGGCTGGGAGCGATCGCGAGGGGGGGGCCACGATCGGATGGTCTCCCCCTCGCCTCCCGACGCTCCCAGTCAGATGCCGACCGCCGATGGCACCGGGGGGGGGTCCGATCGGACCCCCCGCCCGCGGGAGGCAGATCACGTACAGGTACGTGATTCTGCCTGCCCGTGCCATTCTGCCGACGTATATATACGTTAGGCGGTCGGCAAGTGGTTAAAAAAAATGGGACATATGACTATGCAGGACATGCTTTCATCACACAGGCCAACACACACTTTGGTCTTTCGAATGTTAGACCTGTTCCTGGGTATATTTGAACTGCTGATTCCAAAAATTGCACAATTTTTCCCTGTCAGCTTTAGTTTTTGAGATACAGCATAAATTCCATATACCACTCTTCGCTCTGGTCACCTTCCAAAAATAAGAATATAAATATAGCAAAATACGTTAGGATGATTCAGGCAGCACTATTGTGAGGTAGTTATACCTCTATGGTGCTCGATCTGCAAAAATTAAACTATATGAGCGGCAATACACACACAAACTTCCTATACAATCAAAACTATAATACAGTTAATAACTTAAACTTTAAAATCCAGTGTTTCCGATGCAAAAACTACACTTGGAAGTATATAAACACTCTCACTGTATGTGCTAACTTGTGTGCAAAAACACAAACTAAGTAAAAACAAGTTAATCAGCAAAATATTTTCAAAAATGATATATAAAAATGATATACATTTGACTATATCTATGAAAATAGAGCTGATGCAGTCTACACAATGCAATATTCTGAATTAGCTACCCAAGTAATCCCAAGAACATGTCTAAAAAGCAAGACACCAAGAAAAAGATTTTTTTTGTTGGACTGTACAGCTGGTAATAAAGTGTTTGCTGATCACCGCAGGTTAAGTACTTATCTAAAGTCCTTGCACATGCAGGTCTATGCAAGGTGATGTACATGTTGATCTTACTACTTGTGTTCATTCACTATTTGGTAGAGTTCAGTTGCTGAGATATTAATTGTAATTTACTCATATTTTTGATTTTCTGATTTCAGGGTGAAGATGGATTTCCAGGATTTAAGGGTGATATGGGATTAAAGGGAGACCGGGTGAGTATAGTTTTGCATTAAAGCGTAGGCCAAAGCAAAAAAAAACAAAAACACAAAACAAAAACTATGCAGTATACGTATTTCTGAAACACACATTTACCCATATTTTATCCCATTAAAGATGCTGCAAGAACAGAAAAATTAATGTTGGTCAGCCAGAAAAGCTGATAAAACACAACATCTTTGACAGCTAAGTGGCATTAACCCAGCCTAGTTTTATTTTCTACAAAGCTACCTAATACATTCCACTGCCTTTAGTTTCAAAGCATAGGCAGTAATTTATTTGTGATCCAAAAAAGAACTGGGAGGGCTACTTTTTTGGGATAACATAGAAAGTGTGCAGAGAACACAGGACACCTCTGAATTTGATCAAGAGTTTTTTTTTTTTTTTCACTTATAGAACAGATATAACCAAATGCTTTAAATGGTACAGTAAAACCTTGGTTTGAGAGTAACTTGGTTTGAGAGCCTTTTGCAAGACAAGCAAAATGTTTTAATAAATTTTGCCTTGATATACAAGTGATGTCTTGATATAAGAGTAGCATCACGTCACAGCTGAGCCTCAAAGTGTAGCAATATGGTTATATTTAATGAAGGTACAACATTTAGCAACTTATTGCTACACTTAGAGGTGCCTCTCTTCTCATTTATACCCTGTAAAAAAATGCTTTGATATACAAGTGCTTTGGATTACAAGCATGTTTCTGGAAGGAATTATGCTTGCAAACCAAGGTTTTACTGTATATTTAACAAACCAAATGTAGCAAATATTTGGGTTTGGGTTTGTTTGGGTTTACATTAATAAACATTAAGACCATTTAAGATGTTTTAGAACAATGCACTGCAATGCATGGCATATGTACATAGTCATTCATTTACAAAAAGAAAAAAACAACCTGCACCATAGCACACTGCAATTCACAGATGTGAATGCTCTGTGCATTGTGGTACACTGCTAAAATACTTCAGGTGTGTTTTACTTGTATTGAGGCTCATTAGTTACCTAGTGAATAGGGTGACTGAATGCACTTCTTTACAAAAATTAAATTGTGCATTATTGCACATGGACAGGTGTGAATTTCTCCTAAGTGTTCACTATTTAGTAACTAGATTTTATTTACTGGCTTTCTTTGTGAAGTTGGTGTGAAACATATTACAGCTGTTGTTTAAAAAATAAACAGAATGTAAACCTTATTGGTTATTATAAACATTTCAACTTGATGTAGATTTAAATGCACAAATGAGAATGAATAACATTGTGACTGAGTCAGTGCTGAAATTGCTTTTTTGTATACTGTGGCCCTTCCTGATACAGTACTCAAATTGCTTACAATGTATACATGTTTCTGTGAATGGCTCAGAAGACAGCAAATTGCAGTTTAGTGCAGTTTAATCACTTGCCTACCAGGCCAATACTGAAATTTCTCTCCTACATGTAAAAATCATCATTTTGTTGCTTGAAAATTACACAGAACTCCCAAACATCATATGTGTTTTTTAGCAGAGATCCTAGAGAATAAAATGGCGGTTGTTGCAAATTTTTATCTTGCACGGTATTTGTGCAGCAATTTTTTAAACGCGTTTTCTTTTTTTGCACAATATGAGAGATGATGTTACGCCGAGTAAATAGATACCTAACATGTCACACTTCAAAATTGAACATGCTCTTGGAATAGTGGCAAACTTTCTTTATTTAAAAATCCCCATAGGCAGCACTTAAATTTTTTTTACAGGTCACATGTTTTGAGTTACAGAGGAGGTCTAGTGCTAGAATTAATAAATAAATAAATAAATACCGCGCTAAAGGATTACATACTTAAAAAGCCAAAGCAGCAACAAAAACCATTAAATATCCCAATGGTGCCAAAAATAAAAATAAAGTAAGTTGCACTAAACAAAAATGGTGAACAATCACAAATACAATGACAAAAAGTGCAAATGACAAATACTGTGAAAAATAGTGATCTTTCAGGGAATGTCCAGTAAATATAAAAATACAAAATGAATAAAAAGATTAATGATTAAGTCCAATTGAAGTACATATTCCAATGCTCGTCAGTCTTCACTGGAAGGAAGGGGTGACAAAAAAGTGAAAAAAGGTGAATCCCAATCTGGAGAGAGGGAATTCAGTAAGTAGGAACCCTTACCAAATCAGGTGGACCCCCCTCAGGAGCAGGGTCTTACGTGCAGGCAGAGTAAGCCCTCTGCGGGGACTGATGGATATCCAAAACCTTGGATGCCTCTGGCGTGCTCCAGTAGTGACCAGGAATAATTTAACAACATTTACATATGTGGGCGTGACTTATGTATGCATTCACTTCTGCGAGCGAGCACGTGGGGACAGGGGCACTTTTAAATAAAAAATGTTATTGTTAATTCTACTTTTATTTTTCTAGCTTGATGCTTTCTTTTTAAATCATTTTTTCTTTTATCACTTTTATTCCTATTACAAGGAATATAAACATCCCTTGTAATAGTAATAGTGCTTAACAGGTCCTCTTTACAGTGAGATCTGCGGTCAATTAGTCCCCAGATCTCACCTCTAAGCTGGGAAGCTTGAAATAATAAAAAAAAATCCTTGCTTCCCAGCCGATGCGGCAGCATTTTTTCAAATGCAGAGGCCGTGGCGTGATGTCATAACAATGCACCCAGCCTCCGAATGATCATAGAGGCTCTAGGGACTATCTGGCCCACCGGAAATCTCTATGGCCAACATCCGGCGCCAGTTGTTTTCTTCCCTGGTTCGCCAATCGCAGGCGTGAGCCGGGAGAAGCACCGGAGGGCGGCGGGAGGTGGGAACGTCCCCTCCAGCCACCTATAAAAATGATCAAGCAGCTGAATAGCCGCTATGATTGTTCCTATGATGAAGGGAATCACCGGCTCTAAAAGAAGATATCTGAATGATGCCTGTAACTGCAGGCATCATTCAGATATCACCGTTCAAAGTCGACAACATCATATGATGTTGGGCGGGCGGGAAGCGGTTAAACACATTTCTCATTAATTTATAACATGAGCATTTCCATCACATTTGCATTACAGTGGCAATCCAATTAGCCTATTTTACATAGTTTTCCAGTGCAGCAAGTGCTTTAACAGATATTCATTTTAGAACTGTGGCTAAATCAACCCATATTCAAACCATGACTATCTCTATAACATTTTACAGACCTAATACTTTTGTGAATTGTTTTCTACAATAAGCTGATGCCAAATACAACTTCCATTTAAAATGCCTTCTTGCAAAAAAAAAATAAAAAAGAAAAACCCTAAACCTTTCCCTGCTGTAAAAATCCCTCCTGATTGTATTTTTAGGCTCAGCATGGAACAGGGTTTTTACTAAAGACTCTCAGAACTTTATATTAAACAAAAAAAAAGTTTGTACTTTTTTGAATTATGGTTCATGGTAGCAAATGTATTGTTGCATTACTGTGTGCGCTCTTTACCAAAATGCTCTAACTGGTAAACTGGTAGGATGGTCATGTATGTCAGAAGAGCTGCTGGATCTAGGTGTAGGCTGTTGGCTGCTCAGACAGTACATGGATAGAATTTTTACCAGAATGTGATTTTTGAACGTTTGCTCGATTTTCTAATAGTTAATTGTCCAAATTGCTGATCATTTTTTACTGTATTGATGAAAAAAATCAAAGGAGCAGGATGCAAAATTGCAATAAGCTCCAGTACAAGTGTTTTTTCAAGCACCGAGTAAGCTGCTTTGTACACTAATTGCATTGTTATTTTTTGCAAGTGATAACATTACAAACAGAAAAAACAACATCAACACAAAAAAAAAGTAAAAATTGAAATCTTAACTAATGCAACCATAATCCTGATGTTCTGAATATATTAGCAAAAATAAGCTGTAAAAATTAAATACATTTTTCTAAAATATAAGCAGATGTTAAAATAATAATCAATCTTTATAAGATCTTCGTGGTAACCAAAGTAGTTTGGTTGGCTAAGATTTAAGCTTGTATACAGTATTAGGCAAAAATGTTGCCCTGGTCTTTCAATGTTTGCTACTAAAGACAAAAGGGGGGTTATTTACTAAAGGCAAATCCACTTTGCACTAAAAGTGCACTTAGAAGTGCAGTCGCTGTAGATCTGAGGGGGACATGCAAGAAAAATAAAAAACAGCATTTTTGCTTGTACATGATTGGATGATAAAATCAGCAGAGCTTTCCCTCAGATCTACAGCAATCTACAGCGACTGCACTTACAAGTGCACTTTCAAGTGCACTTGCAGTGCACTTGTAGTGCAAAGTGGATTTGCCTTTAAAATGCCTTTGAAATGTCCATTGGTTTGATAAAATGGTATAGTTAATTTAGGTCTTTTACTTTTGAACATGTATTGTAGCATACTGTATGTTATTGACAATGTTCTACTTTACCTGTCTATCATAGGGAGAAGTAGGCCCAATAGGTCCAAGAGGAGAAGATGGCCCTGAAGGTCCAAAGGGAAGATCTGGTCCAAATGGAGATCTTGGTCCAGGTGGTCCAGCTGGTGAAAAGGTAAGTAGTTGTTAGGAGAACAACTTGCATACTTGAGCTCATATCTGTTTACTAGTAAATATAGAGCACCGTTGACTCCAAATTTGGCCTAATAAAAAATAAAAATAAATAAATAAAGTAACTTAAAAACATATCTAAAGGCAAACCAAACACAATATTGAAATTTGCTCCATAATGCCTATTATGCCCCATACACAGGGTCGGACTTTGTTCGGACATTCCGACAACAAAATCCTAGGATTTTTTCTGACGGATGTTGGCTCAAACTTGTCTTGCATATGCATGGTCACACAAAGTTGTCGGAAAATCCGATTGTTCTAAACGCGGTGATGTAAAACATGTACGTCGGGAATACAAACGGGGCAGTGGCCAATAGCTTTCATCTCTTTATTTATTCTGAGCATGCATGGCACTTTGTCCGTCAGATTTGTGTACACACGATAGGAATTTCCGACAACAGATTTTATTGTCGGAAAATGTTATATCCTGCTCTCAAACTTTGTGTGGAAAATGTGTGATGGAGCCTACACATGGTCAGAATTTCCGAAAACAATGTCCTATCACACATTTTCCGTCGGAAAATCCGACCGTGTGTACGGGGCATAAGTCTGTCATCTGGGATCCCCAAAAATATACTTTTCGCATGTCCAATGAATATAATTCCTAGCAATTCAGGACCCCTTAAATGTACCAATTGCCATCCATTTGGGTTCCTGGTCCTCAAGATGTTCACCTAGACTTGAGAGTATCTGTACCCTTAATCCTGATAGAACACAGGACTAAACTTTTCTATTCTGTGCCTTCATTTCAGCAATTTAAGCTTGTACATTAAAGTATAACTAAAGGCAAAACTTTTTATTAGTTTTGGATACAGTGCAGAAGGATTAGAACGCTTGTCAGTTTTTATAGGTGTCTGTGCCCCCGTTAAGGAGATTCACAGTCTCTATTTGTCCTGTTTACCATTATCATTGAAAGTAAAAGAAAATCCCAAACTTTGGATTGTCCCCAGAAAATTAATAGAGGGGAAATTTAAAAATTGGGAAACTTCTGGTGGCCTGGGGGTTCCCAAGGCATCCCCTTTATTTGCAGGGATTTCCTCTCAAAAAAAATTGACGGGGCTATGGCCCTCCCTTACTCTATCCAAAATTTTAAAAAAAGTTTTGCCTATAGTTCTACTTTAAGCTTGCTGCCTTAATGACTCTGTAGTAACCTGGACAGTACAATGTATTTAAATAATACAGGTGTATGTGTACTTTAGTCATTATCTTGTGCTTGTTTTTTGTTTTTTTGTTTTTGTTTGTTTTAATGATTATGAACACATACAATTAAAACCATATTTTATATATTGTTTGTTTAATAAATTATGTAACAGTATAGGTGTTGTTTACTAAAACTGGAGAGTGCAAAATCAGGTTTAGCTGTGTATGGTAGCCAATCAGCGTTTGACTTCAGCTTGTTCAATTAAGCTTTGACAAAAAAACCTGGAAGCTAAATAGTTTGTATGCAGAGCTGCACCAGATTTTGCACTCTCCAGTTTTAGTAAATCAATCCCATAATATATATTACTGAAAATAAACCAGATCAGCCTCAATAAAGGATAACAGTTTGCCATAGCTTTTTGCTGCATTAACCATTTCTTCTTTTATTTACATTTTAGGGCAAGCTTGGTGTTCCAGGTTTGCCTGGATACCCAGGCCGACAGGGTCCAAAGGTAAGACTGAACTTATGTTTCCTACATTTCCAATTACTCATACCTATTGCCTAAAGTGTGCGCACTCCAGAAATCTGCATATGAGCAAGAATGGTTAATCACTAGAAGTGGGTCATCTGTGTGTAAATATGCTTATCCATCACTTTTTATTAGCTAGACATTGAGGATATTACATAATTTTATTCTGTGGACATTATCATTATACTATTGTACATACAGATATAGATAATCTGTGTGCGTTGTTAATTTCCTTTCTTGAAGTATAATTATCTGAAAATCACTTAGTTGTCTTTAAAAACCTTTTAGTAATACTATTGAAAGTCTCATCACAAAATGCAGTGGTTGAATTCCATTGTTTTTGCATAGCTGTTGTGGTAGTTATAGCTTTGAATTGGCTTCTTAATCAGGATTTCTGCAAAAGCTGTATTAGAGGGTAGATATATTGTTTTAAATGTAATGTATTTCTGTATCTGACTCCAAGTCACAGCCTTGCCAATGTGGTTCTTTCTGTATTTGTACAAGCATCTGACCTGCTCCAAAGATGCCTCATTTTCACCAAGACTGTCACATCGATTGGTTTCTATTCTGTGTTTGTTCTTCAATAGTCTAGTGAGATTTTCTGCCACATCCTGAGATCAAAGTCTTTCTGCTATTTTGCTATTGAACAAACAGTGCTGTGCATCAGGAGGGTTGCTCCAGATGCTTCTGTTTTACATAAAACAACACACTGTATCCTTTCTGCCGCTTTGCAATCATGTTCTTACATGAGAACAAAGCACTTTCTTCTCACGAGTCCGACGATTTTCTCTTTGTCCCCAAAGTTTAATTTACTGCTTCAGTTATTGGGGAATGAGTTGGATAAAATACATTTCTATTTTCAATGTCCATTTTGATTTTTCAGAGAAAGTCCAGTACTCAGCTGGGAGTTGTTCACATGTCATCTATAATTACCATGTTATGATTTATCATTGCTTTTTATATTAGAAATTATTTAAAAAAAATGTAGTCTTCCACAGTACAAGCATTTTAGAAAAAAATGTTAGAAATTCTTTATATGGAGGGAGCTAAAATTCATGACTGAGTACCTTGGACAATCACCAATTTTTGATTACCTGCTTAATGATATGCAGATCTATTAATGGTATTAATGGTATGATTGTCCATGGATTGGATAAAATTATATGCACAAACTGCAAATAAAACAAAAATTGTCAGTTTAACTGTTCACGTGACATGTTATTATGTTCACTTATAACTAACCATTACACTCATTACACACAGAATATTTAAAAGTGGATACGTTTAGTTTACTGCCTACTGCAGATAAAGTCAATTTACTTAATGTGGGAAGGTCATAGTCATACATTGGACAGTGAGGTTGATGTTAAAACATATCTCTCCATAGCCTAAATATCTTAAAGCAAATGATTAGGTTTCCTAGGTCATGAATGTTTAGCTATTATTTTTTCCAATTTATTGTCTATTATTAGTATTATTCTATATGGTATGCATATCAAAGAAAAGACATGTTAACCAGACTCTGTTATTTAAAAAAAGGGATGAGCTTTGGGTTCAGGTCAAGGTTGGGTTTGCGGTGAACCCAATTCATATGCAGTTCACAGACACAGTGAGCTAATGCAGTCTTTTACTACCATAACAACCACCCACCAATAATGCATTTCCTGGCTTCTGAACTTCTGGACTGGCAAGGTGGCTTAGAATAAATAATAGTAAGGGCTTTGCTATGGGCCAGCCACTTACTATAAAAAATGATTCATAACAGCTATTTTGACAATGTACTTAGATGTGATAGGGAACGGATATAAAGTACTGCTGATAAAATACAGAGGGACAGATTAACATAGGACTTGTAGGCACTGGCCGCCTATAATTGATGTAAGCCCTTGCTAAATGTCCTTTAGGGGTTGATTTACTAAAGGCAAATAGGCTGTGCATTTTGCAAGTACAGTTGTACTCTGCAAGGGCCTTTTCTCCAGAGCTTAGTAAATGAGGTGAAGTTTAACTTTGCAAAGAATACTCAATCAAATGCAAGGGAAAAAAAACATTTTTGCGTGCACATGATTGGATGATGGAAGTCTGCAGAGCTTCCCCTCATTTACTAAACTCTGAAACAAATACTGTTGCAGAGTCCAACTGCACTTGCAAAATGTACAGTCTATTTGCCCTTAGTAAATCAACCCCTATGTCAATGGGAAACAGCAATGTGCATTTTGGTGTATTCCACTTGCATTGTGATCAGTTTGAGATGCTTTTGAGATCAATCTGAACTATTGAAAAAATCTTTATTGCTGCATGGATCCCCATTGCAGAAAAAGTGCAGTAAACCAAAATCACATATCAGGAACATTTTTTAGCAATCATCTTAGATAAGTACTGCTCTTATAACATCATTACTGTTTGCACTATTTATTCCTCATGCATACTGGATGTTAAAATAACATTATAAAAACGTCAGTAGCTTTGCAGTGAGTTTTTCAACTTTTGTCAACGTTTTTGCAATGGCGTTTTTTAATGTTTATTAGCATTTTTTAGCGTTTTTCCGCGTTAGTGTTTTAGCAGGTTTTTTTTTTTGAAAAAAAAACATTTTTATTTTTTTTTCAGAGGATCAAAAACGTTAAAAAAAGCTGGTGAGCGACGTTTTTGAATGTTTATCGACGTTTATCAGCTGTTATCAGCATTGGAGCCTTTTTACAGCTGAAAACCGTCTCTCAGAACCCACTAGTTTTGTTTTTGTTTTTTTTTTACTGCTCAAATACGCCACTGCCCAAACCTGCTGATAACAGCCTATGTCTGCATGGACACATAGGATAACGTGATGGAGAGTTTAATGACTGTAGAAAAAAATGTCTACAGACAAAAACAACTGCTGTAAAAACATCAAAAAACGTACAGTGTGCATGACGCCTAAAAGTTGAACTTTACACATAACAACTTGATAAAAAATAATGTTCTTTAACAAGGAACATACATTCCACATTGATAATTATGCTACCAAAATTAGTGTATGCTGTAAATTGCCCCCAGCATTGTAACTGTTTTTTATCAAAGCCCAAAGCCCCTGAGCAGCAGTAAATCTTAAAGCGGAACTAAGCCAATTGATTTAAGGGTTTTAAAAAACAATTACATTCCCAGCATGCTAGGAATGCTAACTATCACATTTGTTTGTGTTCTCAACCAAACTGTAAAATCATCAACTGGCTTGTGTCATAACTGATGGCAGTTGCAGATCAAACTGAAGCTAATAAGACACCTTCCTTGGCTGTAAAGGATAGGAGGGTTTAGTTCCACTTTAAGGCTGTCACAAGATCAGCCTCTACATTTTCGGCAGTGTCGGAAAAAAAAAGAGAGCAACTGAGCATGTGCAGAACAGGGTGAGACAGTGTATTCCTGGATTTTAAGCAGTATAGGCACTTATTTTTAATGTTTTACATAGCTATGTCTGCAAAAGAGGACAGCCTGAAGTGCTCTAGCAGGACCTCATTTTTTGACTAAAGTTGCACTTTAACTGAATGCAATTAAAAATATTAAATAAGGTAGTGAACAAGCAGTTGTGTGAAGTATCCAATGTCAGCTATTCAGTTTGGAATTGCAAAAATAATGTGATATGATTTATTGGTAATTACACATTGCTCTTACCCTTATTACATGCATGCTAGTCTTAAAAGTGGATGGTATGGTGATTTTTGTTTATCCTTTTTTTCTCTGCTGAGATTTTAAATTACTTACAATATTAACATAAAAATAATATAGAGTGTTGATCAGGGAAACCACAAGTGAACTATCATTTGCACACAGTCAAAAAAAATGAAACCACTATAGTCTCTTAATGGTTATTTTAGGCAGTTTAATTGAATACAGTACTGGTAACATACGGTTTAAAGAGTTTTATTTGGCTTCAGAATTAAAAGGTTCTCTTTGTCTTATTGAGTTTCCGAACATCATTAAGTGAGCAGAGACAGTGAGGATGAAACCTTAATTGACTGTGCTGACTTGTAGCTGGTTTCATGAAATATTCTAATCTTTTCTATGCTTTCCGGATCTGAACACTTCTGGTAAGAAATGAATTTTAATGTGTAGGCCACATCATTTGTATGTAATGATAACATTTTTGGTAGAGCTTTAGCACTTTCAGAAAGACAAGAGCTACAAGGGTATTTCTGTTTTAGAACGATTGCAGTAAACTCTGTGAACAGCAGGTGGCGGGAAACATAATCAATTCTTACCTTAGCAATAGATTTGCTTATGTGTTGTAATTTCATGTACAATTATATTAATATAGGAGATGGAAATGTCCACTGGGTCTCTTAGTGTTAAAACCAATATTTTTGTTTTCTTTTAAGCTCTACAGGTGTTCTGTGGTAACTTATGTACTTATGATGTGTTTGTGAGGAATAAAATATAATGAACATTCTCTTTGTAACCTCTTACTAGGGATCAACAGGATTCCCAGGATTTGCAGGAGCCAATGGTGAAAAAGGAGCTCGGGTATGCTGTATTTAAAAAAATATTATGGCGCTCTTTGCTCAGATTCACGAAAAAAAAAAATCATTGTATTTTTCTTGATATAATTCAGCTGCAGTACAAGGTCATACATGCCTATGAAAAATTTAGACTGGAAAAGTGATGGACTAGTTCATATTTTTTGACAAGTTTTGATATTCCCCTGACAAGAGCTTGCAAAAAATGCTAAAGATGAAATGACATACAAGAAATTTGCATCTTATAAGTGGCATGCAGACCATATTTGGATCATGTAGCATGTTCTTCTTTTTGTCAGCTCTTATAAGACAATTACTGTTGATACGACAAATATATTAGTAAGGACAGAAATAGTGAGCGGAAAGCACCACATCCCATATCAAATATATATAAAGATGCAAAATGCCAGGGAGGGGGGTTTGAAGCAAACACTCCAGGGGACCTTTAAGGTGCTATTAACTGTACAGTAGACACAAAGTAAGTAAATCTGTACAGTATTTTTGTAAAAAATCTATAATTTTTATTTGAAATTAATTTTAAAACCATAAGTCCCTACAAGCGAGACATTCTCTTAAAAAAATGGTACAAATAGAACAATAAATTAACTATTTCAAGGGCACATAAAGACTGAGCTACTTAATTCCATGACAATCTGCCGCTCAACATGTTTCGCTCTAGTGCGAGCTTCTTCAGGAGTTTGTGGCAATGATTGTAGTAAGCTCTAAACAATGAATAAAAAAAACAAATATAAATATCAATTAGCAATGCACAATGCTGAACCAATGAGGTTCCTTCTTCATGAGTTTGTGGCAATGATTTTAGTAAGCTCTAAACAATGAATGAAAAAAACAAATATAAATATGAATTAGCAATGCACAATGCTGAACCAATGAGGTTGTTGACACGACAATTTTGATCATGTATTAAATGCAAAAATACATTTTAATGCGGACTTAGCCATCTAAGGATATACTGTAACCTAAGGCCATTTTTGCTGCATATGTTTGACAGTACATTTTATATTTCCATAACATCTGGAGATTTACAGATGATTAAGTCTGGATCAGGAGATGTCTGACATTCATGAGGCTCATTGGTTTTTTAGGGTATACATCATTACTATTAAATAATGTCGATATATATCTCTGCTCCACTAGGGTGTTGCTGGAAAACCAGGTCCAAGGGGACAACGAGGTCCAACGGTGAGTGCTCTTCTAGGTTACAACTCTAACTTCCTTCTAGATTGATTGACTTGTATCCCAAATATTTCAAACATGACCACATCAATAGTTTTATAATGTAAATAAGAAGACTAATGGACTTCATTTATTTGCTTACACAGGGTCCACGGGGCGCTAGAGGTCCAAGGGGTCCTACTGGAAAACCAGGTCCTAAGGTAATTATCATGGTTTTATCATTCTTCTCAGAGTGGCTGCAGGCCAGTATTTTATATTATATCATGTTATATTTTTATATTAAATCAATCAAAATATATTGAATCATATAAAATATTAACAAAAATTGTTGGGTGGGAGTTACACGTACTGTCTTCTCATATATGTTAGGAATTTCAGCAGCTAGATCATCCTGTCACAGATCTGACCTTGGAGTTTTACTCCTCTTTGATTTTTTTCATATTTTTTAATATGAAATAAAATAGAAATTGAAAAAAGGAAGTAGACTCCCCTCCTAAATATTTTTATAGGGCTTGTAAACTTGTGCAGAGATCTTACCATTGTCTTAGCGAGAAATATTTGGTTTGTTTATTGAATCCTTCATCTTCTGTAAAAAACAGAAATAGATTTGTGTAGACCCTTTCTTTAGTTTATATTGAAATACTGAAAATGATTAAATATTATAGGCTGAAAACACCCAGTATATTATACACTGTATGCCTTTAACTATGTTCCATGTTCACTGAACAGCACACTGTTTTCTCTCATGTGTACAGGGCACAGCAGGAAATGATGGTCCTCCCGGCCCACCTGGTGAAAGAGTAAGTGATGGGTGATGCTTGTATTCAACTCTGTTATTTCTTTTGTCAACACTGTTATTTTAAGAGCTTTTACAATTTTCTCATCTTTAATCTTTGTTCTTCAATCTGTATTCCACTAGTATATTGTTAGCTGGAGGTACAGTAATCCGTTCCTGCACAAACCTTTGTATACATTTGGTGGGGCTGTTTCCTGACATTCGTAGTACATATATTTGTATTTCTTTGGGTGATGGAAATGATGATATCTTATTTGTGGCAAAGGGATCATAGAATTGTCAACATATCACAGTCTTACCAGATGTTTTTATAAGGTACACAAAGGTTCAACTAAACACAAAGGGGCTAATGTCTGAAAAGTGCAGTGGCAAGAACATGTTTTGCTAACAACAGCAAACAATCAGCTTCCAACTGTCATTTTTATAGACCACAGCAAAAACAAACAAAAAATGTTTTCATTGGTTGTGGTTGCTGGAAAGTAATTTTCTTGTTACCACGCTTTTCGGACAGGTGCCCATAAATAAAGCTTTTCATGGAATATACAGATAGATAGATAGATAGATAGATAGATAGATAGATAGATAGATAGATCTATCTCTATAGATATATAGATATATATCTATAGAGATAGATAGATAGATAGATAGATAGATAGATAGATAGATAGATAGATAGATAGATAGATAGATAGATACTCATTCTTCACAGTATAATAAACAGAGTACATTCTGGCAGTCACGTGTCAAATAAGGCTCTATACCTGAAACAAAGGGGTCTAATTTCTCTTATAAAGTAATGCCTAAGATCATTAGCTCTAGTGTCCAAAATGTGGCACATTTTCTCATTGAGGTATTTCAGAATACTATACAGAATATTGGCCACTAGATGGAGATGATGATTATAGAGATTACTCTAAAAGAGAAATTAAAGTGGTTCTAAAGACAGAAGGTTTTTTAACTTAATGCATTCTATGCATTAACATAAAAAACCTTATGTGCAGCACCCCCCACCCCCCCCCAGCCCCCCTAATATGTAGAGTACCTGAGCCCATCTAGATCCAGCGATGTTGCACAAGAGGCTTGTCTGTCCGCGACTTTCCCTCGTCATGGGCGCCATTAGCTTCTGCTGCTGTCAATCAAAGTCAGTGAGCCAATGAGGAGAGAAAGGGGGCAGGGCCAGGCTGTGGCTCCATGTGTGAATGGACACACAGAGCATCAGCTCGGCTCAAGTGCCCTCATAGCAAGCTGGGGGCATTTGGCAGGAGGGAGGGACCAGGAGCACTTGTGAGGGACCTGAGAAGAGGAGGATCTGGGCTGCTCTGTGCAAAACCACTGCACAAAGCAGGTAAGTATGACGTTTGTTATTTTTACACAAAAAAAAAACAAGACTTTAGTATCATTTTAAAGCCGGAATGTGTGCAGCATGCAAGAAAATATGCATACCTCCCAACTTTATGAGATGGGAAAGAAGAACACTCATTTGCAAAAGTATGTAGGCATAGGGCACACCCCTGCCACACCCCCTTAAAGGAGAATTCTACAAAAAAATATTATTTAAACCCACAAGTGTTTTTTTTTTTTTTTATCACTACTATTCCTTTTGTACTGTCTTTTGAAATTTACATATCAGCAATTTAGAATTTGTATGAAAGGTTTAGCACTGGGAAACACTTTTTGAAAGTTGAATAGTGCATTTTATATACAACTATATAGATAGAGACCAAAATGAAGGACAATTGAGGACAGAAGGACACTGTGGTTGAGATCTGCATTTGGGATGTTATTAGGATTATATTGACACACACAGCAGATTGCACACCCAGTGCATTTTGCTATGGGAAACACAATTTTCCCATAGCACATTCCAGTTTGAACGGGCTCTTATACTGGTGGTGACAATGTTTGCTTGCATAGCTATAGGCTTACCCATGTTCATAGATTTATCGTGGCCAGAGTGTTTTGGAACAATTTTATATCACATCTGTGTTTACAAAGCCTTTGTTTAAAGGAGCTAAAAAGGATATGTTTTAAGGCAGTATAGACATAGTACATTTGCATATGCAAGAAAATAAACCTAGTTTACACCATTTCAGTGCTGTTTTGTGCAGTTAAAAGAAGTACAGCATGCTGCATTTTTCTGCACCAGAACATGCTGAAAATGCACATAAAAGCACTGCAAACGCATGTGCATGCATATAAACTCACCACCAATGGACGTGAATACATGCAAACACATGTAAACAAAACTCAGTAAAAGAAAAATGTAAATGAAAAATATTGCAAAACAACACACTGCAAATACCCTGAAAACACATTGAAAATGATTTGCAAAAGCATATAAATGCACTTACAGAAACCTACAGTGAACACGGGAATTGTGGTGTAAACAAGCCCTTAGAGCCTTCCTTATAACAAATCTAAAGCTGTTTTTTCATCTTGGATAAAGTAGGGAGAGGTTAAAGCCAAAACTCAGTGATTATTTTTGTGCATATTTGTCACACTTAAATGACTCAGATCATCAATAAATTTTATTATTACACAAAGATAACCCGAGTAAATACAAAATGCAGTTTTTGAATGATGGTTTCATTTATAAAGGCAAAAAAGCTGTCCAGACCTGCCTGGCTTTATGTGAAAAAGTATTTGCCCCTAAACCTAATAACTGGTTGTGCCATCCTTGTCGGCAACAACTGCAATCAAGCATTTGCGATAACTGTCAATGAGTCTTTCATATTGCTGTGGAGCAATTTTGGCCGTGCAAAAAAAAGGGTAAAAAAACTGCGCTAAACCAAAATGTAAAAAACAGAAGAGCAGCTATCATTCAAACAAAAAAGTCCAAAACGATATATGAAAAAATAGTGTAGCGCTGAAAAGGTCTATCTCAAAGAAATAAGAAAAACATATAGTGACTCAAAACAGCCTGAAAACAAACTATTGAAGTGCAAAAATAAAAATAAGATATTACACACACATAAGTGCACAGTGAATCATATGACAAAAATAAACACGGAAGTCTCAATGTCTACCCGGATGTATGAGAGTGAAAAAGTTATTTCTCCTCAATCTCCACCTAGAGTTGAAACATGTAGTTACATGAACAGTTGAAAACACTTATGGACACTTCAGAGAAAATTCACAGAGGTGCAGTTGGGAGAGAGAGAGAGAGATCTATATCTATATCTATATAGATCTATATATATCTATATAGATAAATATATCTATCTATCTATATAGATATAGATAGATATATATCTATTTATATAGATAGATATATATAGATAGTGCCATTTGTGCCCCACTGGGGAGATTTCCCTCTACTTTCTGTTCTGCAGACACAATATTAAGTGAACAGAAATCTCTCCAAAGTGAGAATAAGTACCTCTTAGGCCTTGCTTACACTTGCAGCTGGTGGGCAGTAAAAACAGGCGGTTGAGCTGCGATTTTATTGCCCCCCCAACACCTCCCACCCAAGCTGCAAAAACAACCATATGTGGGTATACACATCCCACAACTGCGATGCTTTGCTTCACTGCACGGCCTAAATTCTCTCCCTTGTCGCATCCAAGTAAATGGGGCTGAGTTCCAACTGTGTACAATGCATGCAGTTGTGGTGAAGTTTTAGGATCATGCACTGAGCACATTAAAATAAACATTTGCCATTAAACTATTTGGTAAAGTGGTTGTAATTTTTTTTTTTAATAACTAGCATGTTATACTTACCTGCCTTGTTTTGCACAGAGCCCAGAGTCTCCTCTTCTGGGGTCTTCCACTTGTGCTCTTGGCTCTTCCTTCTCTCCAAATGCCCTGGCAGCAGGTAGCCTGCTATGGAGGAAGTCATGCTGTGTGTGTCTATAGAGCCCCACCTCCCCACTCCTCCCTTACATGATTTGACTGACAACAGCAGGAGCCAACGGCTCTCAGCCAAGCTTGTGACAGCACAGAGAGGGAAGAGAAAGACTGAAGCCCTGCACAGTGCTGGATCGATACAGGACTCAGGTAAGTGTTTAGGAGGGGGGGCTGGGGCGCTGTTATTGGAAGTTTTTTTTTTTAACCTTACTGCAGAGAGTGAATTAGGGTAAAAAAAAAAAAAAAAAAAAAAACATTTGCCTTTACAACCACTTTAAATGTCTTACCCAGCATTTGCATGTAACAACTTTCAATGCTGCTGGCTCCTGGTCACTCATAGCTGCTTCCTCGAACTTCTGTTCTTCATGGGAAAAGGTTAACAGGGGATAGTGCAGTATTCAATCAGTCTGTTAGCATGGAGAAATGAGGAGCAGGGATGAGCAGGGTAGTTCCTTGTCATCCTAAGCTACAGGGATGTTGCAAAAGAAAAGGAGCCACCCTGAAGGGTGCAGTCATGATGGCACCAGGTTAAACTGGAACGAAGGCAAGGATTAAAAGATGAAGAAGCAGCATACTCATACTTAAATCAGCTGCTGAAAATGCTACAAAAACAGAGGGTTTAAAATCACTTTAAGCACCTGAAAATAACCTCCTCTCCAGCCTTTTCAAAATATGTTTCACAACTTGCACGCCACCTCGTGGGCTTTCTGCTTTGGTAGACCCTCAGATAAATGCCTGGTTGCTCCTTTATTAAAAAACACACCACTTCACTAATATGTCTAGATACCTCCCTAGGTAGGGTACCTGGTGTTACAGCAAGTATAAGCTTTGAAGCTTTATATACAATAGTATAGATTAGTGTTTACACAATGGAGTTGATGTACTAAGACTGAAGAGTGCAAAATCTGCTACCAGGTTTTTTGTCAAAGCTTACACTCTCCAGTTTTAGTAAACCAACCCCAATATATTTATGACATAAGTGTTGAAATTGCTTTTGGGTAAGACAGCAGTGGATATGAAGGAGTTACAGTAGTTGTGTCTTTCTGCTGATTCTTCTCCCACATTGAGACTCTGTTTTGCAAAGCAATGTCGTCTTCTATATCTCTGAAAAAATTATCTGAACCTTCACAACAGACGATCTATATAATAATGCGGACTGTTGTAATTATCTGCATATTGTTCAGTGACACACTGTGAAGCTACAGCTCCCTGCAGGACTTTAGTGTTAACACAGCAAGGCGGCTTGAAATGGTGTGATCTATACATGCAGTGTAAATCTCCCTTATTTTTCATGTGATATCGTATGTAAACATAAAAGGCATGAACATCCTTGCTTTTTTTGCTTTTATGCCTTGCTTCAGTGTCAGAAGTGAAATACCAGGATACATCTATGTAACATAAGTGTCTTGAATTATTTCAGCATGATGTTTGTGCTTGTAAGTGCAGTACATTAAAGCTAGGGGTAGGCATTTAGGTTTTGCCTTGTGGCCACAGCATATTGGGTGAATTACACTTATTTGCAACCTTCCAGGTGAACAGCTGATTCTTTTGCATATGCTTGTTGCCAGAGCAAATCACATAATTCATACATCCCAGTTATATGGATTAGGTGGGGTTGATTTACTAAAGGCAAATAGGCGGTTCACTTTGCAAGGGAATGTGCCTAGAGCTTAGTGAATGTGATGACATTTCACTATGCAAAGAATAGTCAGCCGCATGCAAGGAAAAATAAAATGTTTGCTTGCAAATGATTGGATGATGCAAGTCACTACACTCTGGGGAAAATTCCTTTTCAAGTTGCAACTTTCCTTGCAAAGTGAATAATCTATTTGCCTTCAGTAAATCAACCCAAATCATTTTTATTATTATCCACAAAATAAGGCATTTTGGTATGTCTATATTAAAAAGAATACACCATTTTTCTTACAGGGTGTCGTGTATTTAAAATGTTAGTTTGCCTATGCAGAAAAAAATGTAAAGCTGAACAAACACTGCAAACCCCCCCACTCCCCCTGTCCTTACTGTACTTACCTCTGTGGATGGTGAGTTGTCAGCGCCCACACAATTGGTCCAGCAGTGCGGGGATTTTAAATCCACACTCTTCCTTTTCTCTGTGCAGTGCTTCCGGGATGGATCAGAGTGATGATCTGCGATGGCGCTGACCAATCAGGATTACTTTGATCCATCTTGGAGGAGCCACACAGAGAAGAGGGATACAAATACAAAGATCCTCACTAAATAGCACTGAAGGATAAAAGTCTGTACAGCTACAAATTGGTACTCATAAGGCTGATGGCTGGTATATGTAGTCCCATAAAGATGGATGACCATAAAAAAAGTTATGTAATCATATAAAAATGTATTGGTCAAGCAAAAAAACATAAAAAAGAGAGAAATCTTGTTAAAAACAGACTGATATAATACTGTCAGTAACAGAATTGTCATTGTCCCAAATGGTGTATAAAGAAAGGCTGTATCCACGTACCATATACAGAGAAGAGGGAGAGGAGCAGGGATTTTAAATCCCTAGATTGCTCGACCAGCTGCGTGGGCACTGTTACCTTAACATTCATGGAGGTAAGTACAGCAGGGACTGAGGGGTTGGGGAGGGTGTTCGGTGTTAGATCACCTTTTTACTTTTTTTCTGTAAAGGTGAACTACTGCTTTAACAAATTGAAAAATCAAATGGTCTTAATATAATAATGTCCATGAGTTTATAAAGCTAGGGCCAGGACTTTGGGTAGGCTGGGTCTGCAAAGATGGTCTCCAATTTATTGTAGCACCAATGTAAGAACATTGGGCAATCTGCATCCAAAGAAATGAATGTTTGTCATTTACAGTTGGCAGTGGTGGCTGGTGCTCAAAATTTTTGGCAAATTTGTGGCAAACAGACCTGGCCCCCTCACTTGCCCTCTCCCCGCGCAGGAGACGGAGGGGAAGGCAGTGATCACTGGCCTTACCTTAGGAGGCTGATGACAATGTGGTGCTGGATCTGGGGTAGGGCTCCTGCCCCTCCGTCTGCTCCTCACTCCAGCCTGCCAAGGAAAGAGTCGGGGCCGTTGCTTCTCCTCCCGGGTGAACAGGCATTGTTTCTCCTCCTGGCCGAACAGAAGGTGGGTCCTGAGACCTGATTGGCCAGGAGCCCTGGCCAATTGGGTCTCAGGACCTGCTTTCTGATTGGCCAGGAGGAGAAGCAGGAAGACATAAGCGAATATTAATTTGCTAATGTCACACAACTGGGTGGGCTCAGGGCGCAGTGCTCTGCGCCCCGAGCCCACCTTTTATTGAAGCTAAGTAGATCCTCAGTCTCTAATCATGTGCTTCAAAAAAAAAAAGTTTTTACTATAAAACCGGGCTTGTTTGTGTGGTATATTGGGCATACCTTTACACTTGATCTATCATAGAGCTAACCCACAAACATGTTATATATATTGCAGCTTATCAGTCTTTGGATGTAGTGACTGCTTTAGTTTCTATTTCAGACTATATAGAATTAATACACTATAATATATTACAGAACTGGTAAGCTTCAATATACTACATTTTTGTTTAACATTTAGACATGCTTTAAGAAAGTTGAGTGGCGTGACCTACCTTAGTTTTTAGAGAACAAAATCAGGTATATAGGAATCCCCACAATGCCTATAGATGACAAAGAAGGTATTATTTTTTTTTACTCAACAAAACTGGAGTTCTGCATTTTATTTTTTGCTAAAATTAGGCGTATATCCAGAAAACATACTTTTATCACTTGCTTAGATATAGCGATATGATGATAAAAAAAAATATTTTTTAATTCACTTATTTTAATATAAGGTCCAAGCAACTATATCAAAGTGAATACTTTTACAATCAGTACCTTTCCTTGGATTTCTGGACCATTAGCATATCAGATCCTTCACTTTGATCTACAGAATGTATATCTAAACTGAATTTTCTGTGTTACCTTCTCTATTACTTTCAATGATTCTTGCTGGAGAGGGTGCTTTGCAGGGATCTAATAGAGCAGAACAGACTATAGAAGGCTTTACATCAAATCTGCTGTGTTCCAGTCTGCTTCATTGCTATACACATTATAGTTGTTTGATCTTTCATTTACTCTAATTACTGTAGTACCAAGGGCACAATCTAATTTACTGCTAATAGGGAAATGTTGACTATAATATAATTTTCCTTTACTTAGCACATTGATCATCTGCTATCCTAACCTTCGATGATACCGGCATATAGAATGTAATGACTGTTTGCAGTGTTTCACTTATTAACTATTGCCATTATCTTTCTTTGCATCCCAGGGACCTCAAGGACCACAGGGCCCTGTTGGCTTCCCAGGACCGAAGGGCCCCCCTGTAAGTATCTGAGTGTTTAAACTCTGTATATGTAACAGAAATGAGCTTGTAGCTTCAGTGGCTCCAGATTTTTATATTTATTGCTGCTGCCTTTCTGAATTACTTTGGTACTCTGGAATCACTTAATAAAATTAGACAATAGCCTTGGAACATTACGCATAGTTAGCTGTAGAGGCAATAAAATGACTTGGTTCCTTAAAGTTATTATTCTTTTATGTTACCAAGTACATTCTGTTTTTAATCTGCTACACAGGATTGTACGATATACTAATTATGACGTTAATAGAAACGTTGCTTAAAAATGCTCTATCTGCCTCTCATCTTAATATTTATAATATAAAGTTGTTAGCATATATAGTTAAGGCAGAGTGTGAAGATACACATCAACTTAAGTCATATATTCAACATGTATTTATCTTATGCATAGCAGAATATCACATAATGAACATTTCTGTGATGATTTCAATGCATGCAGTGGGTGAATATAATAGAGGTGATATAAGATAAAGGTAAATTACAGTGAAAATTGAAAATGGCACCTTCAAAGGCAAATATGGGACACCACTTACCTTTCCATCCCTGATTTGCACATTTACAAAGTGGCAGTGTACTAAACAGCACCAATGTATAAAACTGACTTACCTGGAACTGGTTCTTTTGCATCCCTAAATGCTGATCCACATTAAAGTCACATTCAAATTAATGCTGAGTAGTCTTACCCATTGTACGTGTCTTGCTGTTGCTCAGGAGAGAGGAAATTGGCACAGCACAATGTGATGAGAATCTGCAAAGAAAATAATATAACACTCAGATTATGTTAAACTGAGTGAACTATTTGCAAATTCCTAATAGTATTATGAATTCAACAACTGATTTAACATATTGTATGGAATGGTTCTTTAAGTTTGCATATAATATATTGCCCCGTAAGCAGCAATTAAAAATCTGCTGACTTGCTCTAAATAATTGATGTACATGTCAAGTGCATAGAATGTGACGCTAACTTGTAAACGTGCAGTCACATGTAGCAGTCTGGCCATTCTTATTTTTTTCTTTGTATTTATTATTGATTAACATCTTGAAGTTTTTTTTTTTTTGACCCTCTAACTTCATATTTTCTCTATTTAAGGGGCCTCCTGGAAAGGATGGGTTGCCCGGCCACCCTGGACAGCGTGGTGAGACTGTAAGTATTTTAATCTATGTGTTGTTTGTCAGCTGTTCCACACTCATGTCACTTTCTGAGAGCTACTTTCTCTACACATTCCTGGACAGGTGTGGGAAGACTCACCACAGATTAGAAGGCAGATGTGTTCTCATACCTGGTTAGACTTGTTTATAGCAAGTAGCACGCAAGTTAGTTCAGAACGGTGGGTGTCAAACAGCTGTAAATACTCATATGTTGGTTATGAAGCCTGCTGATTAAATTAACCCTCATTGCTATACCTGTGTTTAGTTACAGTATGTGGGCTGTTTAATTAGCTTTCTTCCACCATGATTGAAGCAAACCTTTCCTGAGAAACACAATGGGCTGGCATTGCAAATTCTCATCTGAAGATGATAGTTTCTGGTTAGTGCAATGACCAGCTAAGTGTAATAAGGTTTGAGTCCTTGACCTGGAACAAGTATACATATCTGTAAAGTCAGAATAAAGTCAGACATCCTTGTTTGCATACTTGTTCCAAAGGACACAATGGGGTTGATTTACTAAAGGCAAATCCACTTTGCACTACAAGTGCACTGCGAATGCACTTGGAAGTGCAGTTGCTTTAGATCTGAGGGGAGATCTGAAATGAGGGGAAGCTCGCTGATTTTATCATCCAATGATGTACAAGCAAAAATGCTGTTTTTTATTGTCCTTGCATGTCCCGCTCAGATCTACAGTGACTGCACTTTCAAGTGCACTTACAGTGGTTTTGCCTTTAGTAAATAAACCCCAATGCATTGCAGTCAGAGGGTAAATATGGCAAGAAAGAGCTAGCAATGGCAGAATGTAAGTTAGCAATGGCAGCATCCATGTCCTCTGTAAAGGTTTACTTTAAGCACAATCAAAACATAATAGTTTTCTACTTTTTTCCTTATTGATTTTCCATTTCCAGGTGGCCTAGCTGAATTAATTATATGGTGAAAAGTGTTTTTATATCATTGTATTAATTCAGCACAGTTAAGTGGATCTGGAAAATATTTAGGAAGATCTAGAGGCTATCAGTGTACATTTGCAGAATATTAAGCATCACAGCATAGAGAATATTCTCCTTTGGACATTAGAGTAGGTCTGACTCCAGTATCCACAATGCCCTTGAAAGGGTTGAGAATCGCGTTCAATCAAAATTCTGATGTAGGGCAAATAAACACATGCATGAATGTAACTGTTTGGCTAGAATGTAATAAACTTTTTGTTAAAACCAAAGTTTACCTTTGTGGGAGCATTTGTAATTTTGCTGGAGGCTCTTGAAGTACCAACTGTGTTCAGGGAGAGATACTAAACATTTTACTGGTATTGTGGGAATTGGAGTCAAAGTTGTGTCTACAGAATATAGCAGACTGTATACAACATACCTTTAGACATCAGTGTTTATAGACACAGCCTTCTGTAGACACAGACCTGTCTATAGTTTTATAGTAAACAGCCAAATTGTAACATTTTACATTAGACACAATAATTATCAAATTACATTAAAAATAGACTTTCCTTACTTAGATTATTAATATTCTGTTACAGTTTTCAGTTTTGTAGAATGGTGAAGTTGGGTTTCACGTATATATTTTAGAATGTATAACTAGATACACTGTTTTGCAAAGACAGTTTAAGAACCAATACTTTACCCATTTTCTAGATAATTAATTTATACAGGATCATTGATCTCCAAAGCATCTGCCATTAATGGCTCGGCTATTAAATTTGCTGCAGATAATGGATGTTCATAGAATTGCTTCACAAATATGGCAGAAAGCGAATAACACTAACCATTTGCTTCTTCATTGAATATGTTGCCTGTGCTGCTTTTACTCACTACTTTCCTTGCAGGTGCATCTCAGGATCATCCCTATTTGCTTTAGCCCCGCCTAAAATCTTTAATTTTTTTTTTTTTTTCACAGTTATTGAATATTCCTAAAGGAAACTATCATCAGAGTGATCTCTGTTAATTTTTTTATTTTATACACCATTCCACTGATCTGTCATTCGTTATTTTGGTGCTCTTTACAAGTGACAAGAGCATCACAGGTAGCAAGTTGTATGATACAACTAAAATAGAAAGAATATTTCGGCACACATATTTTTAATACATTCAGAGTTTTAGAATTTCTCCATTCATCTGTTTCATTGCTTTCAGCTAACGTGTTTGTTGAAATGGTGGACATTCATTCTTAGAAAACCATTTGGTTATCTTGCTGAACATTGAGTGTCTGATTAATTTTTCTTCTGAAAAGCCAGTCTCAAAATAGTATAGAGAAGCTATACTGTTTGCACTGTGAAAATATTCATCAAAGAGGATAACTTGGATGCAGTGCTGTCCAGTGGTAATTCTTTTTTTGGGGGGCGGCAAACAGTAACATCCCCCCGGTTGGTTGGGTCTGGAGCACTTACCCCATCTATGGTGAGCAGCACTTCTCCCCGGCTTCCCTCACTCAGTGGTGGCTTTCCCTTCCCCTGCTCTCCATAAGCATTGCGGCACCTTCCGTTTCCTTCCTCCTCCTCAGTGGCCAATTGGGACTCTTCTCTTTTTGGTCAATCGGAAAACGAGTCTCAGACCTGCTTCTGATTGGCCAGATTGAGGATCACTGTTTCAATAATGAATACTCATTCGCTGTTGTAACACCTGGGTGGGCTCATGGCGCAATGCTCTGCGCCACAAGCCCACCCTATTTTGAAGCCTATTAGAGCCTATGGCTCTAATCAGGTTCTTAAAAAAAAAACCCCGCCACTGTAATTTACATGCTCGCCGTCCTGAAAGGGGCTGGAGGCATGAATAGCGGATGGCCGCGGGGGGGGGCGTAGATAGATTCAGTCATAGCATGAGCTCTATCAATTCATATAGGGGGTGGCGTGGATAGAGGGGGCGGCGACTGGGCACCCCTAATGGATGGGCCGCCATTGCTTGGATGTTTCAGCATACAACTTAGAGAATAGCAAGAACAATCCAGAAGAACATTTTCAGTTTATGAATTTGATATTTTGATGATGGTTTCCTTTTAAATATAGTAGGAAGATTCATAGTATAGTGAAAAGGCTGGATAGAACTAAAAGTTATGCCATTAACACATACACAAATAGCTGTGCAAAGGATACAGCTCAGTAGTTAAAGTGTAATCAAAGCCCAATGTTTTTTTTTTTTTTTTTTATATGAGTAGAGTAGGATTAACACATTTTTAGTGCTGACTTTGTCCCTGTTGGAGAAACTCACTTTCAATTTTGGCCCTGGTGACCACTGTCACCAGGACTGAAGGTAGAAGAAAATCAACATTTTCAGTTGTCGCCAGAACAAGAATTGGTGTGAAATCTTCACTTGTTTTGGTGAAGGGAAGGGTATTTGTTCTAGTGACAACTGAAAGGGGATTTCCCTTTCTTTGGAAAAATCACCTCTCCGTTCCTGTTGGGTAGGGATGAGCCGAACACCCCCCTGTTCGGTTCGCACCAGAACTTGCGAACAGGCAAAAAATTTGTTCGAACACGCGAACACCGTTAAAGTCTATGGGACACGAACATGAATAATCAAAAGTGCTAATTTTAAAGGCTTATATGCAAGTTATTGTCATAAAAAGTGTTTGGGGACCTGGGTTCTGCCCCAGGGGACATGGATCAATGCAAAAAAAGTTTTAAAAATGGCCGTTTTTTTGGGAGCAGTGATTTTATTAAAGCTGAAAGTGAAACTATAAAAATGTAATATTCTTTTAAATTTCATACCTGGGGGGTGTCTATAGTATGCCTGCAAAGGGGCGCATGTTTCCCGTGTTTAGAACAGTCTGACAGCAAAATGACATTTCAAAGGAAAAAAATCATTTAAAACTACTCGCGGCTATTAATGAATTTCCGGTCCGACAATACACATAGAAGTTCATTGATAAAAACAGCATGGGAATTCCCCACAGGGGAACCTCGTACCAAAATTTAAAAAAAAAATGACGTGGGGGTCCCCCTAAATTCCATACCAGGCCCTTCAGGTCTGGTATGGATATTAAGGGGAACCCCGGCCAAAATAAAAAAAAAAATGGTGTGGGGTTCCCCCAAAAATCCATACCAGACCCTTATCCGAGCACGCAACCTGGCAGGCCGCAGGAAAAGAGGGGGGGACGAGAGAGCGCCCCCCCTCCTGAACCGTACCAGGCCACATGCCCTCAACATTGGGAGGGTGCTTTGGGGTAGCCCCCCAAAACACCTTGTCCCCATGTTGATGGGGACAAGGGCCTCATCTCCACAACCCTTATCGGAATCTGGAAGGCCCCTTTAACAAGGAGACCCCCAGATCCCGGCCCTCCCCCCTGTGTGAAATGGTAAGGGGGTGCAAAAGTACCCCTACCATTTCACAAAAAAACTGTCAAAAATGTTAAAAATGACATGAGACAGTTTTAGACAATTCCTTTATTTAAATGCTTCTTTTTTCTCCATTTTTAAAAAAAAATTTGGCTGGGGTTCCCCTTAATATCCATAACAGACCTGAAGGGCCTGGTATGGAATTTATGGGGACCCCCACGTCATTTTATTTTTTAAATTTTGGTTCAGGGTTCCCCTGTGGGGAATTCCCATGCTGTTTTTATCAATGAACTTTTATGTGTATTGTCGGACCGGCAATTCATTAATAGCCGCAAATAGTTTTAAATGACTTTTTTCCTATGAAATGTAATTTTGCTGTCAGACTGTTCTAAACACAGGAAACATGCGCCCCTTTTACAGGCATACTATAGACACCCCCCAGGTACGAAATTTAAAGGAATATTACACTTTTATTGTTTCACTTTAAGCATTATTAAAATCACTGCTCCCGAAAAAACGGTCGTTTTTTTTTTTTTTGAAAAATATTTATTGGGTTTTATAGCATACAAAAGTATAAAAGCTTAGTGTAACAAAAGTTACAGAGTATTATCCGTTACAGTCTATAACATTCAATGACTTCTCATAATAGTTGAAATACAAGCTTGTCATATCGGTTAGAGCAAGGGAGAAGTAACAGAAAACATAAGAATAAAAGAAAATTAGGGGAAGGGGAAGACAGGGGAGTTCATGTTTGCCATCTCATCAACACTATAGGGCGTAACTTTGCTTGACATATGAAATCTTAACATCTAAATACCTTCAGGAGTGGAGGCAGCGTTTGAATAAACGTGGGGGGGGTGGATGCCAAGGGGCACAATGGGTTTGTGGATATCCTACGGTGGGTTAAAAGTAAAGGAATCTGGGGTGGGGGGTATTTTGAGTCGGCCAAGAGAGTTGGTGAGATCTTTTGTCAAGTACCATTTCGTGTAGCGAAATGGGTTCATTATCTCGATCAGAGCCTGTGAGGCGAATGTGGCTTCAATGTATTTCCTCCATCTTTTGAAAAAACGGGAAGTCGATCGGAGATTAAGGGTGATGGTGTCCAGTCTCTCTAGGTGGAAAAGTGATGCCAGGGCTTTTTTAAACATTGTTAGGGTAGGAGGAGTAGCTGATATCCAGTGAGACATAATGGTCCTGCGGGCCACTAGGAGACATAGGTGAGCCCAGTGTGGAATATTTTGTGAGACCGCCGTTGGCGATGAGGATGAAGGGGGTATGCTGAACAGGCATAATAGGCGGTCTTTGGTGCACTGAGTTTTGTGGACTTCGTTGATGTAGGTGATCACCTTAGTCCAGTAAGCATCAATCTTGTTGCAGTCCCAAAGCCTGTGCAGTAAAGTGGGGCGAGGTAAGTTACACCAGGAACATTGCGCTTGGGTGGGGTCTTTCTTGTTGAAGCGAAAAGGGAAATAAGCTCTGTGAATGATCTTGAATTGTGTCTCTCTCCAAGATTCAGAAATAGTAAGGTTACGGACTGTCTTGTACCCCTCAAGGATTTTTTCTGGCAGAGATTCGTCATCTAATACGTGTGACCACTTTTGAAAGGGTTTGAGGGCATACTTCCGTGTTTGGTGTTTTATGAGACAAGAGTAAATATTGGAGATGGAGTAGTTATTGCTTTTGATGAGAGTATCAATGCAGGATGTTTCAAGTGGGTTGGTACTAGGTCCCGAGCAGGATTTAAGATAGCTGATGAGTTGGTGATAAAAGAAGACATGAGTTGGTGGTAGGGAGTACTCCCTCATCAGGGTTTGAAATGGTTTGAATTTGCCCGATTTGTTGAGATAGAGAGACGAGACATCTGTGAGGCCTTTAAGTTTCCATTGATCAAAAGCTTTATGGATGATAGATGGAAGGAACATAGGGTTCCCTTGTATTTTGAGGTATTTGGAGATGCTGGATGGTATTTTGAGCAATTTTCTTACTTCTCTCCATGCAATGACCGTGTCCTTAATGATTACGCTTGTTTTGAGGTGGGGGGGTAATGTATTGGGATTAGAATGAAGGATGGCCGAGAGGTCATATGGGTGCACCATAGCCTCTTCTAAGGATAGGTTAGAATATTTAGACCCACCAGTTAGCCAGTCTAAGCCCTGTCTAAGTAAACATGCCAGGTTGTAAAAACGCATATTGGGTAATCCCGCTCCGCCCTCGCCCTTCGGGAGACATAATTTCTGTAGCGCTATGCGAGGTTTCTTGTGAGACCATATAAAGGCAGTTAGGGCCTTCTGGAGTTTTTGGATGTCTGAATGCTTAATTAGAAGAGGTATGGTCTGCATTGGGTAAAGTAGGCGTGTGAAAGACACCATTTTGAAAAGGTGGCATCTCCCAAAGAGCGAGAGAGGCAAGGACCCCCAAGCCTCCAACTCCTTCACAATTTTGGTTATCAATGGGGGGTAATTTAAAGAGTACAGAGATGATGGTTCATGTCCTATTTTGATGCCCAGGTATGTAATGTGTTGGTTGGCTATGGCCAGGGGGGATAGATGTTTCCATTTACTGGAGAGATGGGGGTGTAATGGTAGGATTTCGCTTTTATCAAAATTGATTCTAAATCCCGAAGTCTGAAAAAAGTTGTTTGAGTCTGTCAAAGTCTGTTGTGGGATCGGTGGAGAACAATAGTATGTCGTCTGCAAATAGCGCCGAACGAAGAGTGTGGTTCTCCAGAGTGATGCCACTGATTCCATCAGTTGAATTTAGTATTCTGGATAGGGGTTCGATTGCTAGATTGAACAGGAGTGGAGACAGGGGGCAGCCCTGTCTCGTTCCTTTTGTTAATGGGATCGTGTCTGAGATAAAGTCAGGGGTTACAAGACGTGCGGTAGGGGATGCGTACATTTGTGAAAGAAATCGCATAATCGGTCCTGAGAATCCGAATTGTGTCATCACTCTGAAGAGCCAAGAGAAACTGATGTTGTCAAAGGCCTTTTCGGCGTCTAATGACATGATGGCAATGTCTTGGTTGGGGTGAGTTTTGGCGTATTCCAGAGCCATTAACACTTTGCGAATGTTTAGGGTGGCCGATCTGCCCGAGACGAAGCCAGATTGGGCTGGGTGTAATAATGATGGTAGTAGGGGAGCCAGTCGCGTCGCAATTATTTTGGATAGGATTTTGACATCGACATTGTTTAATGATATCGGTCGGTACGAGCCCGGTAATAGGGGATCTTTCCCTTTCTTAGAGATTAGTTTAATGTGGGCCTGTGTCCCCGTGGGAAGATAGGGCCCTCCGTCCCACATAGCTGCGTATACATGTTTTAAGGTGTTCGGGATGAATTCCCTGGTCATTTTATAGAATTCGGCGGTGTATCCGTCGGGTCCCGGGGCTTTGGCCGAGGCCATGTCTTTGATCGTAGATCGAGTATCATCAACGGTAATGGGGGAATTAATCATCTCTAATTGTGTGTGACGGAGTTTGGGTAGACGTACTTTATTGAGCAGTAAGTCAGTGGTAGGTAAGTCAATTGGGTCGGCTTTGTATAAATTAGTGTAATATTCCACGAGTAGGTTGCTAATGTCGGCTGGGGAGGTGACCAGAGAGCTTGTCTTAGTTCTAAGAGCCATAATACGGGTAGGACGTCTGGGGCCTGAGGACATCTTGGCCAGGAGCCTACCAGCCTTGTTTCCGAATCTATGAAAATGTAGCTGAGAATATGACGTTTTGTCCGCTTTATGTTGTTCTGCCCAGAGGTCAAAGGTGTCTTTGGCCTGTCTCCATTTTTGTATGTTCTCTGTGGTGCGGTTTAATGTGAGCTGTTCATGTGCCAAGCGTAGGGTTTCGCTTGACTCAGTATATTGTTGCTTGGCTCTTTTTTTAAACTGTGTTGTGTATGAGATTATTTTACCCCGTAGAAAGGCCTTGCCTGCTTCCCAGAATAGGTTAGGGTCTGTAATGTGAGCTCCATTAGTGGAGATGTATTCCTCCCAGGCACAATATAGTGTATGTTGAAAGTCCTCATTGCCGACTAAATAGGAGGGGAAGCGCCAGGTAGGAGAGGGAGAGGAGCGAGCTGTTTGGGTTAGATGAACCACTATTGGGCTATGGTCTGAGATCACAGCGTCTTGTATGTCTGGTGCGTTTATTATGGAGCTTAGGGCGGGGGAGGCAAAGAAATAGTCTATACGTGAAAACGTATTGTGCGGGGGCGAAAAAAAGGTGTATTCCCGATCCGTTGGGTGCATTAAGCACCAGACATCCACAAAGTGCATGGAGGCAACGGCTTGTGACAGTAGGGTAGATGCAGATGATGAGGGGGTATGGGTGTGTGATCTATGTGTAGAGGAACCTGTGCGATCAGCTAGGGAGGACATGACTGAATTAAAATCCCCACCCAATAGGTGTAGCGTCTCTGGTGTGGTTAGCACCCATTGCACTAGGTCCTGAAAGAAGAAGGTGTCAGGAGAATTGGGAGCATAGATGTTGGTAAGTGCTACAGGTTTGTCATCTATAGTCAGATGTAGAGTCAGTTTCCGTCCTTCCGAGTCAGTCTTGACGTCTCTGACAGTGTGCTGTAGATTCTTGTGCAGAAGGATTGCAACACCCGCTTTACGGCCTACTGCTGGCGAGCCATAAACAGAGCCCACCCACAATTTACGAAGACGCTGTAGGTCGTCTGCAGCCAGATGCATCTCCTGAAGTAGAGCCACATCTGCCCTGAGACGACGCAAGTGTCTGAGGATAGACATACGTTTGTTTGGGGAGCGGAGCCCCTTAACATTCCACGAGACAAACTTTAGGTGACTCCCAAGTGCAGACTGTGACATAGTTGATATTTAAAAGCGTTTTGGTTGAGGGGTTTGTATAAGGACCCCTTTGTAGATGTGCTATCTACTTTTTGAGAGCCATCAAAGCGCCTCAGATCCCCTGAAGACATATGAACTAAGCTGGCAAACATGAACTTAAACTTCTCTAAGCAACAACAAATTATAAACATTAATAAGGCAGTATATCGTATAAGGAAATACATAACGTGCGTTGTGGACTTCACTTTTTTCCACATGAGGTCTCACCTATCTAGTTAGCAGAGCTCCCATCGATTGCAAGCTCCTCACTTAGGGGCAGGGTGGTAGCAACGGGGGGTGGGGATAGGGATTTTAGGGGAGAGGAAAGATGGATAGGGGGGGGGTACAGGATAGGAAGGGAAAGTAGTCCAGGGGGGGATCCCCTGAGGAGGTAGTGCAGGTTGAAGCAATCGATGGTGAGGTATGCCAAGCTCAGGGGAGGGCCCCCCTCTTAAAATTAGGCATAAACAGACCAGCAAATAGAAAATACAAGAGATTACAACATTGCATGTGTCCCTGAAAAGGAAAGTTTCCCAGGTATTGGGGGACTATCTCTGTTATTGAGTTCCATGACCATAACAGTATGGCTGCATAACTTTTAGCTGCGTACTTTTCAGCTACAGGTTGGGAGGGGTAGTGCTCCACAAGGAGCATGTACGGCAGTTTATACGGTCATCATCAATAGCATCCTCCTCGTAATAATAAAACATTTTAAGAGAAAAAAAAAGGGTATGAGATGGGTTGATACTACCCGTTAGAAGATGGCGATGTGAAAAAGGTGGTGATGTGGAGTCCTTCGACGATTCCTTCAACGATTCTCAGAGCGGTCTTCCTGGTTGGTGGAGCGGCTGCGCTTGTATGGAGGTTTGGTCGGGCTTCGGGGGTGTTTGGGGGGTCCATATGTATGCTGTGAAGATGACGATGGAGATCCCTCTGTCGCGGCGCTGTGTTCCATTTCGGAGCTTCTGTTGGTTAGGTAGGTTTCCGCCTCTTCAGGTGTGTGAAAGGTGAGTTGCTCCCCTTCAGGTGTTTGAACGCGGAGGACAGCTGGATAGGCTAGGGAGAATCGGGTTTGGGTGCGGTGCAGAGTGGAACATACCGAGGAGAATGCCTTGCGTTGTTTCATTACCTCTATGGAATAGTCCGCGAAAAGCAGCAGTTTCGCACCATCTACCACCAGTGAGCGCGTGCGGTGAAATTTTTGCATTATGGCGTTTTTGTCGGCGTAGTTTAAGTATTTTACTATCACATGCCGAGGTTTAGCGCGCGTGTCAGAATATTGACCCATACGGTGTGCTCGTTCAACAGTGCATGGTATGCGGAGGCCAAGTTGCTCTGGGATGGTTTTCGCACATATGTTTGTGAGGTGGGAGGCTGGGATCGACTCTGGTAAGCCAATGATGCGTAGGTTGTTCCTCCTTGAACGATTTTCCAAATCGTCCAGCTTGTCCCATATGTCTCTATATGAAGCATTGATACGTGCAAGTGCTGCAGATGAGGCTGTGTAGTCATCTTCAATTATAGAAATCCTTTCCTCTACCTGCGTAATGCGCTGGGCCTGAGCCTGGAGCTCTATGTGTAGCTGTTCCAGCCCTCTGTGTACCGCTGCGTCCACAGTGGCTGTTAGTGATGGCCCCAGTAGTTGTACTACAGCCTGGGCAATGTTGGCAGGGGATGCGGGGTCAGCTTCTGCCATTGCAGGGGCAGGGGGAGGTTGTGGCTGCTGCTGAGGCCGCTCTGCTGTGTCCGGAGCGGCCGCCATCTTGGCTGTGTCAGCCGCTATGTCTCCCGCCGGCGGAGCTGTGGAGGGGGGCGAGGACAGCGCCTGAGCGTAGGATCGCTCCATGAAGCGGTCCATGTCTGCCTGAGATGGAGCAGAGACAGTAGGGGTTTCCCCCGGTGCTGTGGCTGGCTTAAATGCCGGTTATGTGAGGAGCTGTGCGGGAGCTGGAGCTGCTCACCTCCTCTTCATGTGGCGCCAGAACCGGAAGTCCTAAGAGTTAAAACGGTCGTTTTTAAAACATTTTTTTGCATTGATCCATGTCCCCTGGGGCAGGACCCAGGTCCCCAAACACTTTTTATGATAATACCATGCATATAAGCCTTTAAAATTAGCACTTTTGATTTCTCCCATAGACTTTTAAAGGGTGTTCCGCGGCTTTCGAATTTGCTGCGAACACCCCAAATTGTTCGCTGTTCGGCGAACCTGCGAACAGCCGATGTTCAAGTCGAACTCGAAGCTCATCCCTACTGTTGGGTCTATGGGACAAAAAAATGAATATATAATTCTCTTCAATGGATCACACATGCATTTGGCAATTTTACCAGTGCTAGAAATATAAAGTTAGCTGTTAATTGGACCCTGGTGCTTAGTGAAAAATACATATTTTAACAAAGGATAACATCACTGTTTCATCCCAAAAAAGTGTTACTTTTTTATTTTATTAGCTTACTTCTGGTGTTTGCTTTTTTCAGTTATCCATATAATTTTAATCATAATCATTACATCTCCACAAACCTGATAATACATTTCAGTAGCTGTTACCACATATTTGCTGCACTGCTGGAGATGTAGTTTTAATTTAACAGCTTGCTGAAATCCAGGGTGTCTTTCATATCCAATAAATATTCTTCCAACTCTATAACAAGCCTCTCAGTGAGGTTAAACCAGCAATTTTCTCCCCAGTGATTATATCTTGTCCATCAACTGAATGGGGATATAATTACAGTATTATATATGCACAGAGGACCAAATATGTTAAGAAATAATAGCTAGCCAAGCGAGATTACATTGCTCAATACTTCAATAAACAGACATTACAAATAATATAGCATCCCTAGATAACATAATTCAGATTGGTAGGCTTTCAGTTATGTTACATGTTCCTTGTTCACCATTAGTTATATGTAGCATACAAACATTTAGTGGATGTAGCAACTTCTACATTCTTGTAAATATGTTCATATAATTATCTTCTTACCACTGGATATAAATCGTATTGCTAACTAGTATGGCAATACCTCTATACATTTTGCAGTTACTATAGAATGCCTATATCTTGATCAATAGTTACATAGTTAGTAAGGTTGAATAAAGACACCAGTCCATCCAGTTCAACCTGAGTGAGTGTGGGTGCATGTCTACAATTATCCCTATTTATTTAAGGTACCTATATAGTGCCGTCAATTTACGCAGCACTCCACACATACATCGGTCCCTACCCTCAAGGAGCCCACAATCCAAGGTCCCCAACTCACATTCATATACTAGGGCCAATTTTGGACAGAAGACAATGTCTTTGGAGTGTGGGAGGAAACCGGAGTACCTGAATGAAACTCACGCAGGCACAGGGAGAACATGCAAACTCCAGGCAGGTAGTGTCGTTTTTGGGATTCAAACCAGTGACCCTTTTTACTGCTAGGTGAGAGTGCTACCCACTACACCACTTGGCCGCCCGTAATCAATCTCAGGGTTGTGTTAAGTCATCAATGTAAAGATGCTGCACCTTGACAAAGGCTACACCCCTTTTGACTACATGCTACTGAAGACAGTATGCCACCTGCCATAGATTCAGAACTCTCGTTGGCTTCATGGCCTACCAATTAGAAGCCTACAAGTTTATGCTTACCTCAGTTACAGTGAGCCTATTGCCTTTAATCTCCATAAACTAATTCTCAGTTTGGGGTGAAAAACAAAAACGTAGGTTTGTAAATTAAGCTCTAGGACTTCAGCTAAAATATAGCTAAACAAAATTTAGATCCCCAAACATGATATAAATAGCAGAGAAAGCCATTTTCTGGGTAAAACCAGAAATCCTGATAACATAACAATGAATTTTCTAGAAACATAATTATTCTGAGACCTTGGGGTTAATTTACTAAAACTGGAGTGCAAAATCTGTCGCAGTTCTGCATAGAAACCAAGCAGCTTCTAGGTTTTATAGCCAGAACTTAATTGAACAAGCAGACATTCGAAGCTGATTGGCTACCATGCACAGCTGCACCAGATTTTGCATCCTCCAGTTTGAGTAAATCAACCCCCATGGATGAGTAACATTTATAACTTACAGTTAGGTGAATTGTTAGTTTAGTGGCCTTGACATTTAAGGATTCAGGGCACAGGAACACTGTAGGCTGTTATTTGGAAAATTTTACTGATTAGCCATTAGATTTTACTTTTTTTTTCTAACCAATTATTTTTCCTTTTTGCCTTCTTATTTCCTAACATGAGATAGTGAATTGTGTGTCCATTACAATTGCCAGTAGAATGAGAAATGATAGTGCACTGTGTTTCTCATTATGCTGCACTCTATTAACAGAATGGATTTGATTGCTCTCTAACAACAAATAGCTATGCTCTCCTTATCATGTGTTTGATAGCATTTACCCCATGCTGTCAAAATCTATTATTTTTAGGCAAATGAATTGCTATTTATTGTTTTAACCTCTTCTTATACCAAGCTGCATTTTATGCCAAGCTGACAGAGAACATGCAGCTTGGCACCAGCTAGATGTGCTTCAGCTTGCTAGCACGCACTTTAACTGTCGGAGATTTGGTAAGTAGAAGCAGTATGATATCACTAATGCATTAGAAGGTCTTTGAGTCAATTTTTCTGTACAGTAAGTCAAAGTGGAACTAAACCTATCAGCCAACTCCTATGATGCTGCACATGTGATCAGTTATGGCACCAGCCTTTTGATGGCTTACCAGTTTGGATGACAGCACAGCCAATGCGACAGTTACATTACATACAAAGTAACTCTTTTTTGAACCTGTTAAATTGAAGGGTTTAGTTCTGCTTTAAGTTCTAAATACTGAGTAGGTTGAGATGATTTGTACAGGAAACCAAAACTTTAGTAAATCTACAGAGTCCATATCCATCATAGGTGTGGTTCTCGTTAGGCTTTCTCCTGGGATGTTGTTCCTTCCTTTCACCTTGGAGTAGCAGGTCTTTATACCTAGGGCTATTTAGAATATGTTTGGTCCAAAGTATATCCTAGTAAACTCAAGAAATAGTTATGAACTGTAATTTATAATCTTGACTTCTTCAGGGTTTCCAAGGAAAAACTGGTCCCCCAGGTCCTGGAGGTGTTGTAGGTCCACAGGTGGGTATCAATCATTTCCTTATCTTATTGCCTCTCTTTGCTTTCATGTTCCTTTTTACATTAAAACATTTCTTGAATACTTTTCATTTCAATAAATTACCAAATTTCTAACACATTTTGAACTTGCTTTTTACTAACATTTAATGTCAGCTTCTATCCATTATCACTTGATTCCAAAGTGATAATTGATAATATTTATCATGATACAACAAATCAGACTAATGCATTTGTTACATTTGTTTGCAGGGTCCAACTGGAGAAACTGGTCCTATTGGTGAGAGAGGTCATCCTGGACCTCCTGGCCCACCTGGAGAACAAGGCTTACCTGGACCAGCTGGAAAAGAGGGTGCAAAGGTTGGTTTGTGCTTCTTGTGAAACAAAGCTATGGAATTTTCTGCCCCATTATGTATTAATTGTGTATAATGGTTAGTAAAATTTATTTTACAATAATGTATTCTGTGTTGGGTGATATAATTTTGTACATAATATTTTTTATAAAACCAGAATGCTTTGATAGATAATGTGGCTGTAGGTTGCATAGCTGACAAAACTAAGATGTATCAATGTTATTCAAAATATTCCTTGATTAACAGGGAGATCCTGGTCCTCAAGGTGTCACGGGTAAAGATGGTCCACCAGGTCTTCGTGGATTCCCTGGAGAGAGAGGTCTTCCTGGAGCCCAGGTAATAAAGTGCACCATAACATAGAAAAGGGGTATAAAATGGAAGATGGATCATAGAAAGGTCAAATTCAGCTACATCTTTGTTTGTAGCGACTTTACAGTTTAGAAGATTTTCAAGTATAATACCTTTATAATGCTGGACCCTTATTTAAGAGAGTACTTTGACTCAGTGAGCATGTTGATATTGTGCATACAGCAATGACCTTATTTATTACAGACAGCTGTTTGTGCTATGCTATTAGTCTTTGTTATCATGCAGTAGTTTCAGTTGCCTACTTCTGACCTTAGCACAGTTTGGAAAATTGTTTATGTATTCTAGCAATGAAGAATCTGTTGTGTAGGCATTGGGGGCTCAGCTTAAGTCATTTGGGCTACAACTGGAGCTTGAGATCCAATAGTTTTAGACTAGGATAGTTGAAGTTGCATCCCATAGTTTCACTTGCAACATTCGGAATTACGTAACATGGTTTACTAAGCAGTGCCTGATATGTGACCCTTATATGTGTGCTTTATTAATTATAGGTAATGACATTCCTATGCATTATTTTGTGTGACGTCATCAGTATTATTTTTTTGTTTATTAAGGAGAAATTTAATTTACCAAAAAATTCTAGCAACCAAAAAAAACCCTGCTAAATAAACACAGAACTAGAATGTTAAGTTATCTGCCACTGATGATGTATGAGATCCCAAATACAAAATGAAAAACATGTTTCACATGCTATCGATCAACAGGTGCTGCAGATTATGTTCAATAAAATGAAAAATATTATGTATATATTTGGATATGCGTATATAACATTTATTGTGCTGTCAACTCATGGTTGGCAGATTGAATTTTAATGGCCCAATGACTGGGAAGGATAGGGCTACACTTGGAGGCATAAATGTTGCAAATGCTTGTTAAGACACACCCTGATTTTTCAGCTTGTTGATAGACTACTGTGCAAGACAAGTAGGCTACTAGGGATGACATTTTCCTATTCTTATGAAAAAAAGTAGAGGGAGCATTTAACTATGCATGTGCTACTTCTGTTAATTGGAAGTATGAGCTACAATGATTTGTGTGTTAGCAGACTTGAGGATGGGAATGAGAGCAGATAAAAAATCAAATAAGTGTTTTTTAAAAATATTAATGACTATTTAGTTACTTATATGATTTAAAGTCATCATTGTAGACATTCTGTAGACACAGCAAGGAACAGATTTTATCTATATGCCCATTAATTTAATGTTATTGTGTATATGACTACATATTTTGTGGCCATATAATTTTATACACATCAAATAATGAAAATAACATAAATAACTGAACATGCCACTATTAATATGTTCATTAACTGACTTTTTTACTTGAATATTTAAAATAAAATAATGAAACAAGGAAGAATCTGCATCCTCGTGCCTTGCTGTGACTTTCCACAAATCTACTCCTGGTCATTGTAAAGGAAATTACTACTGTAGAAATGCAGCAACATTATTTATTATCTTTTAACAGTTTCCAGGTGCATTCAGAGAACAACATTTTACCAAAAGGAAAACACTGTACAGTTAAATATATAGTGGCAAATACATATATTCTTCTTTTTGTACACTGGCAGGGGTTTTGCAAAATGAAATTTCTGTTTTAGTCAGGTAAATATAAAATACTGCATACAATTATTATGTAGTCTTCTGTGCAGCCAGCAGGTGGTGCTGTATTCTGCTATTCACATGTGAAGCATTACCAATCTCAGCTGTGCTGAAAGAAGTCTGTTTTCTCATTACAGCTGTGACTCTTTTCATATCAGATAGAGGTTTTAACTAGTCAAAGGGAGCCTCAAAGCAATCTTCCTCTGCCTTACTATTTCCTTAGCTAACCCATAGTGCTATAGTGTTATGAACACCTTTTGTCAAATATTAACTGTTTGGATATTGTATAAAATGAATATTAAACAACAATTTAAAATGTTCAAAATTAAACAATATGCAGTGCAGTTGCTTAGTTGTTAGGGGGTTCCTGGGTCATGTATTCTCCCTATGCTTGTGTGAGTTTCCTCCCACAATCAAAGACATGCTGGTAGGTTAACTGGCTCCTTTCTAAGTTAATCATTGTATGTTTATGCATGTGAGAAAGGAACCTTAGATTGCAAGCTTCTTGAGGGCAGGGACTGATGGTAATGTAAAGTATGTTAAAGCACTGTGTAGTTTGTTGGTGATATATAAAAATCTGTAATAAATAAAAAACAGCTAAAATAGAATTGGCCTATACCCATTATAGTTACACTTTTAAACATTCACATATTCCCTATCTAGACATGCTAGAGTTTATTGTTTATATCACATCACTTCACTTTTAGATAGAAATATTTTTTTGCATATCTAGTTGATTTTAGATAACTCCCATTTCCCTTTTTTGTTACAGGGTCCTGGAGGATTGAAAGGTGGAGAAGGTCCACAGGGTCCACCTGGACCAATTGTAAGTACTACTTTCTTTGTGATCAGTGAAGCATATGGTAATTGATTTTAACTTACAAAAATTCACACATATTTAATAGATGGCATAGCTTCTATTTTAGTACATGGCAACAAAAAAACTGTGATGACAAACCATTCCAACCATACCTGTATCAGCATGTACCAATTTGATCTTAGGATGTTGTGGAAGATAAGAGAAGATGGTCTGTGGCCACGCCACATGTTCTGAAGCTGCTGAATGTCATCACCTTACTTCACTAGATCGCTGGCTTCATTAGCAGGCATAGCTATATGACATCTTATGGTTATTTTTATTATATACATGGTAGAATCCTGGATAATTTATGGTACATTTTGATACAGAGGTTTTACCATTAACCAGTCAATGAAACACAGCTGTATTTGTTATTTTTTTAAACGTAAAGCATATGCACCACATGAAAGTTATGGAGAGATTTCAGTCTGCTTTGTATCTCTAGATTCAGATAATTGTTATGTGGTCAGGTGGCTAATCAAAGAGCTTCATATTTAAATTTGGCCAAATGTTAAACTTGTTAAAATGTTCAGCTTCATCTATGAAAGAAATTAGCTAGATAAACCAAAGTTAGCGTATTTCATACAGCTAAATGAAAGTAAAAAAAGGACATGAAAGAATTTTTTTGTTTAGGAGTTTTTGTTGAGCTATAATTATTAGAGATAAAAGGACTATTCTGAAAATGGTGGTAAAAGTTAAGAAAATAATTACATATTTAAAAAAAAATAGAAAAACGAGTCTTCCAAATATACATAGACAAACTTACTAATACACCCTGTAAAGCCAATAATACATTATATGTAAGCTACAACAAAATAGTCTAAAGGATGAAGCAAGACATTGTCTGGGCAATAAATCAAGGCCCAAAGGATTTTCAGTCATAGTAGATATTCCAGGATAAAGAAGTGTCCTGTGACTGAAGGTTAACAATATAGTCTGCTAAACTGACAAAAAACAATAGCTACTTAACATATTTAAACAAAGGCTGTACTAAGTGAATAGGTAGACTGCCATTGCTGAATGATCCTGAGAAAAGCTAGATCCCTGACTGTCATGCTGATCTAATGGTTTCAATACATTCTGACTCACTTAACAGCAAGAAACATGCAAATTAGGATGACCCTGACTTCACTTTGCTTGCTGCATGCCTGGTCCAAGTCAGTGAATCATAAAATATTGAAGCCAGAGAAAGCCAGACAAGCAGTATTTTAAAAAAAAGTACAACAGTGGTGGTCCCTTTACTTCCCCCCAGCACAGGATTTCCTTAAAGTAGAATCAAAGTTTTTCCAAAGTCAGAAGGATTTTACCTTCATGCTTTACCTGCATTAAAGTAAAACACCTTCCACTATTTGTTACATTAATCTCCCAAATACTTACCTTCCCGTCTGTAACAGTGTTGGTTCTCTCTCTCCCCTCTCACAGGCTCAAAGACAGAAACAGGAGCCATTGGCTCCTGCAAATTAAATGCTGTGAGGAGGAAGCAGGGGAAGGGCTGAGCTGCACTGTGTTTGTCAATAGACACACACAGTCAGGCTTGGGAGTGAGCCTGCAGGTGTGCCACCATAGGAAGTGGCTTCCTATGGGGGCACACTGAGAAGAGGAGGAGCAGAGAGCAAAGGCAGAGGACCCCAGAAGAGAAGGTTTGAGCCCGCTCTGTGCAACAATACCATCCCACAGAGCAGGGAAGTATAACATAAAATATATATATATATATATATATATATATATATAGATAGCTATATATATATATATATAGCTATCTATATATATATATATATAGATAGCTATATATATATATATATAGATATCTATATATATATATGCATTTAAAGTAACTTTTATTCAAAATCTTTACGGGAATAAAGTACGGGAGGGTTATGTTTTTTCTGCCAACTGTGTCCTATTAGGGATATTCCCCTTCACTTCCTTCCCTGTAGCCAAAACAGGAAATTTTAGAAAATCCCTCCTTAATGAAGAAATCCCTGGTTAACACCAACTGGAACTAGTGTCCCCATTGGAAGATGTCCCCTCTATTCCATTCTGGTGCCAACCCAAAGGATTTTCTTTCATTTTCTCTCTTGGTGATAACAGTAAACAAGACAAACAAAGAGGGAGAGTCTCTTTAAGAAAGGCACAGACAGCAATAACAATCTGATCCTTACCCACTCTATCCTATTCCTCTACTAAAAAAGTTTTGCCTTTGGTTATACTTTAACCTCCCTGGCGGTATGATTATTTCGGATTTTAGGTGCTGAAAGCGGTACAATTATTTTGCATGGAAATTTGGCATTTTATATTGTAGGCCTGTAATTCTTAACAATAACACACTTAAATCTGTCCAAACAAGAGTCTAGTAGATATCCCAGGTATGATGAAGTTTGAAACACAAAAACATAAATTATAATATAATAAATAAATATAAATAATTAAAAAAAAAATAATATAATAATAATAAAATAAATTTCCCCCACGATTCACTATCGCTCAATTCTGCAAGTGTTCTAATTTACTATCGCTGTTTTCTAGCTGATCTAAAGCCACTTTTGACATAAAGGGACACTTTTTGGTTGCTATGGACAATCTCCAGTTTCCAGGCAGAAAGAACAGTATATATAACATAAAACTGCATGCAGGGCATGGGCCAAAGCACTGGGGACAAAAGGGATGTGAAATAATTTCATACGGTACTGTAATCTGTAAGATTACAGTACTGTATGTGTTATGGTTTTTACATTTTTTTGAATTTGCCGCCAGGCTCCGCCCCCATGCGTCGCACCGCTCGCAGGGAACGGAGAGGCTTCGGAGGAGACAGAGCCCACGGACACTGTGGGGGACATTGCAGGATCCTGGGGACAAGGTAAGTAATGCTGCACCAGGATCCTGCAATGTAATCCCGAGTGTGGCTCGGGGGTTACTGCTAATGGGACTGAAATTTAACCCCGAGCCACACTTGGGATTACCGTCAGGGAGGCTACGATACTAATTAGCCTTGCAAATAGTTGCACAAATGACAATGCAAAAAAATCAGCTGACAGTGTACACTTATGAAATATTTGAATAACTGACGGTCTTAATTTTATCCTCTAGGGTTCTGCTGGAGAAAGAGGAGCTGCAGGCGCTGCTGGACCAATTGGTCTACCAGGAAGACCTGGTCCTCAGGGCCCACCGGGACCAGCAGGAGAGAAAGGAGCTCCTGTGAGTATTTCATTTTACTCAAAAAGTCAGCAAGTAATACTAAACTGCACCCAACACATTTGTTGAAACAGAATTGTGTTTAAAATGTGATATTTATTTTAGTTCTGTATATGATATCCCAAACTCTTATAATGTCTACGGGTAATTACGCTGGCCAGGTATGAATGGCAGGTTATTTGGTTTGACTGCACATACCTCCAACGGCTTACAGCACCTCCCCCCTTTCCTTCCCATTCTGCAGAAATGATGGGCCACTATAATTGGGTAAAGCTCCAGGACTTCCCTTCCACCATACATTAATATTGGCCCATCGCTATTATGGACTTTCTCAATGCATCAACAGGTCACAAGGCTCTCTGCTATTTACTGTTACTTTTTTACTGTCCCATTTGCTCGAACAAAGTAATGAAGGTTCTGGATAAGTTGTAAGTAATTCTGATTGGAGCTAAAGGGCAAAGGACCCTCCTCCCACCTCCACTTAACAGCAGCTAGGGAAGTTGCAAAATTAGGCTAAGTTCCCACTGGCATTAAAAGCAGGCATTTGAGGGGCAATAAAAATGCCCCTCAAATGCCTATGCAAATGGTACAATGGACAGCGCACAGTGCTGTTTACATTATCAAAACATGAAGTATTAGCATCGCTTTGCTTCAAAAATGAAGCCTCCTGTCGAGTCAGGAGGCGTTGTAAGTTTAACATTAGATGAATCTGTTATTTTCCCTTATTGACAAAATACTGGATGTTTTTAATCCTTCCCCATGTTTCAACAAAAATTGTTTCTTTTTTTAGATTTTATTTCTCCATTGAATCTGAATTCTACATCACTTGCTGTCCCTGTGACGGCAGCCTGAAGTGAGAGGAAATCTCCCCAGTGCAGACCCCACCACCACCACCAATAGAACCTTACAAAAAATTTAACCCCTTTGCAAACCAATAAAGTAATGCAAGGGATCATTTGTTATTTTTCAACTGAAATTATTTCAGTTCTTAAACAAGCCCTTTTGTGTCACCCATAAACATTGATGGGCTTGAAGCTGATACATACTCTTTCTGGCATATGCTGAGCATGTTTGAGATGAAGAGTTAAAATTTCAGCTAGACACATATTTTATTCTAAGACAACATTTGTACATTGTAAACCTGTGCAAAAGCTAAAGTAATATTCTCAGATGATTAAGAGTTGTACTGCATGTCCATAAACTGAAAAGCCAATTTCTTCCACATACAGTTGTCCTTCATGCTAGTTCCAGCTCCTGGTGACCTTGTTTATTGTGTTTTTAGCTTCTGGATTTTTTCACTTATTCGGCTATAGAATCCAAATAAGTTTGGAAGATCTTAAAAACCCTGTAGGCAGAAAATCCACAGGATTGTTATTCAAAAAGAGTGCCAGAAGGTGACACAGAATTTATTATAGTGCTTGTACCTCCCGAGAGCTCATGTGCCATACCCACTGCCTTTGAGTGAAGATATAGGATGGGGGAAACTTGTTGCATATATTAATGGTTTAAATTAAGTGTCTGTGATAGCTGAGATGCTCATGCTGTATATTGGCACTGAGATATGACAACAGTGGGCAAGGACGACAGATTTACTCAGTACAGAGCCAAATAGCAACATGGGAGCACAAATAGTAGTTACAATAAAATAAATTATGCGCAGTGCGATCTGAACAAAGCATAAATATTCCATGAAAACAATAATATACTGTATATACTGGTAAGAAACATTGCCGTTTGTTAAAATGCAAAATGTTAGAACAGTACAGGAAAATCAAACATTGTTTTATGAGTGTGGCAATACAATTGTTTGTTATGTTGCCAGAGTAAGATATATTACCTGTACAGCTTATGCTATTATATGGGTTCCACAAAGTACAAGATAGCCCCAAATGCCTATTAGAGGTGTTACTTGTGAGTTTATTTGGAGTGCTTATCAGTCAGTCAGTGGTGACTCAGTCAGTCAGTGGTATATCCCTATATAGAGGCATGATATGCATCTATGAAGTTTATGATTCTTAGCAGAATTGTACACTGATCAGGTAGCACCTTGATAGACTCTCTAAAAGATGTGTGTGAATAATGTAGCCAACTGTCCAGTTTTCAAAACTATGGATATTGAGTCTGCTTTTTGATTTAAACACAGGTTGTGTGGGCCCTTTTTGAAGTCCAGTACTTTCAGACTCTATTGTCATGTACCTATGGCCTTCCCCTTGTAGCTCTATCTTGAGCAGCAGCTCACTCACTCAGCGGGTCCCTTGTAAACATCTATGGCCAAACTCTACAGTGGTTTGCTCACTAATTCTAGGACAGAGTGAGTCCTGTACCTTGCTATTAAAAATAAATAAAGAACCGCGCTACGTGCATAGGTGTGAAAACATAAAGCAAAATGAATCGTGAGTGACCAAATTTGTGAAAATCCTGCTGCTAAACACTAAAACCTCGATATAAGGCAAAGATCAAATACACAACAATCAGTGTAGCGCTGGACAAAAAAATGTGACTAGTGCCAAATAAGCTATTGCTAAGATATAATGCCAAATAAACAGTATAAACACACATAAATAATCATCTGAGGCTTATATCAATATATAGTGCATAGTGAAATTCTTATGAATGATATTCCTTATAAACATGGGTTCATGCCCAGATTAGTATATGTGAAAAAGTGAATATATAACACAAATAGTGAAAAATAAAAAATAAAAAATAAAATAAAAAGTTCAAAAAAATGTGTCCCATATAACAATGTGTTAATTCCAGAGGAAATCCAAAAAAAGCTGTGTTACAGGGTTCGGGAATACTTGATCCACCTTTCGTGTAGCCCACCACCAAATGATAGAAATGAAGGCTTACCGAAAAGCCTGCGACTGCCCTTACTCAGGGGGGTCAAAACAGGCTTAGTTGTGGAAATATCCAGAGATAATGAAGCCTCCGAGTTCTCTCTCACCTCATCAGATAGGCAGCCCACAGCAACGGGGACCCCGATGTAGAAGTATGCTCATAAGGATTCCTTCAATATTTCATCTCAGACAAGGTCAGGTTTAAATAAGCCACAGCTCCCTTGCCTTTTCAATCTGTAGCCGCTGTATTTTTCTGAAAATGCAATGCAATATGGCTACCTGGAGGTATTCTGTACACACATTATTTCCTGCTTGTGTGATTGGCTCACCAATTTTCCCAGAAGTCTGCACTAGGATACAAGTCAGATGCACCAGATTCTGAGTGCTCCAGTTTTAGTAAATCCTCCCTGTATCTCTCTATGAGAAATGCAGCTTGTGTCTTTGGGCCCTATACTACGAGAGCTTACGAGCCTTCCAGGGGATGCCTGAAATCTGACTTGTATCCTAGTGCAGACTTCTGGGAAAATTGGTGAGCCAATCACACAAGCAGGAAATAATGTGTGTACAGAATACCTCCAGGTAGCCATATTGCATTGCATTTTCAGAAAAATACAGCGTCTACAGATTGAAAAGGCAAGGGAGCTGTGGCTTATTTGCACCTGACCTTGTCTGAGATGAAATATTGAAGGAATCCTTATGAGCATACTTCTACATCGGGGTCCCCGTTGCTGTGGGCTGCCTATCTGATGAGGTGAGAGAGAACTCGGAGGCTTCATTATCTCTGGATATTTCCACAACTAAGCCTGTTTTGACCCCCCTGAGTAAGGGCGGTCGCAGGCTTTTCGGTAAGCCTTCATTTCTATCATTTGGTGGTGGGCTACACGAGAGGTGGATCAAGTATTCCCGAACCCTGTAACACAGCTTTTTTTGGATTTCCTCTGGAATTAACACATTGTTATATGGGACACATTTTTTTGAACTTTTTATTTTATTTTTTATTTTTTATTTTTCACTATTTGTGTTATATATTCACTTTTTCACATATACTAATCTGGGCATGAACCCATGTTTATAAGGAATATCATTCATAAGAATTTCACTATGCACTATATATTGATATAAGCCTCAGATGATTATTTATGTGTGTTTATACTGTTTATTTGGCATTATATCTTAGCAATAGCTTATTTGGCACTAGTCACATTTTTTTGTCCAGCGCTACACTGATTGTTGTGTATCTGTACCTTGCTATTGCCTGCTTGTGTCTACCTCTTTGGTCAAAATTATTACATTTATTAGGTCAACACAATTTTCTTTTTCTTTTAAATGTATTTCTGTTGATAAATTATTAATTCCCATGGATGGTTTATATTTGATTCTGAAAGCTTAACATTCTGCAATGTTTTTTTCTTAAACTCAGGAACATTTCTTCTCATTTCCAAAAAGGAACACAGCTTATTTGGCTGCATAACAAAATAGATGGTGTGAAAGGAGTTACATTAAAAGGTTTTATATTTCAAAGATGTGCTAATTAGTTGAATTAGTGTGAATTTTTGTAAAGATAAATATTATAGCATTCAATTTTTAGGTAAAGTTGCAGGTATTTTTTTAACAAAACAACCGTATGTTTGTATATGTTAATAAATGGCAAGTTTATATAGTATATACAGTACTTGTAATCAAAAGATAAAATTAGGTTGATTTATTAAGACAGCATCAAAAAGCTTAGAGTTCAAATTTTCTGTTCTACTATGCCAATTACACTTTTTGAGCCTCACTAATTTTTTTTAAGCAACACCCTTCCTTCCCATTAGGCTTTCCATTAACCAAAACATGGTAACCCTCTGAGTAAGTAGGGCCAGTTTTAGAAGGAATGTGACCCTGGGCAGAAAAAACATGTACTCCTATACTAGTCTGTAGTAAACTCAGTGCTTTATTACCAGGTGTTCCAAATTAGCAAAGCTACAGCAACTATAGCCAGAAAGATACCTTACTGTCAGAAAGTCACTATAGTCCTATAGTAATGTCATGTCACCAGAATGGGTAACACTGTTTAGAATAAGGGGTACAAAATACCCACACAATTACTGCGGTGCTAAAATAATTTTATCCTTGAATTGTTGCTATGAAGCTAGTTACTTATAACACTGCCATGAATGGCTTTTAGCCCTCATGCACACAGGCTGTTAAAAAAATGTTATGAAAACGCCAGTATCTTTGCAGTGATTTTTTTTAACTTTTTTCAGCTTTTTTCAGCGTTTTTGCAATAGCGTTTTTTAGCGTTTTTAATCTTTTCTGAGCGTTTTTCCGCGTTAGCTTTTTTGAGCGTTTTTTTTTTTTTTCAAATTTTTTTTTTTTTTTTTTTTTTTTTTTCAATGGATCAAAAACGCTAAAAAACTTTGGTGAATGACGTTTTTGAGCGTTTTTCAGCGTTTTTCAGCGTTAGAGCGTTTTTACAGCTGAAAAACGTCTTTCAGAACCCACTGGTCCTGGGTTTTTTTTACAGCTTAAAAACGCCTATGCCACTTGCAGCTCAAAAACGCATAGGTGGGCATGAAGCCATAGACTAACATAGACAGGCCTTTTTAAGCTGCAAAAAAAAGCTCAAAAAAGCAGCTGTAAAAACGTCCGTGTGCATGAGGACTTAGGCACCATCCCATCATGGCAGCTTTACCAAATCTTAGCTTTTTGACATCATATGCACCTCACTATCTTATATTTATGCTGTGTGATGACTGGGCATTAGAGTGACCTTTACTTGCAGTCATAGGTGTGCACAGACTATTGCATTAGGGTGTGCACCCCAAAGCTAAAACACACATGACTTTTTCTGCAGCCTTAGCTGCACGGGGGAGTGAATGTATGGAAAGTGCTCTGTGCTGAGCGGCATCCTGTTCATTCACAAACTGAAGCACATTAAACACAGTTTACTATGCTTTAGTTATGAATGAACACAATAAGTAAGTGTGTTCACTGTGTTCATTTAGAAAAGGAAGGGAGTCAGCAAATTACATTTTGACTATCCCTTTCCTCCGCTATCCATCCCCTGCAGCAGAGGAGGGAAGAGGAGGGAAGCCAGCAGCACTGCAAGGGGGCAGGGGTGGAGGGCAACATGGGGGGAAGCCTGGGCAGTAGGGGTAGTCAGCACCACACCTGACACCCCTCCCCCCACCTATGCTTGGAGTCAGTCTCGAGCTATGTGACCACTCAGCACACATATCTGTCCTCGAAATTGTGCTTCAGGGGAAATATCTGACATATATCTGTTATGTGACAAAACTAAACCATGCCTTTCGTTTTTCTGTACAGAGGGTCCTCAGAAGTCTTTGTTGTGACATAGCTGCTGCCTTGGCTGGGGTGGATATGCTATTAATACTGATTATATTATACCAATTATACTGATTATACTAGAGGACCGATCTCCATTCAAAATCGAAGTATGGGGAAGCCCCATGGTATGCTATGTAGTAAAAATTTAAGGGGTCTGAATGGAGGGCTAGCTGCGGAGGTAGCATAGTAAATAGTAGGTCAGAACTGAAATTATTACATGAAATATCCCAGCCGGTAGTGGTGGTGTTGTAATGGCTGTTTGTATAATGCAAATAGTGGAATAACTGATGGGAAGAATCTATTGCATCTTCGGAAGGTTTGACAGTATAGGATTGATCCCCTGGCAGAGATGTATAAATGTTACATTGTCAACTGTGTGGAAAGATGGCGACGGCCATTGAAATTGTTCTCGTTCAAGGTCAGAATCTGTAAACTGGTGTCTAGTATTGCATTGATATTATGTCACCTTTGGCATTTCTTCACAGTACTGAGTATTGATTATGTGAGCAATGGCAACTTTCTTTTATGAAAATGAGGGATGCAACGTTCTTATTTTTATTTATCCCGAAAAAAGCAAATACCAGAGTTGCCAAGCAGCTCAGGTCCAAGCGCTCACGGTATAGTAAACAAAGGGATGGAAATAAATCCACTTAGACTAATTACAAACTGCTGTTGTAAAATAAAAACACAATGATACAGAAAAATATACTCTCTTATAAGAAGCAAGTATTAACAGCGCTAGTTCTCAGGTGGTCTGAGGTTAAAAAAGTGTAATATCACTAAACTCACGAATGAGTGAGAATAGACATGAGGTTAATAATCATAAAAATTACATCTATAAAATATATATCAAAAGTCCAATGCAGTATAAAAGAACCAGCAGTCCCAAACCAATAGTTCATAGAATTCCAGAACAGTGTATGAACACCGATTATATCTGCTGCATAAACTCAAAGATAACATGAAAGTAGTTCATTGCATAAAGAGGACAATAATCGCAATCAGGGAATATAATTCTTCTGGAGTGCACATATCCATGGGCAACTAGACCATCACCACATCACCGCGTGAATAACCCTTATGGATGTGAGCTTACCAGAGGTAAGACAAAGACAAGCCTGTCATCTCCTTTTCTCTTTCGGATCGGCTCCTCCACCACCAGATTCCCTCAGTCCTCCTCAGTCAAGATCATGTATTATCATGTAGAGAAATAGAAGGGGAGGCTCTCCATAGTGTAAAATTGTTTTTTTTGCAATAAACCCACAGAAGATCCCCCCTTAAGCAATTGTGCTTACACAATAGAAATTTGGAACTCCGACCAGTGGTGAGCCGATGCTGTGCATGTCAAGCTGTTTTAATATTTCTTTTGTGTAAGCGCAATTGCTTAAGGGGGGATCTTCTGTGGGTTTATTGCAAATAAACAATTTTACACTATGGAGAGCCTCCCCTCCCCCTTCATGAGGGGACTCATCGAGGTGGGAGGGCATTTGGCGCTCCGACCAGCAGTGAGCCGATGCTGTGCATGTCAAGCTGTTTTAATATTTCTATTGTGTAAGCGCAATTGCTTAAGGGGGGATCTTCTGTGGGTTTATTGCAAAAAAAACAATTTTACACTACGGAGAGCCTACCCTTCTATTTCTCTACATGATAATACATGATCTTGACTGAGGAGGACTGAGGGAATCTGGTGGTGGAGGAGCCGATCCGAAAGAGAAAAGGAGATGACAGACTTGTCTTTGTCTTACCTCTGGTAAGCTCACATCCATAAGGGTTATTCACGCGGTCAGGGCCGATCCTAAGGTCGCAGACGCCTGGGTGCAGAAATATTTCTGGCGCCCCCATGTGGGCGTGGTCATCTTACCAACTCCTTCCCTTTACAAATGTTTCTATGGCAATGACTCAAACACAGAAATGCTCCCCTAAAAAGTCTTCATTACCCTAGGATCCTCCCATGATCTCTTAACAATAAAGCAAATACAGGAAGAGCGTACACTAATGAGACCTGGAGGGGAGTCTCTGTGATGCACACAGAGAGGGCTTCTGTTAGAGAGTCTGTTAGAGAGAGCCCCCAGGCATAGTACAGGAGATGGTCAGAGACTGTGGACATGATACAAGAGATGGTCAGAGACTGCAGACATAGTACAGGAGATGGTCAGAGACTGCAGACATGTTACAAGAGATGGTCAGAGACTGCAGACATAGTACAGGAGATGGTCAGAGAATGTGGACGTATTACAGGAGATGGTCAGAGACTGGAGATATAATACAGGAATTGGTCAGAGACTGCAGACATTATACAAGAGATGGTCAGAGACTGCAGACATGACACAAGAGAGGGTCAGAGACTGCAGACGTTACAAGAGATGGTCAGAGACTGAAGACATGTTACAAGAGATAATCAGAGACTGCAGACATGTTACAAGAGATGGTCAGAGACTGCAGACATGGTACAGGAGATGGTCAGATAATGCGGACATATTACAGGAGATGGTCAGAGACTGCAGACATACTACAGGAGACAGTCAGAGACTGGAGATATAATACAGGAATTGGTCAGAGACTGCAGACATTATCCAAGAGATTATCAGAGACTGCAGACATGACACAAGAGATGGTCAGAGACTGCAGACATAATACAAGATTTGGCCACAGACTGCAGACATGCTACAGGAGATGGTCAGAGACTGGTCAGACTACAGACATAGTACAGGAGATGGTCAGAGAATACGAACATATTACAGGAGATGGTCAGAGACTTCAGACATACTACAGGAGACGTTTAGAGACTGCATACATGTTACATGAGATGGTCAGAGACTGCAGACATACTACAGGAGACAGTCAGAGACTGCAGACATGTTACAAGAGATGGTCAGAGACTGCAGACATAATACAAGAGATGGTCAGAGACTGCAGACATGATACAAGAGATGATCAGAGACTGCAGACATGTTACAAGAGATGGTCAGAGACTGCAGACATAGTACAGGAGATGGTCAGAGACTGCAGACATGTTACAAGAGATGGTCAGAGACTGCAGACATACTACAGAAGATGGTCAGAGACTGCAGACGTTACAAGAGATGGTCAGAGACGGCAGACATAATACAAGATTTGGCCAGAGACTGCAGACATGTTACAAGAGATGGTCAGAGACTGCAGACATGTTACAAGATATGGTCAGAGACTGCAGACATGTTTCAAGAGATGGTCAGAGACTGCAGACATAGTATAGGAGATGGTCAGAGACTGCAGACATAATACAAGAGATGGTCAGAGACTGCAGACATATTACAAGAGATGTTTAGAGACTGCAGACATATTACAAGAGACGGTCAGACACGAGATATAATAGAGGAGATGGTCAGAGACTGCAGACATGTTTCAAGAGAGTGTCAGAGACTGCAGACATGTTACAAGAGATGGTCAGAGACTGCAGACATGTTATAAGATATGGTCAAAGACTGCAGACATAGTATAGGAGATGGTCAGAGACTGCAGACATAATACAAGAGATGGTCAGAGACTGCAGACATATTACAAGAGATGTTTAGAAACTGCAGACATACTACAGAAGATGGTCAGAGACTGCAGATATGTTACAAGAGATGGTCAGAGACTGCAGACATAGTACAGGAGATGTTTAGAGACTGCAGACATAATACAAGAGATTGTCAGAGACTGCAGTTCTCTTGAACGTTAGTAGATAATGGCCGATCGGCCCTCTCACCTGACCCAGCGATACAGCAACAACGGTTCCTCTGATCAGGAGTCAGCTCACTCTGAATTGCCCATGGCAACTCCGCTGGGTAGAGCCCAGATCTGTATTCATGCAATGACTCCACTTCTTTCTCCACCAGGGATGGCGCCAGGCTGTGTGGCTTTCTCTCTGGTGGCGCAGGGCAGCGGGGTTCTCTCTCTGATGGTGTTCCCTCAGCACTGTCCTCTCCCTCTGGAGTCCTGGGTGTACTTCCCTGAAAGCTTTCCCGGGCTCCTGGCTCTCTCTCTCTCCCATTCAGCTGAGCATGCTGTGTGGGCTGCAGTTTCCATGTTACAGTGAGGCTGCCAGTCCTCGGGGCTACATGTCCCACAATCCTCTTCTTTGCTCCTTTTTTTTTCTTCCCTGGCCGATATGAAGGCAGGGGAAGAAACATAGTGTGCCACTAACTAGTACAGCAGCGCGCAAGGAGGAGAGGGAGAGGGGAAATAAGAGCCCGCGGTTGCAGTGTTACATGTTACAAGAGATGGTCAGAGACTGCAGACATACTACAGAAGATGGTCAGAGACAGGCAGACGTTACAAGAGATGGTCAGAGACGGCAGACATAATACAAGATTTGGCCAGAGACTGCAGACATGTTACAAGAGATGGTCAGAGACTGCAGACATGTTACAAGAGATGGTCAGAGACTGCAGACATAGTATAGGAGATGGTCAGAGACTGCAGACATAATACAAGAGATGGTCAGAGACTGCAGACATATTACAAGAGACGGTCAGACACGAGATATAATAGAGGAGATGGTCAGAGACTGCAGACATGTTTCAAGAGAGGGTCAGAGACTGCAGACATGTTACAAGAGATGGTCAGAGATTGCAGACATGTTATAAGATATGGTCAAAGACTGCAGACATAGTATAGGAGATGGTCAGAGACTGCAGACATAATACAAGAGATGGTCAGAGACTGCAGACATAATACAAGAGATGGTCAGAGACTGCAGACATATTACAAGAGATGTTTAGAAACTGCAGACATACTACAGAAGATAGTCAGAGACTGCAGATATGTTACAAGAGATGGTCAGAGACTGCAGACATAGTACAGGAGATGTTTAGAGACTGCAGACATAATACAAGAGATGGTCAGAGACTGCAGTTCTCTTGAACGTTATTAGATAATGGCCGATTGGCCCTCTCACCTGACTCAGCGATACAGCAACAACGGTTCCTCTGATCAGGAGTCAGCTCACTCTGAATTGCCCGTGGCAACTCCGCTGGGTAGAGCCCAGATCTGTATTCATGCAATGACTCCACTCCTTTCTCCACCAGGGATGGCACCAGGCTGTGTGGCTTTCCCTCTGGTGGCGCAGGGCAGCGGGGTTCTCTCTCTGATGGTGTTCCCTCAGCACTGTCCTCTCCCTCTGGAGTGCTGGGTGTACTTCCCTGAAAGCTTTCCCGGGCTCCTGGCTCTCTCTCTCTCCCATTCAGCTGAGCATGCTGTGTGGGCTGCAGTTTCCATGTTACAGTGGGGCTGCCAGTCCTCGGGGCTACATGTCCCACAATCCTCTTCTTTGCTCCTTTTTTTTCTTCCCTGGCCAATATGAAGGCAGGGGAAGAAACATAGTGTGCCACTCACTAGTACAGCAGCGCGCAAGGAGGAGAGGGAGAGGGGAAATAAGAGCCCGCGGTTGCAGTGGTATCACTAGGCTTGGTGTCACCCAGTGCGGTAAAACATGGTGTTACCTCCCCTCCAAAAACTATAGTCGCCGCCTCAGTACAGACCCCCCTCCACTAAGTGCAGACCCCCCACTAAGTATAAACCCCTCTCTCAGTACACACCCCCCATCAGTATAGACCCCCCTCAGGACAAACCACTCCCCTCCATTAGTACAGACCCCCCAGAACAAACCCCCCCCCATTAGTACAGACCCCCAGAACAAACCACCCCCTCTATTAGTACAGACCCCTAGGACAAACCCCCTCTCCATAGTACAGACCCCCCGGACAAAACACCCCCCTTTATTAGTACAGACCCCCCCAGAACAAACCACCCCCCTCTATTAGTACAGATCCCCGACAAACCACCCCCCTGCATTAGTACAGACCCCCCGGCCAAACTACCTCCCCTACATTAGTACAGACCCCCAGGACAAACCACCCCCCTACATTAGTATAGACCCCCAGAACAAACCACCCCCCCTACATTAGTATAGACCACCCCAGAACAAACCACCCCTTCCTACATTAGTATAGACCCCCAGGACCAAACCACCCCCTCTACATTAGTATAGACCCCCAGGACAAACCACCCCCTCTACATTAGTATAGACCCCCCCAGGACAAACCACCCATCCTACATTAGTTTAGACCCCCAGGACAAACCCCCCCACATTAGTATAGACCCCCCAGAAAACCCCCCCACATTACTATAGCCCCCAGGACAAACCACCCCCCCTACATTAGTATAGACCCCCCAGGACAAACCACCCCCCTACATTAGTATAGACTCCCAGAACAAACCATCCCCCTACATTAGTATAGACCCCCAGGACAAAACTCCCCCTACATTAGTATAGACCCCCCAGGACGAAACCCCCCCTACATTAGTATAGACCCCCCAGGATGAAACCACCCCCCCTACATTAGTATAGACCCCTCCAGAACAAACCACCCCCCTACATTAGTATAGACCCCCAGGACGAAACCACCCCCCTACATTAGTATAGACCCCCAGGACAAACCACCCCCTCTACATAAGTATAGACCCCCAGGACAAACCACCCCTCTACATTAGTATAGACCCCCCAAGACAAACCACCAATCCTACATTAGTATAGACCCCCAGGATGAAACCACTCCCCCACATTAGTATAGACCCCTCAAGAACAAACCACCCCCCGCATTAGTATAGACCCCCCTGACGAAACCACCCCCCCACATTAGTATAGACCCCCCAGGACAAAACCACCCCCCCTACATTAGTATAGACCACCCCAGAACAAACCACCCCTTCCTACATTAGTATAGACCCCCAGGACCAAACCACCCCCTCTACATTAGTATAGACCCCCAGGACAAACCACCCCCTCTACATTAGTATAGATCTCCCCAGGACAAACTACCCCCCACATTACTATAGACCCCCCAGGACAAACCACCCATCCTACATTAATATAGACCCCCAGGACAAACTCCCCCACATTAGTATAGACCCCCCAGGAAACCCCCCCCCACATTACTATAGCCCTCAGGACAAACCACCCCCCCTACATTAGTATAGACCCCCCAGGACAAACCACCCCCCTACATTAGTATAGACCTCCAGAACAAACAACCCCCCTACATTAGTATAGACCCCCCAGGACAAACCCCCCCCCTACATTAGTATAGACCCCCCAGGACGAAACCCCCCTACATTAGTATAGACCCCCCAGGATGAAACCCCCCCTACATTAGTATAGACCCCTCCAGAACAAACCACCCCCCTACATTAGTATAGACCCCCCAGGACGAAACCCCCCCTACATTAGTATAAACCCCCCAGGATGAAACCACCCCCCCTACATTAGTATAGACCCCTCCAGAACAAACCACCCCCCTACATTAGTATAGACCCCCAGGACGAAACCACCCCCCCACATTAGTATAGACCCCAGGACAAAACCACCCCCCCTACATTAGTATAGACCCCCAGGACAAACCCCCCCCCCTACATTACTATAGACCACCCAGGACAAACCATCCCCCTACATTAGTATAGACCCCCAGGACAAACCACCCCCCCTACATTAGTATAGACCTCCCAGGACAAACCACCCCCCCTACAATAGTATAGACTCCCCAGGACAAACCACCCCCTCTACATAAGTATAGACCCCCAGGACAAACCACCCCTCTACATTAGTATAGACCCCCCAAGACAAACCACCCATCCTACATTAGTATAGACCCCCAGGATGAAACCACTCCCCCACATTAGTATAGACCCCTCAAGAACAAACCACCCCCCGCATTAGTATAGACCCCCAGGACGAAACCACCCCCCCACATTAGTATAGACCCCCCAGGACAAAACCACCCCCCCTACATTAGTATAGACCACCCCAGAACAAACCACCCCTTCCTACATTAGTATAGACCCCCAGGACCAAACCACCCCCTCTACATTAGTATAGATCTCCCCAGGACAAACCACCCCCCACATTACTATAGACCCCCCAGGACAAACCACCCATCCTACATTAGTATAGACCCCCAGGACAAACTCCCCCACATTAGTATAGACCCCCCAGGAAAACCCCCCCCACATTACTATAGCCCTCAGGACAAACCACCCCCCCTACCTTAGTATAGACCCCCCAGGACAAACCACCCCCCTACATTAGTATAGACCCCCAGAACAAACCACCCCCCTACATTAGTATAGACCCCCCAGGACAAACCCCCCCCCTACATTAGTATAGACCCCCCAGGACGAAACCCCCCTACATTAGTATACACCCCCCAGGATGAAACCCCCCCTACATTAGTATAGACCCCTCCAGAACAAACCACCCCCCTACATTAGTATAGACCCCCCAGGACGAAACCCCCCCTACATTAGTATAAACCCCCCAGGATGAAACCACCCCCCTACATTAGTATAGACCCCTCCAGAACAAACCACCCCCCTACATTAGTATAGACCCCCAGGACGAAACCACCCCCCCACATTAGTATAGACCCCCAGGACAAAACCACCCCCCCTACATTAGTATAGACCCCCAGGACAAACCCCCCCCCCCCTACATTACTATAGACCCCCCAGGACAAACCATCCCCCTACATTAGTATAGACCCCCAGGACAAACCACCCCCCCTACATTAGTATAGACCTCCCAGGACAAACCACCCCCCCTACAATAGTATAGACTCCCCAGGACAAACCACCCCCCTACATTAGTATAGACCCCCCAAGACAAACCACCCCCCTACATTACTATAGACCCCCAGGACAAACCACCCATCCTACATTAGTATAGACCCCCCAGGACAAACCACCCCCCACATTACTATAGCCCCCAGAACAACCCCCCCACATTAGTATAGACCCCCCAGAACAAACCACCCCCCTACATTAGTATAGACTCCCAGGACAAACCACCCCCCCTACATTAGTATAGACCCCCCAAGACAAACCACCCATCCTACATTAGTATAGACCCCAGGATGAAACCACCGCCCCTACATTAGTATAGACTCCTCAAGAACAAACCACCCCCCACATTAGTATAGACCCCCATGACGAACCCCCCCCCCTACATTAGTATAGACCCCCCAGGACGAAACCACCCCCCCTACTTTAGTATAGACCCCCAGGACAAACCACCCCCCCTACATTACTATAGACCCCCCAGGACAAACCTCTCCCCCCTACATTACTATAGACCCCCCCAGGACAAACCTCTCCCCCCTACATTATTATAGACCCCCCAGGACAAACCACCCCCCCTACATTAGTATAGACCCCCAGGACAAACCACCTCCCCTACATTAGTATAGACCCCCCAGGACAAACCACCCCCCCTACATTAGTATAGACTCCCCAGGACAAACCACCCCCCTACAATAGTATAGACTCCCCAGGACAAACCACCCCCCTACATTACTATAGACCCCCAGGACAAACCACCCATCCTACATTAGTATAGACCCCCCAGGACAAACCACCCCTGTACATTAGTATAGACCCCCCAGGACACACCACCCCCCCTACACTAGTATAGACTCCCCAGGACAAACCATCCCCCTACACTAGGTTAATTTAAAACACCCGGGTGGTAGCTGGAGAGGAGAGGACAGTGTTTCTGTGGCGCCTGGGTGCACTGCACCCCGTGCACCCCGTCCAGCATCGGGCCTCCCAGGACAAACCACCCCCCCTACAATAGTATAGACTCCCCAGGACAAACCACCCCCCTACATTAGTATAGACCCCCCAAGACAAACCACCCCCCTACATTACTATAGACCCCCAGGACAAACCACCCATCCTACATTAGTATAGACCCCCCAGGACAAACCACCCCCCCTACATTAGTATAGACCCCCAGGACAAACCACCTCCCCTACATTAGTATAGACCCCCCAGAACAAACCACCCCCCCTACATTAGTATAGACTCCCCAGGACAAACCACCCCCCTACAATAGTATAGACTCCCCAGGACAAACCACCCATCCTACATTAGTATAGACCCCAGGATGAAACCACCGCCCCTACATTAGTATAGACTCCTCAAGAACAAACCACCCCCCACATTAGTATAGACCCCCATGACGAACCCCCCCCCTACATTAGTATAGACCCCCCAGGACGAAACCACCCCCCCTACTTTAGTATAGACCCCCAGGACAAACCACCCCCCCTACATTACTATAGACCCCCCCAGGACAAACCTCTCCCCCCTACATTATTATAGACCCCCCAGGACAAACCACCCCCCCCTACATTAGTATAGACCCCCAGGACAAACCACCTCCCCTACATTAGTATAGACCCCCCAGGACAAACCACCCCCCCTACATTAGTATAGACTCCCCAGGACAAACCACCCCCCTACAATAGTATAGACTCCCCAGGACAAACCACCCCCCTACATTACTATAGACCCCCAGGACAAACCACCCATCCTACATTAGTATAGACCCCCCAGGACAAACCACCCCTGTACATTAGTATAGACCCCCCAGGACACACCACCCCCCCTACACTAGTATAGACTCCCCAGGACAAACCATCCCCCTACACTAGGTTAATTTAAAACACCCGGGTGGTAGCTGGAGAGGAGAGGACAGTGTTTCTGTGGCGCCTGGGTGCACTGCACCCCGTGCACCCCGTCCAGCATCGGGCCTGCACGCAGTGATGTGGTGATGGTCTAGTTGCCCACGGATATGTGCACTCCAGAAGAATTATATTCCCTGATTGCGATTATTGTCCTCTTTAACTACTTTCATGTTATCTTTGAGTTTATGCAGCAGATATAATCGATGTTCATACACTGTTCTGGTATTCTATGAACTATTGATATGGGACTGCTGGTTCTTTTATACTGCATTGGACTTTTGATATATATTTTATAGATATAATTTTTGTGATTATTAACCTCATGTCTATTCTCACTCATTCATGAGTTTAGTGATATTACACTTTTTTAACCTCACACCACCTGAGAATTAGCGCTGTTAATACTTCCTTCTTATAAGAGAGTATATTTTTCTGTATTTATATTTATCCCATTGACGGATGTTTTTTTCTTCATACTAATATGCCAGGCAATGATACCAATTTTATATATTAAGAGTAAATTAAAACCTCAGGCTGGCAGTATATGTATCGGTTTAGTACACCATTCAACATTATTAACTGCTAAACAAGCATAACAGTATCAAGCTGCTAGATGAACTGATGTTGGCTATTTAAGCAATAGTAAATAGCCTAATGTAGTTTCTTACCTAATTGGTATGTTTTGTATTGAATGTGTTTATCGATCAATCACATAGGTGTGCTTTGAGAACTGTCACTGTTTGCATAATGCACCACTGAGGAGTGGTTCTTTTTCTGTATGTTTTTTTTTTTGTAAGACCTTATACATTGTCCATTGAATTGTTTCATTTTGTTAGGTCTCATAATATGCTAGCAATTATTTTTAAATATTTAAACCACAAATTTGAAGGTATATTGCAGACAGAAATGGGAGTTCTGCCTTACAAAAACTCCACTATATCCCCACTCCAAATATACAGTATTTATAATAGAAACCATCTTTTTCTTGATGTTGTTAGACACTACTGATCTATTTTAAGTACAGGTCTGATTTTCCCTAAAAATATGGCTATCCTACTCTTCAAAAGCCCCATTGAGCTAAACTACACGAACCCCCACCCACCCCATTGGTTTTACTTATAGTAATGCTGATGTGGCTTTGTCTGCAGTTTAATGCTCTGCTGATAAAATTCTGTTCAGGGTCCCGATTGACTTGAATGGAGCCATATATTGAGACTGAAGATCCTTGTTATATGGATCCTTTAAAGTTGATAAGAAGCTAGTGTGCAAGTGCAGCTAGTGCTGAAGATAATTTAGGCTTTTAACAGCTGAGGAGATTGAAACAGTGCTATTAACAGCTGAGGCAGGTAGGGGTTAATGCAGTTTAGCTTAGGAGGTCTTTAAACCTCCTAAGGATGGCTTATATAGTAATTCAATACATTTTAGCTAAAAGTAAAGTGTTTCTTTTAATGCAACATTGCCATCTCTGTCTACAATACAACTATAATTTTGGAGTTTAAATATTTACTACAGAGGTAAGTATGCAGCTGGGATGGGGGGGTAAAATACAGTTTAGCTAAGGAGAGTTTGGGAGGTGGGTTAGCGAAAGTTTAGCCAAACACAGACCTTTGCTTTAAATTCTATAACTTTCTATAACTGTTGAGACATTAAAATGTGTCTTTCTTGCAATGGTGGGTGGAGGTGGTCTGTTTACTATTATTTCCTGTTTATGTAGTTTTCTTCCTGCCTTTTGAAGAAGCGTAAGCATATTAGAACCCAAACTACACACAACAGGAGTTTAAAGCGGGGGTCCACCTATCTATCGTTTTTTTTTTTTTTGGAGTTCATTCACAAACTTTTCTTCTCATGATTATCTACTCACATGTTCTGTGTAATAAGTCCGTCTGTGTCCGATTTCGTTGTAAAGAATAACATAAAATTCACTGAAGGCGGTTTCCATCTTCATTGTGGGCATTTGAAGCCCACAAGCATGTATTTCCTGGATGCGGTGACTGCTGTGCTCCCAGCATTCACCGAGATGTTGTGATGACGCTGTTGCACAGTGCATGTTGGGAAGCCTGAGACTAGCTCTCAGGGGACTGTGGGAGGTCTGGGAGAGGCTAGAAACACGCCTACTCCCATGGGAGGAAAACCAGGAAGTGCTAAGAAGATTAGAAAAAAAAAGGTAATTACGGCGATTTAAATTTTTTTACACAGCATGTCAGCATCTAGGCAAGGAAGAGAATGCATAGAGATAATGTTCAAAATTTGGGTGGAACCCCGCTTCAATTTTTTATTGAAGTTCGTTTTAAACTATTCAATTTTGAAAGAGCGGGTAGTGCTGTCCCTTTTCATATTACAAAAGTAAGTATGCACAGGTGGTGATAAATAAGGCCCTATTAGTTACCCATCATTTTGAGGAAGAAAAGGTGGGGCTTAACTGCAATTTACACAAAAGCTAAGACCCCATGTACAACCTGGGTCTTGGATCCAAGTGGGTTCCAAAGAGACACAGGGGATTGGTTTAAGGCCATGACAAAATGCCTACACCAAAATGTTGTTGCTATCTTAGAAATATCTTAGGTCAGATTAGGTACACTTTAAACTCACTTGTGGAAATCAATATACCTCCTGATTGGCTCTAATTTTTATCCTGAGACTTTTCTTTTGCTGCTGATTGCCTTACTGTCTTACTGCCTTGTTTGTTATAGCTTCTTTTACCTTTATTTTATGAATGTCCTAAAATGAACTTGCAGGAATGTAGGCCAGTGTTACTGGATTATGTTTCAGATTCCACTGATATTGCTAGAGCTACTCTCATTAGATGGAGTACCTGAGTAGGCTACACAGTATTTTGTGACCAGAGACCACAAACCCACCCAGAAGCACACATGAGAACTAAGAGAAAGTAATTGACTTGTAAAAGTGGGCAGACTTTTGAAAAGCTGCAATGCTTGCTGGATTAGGTTTGCAGTTTGCCAACTGATTTTATTTGATGCCTGAAGATTCATTTTACTTTAAAGTGCTTTTTAATGCTCTTTTAAAGGGAGAAAAAGGACCCCAAGGACCAGCTGGCCGAGATGGAGTACAAGGACCTGTAGGTCTCCCAGGACCTGCTGGCCCTCAAGGACCACCTGGTGAAGATGGTGACAAGGTAACATTGATTTAAGGCTGAAGATTGCTATGCAAGAAATTCTGTTCAGCCAGAACGTATTATATAGGTCCATTGTTCTCAAATAAACATTAGTACAACAGAGTGTCACAACTGTAGGAGAATCAGATACTGTTGTCAATAACATGTCCATTTTAGTACTGTAAAGAGCAACCCTTCCAAGCTTATGAAGTCAGCAACTGTACTGCAGTGGCTTGACAATGCAGTCTGTGTAAATATAATATTCAATCAAATAAAACTGTAATATTTTATTTTATTGCTCTTATTCTACAAGTAGATTGCTTCTCTACCCATCATTTATACACAGCAAAAACATCTCATCATTTATACACCAGCATTAACCACTTGCCGACTGCCTACTACATATTTACTGCAGCAGGTTGGCTCTATTGCGTGTATGTTATTTCATGCAATAGCCACTGGGTGGCGCACGCACGCCGCCGGGGGTGTGATTACATGCTGATTGGACACAGGAGATGTCAATCAGCGGGTCCGGCAGATCCAATGTCTGCCAGTCACCCGCGATTGTTCCCCAGAGAGGGAAAACGGCGATCTGCCTATGTAAACAAGACAGATCACCATTCTGAAGGAAAGAAGATGGAGATCTTGTGTTCCTGCTAACCAATTGCTGTCTTCATCCAGTCAGAGCATACCCTACACAGTTAGAAAGCACTCCATAGGAGCACACTTAACCCTTTGATTGCCCCTGATGGTAACCCCTTCCCCGCCAGTGTCATTAGTACAGTAACAATGCATATCGTTATCACTGATTGCTGTAATAATGTCACTGGTTCTCACAAAAGTGTCAAAATGTCAGTTCACTTTTCCGATTTGTCTGCCTCAATGTTGCAGTCCCACTAAAAATCACTGATCGCCACCATTACTAGTAAAAAAAATAAAGAAAAATGCCATAACAATATCCCATAGTCTGTAAACGCTATAACTTTTGCGCAAACCAATCAATATACGCTTATTGGGATTTTTTTTACCAAAAATATGTAGCAGAATACATGTTGGCTTAAATTGATGTTTATTTTTTACAATTTTTTATTTGATATGTTTTATAGCAGAAAGTAAAAAATATTGTTTTTTTTTTCAAAATTGTCGCTCTTTTATTGTTTATAGCGCAAAAAATAAAAAACGCAGAGGTGATCAAATATCACCAAAAGAAAACTCTATTTGTGGGAAAAAAAGGACATCAATTTTATTTGGGTGCAATTGTCAGTTAAAATGACGCAGTGCCGTATCGCAAAAAATGGCCTGGTCATTAAGAGGGTAAAACCTTCTGGGGCTGAAGTGGTTAGAGTCACTAATGTCAGCTTCTGAAGTCTTATTAGTAATGTTTGCTGACCCTTCCTATCATTATCTGTCTTTGAGTCATTGGTCATCTTTTTAAACCTTCATTAGATTTAGCTGGAAATCCCAAGGAGTTCCATGCTAATCAATGCTGGGATTAAGCTGTCAGAATATGAAGAGAAATCGATAGACACAGTGCCAGCCCAGTACAATGACATAAACATACATATACTTCTGGGAAATTCCCTAAAGGAACCATGTTTTCTTTTTTTAGGGTGAAATAGGAGAACCTGGGCAGAAAGGAGGAAAAGGAGACAAAGGAGAACAGGTAAGTGTATGAATATGGTCAGGTCTATCTGAAGGTATGCCCTAATCAAATACTAACATGAACAGATTACCCACATTTTTTCTTCAGCTACATATACTGGCTCATTTCTATGTTATTCTAGAAGTCATACTAATAATTAATTTTTTAATGCTTACACATGCATATGACCACACAAAACTATTATTTCACCTGAAGTAGAAGTACTTTGCATATTCCAAAAACAAGGAAAGCCTAAAAAAAAATAGAAATGAAAAGGAACATAATATAACCAATTAGAGTGTACTGTATTATCAAATCTGCCCATATGGTTACATCTACATTTCTAGCCCTGCCAAAGACAAGCCTGGGGGAAGATTAGTGATGCAGAGACTTTCGCTTTTGGTGATGAACGTTGTTTAAAATTGCAATTTCTAGTGTAGACTTTTAATGGGAAAAATCAGTATAGCATGCATTTCAAGTTTTTTACCTCAAAGTGATTCTTTCTCTTCCATAATTTATAGAGACAGTTTGAATATAGAGATACGTGGATTGACCACCAGTGCGTGTTCTATATTTAGCCTCTTGTTTAACAACTGTTGCAATAAATATCAGCCACATAAAAAGTGCATTCTTTTCAAAGGGATGGCCAATGTATTGACTTACACTTTGAGATGGAACAGTAATGCCGCGTACACACGGTCGGACTTTTCGTCTACAAAAGTCCAACGGACGCCGACGGACTAAAGCTGGCTGGTAATCCGATCGTGTGTGGGCTTCTCCGGACTTTCAGCAGACTTTTTCAGCCTCAAATCCGACGGACTTTAGATTTGAAACATGCTTCAAATCTTTACGTCGTAACTACGACGGACCCCGAAATCCGCTCGTCTGTGTGCTAGTCCGACGGACAAAAACCCATGCTAGGGCAGCTATTGGCTACTGGCTATGAACTTCCTTATTTTAGTCCGGTGTACGTCATCACGTACGAATCCGTCGGACTTTTGTGTGGTCGTGTGTAGGCAAGTCCGTTCGTTAGAAAGTCTGCTGCAAGTCCGCCGAAAGGCCGCCGGAAGTCTGTCGGACAGGCTGTCGGACTTTTGTAGACGAAAAGTCCGACCGTGTGTACGCGGCATAAAGCATAGCCAGTTTGTTGATCTGCAGAGCAGTAAGAACCCATGTATGCAATGAACACATATAGCTGGAAATTTGCATATACACACTTTACTGTTTTTGTTTAATCAATACCACGTATTGATAACATTATTTGCATAAAGCAGATCTCTTTTAAAGAATTAAAAAAAAAAACGTAAAAAAACATTGATAGATTCCCTTTCAAGATGTTCCGTTATTTTGAAGAGAGTAGCTTCTCATTTTACAGCTTTTTAAAAAAACACCCAATACCCAATAGTGCAGTGGTCTCCAAACTGTGGCCCTGTTGCCGGATGAGACCCTTTGTTTGCCTTTATGCCCTTGAGGCATTATTTCTGCCACTGACACCAACAGTAGGGGACTATTCCTTCCACTGACAACAAAAATGGGGTATTATTTCTCCCAACGACACCAACTTTTTCTCCTCCTAATAGCAAAGATCAGGCATTGCTTACTCCCACTGGGCACAGGCTGGCCTCCTAAAATCTGAAGAACAGTAAACTGACCCTTTCTTTAGAAAGTTTGAGGACCGCTGCAATAGTGCTTAGTACAAATATTACACTTCTTGCTCTAAATACAGTTTGTATTAATGTAAAATAAGAATTCACTGTAACAACCCTAATTAACACTGGTGGTCACTAGGGCATACATTTTTTTTTTGTGGGCACAAATTGCCAAAATGAATGGAAAAAGATGCATCTTCTAGATCAGGGGTAGACAACCTTAAAGAGGTAGAGATCTACCTGAACAATACAGGAGAAGTTAGAGATCATTGTGCACAGTGTCGCCTCTTCACACCTGATTTAAAACTCTAATTGCTGTACTACCGTCAGGGCCAGTGCTAGACTATTTTGTGCCCTAGGCAAGATCAGCTACTAATTCAATAATTCTAGGACCAAAACTTCTGCGTAACTCTAAACTGATGACCTGTAGGGACTTTGTGTGCCCATGAAACGTTGAAAAACTTTGGTAACCTATATTTTTTCACAGGCAACACTTTAAAAGCCCCTACAGGACATCAGGTTAGCATTTTGCAGGGGTTCTGACGCTAGAATTATTGCTCTCACTCCGGTGTGCGCGGTGATACATAACATGTGTAGGGTAACACAGGTGCCAAAGTGCTAGCACTTTTGTATATGTGTGGGGTGAGGGGGGTGTACAGTATACAGGTGGGGTGCAGGAGGTGTACAGTACACAGGTGGGGGGCAGGAGGTGTACAGTATACAGGTGGGTGGCAGGATGTGTACAGTATTCAGTTGGGGGGCAGGAGGTATACAGTATACAGGTGGGGGCCAGGAGGTGTACAGTACACAGGTGGGGGTCAGGAGGAGTACAGTGTACAGGTGGGGGCAGGGGGTGTGCAGTATACAGGTGGAGTTGCACAGGGGGTGTACAATACACCCCCCTGGGCACAGTTAGTATGCAGACAGATGTATAAGGAGGTCGGTGTCCCCCTGGCAGTAGGTCATCTCACCAACAAGGCAGTCAGGCTGTGTGGAGAGGTGACTCACCATCAGGCAAAGGACGATCAGTGTGATGAGTATGGAGCCCCATCCCAGCTCCTCACATCACTGGACAGCTAGCGGCCATGGCTGCGCCCTAAGCGGCAGTGCGCCCTAGACGGCTGCCTAGTGGTAGCGCCGGCCCTTACTACCATGCCGCAATCACATGTATTACATGGCAATCATGAGTTTAAATCAGTTGCTTCACACTGACCTGAAGATCTCTGCTGCTGGCACCACTCTGGAGATCATTAGCTGGAATAAGAGGTGGAGTGCAGATGGTATCATTCCTCATGGAACAGGAGCCAGCACTACACGGGAAGCATCGGCTTATGCCACTCTTGCTTCCTACTACAGCTCCAACTTTACAAGTAATCCCTCTGCATTGCACTCTGTTTGATGCTCTGGAATGGTGGTTCAGCAAGCCTAGACCGTGATCTATCAGTCACCTGTCCACGATCTGCTGGTAGGTCATGATCTACAGGTTGATGACTGTCACTCTAGATGGTTGTAAAAGTTGGCCATGCATGGAGTGAATTTCAGCTTGTTCCTGATGAAGAAGCCAAAATTCGTTCAGTGGCTTGCCCTGTTGGCCATTTTTTACCGACATCCCTTGATTGAAAAATCGAAGGAGTCGGGTGTAAAAGGGTTGGCTGAGCAGCACCTGCATATAATCAAAGACAAGCACCTTTCGAGTATATTGACAGCTGGTGGGGCTGGCTGCCACAATATAGTAGCTGCAGTGGGAGATCTGTCTATCCACACTGTGTAGGCTGAACAGAAAAAAAATTACATGTGTGTTGCCAGCTTTAGTGCTTTTGTTGCATTTCAGCACTTATGAAAACTGCTGCAACTTTCCCTGCATGGCTATGCATTGTAAGTGAACAATCACAGGTATTCTGTGGCACATATAGACATTATTATGGTCTAAACTAAATCAAATTATTTATGTTATATCCAAATGCTGCAGTGCTGTGATTGCCTTTACTATTAGAAGCATTTCAGTCATGAGGTATTTGATGTATGCAGATATGTACACCAAACAAGTTAAATTCAGATCTCAATGCTGTCACTGCATAAAGAAAAGTTGAGATTTTCAGTTTAACAAATCCATACTTGTACATATATGTGAATGTGAAGAATGGCTATTGCAGTGAATGATTAACATTTTTAATCTACAATTAGAGCCTTCTGAGTAATAAAGCTATTATGGAATTAACCATTTGAATATGTAGTGAGTGAATTATAGTAACATATCTGTTCCTGTGTTTACAGGGTCCACCAGGACCAGCTGGTCTACAAGGTCCAGTCGGAGCTCCTGGCCCAGCTGTAAGTTATTTAATTATTTATTTTTGAAAACCACAAATGTTATATTGTAAATAATTTGTGTATCATATTATTTTTTTTAATTTAGCAGTTAATCTTGTCTTGAACAACATACTTTTGACTTGATAATACTTTAAATTACTTAAAGTGGATGTAAACCCTCACATATACCCAGTGAAGTGAACAGCCTCAGATGATACACAAAGATAAAACAATCCTCCCTACATGAGTTCCACAGACAATTGCTGTCTTCAACTTTATATACTGTTTAGAAACTGCACATCCTGTTTAAATTTACCTTCCTGATTCACCTGTGGGTGTGTATTCTTTGCTTACACTGGGAGAGAACTTATTGGAGGAAAGGCACACCCCCCCTCCACATAGGCAGATACATTCAGAGCTGTGCTGTAAATAGACCAGCTCTCTGCTAGTCTATTTATAGCACCCACCCTGACACAAAATTCAGCCTGGTTTTATCACAGTTGACAGAAAAATTGTTAGAAGTTATCATTCTGATAAAAGTAGAATGGAGCAGGAGAAAGCCACGAGACTTAGGGCTTTGAAGAGAGATAAGACAACACTGCAGATATATGTGCCCAGCTCAAATTTCATGAATCGGGTTTACACCCACTTTCAGATGTTAAAGCTCAAAAACAAGCACACACTTGAAAAACATTTATGACAGGGGCCATTGCTACCCAGCCCCATGCTCCAGATGGCCCGTACGGCCCCCCTGTACACCTGGATAGGAGGGTGTGTAAAGGAACCAATCTCCTCCTCTCCCTCCCGCAAACATTTAGCGGCTGCAGATGGGAAATGGAGGTCATCCGTTCCTCTATATGCCGTTCCCACTGCCTCCCTACCCTTGTCCTGCTGCCCTAGGCCCCTGTGTGCTTCCCTGCCCCCATCCCCCCCACAGCGCTGCAGGGTTTTCCCAACTCCACCTCTCTCCGGGAGGCACTGTAGAATATCAATTCAACACAAAGGTGTTTGGAGCAGTGTTTGCTTACTAGACAATTTTACCATCCGTTGTATATTTTAAAGCCTCTCTCACTCTTTGCATGCAGGGATCAGATGGAGAACCTGGACCAAGAGGTCAGCAGGGAATGTTTGGGCAAAAGGGAGATGAAGGCGCTCGTGGTTTCCCCGGTCCACCTGGTCCAATTGGTCTCCAGGTAAGTGAAGGCTGGTTTCAAGGCATGATATTATGATTCTACCTATAGAAGCATATTTTATTACAGGTATTTCCTAATATATTGCTCAAGCAAGGTATCGTGCTGCCCATTTTAAAAATTCAGATACTATGGGCTCATTTTTACAGGCATTTGTCTATTTCCTAATTGCTTTCCCTCCATAAAAGACAAGGTGAAGGCAAAAGCATCTCTAGGCAACTTAGAAGCAATGTACAAGCAACTAATATAAGCAAACCACAGACACCTTATAAGTGAGGTAAAGTGTATCTAAACCCAAAATCAAAAACTTAATTTATCACAGATTACTAGCGCTTGGTGTGGTGGCTTAGAAAGTTATTTTTTCAAGCTTCTTTCACCTTTTTTCACCTGGCAATCCTGCAAATAACACACTTTCTGTCCCTGGGTCGCTATGTCACTCCATAGAAGGAGCCATGGTTGTCACTCTAGGCTGATGTCTTCATATGAACTCCAAACATGTCCATATTTCGTCATCTCTATTACCTGGAGGGCAGGGCAATTGGTATGTTACATAAAATAGCTAAGGAAGATACTCTTTGGTGCACCTCCCTGGAAGTGTCAAGGACACTGCATTTTTGGCAGGATCAACAGGTTGTTTTGTATTTGCTGAAATGTTCTTAGCTTGAAAAAAAAATAATGCAGCTACCATGTCTAAGGACTGTAAGATGCGCAAAAATTTAGCACTTTTTTTCTTGGGTTAAGTTATACTTTAAAAGTAGCTCAAAGCAAATCAAACTTGAGTCAAAACAAAATGATACTGCATTTGACCTGCACTTATGTAAACCAGCTCTAAAAGATGTTTTCCAGTCCATAAAAAAATGGACAGCCAATTCATTGCTGTGAAAAAATGCCCTTAATTGTACATTGCAGGAAGTCTTTTATTAAATGATTTCTGTAAATGATTGGCCTTGAGAAAACAAAATTTTTCCATAGGTATTACTGTTATAAATACTATGCACTGTCAACATTTTGTTTACAACCATCCAAATGTATGACTTTGAAAAGATTTAGGTACAATAAAAAGACGAAAAAAACCCAAGAACGGCAGAAGTCATAAGTAAATAGGCTCCGAGGCAGGTACAGAAAAAATGTAACTTCCAGAATAATATTTTGTAGCAGCTGAATGAATGTGCAACACACAGGTTATAATAATATATACTTTATGTAATTGCTGTTCTTTTGTCCTCTCTTCTATATTTACCATTTCAGTACAATGATATGAAATGTACAATCAGTTGCAAAAGTGATGCCTTTGTAGTCATAAATTATGGGAATCTTCATAATATAACATTCTGTCATGTTAAACATTGTTGAGAATAGGATTATGTATATATCCGTTTGTAATGAATATATGTTGACAGCCTTGGTAGCTGATAAAGATGTTATAGAAACACAAGTGCCTCAACTCTTAAGCAGATAAAATGTGTGCATAAGGGGATGGCAGAGCTTAGATGCGTAGGTATCAGTCTGGCCGAGCCTCAGTCAGCACTCCTGGCAGACTGAATGAATGGGCTATCAGCTCAGTAATCAGTGCTGTGCCAGCTGGCAGGGATTATTCATGTGCCGCTGTGGTCCAAGCAGAGTTACTGATGTTACCAGGACGGCAGAGAGGCAGCATGCAGAAAATACCTCACCTATCATCTGTTTATTTATCACACCGGCAGTAAGTTGTGCATCGATGTTCACTCTCTAAAAATGATCTGTAGGAAACAAAGGATACATTTGTGCAGTGCCATGTGAAATAAAAACAATGCAGTCTGTGCATATAGAACAAATCAAAGCTCTGCATAGGCATAAACTGACATAAATGCACATGATACGGACACATATAATGCATATTCAAAGGACCTGCATACTGTATAATACATATTCAAAGTGGATACAAACACACTTGGGATAAAAAAAAAAAAAAAATAGGCTCGATGGACCACATATTTTTATGCCCTCTCTCTATGTTTCAATGATCTCATTTATAGCTGAAATCTGATCTAAATATATGCAATAGGCATATGTACTCTTTCTTCTATTCTTCCAGTATTCTGACATTAAACTCCAGGAGCTTTGTGGAAAAAAAAGACTACTCACTGCTACCTTTTCTTTGTGCAGGGTGGCTGGTCTTATATCTTCCTCCTCTGTAGGCAGCATGCAGTGGGTGGATCTGCTGGGTCCTAACCCCTGCTCCATTCTCTGACAATTTTACAAGATAATATCTTGGTTTTTCAAAGGTATTTGGCACCTACAAAGAAGATTTATGAAGAATATATTTAGATAAAAGTTTTTGTATTGCCTCATAATAACCAATGAGTGTGTATGTAAAGGGGAAATATATATATATATATTTATGGGTGGAGCCCTATGTCCGATATGGACATAGATAACATTTGTAGTTAACATAAAACTTACCATCGGAAATAGACCTGGAAGTGTGGACTTACCATATGAAATGGACCTGAAAGTGTGCCTTGGTCTGCTGGTCGGTATGCCAGAATAAGGGGGCATACCCTAGTTAAAGAAATGATTATTCTGTAGAGAGAAATGAATGAAATGAATGAATGAAATGAATGCCTTGAAATGGGGATGGGAGGGTGGGTATCGCGCACAGGAAACCGACAAGCACCACAGGTGAGCGGGCTGCTTAAATACCCCCCGGGCTCCTCCCATAAATTCAGGCCACCATACTGGCCTTCCTACTTATGGGTGGAGCCCTATGTCCGATATGGACATAGATAACATTTGTAGTTAACATTAAACTTACCATCGGAAATAGACCTGGAAGTGAGGACTTACCATATGAAATGGACCTGAAAGTGTGCCTTGGTCTGCTGGTCGGTATGCCAGAATAAGGGGGCAAAAACATTCAGGTAGGGGTGTGGTTTTATTAGTTTTGGCTTTATTTATTTGAGCAAGTTTGGTGAATGCTTGTGCCGTTTCCACCTAAGGAGTGGGGACGTACAGGCGAGGTAGGCAGAGTTTCACCTGCTGAGTCTCTTGATGACATGGTCTGGGACCCATGCCGAAATGCTGCCATGGCTGCCCCAATACTAAAGAGTGACTGGAGTGCTGACTGGGGTCGAGGTGTAGGCAGTGTAGAAGAACCCCCAGGTGTTTGATGAACTGGCAGGCACTCGAGGGTTGCCCGGAAAGGTAATAGGGGACTAGAGGTTGAGTGTTCCAGTAGGAGTGACAGTAGGCGGGCGAGTATGGTTACTGGCCACCGGACGTTGTTTACTTTATGGAGATGGATGACTATCCTGGAGCTTGATTGCTGGGTTTTGGACACTGCAGGATGGAGGATGAAATGGTTTTGGCAGCGAGCCAACTACACAGAACTTGGCCTGCGGGATTGCTGCGGGTGAACTCGCTGGGCCGCCAGAACCCGTGGTAGGCCGAGTAAATGGCTGCTTGTATGACCAAACTGGGGAGAAGGCCCAACAGTGAACTGGTTAATATAGTAGACATGTCCCAGAAGATGGCAGCCTGGAACGAACGTGCAGTGGACATTAAACTGGTGTTGCCAAGCTAATTACACCAGCCTGCGCAAGAAGGACATAACAGAGCGATGCGGACCTGGCTTCATTAAGAGGCTCGCCTCGGACCGGATGTCGGTGGCAAGCCACGACCTGTCCTGTCCAGATAAGACCCTAGAGTTAAGCGGTTGCCATGACTGGGTGTAACTTGAAGAGGGAGGAAGTCCGGGTAAACCCGGGGTTTAGGAGTGTCTCTGGGGGCCATGTACTTGTGAACCTATGATGGCCAAAAATTGCCGCGATGCCTGTGGTGGCTGTGGCATCTGTCGCTACCTGGGGTGATAAGAGCGACGTAGGTGATAAGACCCTAGAGTTTAAGGTATAACCATTGATACACCGACCCACGTAGTACGGGACCTTCCGACATTGATAGGTCCGCATTCTTAGGAAAGACTGCAGCTGCTTGTTAGTACACACCCGTGTATGGGTGAAGTCTTGGGGAACTAACCTGATACGGGTCAGTTTGTCAAGGGGGAGGCTGGCCTGCGTGGTGTTCGTTAATTCGGAGGAGGTTATTGTAGACCTCGGTTCCGGTTTATTGAGTTTTTAGAGACTACAAGCTGAAGGACATAATGGTATTACCAGCGAGTCAAGTTGTGTCTACGTAGTACCTGGCTGCCTGTGCCAGTAAAAGTGAATTGTTAGGCCGTAGAAACCACGGAGGGCCAGGTAGATGGCTGCTTGTCTAGACTGGGGAATGTCTGAGGTTTTGACATGTCCCTGAAGATGGCAGTTGTGATGGGCAACGTTTGCCGTTAGCTGTGGTCTGATGCTTCTGGACGCCACATAGAAAGGATTCTACTGTATGAGCCGTAGACACGGATGACTCTCTGCTGTCCTGTGAGGGCAAGAAATGCTGGATGTAGGCTAGGTATAGCCTGATGATGTTATGAGGAGCCAGCTGTGTGTGGCAATACGATACCTGGTGCGGGGTGGAACCTGAACTCAACTGACCTAAGCGAGATGTGATACAGAAATTGATGAATGGCTCGTATGAAATGCCACTGGAGACAAGTGGCCGATTAAGTGCCACTGAAGATTGATGTGTGACTGATTGTGTGCCACTGGAAATGTGTACTAACTGCAAGAGGTCATGCTAAGATGCGAACCCTGCAATGATTGCAAGAGTTGTGCTTAATACGTGTTTGCAACAATTGCCAGGGAGTTTGTGTCAATGGAGATGTGTTTGCCGTGACTGCATGAAGTCCGTATTACTGCATGTGCTTGCACGGGCTGCAAGGAGTTATACTTGGATGCGTGTTTGCAACAATTATAAAGTTGTGTTTGGATGCGTGCTTGCCATGATTGCAAGAAGTTATGCTTGGGTGTGTCCCTGCAACATTTGCGAGAAGTTGTGACTGGATGCGTGCTTGCAATGATTGCAAGAAGTTATGCTAATATGCGTGTCTTGTAATGATTGTAAGATTTGTGCTTGAATGTGTGCTTGCAACGATTGCAAGGGAGTTCCTGTCGGTGGAGATGTGTTTGTAGTGACTGTGAAAAGTTCGTATTGCTGCATGTGCTTGCAAGACTGCAAGCGTTAAGCTTGGATGTGTGCTTGCAATGGCTGCGAGAAGTTGTAATTGGATGCGTACTTGCGACGATTGCAAGAAGTTATGCTTGAATGCATGCCTGCAACGTTTGCAAGAAGTTTTGTGATTGGATGCGTGTTTGAAATGATTGCAAGAAATTGTGCTTGGATGTGTGCTTGCAACGATTGCAAGACGTTCTGTTTGGATGCGTACTTGCAACGATTGCAAGAAGTCATGATGGGATGTGTGCTTGCAATTGCAAGAAGTTATGTTTCGATGTGTGCTTGCAATGAAATGCAAGAAGTTGTGTTTGGATGCGTATTTGCGATGATTGCAAGAGGTTATACTTGGATGTGCAGTGACTATGAGGGGGTATAGTCGCGAGGCGAAGGTTCCAACGAATGAAATCAGGACCATGACTGAGCTTCGAAGGAAGACGGGGTGTGGCCCCCCCTTTTTTTTTTTTTTTTGACTGACCTAGAGGAAATGGCAGATGAGAACCGGTGGAGTGTTTGACTACCTGGTTTGAAAGGTAATTGTAACATGTTTAAGCGACAGGTGCATGGCATTAAATAAATGAGTGAACTGTTTGTGCCATGACAAAGGCACGAATCGGTGTGCCATGACTGCGCAAATGAGGCTGCACCAACTGGGGCTTGCCAGGATGAATGGATGTCTGACAGATGCCCTGAATTTGAATCGGGGCGCGGCATGCGACAGCGAAATAAATGAAATGTTTGCCTTAGAGTGAAATGAATGAGAAACGTTTCGCCATGACAGAGGCACGAATCGGTTGTGCCGCAGCTGCGACTGACTGCGGCCTGGACTCTGGAGCATATACTGAAATGAGGCAAAGAAACGCTGGTGCATGCCGGAATAAGTTGGTGCATCACGGATGCGACTGGATTTGAATTGGAGTGTGGTATGTAACCGTGAAATGTTTGTCCTGGCAAAGGCACGAATTGTTTATGCCGCAACTGATAGCTAACCAAGTTCTGATGCAGGTGTTGGCTGGGGCCGTTTGTATGGTGTTTGCAATCTTTGTGACAATGAAATGATTCGAAATGTTTGCCTTGATTATGAAATGAGTGAACTCCCTGACAGAGGTCCGGCCTGGTCGTGTCGTGACTGATTCGACCATGAACCGGGCTCTGGAGCATGTATTGAAATGAGGCAACTGAAAACATTGGTGCACACCGGGACGAATCGGTGCCTGTTTGATGCATCTGGATTCGAATCGGAGCGCAGTATGAAATGAAAGAGAAATGATTACCTTGACCGAGGCTCGAATTGGTTGTGCCGTGTTCTGCGACTAGCAACTAACCGAGCTCTGGTATAGGTATGGATACGGTCGAAATAAGCGAGGCATTCCGTGACGACTCGGTGCATCTCAGATGCGACTGGTTTCGAAACGGTGATGCGTTGTGGGAGTGAAATGGTAGTAATTGCATGACAGAGATACGGATCAGTCGCCCGATATCTGCGACTAGCTATGATCCAGACTCTGGAGCATGTTTCAGAAATGAGGCCGAGCCCTGGGGCACGCCGTAACGAATCGATGCATGGAAGATGCAACTGGATTCGAAGCGGAGCGCGGTAAGTGCGGTGTAACATATCGTTTGCCATGACGGAGGCTCGAATCGGTCGTGCTGTTGTAGCGACTGACTACGAATCGGACTCCGGAGCATGTACCAAAATGTGGCCAATCCTGGGGCACGCCGAGACGAATCGATGCATTTCCATGCGACTGCATTCATGTCGGAACGTGATACGTGGAAATGAAATGATAACCATGACAGAGGTACGAATGACTGATAATAACGTAACTCTGGAGCATGTATAGAAATGAGGCCAATCCTGGGGCACGCCGAGACGAATCGGTGCATTTCCATGCGACTGAATTCATGTCGGAACGTGATACGTGGAAATGAAATGATAACCATGACAGAGGTACGAATGACTGATAATAACGTAACTCTGGAGCATGTATAGAAATGAGGCCAATCCTGGGGCACGCCGAGACGAATCGGTGCATTTCCATGCGACTGAATTCATGTCGGAACGTGATACGTGGAAATGAAATGATAACCATGACAGAGGTACGAATGACTGATAATAACGTAACTCTGGAGCATGTATAGAAATGAGGCCGTAATAACTGGGGCACACCGGAACGAATCGGTGCATCTTTTGGTGCGACTGGATTCGAATCGGAGCGCGGTAGGTGACTGAAATGAGAAATGTTTGAAATGATTTGAAATGTCAGAAATGAGTTTAGAAATGTTTCAGAAATGAGAAATGATTGGTATCGAACTGACTTGATCCGATAAATTGCAAATTGCGACTCGCTATGGCTGTCTACCGACGCATATTTATTTATTTATTTATTTATTTATTTAAATACCGACATGCTAGAAATGAAGCGACGTCTGCGTCGCGGTGCTGTCGAAATGGTAAAATATCGAAAGTACGAGCGATATACATTGCAGTTTGTGAAATGCGAGTGAAACGAAAATTTGAAATCACGGTTTAGTGACATGATATGAAAACGAAAAGTCAGACGGGACCTTACCTGCGACAGCCAAGCCAGACGCGTGGTACAAACTACGAACGAAAAACGCGGACTTCGAAAGTTTTGAGTACGGAATATCAAATACGGGAACTTGCGAGGCAAGAACTTGCGGACGCTGGTATATCGAATAGTCGGCCTAGTGACGTATATCGCGCACAGGAAACCGACAAGCACCACAGGTGAGCGGGCTGCTTAAATACCCCCCGGGCTCCTCCCATAAATTCAGGCCACCATACTGGCCTTCCTACATATATATATATATATATATATATATATATATATATATATATATATATATATATATATATATATATATATATATATATATCTTCTTTAGTTTTAATTAAAGTAGGGAAGGGTTAGACTCTCTGCTAAGGTTTTAGTGCTACCCCTGCTGGGAAGATTCAAATCTCTATTTGTCCTGGAAACCATTGTCAGTTAAAATGAAAGTAAGGAATCTTTCACAAGGGTGGACTCCGCCAGCGGATCTGCCTGCTCAGTTGGGGATCTGTCCGCTGATTCCCACTGAGCAGGTAGATGACCGCTCCTTGTCAATTCCAATTATGCAGAGTGGACTCAGACATAGCCCGCTTTTATCCTCTATGGGCAGTCGGATGTAAAAGGACTGCCTGTCTACATCTGATTGTCATCTGATCCGTAGATGGATGGGGAATGGATCCCTCATCCATCTGTCTTTAGATGATCGGATCGGATGGCAGCGTTCCTTTTACAACTGCCGCTCCATAGGGCAATGGATGGTCCGAACAGTCCGCCTGTGTAAAAGAGCCCGAAAGGAAAATATTAAATTTTAGAGTTGTCATGAGAGCAAGAAATGAGGGTAAATCTTCTAAGATGGAAGTCCCCTCACTGTTGGGAGATTTTCTCTCACTTTTTATTGTATTTACAATGCAGGAAGTGAAGATAAATGTCCCCAGCAGGATACAGATGGGATGCAATAACATTTTTTTTAGGTTTATACCTTCCATACTTTAAAACTAATGCCACTATTGCTCTAATACCAAAAAAAAAAAAAAAGTTTATAAATGGCAGTTTTTAAGCATGCCCTATTGGTGTATAACACACACACACACAAAAGAGTCTTTATTGCAGATATGCTTTGGTTTCTAGTAAAACGGAAACAGATTGGCTAATACATGTTTAATAAACTCTGTTATTTTCATTTCCAAAATAACAGTCACCATGCATAATGCAGACACATACTTCCCAATGCATAATTCAATATACCCACATAATATACAGGTACACTTACTGCTATGTGCATAATACAAAGATAGATCAGACTACGTTGTTGCCACAATGAGCCGCAGAATACACTGAGATGACATTTTTCCTATTTATCATCCTTTGTATATTGTCCCTATGTTTGGGATAATTTGATGACTGTGGCCACAGGAAGCCACTGCAGGCACAGTAGCCTCAAAACTAATTTTTGAAACTGGAGCAGAAGTCGACCTATTACACATAGCAGCAAGTCAATATTTTAAAGGAGAAAGATAATTGTAATAGTTGAGTAGTGGAGTTTTGGATCACTGTGGTGGGCAGTAAGAACTGCACATCAAGCCCCATCCAACATTAGTACTCAGTGTTCTTATTGCTGTATGCATTTTCTTGAATATATTTCCCATTTCCTTTATTGCAGTTATGGACTCTATTTCCCTGGGTGTTATGTTACCTAGTTCAACCCCTGTAGTCCTTCCACTCAAATAGAAATTATGCTAATTACTCTTGATGGCCTCTAAATTTCACTGCAGATACAGTAGATTGAAGGTCATGCTTGCTTTACATTGCCTTTTTACTTTTCAACTGTTTCAGCCACACAAAATCTTTTAGATCTTATAAAAACAATGTTTTCATAGTAACATCCTCATATGTTTTGCATGTTTATAGTATATCACTATAGGGTTTTTTCTTATATATGTATCACTTACGTGGTTATGTATCAGTGTCAAAGATAAACTCTGCCTTTGTGCATTATGCAGATATACAATTCTATACATAACAATGTCACAAAGGCTGCAGCATCGAATGAATGATGTGTCTTTCCTTATTGCTAGTAGCAGCTTCACATATCATCGGTCTGGCCCAGCAGGACATAAATTATTAACTATGCTCGTACTAGAACTGCTGTGTACAGTTTTCATCATCCGTTTACAGTCGCCAACATCCTGCGGCCAACATGACATACATATCTCTTAGTGGAACTGCAGCTTGGGGATTGATAGGTAGACACTGTAAAATAGTCTGGGCTGTTTGTGAGCTGTCATACATACCACAATATCTTGTTCACACTTTTATGTAAACCTCACTTGTTCCCACACCATCTACCTCCCTTTCTAACAGTTTTCAATGCATCAAGCTCTTTAAAATAATTCTTGACTGCTACTCTGCACACTTTTCAGTTTCCACCCAACAACTTAATACCCTGCTTTACTTGCTAAACTATAAAAATGCTACGTTGGCTTATCCTGATTTGAAATTAACAGGTGATTGCTTTAAATATTCTTAACCTTGGCAGATATGTAAAGCAAGCACCCAAAGGCACATATGTCCCCATACATTATAGAGCACCATGGAACCCTCAAGTCTAATATGCAAAAAACAGTGTTGGTTCCTGATAGCAAATCTACAGCAACATTACAAAATTAATAGTTCTGCTAGATAACTGACAGAATCATCTGTTAGCAAAGTCAGTCAGGCTTTGTCCTCCCAGCATTTTGCCTACTCTATGCCTGCAATATTGATTGCCAATTGCAAATCTTCAATTCAAAAAATAAAAATAAAAGATAGTCCCTTACCCTGGAACAGACCAGCCAGTCACACAAACCATGTGATAAGAACTCTTCATGGTATTCTGATTAGTTGGGGCCCAGGGGGCTTTATTAGTGTGAACCCTTGAGACTGCAACTGATTTAAAATCTTTAAAACAACTCACTAGGGCCTTCTATATTTCCAGGTATTTACTTCTTTAAACCATGTCCAGGACAAATGTGAACAAGCAAATCTTCCAGCCACAGAAAGAACTTATATATTCAACAGATTTATTATAGTACTAGAGCATGGGATTCTGGAAGATAACTATGCTACAGTGCAGGGATTTCTTTGGAAAATGTATTAATTGACTTATAGGGAAATGTGTAATAAACTTAAAAAAAAAACAAACATTGCACAAAAATCCACCATGTCCTCATGCATCCTCTCTTGAAGAAACCACCAGATTCTAATGGGTCCAGAAGCTAATTTCACCTGAGCAGAGATCCTGCTTGCTTATTGCCCCCTTTCCTGCGTGGATTTTTGCCACAATGTTTGGTATTTTGGATCTGAGTGAATGTCTAAAAATACATTTAAAAAAATGTCAGCTGTCAGTGAAATTAATTGGCTGATATTCACTGACACCTGCTATCTAAAAACATGCCTGATCTGGCTAGGATCTTTGTCCACCCAGTTTAATTTACTTACTCCAATTTAGGATTAGGAATTGGGTTTAAAGCTTAATAATAGTTCTTGCATTCACTGTATGTTAGGTTTGCTTTTTTTTATGAAATAATCATCTTTTGGGGGCCATCTAATATATTTTGAATGTAGGCAAATAGAAACCCAATGTGATGACTCTTATAGAGTCTAATTAAATATATGCTTTTGAACTTAGACAACCTACACATATTTGATATCCTAACAAGAAAATCGATTATAATTATATATTGTATTGCAGTATTGCAGTCTACGTGTCAGGATAAGTACATAATGACTACAAAAACTAAAGTAAAAAACACCTTCAGATGTCTCCAGGAGTGCCCCACAAACCGTGATGCTAAAGACATACTAATTTACAAATTTTCATAAACTTCCTGAGTGTCAAATAAAAACTTAAAAACGTATATTTTTACTTATTTCAGGGTCTTCCTGGACCTCCAGGTGAAAAGGGAGAAAATGGTGATGTTGGACCTATGGTAAGTATGCTACTGCAGCTACTGCAGAACATTTACATGTTAATTAACTTTGCACTTGATTCTCTTGTCTTTACCAACCAGCTTTGTTTACTCGTATCTGGCTGGTACTGGTTCAGAAAATATAATTCAGTAGTCAATTTACAGTGAATTTCTATTGTAAAATATAATATGTATACAACAAATTACGTCTCTGTTTTTTTCTAAACAGGGTCCACCTGGCCCCCCTGGTCCAAGAGGTCCTCAAGGACCTAATGGTGCAGATGTAAGTATATTGAGTTTTGTATGTTTACAAATTCTATGTCCATTTTGTATCAGAAAATCTGATTTTGATTCTTCTTGTAGGGTCCACAAGGTCCCCCTGGGTCAATTGGTTCTCTTGGAGCAGTTGGTGAGAAGGTAGGTAATGATCTGGGTAAATTTTCCTATTCTGACACTTAAAACTCTCTAATTTGATGAACAATTTGATACCAAGACAAATTAAGTTACATTATGTTGGTTTTGTTTGGCTTACTATTGGGTGGATATGATTTACAGGACTAAATAGAAAAACATATACAGTATTTTATCTTGTGATACTGGTTATATTGCTATGTGGTAAAATCAGAAATAGTGAAACATTGTTTTCATTCAAGGACAGGTTTCATACTGGAAATTTTAATGTGTAAAATGCTATAGTCTACTAGTTATAGTCATATTGCTTCAAAGGTGTTTTAGTGACTTTTTATACTCACTTTTAGTCTACCAATTTGCTTGATTGTCTGCCAGTTGAATGAGACTCAATAGTAGATCTGCTTATTGAGTCAAGACTTCCATATACGTGGATCATAGACATTGTAAGTGTCAGACAACATTTTAGGCATATCTCTACTAAAAGTACAATTATTCTCTAACATTTATTGCCACGTCTGACCAAACATTGTCTCTGTACATCAGGACATCCCCCTTTCTGCAAATGTGACAGTGCATGGAGCTACACAGATCAACATAGCACCTCCCTTTCTCATCCTTTATCTTTTTTTTTTGGTGATGTAACTTCCCTCTGCTTTCAATTCCTCCCACAAGGAGGCAAAGGGGCTGAGGAGGATTAGTCAAAATGCTGGGCAACAGTTTAAAAATGCAAAATAGGGTAAACCACAAAGCATTTGTTTAATCATTTTAGTGTGGCCCTATAGCAGTTTTACTGCTACAGGGCAGCACCTCTGTGCTGGACCAACTATATACAGTATACATGATCCAGCTCTTCTGGGTAGGGGGGCGCACATGCGTGCCTCCAGCGGCTTTCTCCCTTTGTGATCACACACAGCGGAAGACAATTGGCAGGTATGATGGACCCGATGTCTGCCGGCATGCGATGATGATTCAGGAGAGAGGCAGAATGGCAGTCTTCCTACATAAACAAGGCAGACCACCATTCTGTCAGCATGGATCCATGCCTTCCCCTAGTAAAAGCACCTCCCACATAGAAAAACACTTACTAGGTACATAGTTAACCCTTTGACCACCCCCCATGTTAAACCCTTCCCACCCAGTGTCACTAGTACAGTGACAGTGCATATTTTGTAGCACCGATCACTGTAATAGTGTCGCTGGTCCCCAAAAAGTGTCAAAAGTGTCAGTTAGTGTCTGAATGTCTGCTGCAATATCGCAGTCCCTTTATAATTAGCTGATCACCTCCATTACTAGTAAAATAAATAAGTAAATAAAAATATCCCATAGTTTGTAGACGATATAACTTTTGCGCAAACCAATCAATGTATATGCTTATTTGGATTTTTATTACCAAAAATATGTAGCAGAATACATATTGACCTACATTTATGAAGGAATTTGATTTTTAACATTTTTTTATTAGATAGGTTTTATAGCAAAAAGTAAAGAATTTAGTTTTTTTTTTCAAAATTGTCGGACTTTTTTTGTTTATAGTGCAAAGAATAAAAAGCGCGGAGGTGATCAAATACCACCAAAAGAAAGCTCTATTTGTAGGAAAAAAATACATACATTTTATTTGGCTACAGCGTCGCATGACTGCTCCATTGTCAGTTAAAGTAATGCAGTGCCGTATCGAAAAAAAATGGCCTGGTCATGAAGGGGGTAAATCTTCCGGAGGTCAAGTGCTTAGAGGTTGGGAAGTGGAACCAGCTCTTTCCATAATAGCATATGTACTGTTTACGTGATATAGTCCCGCTTTGTTATTTGACAGTACATATTGAAGTATGTTCTGCCAAATTACTAGAATAAAGTCCAGCATAATTGCGCCAGTCTGTAGTTTTAGCTCCATTATCACTGCACAAATATAAGAAAACAAACACTTTAGGCAGACATTAGGCTTTTTATAGGTCTACATTAGAAGAGAAATATTTTTTTTCTGTGCATTCCTTTTATTATGGGAACATTCTGTCTCTTGTGCCTTACTCATCTCTCTAGAGTTCCCATACATTCAAAGGTTTCTGCCTGCAGTGTTTGCATACAGACTTATTGTACAATAATAGCTGTCATCTTAAATCAGACAAATGCAGTCTTGTATTCCTAGGGAGATGCACAGTCCTATCACACAGATGCTCTACAGGTTTATCATCTCTAAGTGGAGATATTTGTATGGATTGTTTTTGTGCTGGCTAAAATCGAAACTTGTGATGAAATCTTTATTTTTACATTTTCTATGCTGATTTCCTAATCTCAGCAGCATTACAATACTTGTTCACGTCAGCTATTGAGCAGCAAATCAAGGATATTGAGAAATTAAGACAGTGGTGAAGAGTTATGTTACTGGAATGAATGATGAGAAGTATTTTGCATTTCAAAAACATACTGTTATATTGCTTTACAATATTTTTACATAAATTCAGTTTTAACCCTTTACTAAGCAGTTATTGGCCATCATTTTGTTGTCAGTGAAGTGACTGCTAAACAGCATATCAAACTTAATAAACAAAACTGGTATCAGGTTTCAAAATTCGAATTTGCAAAATAAACACCAAAGTAGTCTTTTCTTTTGGTGTACTGTAAGTAGGGACGACCCTGATTATTGCAAACATGCAAATAAATGAACCCATACAAATATTACAATTGGATATTGGCATGAAAGATGACATGAGGTCTCGGAATTGAGAGTCATTAGAAATGATTTTTTAAAACCGTTTGGTCCCTGAGTACAGTAAAAAGTAATTACACAAAATCCTGAAAATAACAAGTCCTAGAGGAAATTGGGGTAAGCATAGAAGTAATGTTTTTATATGGTCTACAACATGCAAACTGTTAGATTAGCCCATTAATAAATATAATTTTTATACTTCCCCACGATTCAATCCAATTCATGGGATTTTTAAGCAGAGGGTTATTTTTAAGTGGTAATAAATTGTAAATAAAAAAATCCCCAAAACTTTCCCCCTGCAAAGCAATGTCAAAATGTGCTAGTGTGCATCGCAAACTAGCACATTATGAGAGAATTACCTGTGAAATGAATCCCTCCAGAGGTGCGTTGTCACCCAGTCTTCCTTCTGGGTTCAAGGGCTAAGGGTGTATGAATGGCCAAGCTGTGATTACGTCACTCCTGTGCATGTGCTGGTGATGTCCCTGGCTGCTATACAAGTAAATATCTCCAAAATGGTGCACGTTTAGGAGATATTCACTGTACCTACAGGTAAGCCTTATTATAGGCTTACCTGTGGGTAAAAGATAAACAAAGACGTTTACTACCTATTTAATAAGTCCAGAGCTTTTGGGATGTCCTTTAGGTTTCAGTCCTACAATGATGGTCAACTTACTTAAGATTAAGGCCCTGACATCACCAAAGGGCCACACATAATATTCAGTGCATTTAATGCTACATGTAGCTGTCAAAAACTCCAGACGTGCAACAGGAGATATTGAGAAACTGGGGGCATATTATAAATGTTGTTGTTGACTGGGGACATGTCTCAGGGGTCCTCAAGTGCAACCCCTGACATCACCAAAGGGCCACACATAATATTCAGTGCATTTAATGCTACATGCAGCTGTCAAAAACTCCAGACGTGCAACAGGAGATATTGAGAAACTGGGGGCATATTATAAATGTTGTTGTTGACTGGGGACATGTCTCAGGGGACAGTCATGGACCTGAGATATGTCACATGAGACTGCTACAAGTGAATACTTTCATATTAGAGCTCATTATAGCACCCTTAAAATTATTATTGCCACATTTGATAAATTTATTTTTAGCAAGTTCTATTTTAAAAGAGCAGAGAAAAAAAAAAACACAAAAAAAGAGAAAAGGAATGGACAGCACAAAAAAATAAGATAATGCTAAATACATTTCATTTAGCAGCTGGAATTCAGTCTAAAGGATATTTTTTTTCTTTACTGGCCCAAGTAAGCACTTTGGTAAGGTAAACTACTGTTTGCAGGATCCCTAAAGGCTGTACAGTAAGTGCCAAAGTGCCACATGCAGCCCCCTGAGCTGCAAGTTAGGTCCCAGGGGCTACAGCCATTTGCTACAGTTGGAAAAACAAACATGTTGTAGACAAACTGCTGCTATTACTAATGATAGAACTGACATCACTGTATGTAAGTGAATACACAACTGAATGAAGATATAAAGATTGATTCAAAATTCAATGCACTACATAATTTAGTTATTTCAAAAGTGTTTGTCAATGCTTTTTGTGAATTCATAGGATGTGCAGATCGATGTTAGAGGTTATGTAGGTCACATGTTTTCCCAAAATCTCACTCTGGGTGAAAAATATAGCTTCCTTATAGCTTCTTTTATTGTTTCAGGGAAAAGAATTATTTAACTAGTGAAAGGGTCAAGCGCATTTTCTGATAACAGCTTTTTTCTTTGCCTTCATTGTTTCAACTTGCAGAAAAGTAGCTACTGATGTTATGCTATTATCTGCAAGAGCAGAGACTGGCGGCTTTTAGTTCTTTAGCTGTTGTAAGGTTATAAGTGTAAATACATGTGAAGCAGCATTCATTAAATAGGATCCAATGCTTGGCTGCATTCCGATGCTCTCTTAGATAATTGAAGGTTGCAGTGTCAGTGTGGACTGATAATAAAGCACTCATACAAGTCCTTAGTCTCAAACCCCCCATTGACAAAACTGTACAGGTCTTGAAAAGCAACAGCCGGCCCCTGTGCACAAGCCCCTAAGGCTTAGAGGGCCTTAGGAGAACAGATGAACCCTACAGCTTTAATCCGCATCAAATGCTGTTTGTTGGAACTGGCTTTCTGTTGACTCTTTGTCCCAGCATTATTTATTTTAACAATTATTTATCTTCACAATTTTACTAATAAAAGTATGCATCTGCATTGAACATGATAATGTCAATAGGTCAAGCACCTGTCACATGAGCACAGCATGGGAGTATTCCTGTACCATTATGTTTGGGGTGGAAGTACAATAATAAGCATTCTCCAATGCGTACAATGTAGTTTGACAAAAGCTAGACTTCAACCTGTAAGTTTTATTGGGATTCCCCTGTATTGAGTGGGTGCAGTACATAATTTTCACAACTAAAATCAGCAAATAAAAGGGGATAGCTGTAACAAATCTGGATGTTAAAATATGGCCCATACAGGTAACTATACCCCTCTATTCTCTCTAGAAACTCAATTATGATTTCAATTTGGCAAAATGTTAGGCCTGTTATTCAGAATACATATCTGATACTAGATAAGCATAAGACCAAGAACAAAATCATTCGTTTTAGGTAAAAGTAATTTTTAAATGAACATGTTTACAAAAGTTGAAAACTAGCTTTAGAATTGTGTTAAATGCATTTAGAGCAGTTACTGCATCTAGAAATTGTATTAAGGCATTTAGAGTAGTTATAACATTACATCAGGAATCTAATTATTGGTTCTTTGTGTTGGAGCAATAATGCTATTTTGCCTAATTTGAGTAATACTATCTTCTGGTGTTAGTATTTATCTTGATTAACCCTGCATTCTGAAAATCTAGTGTTATATTTTCCAGAATTAATTATCAGCAGAAAATGTTTCACGTGAATAGGAGAGTTCTTAGAAGGCTTGCAGAGGTTCCAAAAAATGCTTGACTTTATTCATTTTCTGTACACTTGGCTGATATATTCAAGGTCTTTTTGGCACCTGTGAAGAAATTGTATTATTTCCATATTTATATAGACTATACATCACTGTTTCCATTCCAATGAATACTGCATGTTTAAGATGTTTCAGTTCTATACACTGGGCTGTGAAAAACTTGCATCACTTATAAGAAATATTTTGTTGTTTACGTAAAGTGAAACTCTAATTTTTTTTCTACCAGTCCGGTTTTATCATACAGCTATAGATAATATTCGTCAAATAAGAATTTGGCTATTCACAAAGCACTAACAAACAGCAAATTGATCCCCATTCATTCAACCTTCACTGCAGCAATAATTCATCTTTCCACTCGCTCGGCAGAAAATAATAGTTCTTCTCTGAATTTAAATAGAGATTTTAGTCATATAACACTGACTGTGTCCAGGGTGATGTACTTGTCTGCATTGCTTCACACTTTATGGCAATTTTTATTTGCTCTCCTTACTTACAAAAAATGCATGAGGTCAAAAGTTACTATTTCAAAGTAGAAGCCTTGTCAGCAGTCAAAGATGTTAGTGCACAGAAAAGTCTTGCCCTTGGAAACTTACGGTGCTGGAAATTGTATATTTTTATTAAAAAATTGGAACAGGGATGGAGCCTACATTTAATGAGACGTGTTCCTAGTGCTGGTGTCAGCTGTCCTAGTCAAAATCTGAAGTCCTCTTTACCTCACCCCACCACCACATACCATTGTAGCTCTAACCTCCAGTGCTGTGAGGTTAATATGAACACTGGACCTGTCACAGGCATTTGTTAAGAGTGCCGACTATACCCACCCCTTCTGCTCCCCTTCAGTCATAGAAGCTATACTATAGCCTACATGAATAAAACAGGCTTTATGAATGGAGTATGGGCAGAAGGGAGGACACAGAGGACTTTGGATTTCAACTTGGACAGCCGACAACAGCACAAGAGAACATTTCTTATTAATAGTAAGTACTGGCCCTTGTGCTGATTAAAAAAAAAAAAAAACGTAAGCTTTAATTAAAAGGGTGGTTAGCACAGCTAAAAAGAACTGTTTCTCAAGCACAAACTCCGATTACTGAAAACCAGTAATAAGTAGTACAACACAAATGCAAAGGATAGTATTTGGGGCCTTGGCCTTAAAGCAGAACTCTGGATAGAGTGCTTTTAAACATATCTGCTGTGTAAAAAGACTTACCGATGTTAATATTTATCCCAGGTTTGGATCGCTATTATGAAGAGTAAAATGTATACTTTCAATCAGACCAGATAGCGCAAGTGTTTCTGTTCTTATAGCCTGCTTCTCCTGTGAGAGCTGCAGCTTTCTCTGGTGTCATTTATGCACCCTTCCTCTCCATTTGTCCATGCACAGAGTGCTAAAGGTTCGAAATGTACTGAGATAGGACAATAGAGTGAGCTGTAGCTTTCACAGCAACAGTGGGCTGACAATACAGCCATATGTGTACTATCTGTCCTGTGTGAAAGTATGCATTGTACTCTTCAGAGCAGCAGTCCAGACAGTGGTAACTATGTTTTACCCAATAGATATGTTAAAAAGTGTTCTATCTGGAGTTCTGCTTTAATTTTTATCTATAATTGTACTGATCTGCACTCTAAAAGTGACAGATACACATTGATTTTGATTTCATTTTATATACCACTGGCTATGTGATCATTTAGATGTCTGTGATAGATCTCTTCTGTTACCAATAAGGCTCTCTATTGCTCCATGCTATGTACATGCTATGTCCAATAGTTGTCAAATGAAGCAGTATTATGCACAAATCTTGATTTACAACACTGTGCAGAGAAAAACATCTAGGTGTTCCCATAATATTAGCAAATCTATGATATATGTGTTTTTATATACTTATTACTACGTATTATATATTAGCATGTTTGTGTTTGTGTTGTCTGTTTATTAAACAATTGTATAGATAGACCATAGGGTTATCTCTAAATTCTTAGCCTGGACTGTACAAAATGAGAAGCATTTTAATGCTAAGTTGTTATTTGTGGTTATATTTATCAGTCCAGTGATCTGGAAAAATAAGGGCAAGAGGCTTTTTGTGTGCTTCCGATTTCAAATCTAAATCTCCTCACAGAGTAGTATCTTGATGTTTGCTCCTAAAAAGCATATTTTCACATTTTACATATATTTAAATAAAGCTATGTTTTCTAAATCTTAAAAAGATTCATGTATACTATAATGACCACAAAGCCAAGGCAGTTTGGAAGAGTGTTGAAACACTGTTTGCATAATAAACTCTGAAAAAGTAATGGGAAGAATATATTTATTGTTGAATGGGCATTATTAGCATATTGTTTAAATATAAAACTAAGTACTATGAATGGGATTTATGTTTCATATTGTGTTTATGATTATTTGTTTCCTTTTTTTTTTTTCTGAACACTGAAACAAATGAAATCATAAATCCTGGCAATATTTTGAGTGCATGAGTTATAGTGCAACATAATAATTTATTGATTTTTTCTATTATTTTAGGGTGAACCAGGAGAAGCTGGAAACCCAGGACCCCCTGGAGAAGCCGGTGTTTCTGTAAGTCCTAAAGAATACTCACTTCTCTGTATTTACATTTATTTTAACTTAATATTATATTACTGTGTAGTACTCTTTTGTTGCTGTCCATTGCTGTTTGCTGTTAGCGAATAGGTTTTATCTATCTTTTTTTTTAATTTTGATCACACGTGATTGGTTATTTACAGCAAAGACAGGTTCCCTTTATTTACTGACATTTGCCTTGAAAAGTAAACATTCATTTTGCTAAATGAACCTCCTTTAGGCTGTATTTACCCCACGTGACACATGCTTAATACACTTGAGTTGACTTGTGTTAACAATAGTTTTTTAAATGCATTTTATTGTGTTATTGTGCATTTTTTAACACATTGCATTGGTTTGCAATTTTTTCTTTTGTTCATAGTGGGAGTCAACAACATTTTTTTATATTTCTTAACATGTTTTACAGCATGCAGTGACAATGTGTTTCAATGTCGTTGTGCTACTTTTAAATAAAAGTAATTATTTTTAAAACATCATGCTCCTCAAAAACTAAGTGAGATCCAAAACTACCTAAAATAACAACTGCTTGGAAATAAAACATCTCCCAGTGCTTAAACAATTAAATTACACAAAATACCAGTGCTTAATGTGCATAATACTCAATAACTCCCCAAAGTGACTTGTATCAATTAAATTAGTTTAAAAATTAAAAAAGTGCTAAAATTGTCCTTAAAAACTACTGTCAGTCCAATCCACAATTCTTCCACAGATCAATCAAAATCTCCACCCTTGTGAATAAAATTAAATTGTGTATAGCTGGAAGTTCACCGAACACTATTGACTCCTTATAAATGAATGATTCTAGTAGCAGTAGATTTCCATGAGTATCTCGGTCATCCAGGACTCTCCCTCCTGATTGGCTGAGACACAGCAGCTGTGCCATTGGCTCCCACTGCTGTCAATAAAAGTCAGTTAGCCTATCAGGATAGAAGGGGGTGGGGCCGAATCACAGCTTCATATCTGAATGGACACATGGAGCTGCAGCTCGGCTTGGGTGCCCTCATAGCAAGCTGCTTGCTGTGGGGGCACTCAACAGGAAATTTAAAATGTTCCTGTTATTTTGCAGTGATTTGAGTCACTGAACCATGTCTCTAATAGCAACAAAGTCCAAGTTATCCCTAAACATAAGCGCTGTCAACTTACGGAGCTTGCAGGATTTTAGCACCAGAATCACTAACTGCATTAACCACCCCATCATCCAAGTCCTTACATTTCTTGTTACATGCTAGGGACAGAAATGGTCCTTACTAATTAAATCTCTGCCCCAGTTTGCATTTCCAAAAAATCCTGAATTCCAACCTAAATAGCTGTATACACTTATGTGAGGGATGCACGCCATCTCTTTTGTACAGATCAGACCACCTACTAGCATCATAACCAAAACATTCAGCTTTACACCATTCTTTTACCAGACATTGAACTGTGCAAAGGAAAGACTTTCCTTTTTGTGTGCATTATAGGCAAGTAAGACCTCTGAAAGGGTGCAAACTACTTTGCAAAGATTCTGGTCCAAGGTCTGAAAATCCTGCTGTGCAGAATAAAAATAATTCCAGGACAAGTCATTGGTGCTAAGATGCACAACATTGCACTCCTGACTAGATTTCTTGACAATATTTAAAATTAACCTCTAAATCCTCTCAACAGTAGCGCCAGGTAAATACTTAACTTCTTTCAACTCTTCCACATCATTTAATAAGGAACCCCTTTTATAGCTGAATCACCAACAAGAAGATGACTTTTCCTTTTAGGAACCCAGATTTTGGCTTGTTATTGCATTATTCCTGCATTAGGCCAAGAATCAGCTAACTCTTTTGTCTAAAATATTAATTTGCACTTCTTTTCATGTTACTGTATGGCTAGTGCTCCATTCGTGGGATCAATAACTGCCTTTTTCAATCAAGATTTTTGTAAACATTGTGCAGGTTTTTTAGGTGAAGGACTACTGTGTACAGCCTCCTGTTTTAATAATTATACTTCTTTTAGCCATGACTTTAAAAAATCCCTATGAATTTCAGAAGAACTATCCGTGCAAAGATGACCTTACGCATGCATGCGTGAACAGAACTATGGCAATCTCAAGGCAAAGTTTTAACTACTGTATACTCAGAGAAGTGACATAGAACATGTAGCAGTTTTGTTACCACTAAACTAAATAAATTAAATTAAACAGTGGGTGAATTAAGTGCAATAACTCCTAAAGGGCCTTACTTTGTCTACTAAGGGCTACACTTACTTAACGCTAGAAACAATGTTAATAAATATATTAATTGTAATATCTGCAACATACAACATATTGTTTAAGGGCCAAAATACATTTCCTGAAGTATTCAGATGCAATGTGAGGAAGAACATTTGGGACCTTATTCAATTAAAATTCCTAAACCAACGGAGGACAGGAAAGAATAAGTGAGAGGATTGAATGTGGCCCAAAAAACATCACTTTGACTTGCCTGCACTAAACATTATTAAAATTGTTTTAATTTGATTGGATAACTCATAATTATTATTAAAGAAGGTACAAGTATAACATATGGGATAGGTGTGTAGAACAGGGAGGTATAATGTGCTTCCTCAGATTTGTGTATATGTTTGTATACACCTGGTATATTTACCACAACTTTAGCTATTTAATTAGTTTAGAGTGGTGCTACATGTGTATTTGAAGTGGCACATATCTATGCAGCAGACATTGGTTTTGTCATTTGTGATAATTAACAGGAATACAAAATTTGCTATAAAACCCAATTATTTTTACCTCCTGCTCTACCACTGAAGAATTCATTTTAGTGGTGGAATCATATCAGTAATTAAAAACCTCACCTTGTTATAACACCAGAAGTAAAATTCATTCTTCTTAATGTAACTAGCTAATTTACTGATATTGTGTGATCTTGTCTGCCTTTACTTAAGCATATTGGCTATTTAACTTCTCTGCCTGACATCTTAAGAACTGCTTTGCAAGCAGGAGAGCAGAGTGAAAGAAAAATTTGCCTGGGGATTTGAGGGATGACATAGATTTGTTAAATAAAAACTGTAAAAGTCTTTTAAAGCTTTCAATTTTTCATAATAATAACAATAGAGGTAATGATGTTTTAGTTCCTTTATGATAATTGTTAAAAGATAGAATCTTCTTTTGGCTTCAGAGGGCTTATTTTAAGACCATATCATCTATAACCTGTATATGTGAATCTTTGGTAGGGACCTAAAGGCGAAAGAGGAGAGAAAGGAGAAGCTGGACCACCCGGATCAGCAGGACCAGCTGGTCCTAAAGGCCCACCAGGAGACGATGGTCCTAAAGGAAATCCTGTAAGAAAAGCATTTGAAGGAATTTTTTTAAGAAACAACGTTTTAAGCAGGAGTTGTCTCAATGACACTTATGATTAGGACATGTGTGAAGGGATAAGTTAGCATTACAGTATGTGTATTGAGCTTGAGTTGTTGAGTTCAGTAAACAACAGGTTTCTTTTAGCAAATCTGAAAACGGAAATAGCTATCTGTGTAAAAAGGGGACTAGAGCTCTGGCTGGATAGTTAAATGTAAGCCATTTATATGCAATATTTATTTTAACTTAAAAAAGTATTAGAGAAAAAGGATTTCCTAGTTTTGACCATAATAAATAATGACAAATATGTATACAAGAGCTATATTCCTTTTAACTATTTTGTTTTCTTTTGTTTAATATAATATTAGATGTAACATGCCTAAATTCTTCTCTTTATTCCACATAATAGGGTCCTGTTGGATTCCCTGGAGATCCTGGTCCTCCTGGAGAGCCCGGCCCAAGTGTAAGTAATTTGATTGTGTACCAAAAATGTATTTTTACTGATTTTTAATACTTAGATTCTAAACATATTTTATAACTGATGAGTGAAATGCCAAATATTTCACTAAACAGTTTATAACATCCATATAATTATATTAGTACAAGCCAGTGTTTTGGTGCATATTTATATCTTTGGCTCACATTAGAACACCTGTATATCACACGTAAATAAATGAATAACAAGCATGCACAAGAGACCTATAGTTCAAGAACACTAGCTGTCTTTTATTGACAATATGCTACCTTTCAGCGTACCTTTGAATGTATCTCTATGCTGGTTATTGTGTACTACTAAAACGGAGATTCTGCTCATTTCATTTCTACTGTACTAGAGAAAGGAAGTGAGTTGAAATTTGTCCAACAGAGTCATGGATAGCAATACAAATGTGACTTTTGTTTGGCGGTGGGAGGGGGGGGGGATTTTCTCTTCTTAAGTCCATCCAAGCCTATCCAAACAAAGCGAGGCTTAATCTTAGCACGTTTAGCACAAGAGCCATAAAAAATCCCTCACAGAGTGTCACCTGTTGGTTAGTAATTAGTGAAAACTTAAATGTATCATTGTACATTAACCTTAAAAATATCTTGAACATGGATTGCAAAATGGATCATATGGCCGAATTCAGCATACTGTTGGCATAACACATTTTTACAAATTAAATCATCTCTTAATATAAAGTTTAATACATATAATTTCACTGCACTATGTAAAACAAAAATATATTTACTGCAAGATAATTTATAAAGGTGTAAGGTACACATACACAATGGACCTTATTTGATAAGGCAAAAAGCAATGTGTCAAGTAGACTAACCCATAGCCAATTAGCCACAAAAAGTAAAAAGGATTAAAAAAAAAAAAATAATAATTTTGAACATGTTTGTTCCTTTTTTGCAGACTTTCACTGGTAACAAAAAGTAGACAAATACAGGCTATCCTCACTTAATGACCAGGTTCCCTTCCAGCGACCGGGTTGTTAAATGAATTGGTCACTAAACAAGGAGCCACAAGCAATCAATATTTTAAGCATTCTTAACTACTGTACTGTATTCTGAAAAAAATGTCTAAACATAAAACTCCAACTCAATAACGTTGTTTTAATTTGCATAAGTACAAAACGCAAAAATATAAACAACAAAAATACTGTACTGTACAATAAAATGATGTACAGTGCCCAAAAAGCTGGTCGTAAGTCAGAGCTGTCATTAAACGAGTAAGTCGTTAAACGAGGAGAGTCTGTAAATCTAAATTCTGTCCATTTACTATTATGCCCATATATGTTGCTTTAACATGTTTTATTTATTATCTAAAGGGTGCAGATGGTCTTTCTGGTGACAAGGGTGAAGATGGCGAACCAGGTCAACATGTAAGTTTTGTTCTTGTTAACTGTTCCTGTTTCCAAGTCTTACCTTTATTTTGTGAAGTGCTATATCTTTCTTCTCAGAATTTTTTTTTCTTCTTTGGGCTCTTGAGTGTAAGATTGTAAATTATTTTATGTTTTGCACTACAAAGTTATTCCCATCAAATATATATGTGTTAAATATGTGACAGAGGTTTTCGTTATGAGTCATTGGTATAATAATTACATGGTCTTTTTTCTCAATAGTTTAGAAACCAATGGCATAATATAATTAGACTAAGGCTGCTTTCACACTGAGGCACTTTACAGGTGCTACAGTGCTAAAAATAGTGCCTGAAAATGCACCTGTAAAGCGCCTTTCCTTTCACACTGGAGCGGTGTGCTGGCAGGACCCTAAAAAAAGTCCTGCAAGCAGCATCTTTGAGGCGCTGTAGGAGCGGTGTGTACACCGCTCCTACAGCGCCCCTGCTCATTGAAATAAATGGGCAGTGCTGTTGCAACTCTACTTTGCCGGTGCTTTTAACCTTTTTTTAGTGTGGGTTAAAAGTGCACCGCTAGCACCGAAAAGCGCCGCAAAAACGACGGTTAAAAACTACGCCCGGGCGCTCCCAGTGTGAAAGTGCCCTTTATGATGTGACCATATATACAGATAATCCTCACTTTGTAGCATTTAAATAATGCAAGAAAGACAGTTCTATGTAGGGATGGGCGAACGGTTCGGCCCGAGCATAAGTTTGGGACGAACTTTCGTTGTTCGGTTGTTCGGCGAACATCCGAACAAACGGGTCGTTCGACCATTTTTTCGCCCTCCAAATCGACCACAATGCAATGGGGCACTGAACAGTACATTGCAAGCCCTGATTGGCTAAAGCAGTGAAAACTTCAGCCAATCAGGGCACAGAGCACTGTCAGAGTCATGATTGGACACTGTCATCATGACTTTATCCAATCATTGCTCATTCCCACCCCACATTTTCAAAGTATTCTTTCAATGGCAGCCATTTTCAGTGTGATTTTGGTGTGGAGAGAGATAGAACAGAGCTCTGTTCAGTGCTATTAGTTAGTTAGTGTGCTATACTGTGCTATTTTGTTTCAATTGTCAGTGTAGAATATTAGTTTAGTGTCAGTCTAGGGATAGTGTAAGTGTAGTAAGGGGGACCATCATTCAGCTTTGCATAGTGTGCAGCTAGAGTAGGGACAGCTCAGATAGTTTCATTGTAGTGCAGTGAGACGGTGTCATTCACACATACATTAGTGTAGAGTAGGGACAGCTCATATAGTTTCAGTGTAGTGTAGTGAGACCGTGTCAGTAATCTTTACATTAGTGTATAGCTAGAGCAGGGACAGTTCAGATAGCATCAGTGTAGTGACGGTTGAACATCATCTATTTGATTGCGTTACTGCCAGTTAAATGCCATTTACTTCTGTGTGCGTTACTGACAGTTTAACGCCATTTACTTCTGTGTGCATTACTGCCAGCGTAACGCCATATAGTTCTGTGTGCGTTACTGCCAGTTTAACGCCATATAGTTCTGTGTGCGTTACTGCCAGTTTAACGCCATATAGTTTTTTGCGTTACTGCCAGTTTAACGCCATATAGTTCTGTGCGCGTTACTGCCAGTTTAACGCCATATAGTTTTGTGTGCATTACTGCCAGTTTAATACCATATAGTTCTGTGTTTGTTACTGCCAGTTTAATGCCATATAGTTCTGTGTGCATTACTGCCAGTTTAACGCCATATAGTTCTGTGTGTCACTGTACGTTTGGTGCATGATATTGCAATATATTATAGTGTATCTGTGGAGCGTTTCTGTGTCGTGTGAGTACTCAAATTAAAGTGCACCAAACACCTCTTTACATTGATTAAAGTGCATCTATGTACAGATTTCAACTTCTTCTTTACATTTGCTTTTAAGCACTACCCCCTCCCTCCCAATAATGTCTGGGAGGACAACAAGGAGAAGCAGACGTTTCCTTGGCACTGTAAGGGGGCCAGCAACAAATATGTCCACAGGCAAAGGTGGACGTGGTGGTCATTCCTCAGGCAGGGCTTCATTTCCTCTGTTTAGTGAGTTTGTCCGTGGTATCCAGCCACAGCATGCAGAGGAGGTGGTGGACTGGCTTACTAAACCTTCCTCATCCTCTGTCACGCAAGCAGAGACAAGTGTGCAGTCCCCTGCAGTTGCCAGAGTGGATAAACCTGCCTCCTTGTCCACATCTATTCCTGCCATAGACCCAACATCAGCCATTGAGGAGTCAGCTGATTTATTTGACCACAGCGTCAGCCACTTGCTCCTTGATGATGCCCAGCCATTACTGAATTCAGATGTTGGTCCTGAGGTTGAGGATGACAGGAACATGAGCCTAGAGAGAGGGAGGAACACCGGTAGACAAATTGGCATTCATGTTCCCCAAGCCGCAGCATATTGCCAAGTTGTCTCCAGTGGTAATGATGAAGATGGAGGAGGAGGAGATGGGGATGATGATGAGGTCACTGATGCAATGTGGGTGCCAGATAGAGCAGAGGAGGAAACTGAAGGTGAGGTGGCACAACCTCAAAGAGGCCGACATCAAGAAAGAGTAGAGAGCAGCAACCCTATTCCATCACATTCTAAAGCTGTTATCTCCCGGCCCACTCCCCAAAGCTTAGTTGTCCGGGCCTTTTTCAGCACATCTGCAGCAGATCGCACTGTTGCTATTCTGCAAACTGTGTCTCAGGTACATCAAACGTGGCAAAAATACCAACTATTTGGGTACCACATGCTTAACAAGGCATTTAACGTCCAACCACACAGCCTGTTGGCAAGAGCACCTAAAAGCTGCACAAAAGGGGCACAAATCTGTCCCTCCTCCTCCTTATCCACTTCAGTCTGCCCCTGCTATACCGAGTCATTACCTCTCAGCAGCCTCCACTGACAGAGATGATGGTATAGCACAGGGTGTCCCAAGTCCTAGCAGCACATCTGCCAGAAGCACACCACCAGCTGTAGACTGTAGCTGGAGCAGAGAAAAAAATACAATCCCTGCCACCCACATGCCCAGCTTCTGACTTTTAGTCTGGTGGATTCTGCCCCCTTCTGTGAATTCGCACAAATGTGCTATACCACAATGGCAGGTTCCCAGTCGCTGCTACTTTTCAAGTAAGGCCATTCCATCTCTCTACCATCAGCCATAAAATCTACCTTGCTGGTGACATGTGGCCCAGCAAGCATGGGCGGGGATGATATATTTCATTCACAACACACTGGGTAACGTTGCTTGCAACTCAAAAGGATGCAGGACAGGGCTCGGTGCTACAGCTTGTTGTGCCCCCACGTCTCCATACAGCTGGTGGTGATGATGCCAGACCTGTGAGCTCTACCCTCTCCTCCTGCTCCTCCTCCTCGGCCACTTCCATGCCCTCCCTGCAGAATTGTCCTATGAACATCAGGTACCCCCTAAGCGTTCAAAGGGCTATTCCCAGAGTCAGGCTAAAAGGTGCCATGCAGTGCTTCAGCTGGTGTGTTTAGGGGACAGGAACCACACCGGAATAGAGATTGTTGCAGCTCTACAGGGACAGATCCAAAGGTGGTTCACACCACGCCAGCTGGAGCCAGGAATGGTGGTGTGCAATAATGGCTCAAACCTCCTGTCCGCCCTTAAACAGGGAAAGTTGACACATGTGCCATGCCTGGCACATGTCCTCAGTTTGGTGATGCAGCATTTCCTAAATACATAACCAGGGTTGCAAGATGTGCTAAAGCTGGCCAGAAGAGTCTGTAACCATTTCAGGTGGTCATACACAGTCAGTGCTCGGTTGGCTGAAATTCAGCGGGAAATCCCATAAACCGCCTGATTTGTGACATGCCCACCAGGTGGAACTTGACTTGGCCAATTCTGCAGCGGCTATGCATGCAGCAGAGGGCCGTCAACAAGTACCTGTGCGAATACAGCACAATGACAGGCTCAGGCCGCCTCGGCTTTTTTTCCCCACACCAATGATTATTAAGGATGCATGCACTGTGTTGTTATCATTTGAGGAGGCCACAAGGATGGTGAGCCGTGACAGTGCATGCATCAGTGACACAATCTCTGTTGTGTTCCTGCTGGAGCAGACTCTGTGTGGGATTATGGACAGGGCACTGGAGGCAGGGCAGCAGGAGGAAGAGGAGGACTTCCTTTCCTTCCAAGGCCCACTTTATCCAGACACCATCATACCTATGTCACAAAACACACAGGAGGAGAGAGGGGAGGAGGATGAGGAGGAGGATTCTGGCACTTTCATAGGCTTTGAAGAAGAGGAAGACATGCGTCAATCTGTAAGCGATGGCTTTCCAACCCCAGGACCCTTGGGAGTAGTACGTGGCTGGGAGGAGGAAGTTCCAGATGCTGTCACCCTGTGTGACCCGAAGAGTCTGCTTCTCAAACCTCTGCAAATTTTAGGCGCATGGGCAACCTCATGCTTCAAAGCCTATGAATGGACCCAAGAATATGTGGCATTAAGGATAAGTATGATTACTGGTTGGCAACCCTCCTTGACCACCAATATAAGGGGAAGGTCCCAGAACTCATCCCATCTCCACAGAGAGTGCAGAAGATAAAATCTTTTATAAAAATGAATCAGTCCTGGATTACCAGCTATGAAGCCCCTGATGCGATGTCACTGATTAAGTCTTTTTGGATGTGGAATCTCTGCAGGACTTTGAGGCTGCCTAGCTTTAAGGGTGTTCAATCATTTCATCTGGAAGAATGTATTTGGTATAGGTTTTATGGTCACAAATAACACCCAAAGAACACATTTTCTGCACCTGTTTGACAGGTGCATAGCATTGCAATTTTTTTTGCCTTCATCAAGAACACCTCTATAAGGTTATGGTGGGAAGCCCCCAGCTGACCATAGAGCTGATCGAAGACCAGAACAGCTCCAATCATCTCTATGGTTTAAGAAACCAGAAGCTACGAGCATTTCATGACTTCGGTTTCGCTGATAATAAACAGCACCATTGGGAAATTGGGAAAGCATCTTATCACACCGATCTTGGTGTGGTCAGATGCTTTGAGGGCAGAGGAGAGATCTAGAGTCTAATTGACCCCAATTAAAAAAAATAAGAGTACCTGTCACCACCTATTGCTATCAAAGGGATATTTAAATTCCCTGTGATAACAATAAAAATTATAAAAAAAGCAAAAAAAAAGCAAAATGAATAATAAAAAAAGCACCCCTCGCCCCCCCCCCCCCCCCCCGCCCGTGCTTGTGCGCAATGGCGAACAAAAGCGTCGGTCTCGTGTCATATGTAAACAGCAATTGCACCATGCATGTGAGGTATCACCATGAACATCAGGTCAAAGGCTGTCATTTTAGCAGTAGACCTCCTCTGTAAAACTAAAATGGTAACCTGTAAAAGCTTTTAAAGGCTTTTAAAAATGTATCTAGTTTGTCGCTGCTGCACGGTTGTATGCAATTTTAAAGCATGTCGTGTTTGATATCTATGTACTCGGCATAAGATCATCTTTTATATTTTACCAAACATTTGAGCAATATAGTGTGTTTTAGTGCATTAAAATTCCAAAAAGTGTTTTTTTCACCAAACAATTTTGTTTGAAAAATCACAGCACAAATACTGTGTGAAAAAATTGCAACACCCACCATTTTAATCTGTAGGGCCTTTGCTTTAAAAATATATATAATGTTTGGGGGTTCAAAGTAATTTTTTAGAAAAATATTTTTTTTTTTCATGTAAACAAAAAGTGTCAGAAAGGGCTCTGTCTTCAAGTGGTTAGAAGAGTGGGTGATGTGTGGCATAAGCTTCTAGTGTTGTGCATAAAATACCAGGAAAGGTCAAACCCCCCCCAATTGACCCCTTTTTGCATACCACATGTGTGAGGCTTTTTGGCAGTCTAGCCCGTGTATAGGACTCCGAAAACCAATCACTGCCTTCAGGCTTTCTAAGGGAGTACATTTTTTATTTCACTCTTCCTCTTTACTTTCTCTTTAAATCTATTGCTTAATAACAAACTTGACCACTCTTAACATTCTTTCAAACAGTTCCTAGCAATATGAATTGTTAACTCAAAACCAGGTTTAGGTTGCAGCAAAAAAAAATTTCTGAAAAATAAAAAATGTGTTTACTTTTTACAGGGTCCTCCTGGTCCATCTGGAGAAGCTGGTCCACCTGGTCCTCCTGGGAAGAGAGTGAGTTTTAACATTATATTGTCCTTACAAGTATCTGCTTTCTGCCTGAAGACTGTCTTTGTTATACAGTATGTGCTCACATGTGTTCTGTTACATCGTGTACAACAAAGAATGCCAATAATTGCCAATTTTTAAACAGTGATACAGAAATTTAAATCTATTACAAATAAACTCCTCAACTTTGGAAAGATTTAAACACCCATGGGTAGGTGAGTTCATAGAGATGAATAATTATTGTGCAGTATAATAGAATATTGATTCAGCTATGCTTTGTAGAAGCAATAGAGCACATAGGTAGGGAATAATCACTGGCAATAACTAGACCTTACATTTTCTGGAGGGTCAGACATACACACGAATAATCTTCAACACATTTTCCAAAATATATGTGCTTGTTGGTACCATGATTTTTATCTCTATCCATATACATACACTTAATAGTTCATACTGTATCCTGATGATATAACTAATTATACTTTTGAATGTATACATCTTAATAGTAATGGTTCAAAAAGGAAAGTGGGTAGCTGATTCACACTAGGTATTACATGGTAAATTGTTAAGATGTTAATAAATCATTGGTGGGTCTTAGTGATTCATATACAGTATATGACAAAACTCCAACAATAGGCATGTTTGCTATGGTACTATGAGCAGTACTGTTATTATTAGCTGCTAGGACAGAATCATGTACATCTGCACCTTAACCAAACCCACACCCATGGGACCCATGATAATTGGAAGGGAGTTCTGTTGAAATATTGTATCATGTGTGTCATGGGTTTTACTATATAGCAAATCTGTAAAATGACTTATTTTATACCAAACATAGTTGTTTCCATCATGTGCCTGGGCACACCCTAATCACCCTGTGTGGCACAGATTCCCCCTGTTTATACTCCGGGTATTTCACCAAAGCCCCCTAATAGGGGGCTTTGGTGAAATATAATAATATTTAAAAAAAATAAAATTTAAAAAATAATAAAAAATGAAATAATAAAAATAAAAACGACTGACACAGTGCACTGCCCTACTGACACCTGTCTCGGTCCTACTGACACTGTCAGTATATATACACATACACACAAATGCATATGTGTTTGGGCTTTGGGGTGCACACCCTAATACAATAGGCTGTGCACACCTATGGTTTCCATACAGTTTCAGTGGTTGGGGCACCTATTTGAATGTGCAAGCAAAAATCATTGAATATTGATGTCAGTATAAAAGTTGTTGAAAAACTAAGACCATAATAATGGAAATAAAGCATTGATGTGTTGGTTCGTAGCAAAAAAAAACATGCAACTGAACAATATTCATAATCAGTACTGCTCTAAAACTTCAGTTCACTTTACCCGTTTGTAGCTGATATCTATAACAAGAGTTTACATATACTTATGTTACATATGGTTATACGCCTTCATTTTCATTACAAGGTTTTCCATGTTTGTAGCTAGCTATAAAGTAAGCATTCTACAAAATAATACTTAATCTTCTGTAAGCTATTCTAGGTATTTCTATGTAGTTCCAAGTAAATTATTTTATCCATCCAAACTGTGTTTTAGGGTCCTCCTGGAACTCCTGGCGCAGAAGGAAGGCAAGGAGAGAAAGGTGCAAAGGTAAAGATTTTCAAACATTGAGCAAGCTTCCCTTCTTTCACACCAGCCTCTTTGTGCTGTTATAATATGTACATTTTTCTGTGTTTTAGGGTGAACCTGGAGCAGAAGGACCTGCTGGAAAGACAGGGCCTGTTGGACCTCAAGGCCCTGCAGGGAAACCAGGACCTGAAGGTTTGAGAGGAATTCCAGGACCTGTAGTAAGTTCCATTTTTTCAGGTGGTGTTTTGTTAACTAGCAACAAAAGTCAATTTGAATAGCTGTTTTCTGGTAGGCTGAATCAGTGTAATTTTATATCTTAGGAACTTCAATGATAAACTCAACCTGCTATAGTTACTAACTTTGTTCTCAATTAAAGTGATTCCAAAGTCAAAACATGTTTTACCATAATGCATTCCTAATGTTCCATTACGTGTTCCCCTTCCTCTTCTCACTGGATACACTTAGAGCAGTGAGAGCCACTGGCTCCTGCTGCTGTCAGTCAAATCCTGTGAGGAGGAAATGGGGGGCTTGTCCGAGCGACGCTGTGTGTCTATGGATGCACTTGCACAAGTGCCCCCTCAGCACACAGCTTGAGGAACGGAGAGGAGGAGCAGAGAGAGCCAGTGGGGGACTCCAGAGGAGGGGTAAGGGACTTCTCTGTGCAATACCATTGTAAGTAAGTAAAACATGTTTTTATTTTAAGAAAATGTGCCTTTAAAACCACTTTAGGTGTTCTGATTTCTCCCATTTAAAATACTTTTTTTAAGCTTTACTCTTTAATTTGCTATCAGTTCTGCTTTTTTTCCTATTTGAACATCTAGTGCTAAATATTTAATGGTCTAAATTTGTCTTTATTTTACTTTCAGGGTGAACAAGGTCTTCCTGGTGCTCCTGGTCAGGATGGACCCCCAGGCCCAATGGTAAGTGATATGCAAGACTTTTTCTGACCTAAAGTATCACCTGTTATTTAATCACTTCAATACCAGACACTTTCACACTTTGAATGACAATTACTCAGTCATACAACACTACCCAAATCAAATTTTTATCTTTGTGATTTTTTTGCTGAATAAATGAAAAATACCAAAATTTTTGAAAAAAAACATGTTTCTTGTTGTAAAATGTTGTAAATGAGTAAGCTTTCTCCATAAATTTAGGCCAAAATGTAAATTGTTTGGTTAAAATAACCCAAATCATTGTATATTATTTAGTCTGTGTGAAAGTTTTGAGTCGACCAACTGTTGTGTATATTTGAACATGTATTAGTCCAGATGCACTAACTGCCTGTCTCATTTTTGAGGCCCTAAAATGATAGGAAAGTACAAATATTGTGAATTTTTTGAAGTTGTCATTTAAAAAAAAAAAAAAAATTTGTTTTTTCCACCCATATTTTTTTAACATACTGTCACTGGAGCATTACAGCGTCATCATATGACTGGTGTGGTGGTGATCAGGGATACTGACTGGTGAGAGTATGTTAAAAAAATAATAATTTTCATTTTTTAAACTTTTTTTTCTTTTTTTACAATTTTTTTTTTCATGCTGTGACCACAGCAGTACAGTGTTACCATAGTGACACTACTACTCTGGGGAGGTGGTCAGAATTTTTTACACTATGATTGCTTATAACTGTGGTGATTACTGTTAAATCAACCATTTTTTGAATGGCATCCATTCTTTGCCAGTGTGTACTATTGTGATAGCTGTGATTGGCCATAGATATCACATTATACAGATGCGCTGTGATTGGCCCTCTCTGTACCATGTGATCACTGTGACTAGTCACAGAAATCATCGACTTGGACACAATGAATGGCTTTAAATAAAAGCCATTCATTGTGTATAACTATCATGTGTTCGCTGTGATTGGTCACAGCGGTCACATGGTACTGGGCAAGCCTGGTACTGCGATCTGTCATACACTGGATACAGCGGGTGACAGATCGAGCCACAGTGCTCTAGCTTGAGCGCTCAAGAGGTGTGCAACTGGGAGGACGTCATATGATGTCCACCCAGGATGGGAAAGCTCCCACTCGACCATCATTTAAATATAGGGCAGGCAGAAAGCAGTTAAAAATAGCTATTAACTATGATATTGAAAGGGTGGTTAAAAGATTTATACTACCCAAATGACCATTAACCGCCTTAGCCGTATTCCGAGTGTGGCTCAGGGTGAATTTTCAGTACCAAGAGCCACGTTCGGGATCACATTGCAGGATCCAGGCAAAGTTACTTACCTTGTCCTCAGGATCCTGCGATGTCTCCCCGCTTTGTGTGCGAGCCGTGTCCTCCGCGTGTTAAAAACACACAATACATACAGTACACGGTAATCTTACAGATTACATTACTGTATCAAATTATTTTACATCCCTTTTGTCCCTAGTGGTTTGTCCAGTGCCCTGCATGCAGTTTTATATTATATATACTGTTCTTTCTGCCTGGAAACTGGAGATTGTCCAGAGAAACCAAAAAGCGTCCCTTTACATCAAAAGCAGTCCAGCTAGACCAGCTAGAAAACAGCGATAATAAATTAGAACCACTTGCAGAATTGATCGATAGTGATTCGTGGGGAAATCCGTCATCAAACACTGAAAGTAATGACAGCGACAATTCTGCAACTGGGCAAATTTCAGTGTTTTTGATTTGATTACATTATTGAATAATTTTTATTATTATTATATTATTATATGTTATAATTATTTATAGTTATTTACTATATTATAATTTATGATTTCGTGCTTCAAACTTTATCATACCCGAGATGTCTACTAGACTCTTGTTTGGACAGATTTAAGTGTGTTATTCCTAAGAACTACAAGCCTACAATATAAAACGCCAAATTTCCATGCAAAACATTGTACCGCTTTGAGCATCAAAAATCTGAAATAATCATACCGCCAGGGAGGTTAAAATGTGTTCTTCCTTCATTAAAAATGCATTCTTCAATACCCCCTTATAAAATGAACATAAATAAACAGTATAGCAAATTGGGGCTTAAAACATTTATTTATCTTTGTACTCCAAAATACATGTTTTTGGGGAGCGATTGTGATAATAACTTACATTCCCTTTGCATTTGTTTTTTTTCAAACTGTAGAACAGTTTTGTTAAAACATATACTACTATTTTAGGGACCTCCTGGACTTCTAGGTTTGAAAGGCGACCCCGGCACCAAGGGTGAAAAGGTAAGAAACACGCAATTATTTTGCTATTATTCAGCTTAAGGGTTGATTTCTTTAACTGAAGGTGCCTGTAGCTGTGATGCCTTTTATATACATGAATTTATAAGGGAATATACATACACTTGAGGAGAAGAAGATCAAGTTTTGCTTATCCCAGGAGAGAAATCAGGACAGCAAGCGATGTCCCTTGAAAGTGGTCAGACATAATATTGCCGATCGATGAGACTGAAAAAAATTGCTGAATCAGGCAACTGTTATCTAACTTCAAACATTTTAAATACTGAAAAGTGTTTTTTCTATTGCTTTTGCACATGATAATACTGTATTTAGAAATAATTTTCCTTTCTTTTAAAGGCTAAGTCCACCTTTTGGAGCATGTTACACATTACACCCATATGTACAGTGCAATGTATAACAGCAGTTCCCCCTGCACCCCCTCCCCCTTATCCTTCCCCTGTGACAGTGGCCAGAGGTTTCTCTCCCTGCACCCGCTGTCACTTTTCAAAACCAGCACGGCTGTGCTGATGGCTTGTAGTTCTAAATGAACTGCGTTCATAGTATATTAACAAGCCATGTAGCTTTCAAACAGACAGCCCGTACAGAGGTACAGGCTGAAAGCTGTAGAGCTTGTCAGTAGGAGCATGACATTGCAGCCGTGATGCACCGATATAATGTTACTAAGGAGGATTTATGAAATGAACAAATATTCAATAATAGGAGCACTGTAAAAACACAGGTAATTAAAACACATGTTACGTACATAAAAGTGGAGGTCAGATTAATATTTTGCCCCATTTGAAAACACTATATGATGGTAGTAAAAAAATACATACCTACCTAGCCATTATATTCTGCACTGTAGAGAATGATGTCATTATCCTTCTGACAAGATTCCTGGGAAATTATTAGTGTTCCTTATATTTTAATATATATTTGCATACATCATAAAATATAATAACCTAGGTAAGCTTTGATTGCAGCAAGCATGGATCTAGTATGAAATAAAGTATGTGTGTAGTTTGGATTGCAACAGTAGATGTTATTAATTTAAGTATCCGCTTCATTGTGCGGTTATTCATTTAAGTATCCGCTATTCTTATATTTGAGATCTGATATTTATTGTATAAAACATACTGCTGATTAGTTATGTGTGCCACACTGTCTTTGAACTAAATCTTACATTTTTTTTATCCATTTAGGGACATCCTGGATTGATTGGTCTGATAGGTCCTCCTGGAGAACAGGGTGAGAAGGGAGACAGAGGACTTCCAGGTCCACAGGGAACTCCTGGATTCAAGGGTGATGGAGTAAGTGTGCAAATTGTCTCAACAGACCCCTTTAATGGTATTTGTGGAGTCCTAAACAAATCTTTAAGCAATTTATTTTACTCAATATTCTATCATATGCAATAGGTATATTGCAGTATTTTAATTTCAAAACCATCTGATTTTATACTGTATCTAACATTACCTTTAGCTTTGCTTAGTTATACTTTAGTTTCTTTATTTTGCTAATAATGTATTTATCTCAATCAGGGTGTCAGTGGTTCCTCTGGTCCAAATGGTCCTCCTGGCCCTCCAGGGTTACCTGTAAGTATTTTACAAATCATTAATCTGCATTTCCAACACATAATCCAAATAACTTTGTTATCATAAACTGACCATAGACATGAACATTTTAAATAGCAAAGCATAAGCTAATAAATTAATGACTTATACCTGCATTCATAGTATAGCACAGTGGGATCATCCACAAGGCAACTGAGGCAGTAGCCTAGGGCCTGTCAGATATCCAGGGCGCTCAGATACAACCATCATACTTCTACAGTACTCCACTGTCTCCACTGGTCAAAGCCATGCACCTGCCTGCCTCACAAGGGAGGTCGCTCTTGTATGATGGGACTATGCCAGTACAGACATTGCAAATGGGGTGGCTTATCTGTACTTTTTCCAATCCTTACCAATGTCAGTAGAAGGAAAAGGCAGCCAAAGCTGCTTTCATGCTAGAGCACCACTCTCAGCAATTTAGAAAAATACATCTACATTCTTTCAAACACAGTAGTAGATAACTCTAGTCCATCAATATAATGTGGCAATGTAGAAATGTAAGATTATCAGCAACTGAGGACTTCAAGTATTATTTGCTGTTTAATTAGCCTTAAAAGGTCTGTGCTACTCATTAAGACATTTTCAAACTGCACACTTGTAAACAAACACATTGTGTATATATTACAAATAATCATTCTCTGTATTTTGCCCATAGGGTCCTCAAGGTCCAAAAGGTTCAAAGGGTTCAAGTGTAAGTATATTTATTTTACTGTTTAGCTCAATAACTTAGTGGTGTATTTACATAATTTCTATGATTATGGGCAATACTTATTGTGTTTTTCTCTGTTCACAATCTACTTTTAATTCTTGCTGAATACTTTAAACTTTCCAAATGAATAACTGTGATCTTAAATAACACATCAAACAGCCCCTAGGATTTTAACTATGGGCATTTACTTTTATCTTAGCCTTTTATGACTGCAATTTTGCATTTTATACTACCCACAGGGTCCTTCAGGTCAGAAGGGAGATAGCGGTATGCCTGGACCTCCTGGACCACCAGTAAGTATCTTTTTAAGCCTAAATTTATTTTTTTTACCCATGGGTGACCACACTTAACATTTGGAACTATATTGTGCTTGATGATAAAGAATTTGGACTATTTATTAAAATCCTGATGATGGGATTAATAGATGTTTGTAGTTTATTTCAAGCCTATAGTAATGTATTTATTACAGGTATTTATATAGTGCCAATTTATGCAACTTTACATATATATTGTACATTCACATCAGTCTCTGGCCTCAAGGAGCTTACAATTTAAAGTCTATAACTCACATTTATACATACACATACTAGGGCCAGTTTAGACAGGGACCAACTAGCCTACCAGCATGTCTTTGAAGTGTGGGAGGAAACCTGCACAGGCACAGGGAAGACAAACTCCAGGCAGGTAGTGCTGTGGTTGGGGTTCAAACTGATGACTCTAATGCAGTTAGGCTGAAGTGCTAACCACTTAGCTACTGTAAATATTACATTTTATAGGGACCACCAGGAGAAGTCATCCAGCCACTGCCTATCCAATCACCAAAAAAGACCAGAAGATCCCCTGAAGGCATGATGGCAGATGCAGCTGACAATATTTTGGATTATGATGGAATGGATGAGATCTTTGTTTCCTTAAATTCTCTGAAACAAGACATAGAGCGCATGAAATATCCAGAAGGATCCCAGAACAATCCTGCTAGAACATGCAAAGATCTCCAGCTCTCTCACCCAGAGTTCCCTGATGGTATGTAAAAAAAAGACACCATTTTAACTTTTTCAGTATTTTTTTTCTTTGCTTATACATTTTGATATTTACAGGTTTCAGGGAAAAATGCATTTAATATAGGCCCATTTAAAATTATTTTTGTAATATCCTTACAACATCAAACACCAAGCCAACAACTCTGTAGATAAACAACATCTAACATAAACAAACTATTTTAACATAACAATATTCATGTTGAGTTTTTATTTCCCTATCTGTCAAAGAAAAAAGCATCAAACATTTTGCATACCTTAATTGTGTCCGTGCCAGTGACCAGCCAAGTTGAGCATAATGTATACAGCGCCTGTCTTTGAATCCCAGCTTATCTTGTTTCCTGCTTTCTCAGCGGTAATGCCCAATGATGTGAGCAATTCATCACATGTAATCTGCGGTGTGGGGTCCATTGTTCCATCATCTGCTATAATCGGCCTACAAACATAACAAATGCAATGTATGCGAGTTGCAAATCAAGTGCAATATCAGGCAGATTAACCTGTTCTCTTCCAGGTATAACTAAATTTCTATGAATTTGAGCATAACAGTTTTTTATGTTAAACAAAAAAATATGTACAAAAATGACAACTGCTGTATAATATTAATGGCTGTGTACACAGCTTGCAGTCTCCTATTTATACAAAGGACAAAAAAGAAGGTGAAAGAATTAACCTGAGATGGTGTTCAGTTCACTTGCATCAAAGGAAAAAAACAGCTAAATCTTTCTTCATGTTTTATGATTTATAATAAGCCCTTTTCTTCTTCCCTCTAGGTGAATATTGGATTGATCCAAACCAGGGCTGCTCTGGAGACTCATTCAAAGTGTACTGCAACTTCACAGCCGGAGGGGAGACCTGTATCTATGCAGACAAGAAGTCAGAAGGAGTAAGTGAAACTCTCCTTTTTTAGCATTTTGACCTTCTTAGTGTTAGAATAACACAGTTTTCCTTAGATAATCACTGGTCCTAAAGAAATCAATAAAACATAAACATTTCCTAAACATAAGAATGTGAGGAGTAGACAATGATCGCAAACCTGTCATATAAATTAAAAAGCCAAATTCTGAGATCCCATTTTGTAGTATTCACCCACTGGTGCCTGAAGTTACCTTAGCCACCCTGCCTGGATTGTGATTACCAGAGCTGCTCATTAGAAATCCCAATAATTCTTGATATTGAGGAAGGGAACAACACAAGACATGGCCCTATTCTTCCCCTTGATGAAACAATTATTACCTGAGCAACCAGTTATTAGGCACAATCATTGTCACATGTGGGATCAGGGGTGGACCATAGAGTGTTTAATTGCCAACAATATTTGTTATTATCATTGATTACTGACACATTTATTGAGGCAGTAGTGAGAGAGCATCATGAATGGAGGGTTTAGCACAGGTTAGGTGGGTCGGTTAGTTCTTAGTTTAACTAACAGCTTTGCTTTGGTGCACATTTAAGTAAAGACTCCAATTAATAATGTTGTCCATATACAGCACGCAATCGGATGGGGGTATATTTTAAAATGTACTTGAAGTTCCCAATCACAGAGAAGTATTACAAATAAAGGAAAAGCTATTTTATTGAGCAAACAATAGCAGTTTTTTTTTTTAAATAGCTATTCATGGATATGAGAGACTCATTTTTTATCAAAATCAGTTTCTCCTAATTTAATTAGTTATCAGTTGTGTTTTTGTGGTACAAAATGAATGTTCATTGGGTTACAGTATATTTAGAAAACTTTCAGGTCCATCTAATGCCTTTTAAAAGTATTTATTGGTTGTTATCTGTTATAACTGCAATATTTTAGGTCAGTTTTGTTAATTGTTGTGGAAAATGTATGAATGATCATTTTAAATCACAATTTTATAATTCATACAAAGTACTTACCTTGCAATCAAATGATAAATACAAAGTACATCTGGTGTGCAGTCTAGGTTGTCTATAAAGAGAGCCCAGAAATATTCTTGCACTTTCTCACTGTTCTTCTCTGGCTAGCTGAAGATAAAGATATCACTGTCCCTACTAGGATATGAGGAGTAGTGTGTTCCTCCTTTGAGTCATATAGCCAACTTATTTAGTGTGCAAAAAAAAACAAAACATTCTGCAAGCAGGTAATCCTAGCTCAGCAGTGTTCCTGCAATCCAAAACCCTAGGGTACTAAGCTTTCATTTGCCACTTTCAGCTGGATCACCACATTTTATATACTGTATACCTGATTAAAAAAAAATTATGTTCAAAAAATGTATTTCTACTACTAAATGTAATACATGAATAATGAAAATATATGGAAAAATGATTCACTTTAATGAAGCTTCAGTTGATCATGTCCTCTCTCTATTAAATAAGGTGCGAATTTCATCCTGGCCAAAAGAAATCCCTGGCTCCTGGTTCAGTGAATTCAAGAGAGGAAAACTGGTATGCCATTTTCATGTGCTCCTTAATAATCCTTACCTACTGTATGTATCTGGGTTATTCAACACTGCTTTTAATTATAATTCAGTTGTTTTCTTTTGATACGTATTATATTTTTGTATATGCAAAAATCAGGTGAAAACATGTATCTATAGTTAACATAAAGTGTCTTTTTGATAACGTCACAGCAGTAAAAAAAATGCAAAGTGCTTAACTGCACTGCATATGTATATTTTTTAACAGTAGAAGCCGTATATTAAAATCTATGTATAACCAAAATGTTTTTTTTTGTTTTGGGTAGAGTAGGGAAGGGTTGAAACTCTTTTAATTTTTTTTCTGCTGTCTCTGCCCCACTGGAGAAACTTACATTTTCTACCCCACCTGTAGAGACAATAGAAAATGAGAGTAAACAAAGTGAAGGAATAATCATCTTATCTTTCTCAAAAGCATTTGTCTCTTGCTCTGGTAGCAAGTCTAAAATCTTGGCTTACCCCTCACTTTGTCTCAGTGACAGTGGTGAACTTTCCCAATATGGACACAGACACCATTCAAAAATTTACAGAGGGTCTAAATCTTCTCCACTTGATCGAAAACAAAACAAAAAAATGCATTTACATACACTTTAATGCTAAAATCATTGTAAGATTGTAATATATGTCCTTACATATTATCAGTTTGAACAACATGCTAACTTTTTCTCTATAGCTTTCCTACGTGGATGTTGAGGGTAACAACATTAACCAAGTTCAGATGACATTCCTAAGGCTTCTCAGTGCCTCTGCCCGCCAGAACTTTACATACAGCTGTCACCAGTCAGTGGCCTGGCACGACGCTGTTAGCAACAACTATGACAAGGCCCTACGATTCCTGGGATCAAATGATGAGGAAATATCATACGACAACAGTCCCTTCATTACAGCTCTACATGATGGATGTGCAGTAAGTATATAAGTCATCTAGATAACACAAACCCCACACAGTTTAAAAAGCTTGCAGTTTGAAATGTACCTTCTGCTTTGTAGTACTGCAGCGACTATTCTTTACTGTTCCTCTTTCTCAGTATAGCTTAGCAGTCTAATAATATTAATCAAAATCAGTACACTTTCTAGACACCCGTACAGTTTATCCTAGCAATCACTCAGCAAAATTCCTAACTGCAGTGCCTACTATACAGATAGACCCTAGAGGGAGAAATATGAAATTCTGTATATAGGATACATGCTTGTGAAACATTGAATAACAATAAAGTAAAATATGAAAGTCACATCACATATTACTTTTAGAAAAGTTTACAATAATAACTCAAAATATTTACTATTGTTTAAATTTAAGGCTGAACATCAGTTACAGTGGGGACAGAAAGTATTCAGACCCCCTTAAGTTTTTCACTCTTTGTTATATTGCAGCCATTTGGTAAAATCATTCAAGTTCATTTTTTTTCCTCATTAATGTACACACAGCACCCCATATTAACAGAAAAACACAGAATTGTTGACATGTTTGCAGATTTATTAAAAAAGAAAAACTGAAATATCACATGGTCCTAAGTATTCAGACCCTTTGCTCAGTATTTAGTAGAAGCACCCTTTTGATCTAATACAGCCATGAGTCTTTTTGGGAAAGATGCAACAAGTTTTTCACACCTGGATTTGGGGATCCTCTGCCATTCCTCCTTGCAGATCCTCTCCAGTTCTGTCAGGTTGGATGGTAAACGTTGGTGGACAGCCATTATTAGGTCTCTCCAGAGATGCTCAATTGGGTTTAAGTTAGGGCTCTGGCTGGGCCATTCAAGAACAGTCACGGAGTTGTTGTGAAGCCACCCCTTCCTTATTTTAGCTGTGTGCTTAGGGTCATTGTCTTGTTGGAAGGTAAACCTTCGGCCCAGTCTGAGGTCCCGAGCGAGCACTCTGGAGAAGGTTTTCGTCCAGGATATTCCTGTACTTGGCCGCATTCATCTTTCCCTTGATTGCAACCAGTCGTCTTGTCCCTGCAGCTGAAAAACACCCCCACAGCATGATGCTGCCACCACCATGCTTCACTGTTGGGACTGTATTGTACAGGTGATGAGCAGTGCCTGTTTTTCTCCACACATACCGCTTAGAATTAAGGCCAAAAAGTTCTATCTTGGTCTCATCAGACTAGAGAATCTTATTTCTCACCATCTTGGAGTCCTTCAGGTGTTTTTTTTAGCAAACTCCATACGGGCTTTCATGTGTCTTGCACTAAGGAGAGGCTTCCTTCGGGCCACTCTTCCATAATGCCCCGACTTATGGAGGGCTGCAGTGATGGTTGACTTTCTACAACTTTCTCCCATCTCCCGACTGCATCTCTGGAGCTCAGCCACAGTGATCTTTGATTTCTTCTTTACCTCTTTCACCAAGGCTCTTCTCCCCCGATAGCTCAGTTTGGTCGGACGGACAGGGTTCTGGTCATCCCAAACATCTTCCATTTAAGGATTATGGAGGCCACTGTGCTCTTAGGAACCTTATGTGCAGCAGAATTTTTTTGAAACCTTGGCCAGATCTGTGCTTTGCCACAGTTCTGTCTTTGAGCTCTTCAGGCAGTTCCTTTGACCTCATGATTCTCATTTGCTCTGACATGCACTGTGAACTGTAAGGTCATATATAGACAGGTGTGTGGCTTTCCTAATCAAGTCCAATCAGTATAATCAAATACAGCTGGACTCAAATGAAGGTGTAGAACCATCTCAAGAACGATCAGAAGAAATGGACAGCACCTGAGTTAAATATATGAGTGTCACAGCAAAGGGTCTGAATACCTAGGACCATGTGATATTTCAGTTTTTCTTTTTTAATAAATCTGCAAAAATGTCAACAATTCTGTGTTTTTCTGTCAATATGGGGTGCTGTGTGTACATTAATGAGGAAATAAAATGAACTTAAATGATTTTAGCAAATGGCTGCAATATAACAAAGAGTGAAAAATTTAAGGGGGTCTGAATACTTTCCGTCCCCACTGTATGCAGATGTAATGTAGACATGAGGACTGGTTTAACCACCACACGATTTGTAATTTTTTTTAGTTTTTTTTATTCCAGGCTCCACTGCCACACTGCATAGCCAGGCAATCAACCTATATCCGCAACATAGCTTGGACATTACCACAACCATAACATGGTGATCGGACAGTAAATGTGCAGCAGCACACAGAGATCATCCTTCTGCTCACTACGCTCTCCTGTCAGCATGTTCATTGTTAGCATAGGTGCACTGAAGTAGAGGCTGATTTTATAAGAGTCCTCTCCCTCTCCCAGGACTGCTTCAGGACATGCAACAATTGTTGCATTGAAAAAGGGGCCTATTTATAACAGACAGCAGATACTACTTTATGTTTGTCAACAATCATACTGTATATGATTAATATCAGTAAATTCAACTTTAAAGTGGAAGGCCACTGTATAATTACTGTATGAGCATTAAACAGCCATATAACATGTACACCTTGATAAATAGATACCACCATGTTTGATATTTTTCCGTACTCCGACTGTCTAGTAATCACCACTGAAAACTGCTTGCCATTAATAATTGACACCATGCAACTCAGGAAGATGCTCAGCTCTCCTCAAGCTTTCTTCATCTTTGATAGCATGATGGCTCATAGGAAGCGTTTTTCGTTCAGACTTTGCAATTGCATTGGGGGGGAACTGAGCAACACCTTGAGTTTCAAAGTGTCCATTTCCAGTGGTGATTGCTGGACAACCAGAGCATGGATAAATGCTAAACATGTTGCTATTCATGAGTCACAAGGTCTGCAGTTTCCAGTGCTGGTTGCTGGACAACCAGAGCATGGTTAGATGTTAAACATGCTGCTATGCATTTATCACGATACATGATATTGACTTTAGACCTTAGCTGATTAATTATGTTGTACAATGTACTTTTTTGCAAATGATAGTTTCATAGTAGGTAATGGTGAATAAAGACAATAGTCCACCCAGTTCAACCTGTGTAGCTGTATGTGTGTCAGTGTCGATAATCATTTTCCATAGCCCTGTATTTTGTGTTCACTAAGATGCACGTCCAAGAGTATTTTAAAAATATCAATACTCCTCACTAACAGCACCATGTAAAAATGTATATATATATATATATATATATATACACATTTTTATTTTACGTTCTGTTTCTTTCTCTTTTATTATCAACCTTACCTACTATGAAACTACTATACAATTGGTGCTGTTAGTGAGGAGTATTGATATTTTTAAAATACTAAATTACTTTTAGCCAAAACAATATAATATATATATATATATATATATATATATATATATATATATATATATATATATATATATATATATATTATATTGTTTTGGCTAAAAGTAATTTTCCCTGCACTCAGGAAGCATCTTTGTTCAGCACATATATTCATATATTATGAAAAGTGTTTTCCACACCACTAAACACACATCCCATTTATAAATTAGCAAAACTAATTGCTTCTCCATGGCTTTTGATAGACCTGTGTTTTAATTTGTTCTAAATCAGTAATAAATATTACAGTAAACATAAAGAAATTAGATATCTCTAGCGATGTAACCACTTTATTGACTTATGGAAATATTTCTAAGCCTTATGCTTTCAACAGTCAATATACTTCCTAGATAAATGGCAGACCAGATAGTATGCATTAAAAGTGCATTTCTTATGTTTTCAAGGTGTTTTGTTGACAGTAACAATGGGGGCATTGAGGTGAGAGCAGAACTATAAAGAAAGAGAAGACCCCCATTATGGCAACATCCAATAAGTATATGTAAGGATTGAGAACAACTCTCAAAAAAAAGCGGACTTTGCAGGAACATCATGAGGCAGTGAATATACAAAAATTTTATTTTTTTTACAAAATTAGAAACAACACCCTAATATTCCACACAGTCAACAGATACCCAATACAGCAAACATGAAGGTTGGATCCTTGCATATATAGAAAATTTGTAGATGTATAGATATAGATAGTTGTATCTGTATAAGAAGATATGATCTAACAAAGCCTCCATGCTCGCTTGTCAACGCGTTTCACAATTTGATAGCTTCCTCAGGACACTGGGTAGGTGCTCATACACAATTAAAATATGGACAGTATCAGGAACCATGAATCAGACCAAGACAGAAGTATAGTTAAATCACACTTGTTTAATAATAACAAAAAGGTAAACAGAGTAAGAGTGGTCAAAACAAGTCAAAGTTCAGTAACTGGGTCGGGTTGTCAGCCAAGCCAATGTCAGAGAGCCAGAGATGAAAGTAGTAGTACAGCAAGCAGGATCAGGAGCCAGAAGGGACATCAGCCAAGCAAGTCTTCAACAGGAACGCAGGAGAAAGTCACTGTGATGTTGACAAAAGCGAAAGCAGGAATGAAGTGAGCTGGAGATCTTTAAGTAGGCAGGACTGACGAGCAGATCCACAACAGCTGGTTAACTGTGGAGAGAGATGAGAGCTGGCAATTAGCCGACAGCTGCGCGACCAGCTCAGAGAAGGAAGGGCTGAGCCAGCCCTAACAGACAGAAAAAAGAACATATTAATATCCAGAATAATAAATCAATGTGTATGCACAAAAGATATTAGAAAATAAGTATACATCTTGGAAACTATACATTTATTACACATAAACATAACAACATTTATATGCTTGCCTGATGGACCTTTAATCGCAATATAAGGGGACACCACACATCACAGACTATGACTCAAAGACAATCTTGCTGGGGATCCGGTAATATAGTTAGGAATGGTCAATTTATGTGTATGACCTCCCCATTCGGAGATAAACAATGAAGCGTATACAGCCTCCACCAAGACCACAACTCCCGATTAATCTATAATTAAACATTGTTTTTAGATATAAAGGATGTCTCAATCTAATGCCCCGTACACACGGTCGGACTTTGTTCGTACATTCCGACAACAAAATCCTAGGATTTTTTCAGACGGATGTTGGCTCAAACTTGTCTTGCATACACACGGTCACACAAAGTTGTTGGAAAATCCGATCGTTCTAAACGCGGTAACGTAAAACACGTACGTCGGGACTTTAAACGGGGCAGTGGCCAATAGCTTTCATCTCTTTATTTATTCTGAGCATGCGTGGCACTTTGTTCGTCGGATTTGTGTACACACGATCGGAATTTCCGACAACGGATTTTGTTGTCGGAAAATTTTATATCCTGCTCTCAAACTTTGTGTGTCGGAAAATCCGATGGAAAATGTGTGATGGAGCCCACACACGGTCGGAATTTCCGACAACAAGGTCCTATCACACATTTTCCGTCGGAAAATCCGACCGTGTGTACGGGGCATTAGAGTACATAGGAATCATATTGTTTGTATGGTAGGTCTTACCCAGCAAAAATTAATTATATGCGCAGGTTACAGCACATGGACTGAAAAAAAGGAGGGTGGCCAAATTCCAGTCACTAATTAAAAGTAGATATCTGGTTGTACACAGTATATACCTCCATTAAGTACATTGATTCATATAGAGCTATTACCATGCACACTACTCTCTGCATTAAAAAAATCCACTAGAGTGCTTACCAAGAGTATAGTGTATATCTCTCTAGAGTAATACTCTTGAGATATATTCATCCATTGGGGTTAGCACTCATCAATTGGTTAAAAGGGCCTATAAATTTAAATTAATATAATGTGTGAGAGATATATAAGGGAGTAGCAAGAGTAGCGGGATTCTATCCCTATATTCCTCAAAGGTACCCACCTAACAACAGGATATAAAGTATTTCTTGTTTAGAGGTTTTGCTGATAGAGCCTAGCCCACATGCCCTCAATAGGATAAAGCCACCTAAAGATATATAAACAAATACAGCATAAGTGCAACAAAGCCAATGTCCTCATGAGCCTTGATAGACTCCATTTAGCTCACCTTTCCTCCCAAGTTTGAGTAGCACAGGTGTCCCCGCAGCATGCCAAAGAGACAGCTGTATCTGTCTCTTTAAAGTCCGTTTAGCACCAAAAGCCATCAAATCATGCAACGCATGTCAGTGACGTCACTGAGTCCTGTACGCATCACATACGCGTCATCGCACATGCCGAGTATCTCACGCCATCGTGAATAGCGATGTAAGAGGGCAGGTAATAAAGGGGCATCCAATAGAATGACACCCAACAGTTTAAAGGGGCGGTGGCTTGAGAAGCGTCCACATGATGACGCTTCCTTCTCAGGCCCACATAGTCTCTAGCATGGAAGGAAAGACACAAGGGGAGGAAAATTGTGACGTATATAAAGGCGTCAACAGCAACATTTCAATAACATCCCTGCACATAGAGAAAAAGGGCCATTATGAGCATATTATCACCAAGACAAAAAGAGAAATATTAAATCATTGACTGTGTGTGTGATAATGTATTGGTTTTAAGACGTTGAATCAACATTGGGGTAAGAGGTCAACAGGCAACCATCATGCAAGCAAACAACAAAAAAAAAGCAGAGCTATGAAATTATGGCAGCAGAATGAGAAGAAAAATTACAACAAACTAATTTAGTGTCACCAGGTACAAAGTTCATTATTAATTTATATATTTAAGTTATAGGGCTTACTTAATAATTCAGTACAAGGGGAAACATCCAGCGATCCAATTACAAATCAGTTTGTTTGGCAATATTCCACTAGTCAGTAAAAAGAATAAAGAGGATATGTACGCGTTACTCAAAGCCACCAGTCATTTTTTTCTGGATGACTGAAGTAAGGTGATGAAAAAATTTAATTCTGTATTACTAAAATAACCCTTTTGCGGGAGAGCAAAATATGGCCTCAAACTATACTGACATTGGCTATTGATTTAGTGAAAGATCCTTATTTTGTCCTCATACAAAATTAAAAACCATGAAGATGTCTGGTATTTGATTTCTGAAATAAAACAAATACAGGTGAGATAGTTACTTACACTATGTGGGGTTGATTAACTAAAAATGGAGAGTGCAAAATCTGGTACAGCTCTGCATAGAAACCAATCAGCTTCCAGGTTTTTTTGTCAAAGCTTAACTGAGCAAGTTAGAAGCTGATTGGCTACCATGCACAGCTGCACCAGATTTTGCACTCTCCAGGCTTATTAAATCAACCCTATTGTCTCAAAATCTTGTTCTGTATTCTTAAAAAAAAAAAAAAAGGAAAACTACTCTGCCAGGTCTGGAATGGAAAGGTTAAATGTATTTTTTAGTACAAAGATCATCAACCTTTTCAACATTATGTGCCAATTTACAAGCATTAGACAACGGACCTGTTAGTGAACATAGTTGTATAGTTTTTTGGTTTTTTTTTGCACTCAGAGTTGTGCTGTTGATGGCAAGTTAAACTAATTAATTGTTATTTTAAATGGTACATAAACAAAACATGTTAATATTTCCTGTGTAGTGAATGGCGGTGAATGAACTGAGAAAAGTTTGGTTCGCTGTATGTTTGTGAACACTTGAAAATATGTGCAAACCCCATTGAAATCTATGGGGGTCGACTCTTGTAATTTCTTTTATGGTGCTTGTCACAGACAGTTCGCAAGCTTTCGGTAAAAAAGACCATGGGTACTGTCATGTCATGTACTATGTACTGCATGTACCAATGCAAAAAAAAAAAAAAATATATATATATATATATATATATATATATATATATATACACTGTTTGGGCAGCAGGTCTTTTAATAAGGCATAATTAAAGAGTAACATTATAACTACACAATTCCTTTAAATAGCATGCTCTGGGAATGCTTTTAACTCTATCAACATTAGGATGTACTTCCACAAAAGTGACAAAAGGAAAAACTCCGGCTTGCTTCTTGTAAACAAAGTGGATTTCAGGTGATGTCATTGATATATAGTCATGACTATATTTAGTCAATGATGTCAGTCAGCATCGTGTTCACATTCAAAAACCAGTCAGGGAGCTGTCATTTGTGGTGAGAGTCTGGTGGGAGAGAACCATTGATGCGGGTTGTCTTGTTTTTGTTAGTTGTGGTTCACAATGGTTTAACATCACTGGAAGATGTAGTTGATGTTGGATTTAGATCATAGGGTTTTTTTTTTTTTTTTTGATGAATATTTTTCTACAGTGTCTATATGTATATGTTTATTTACTATGTAATTTTTTTTGTGAATGAGTAACAAGTACTATAAGGTGAGGGTCCAATTATCAAATGACAAATGAGATTCCTGCCAGGTATACAGTTATATCTCAAAATTCCTCAATCACTTTATGTTTCACTCTGCATGTCAGTTTTTTTTCTTCAGAAAACCACTAAGCTTGTCACTTATGCTAAACACTTCTTAGCATTAGCAGCACCTGAATCCACAGGCATGCATACGTATGCACAGACCTCCTCGGTACAGGCTTTCACTGACATCATGGAAGTGGGTGGGCCAGGATTTGTAATTAACTAGAAAGTTGTCAAGCCATTGTGTAGCAGCTCAGAGAGCATCATGTGCCATCCCAAGTATTCTGTTCAGGGCTTGTCGACCCCTGCTTTAGTAGATATAGAACATTACCAATATTCAATAACATATAAAAGTTCTTAGTATTTCTGCCTAGTCACACCAATGCATTTTGTATATTTTTATAGGTGAAATATACAGCATTGTAATTTTGTTGCCTGCCTTTGTTAGTTGCATATATTTAAGCTGCAGGTGTTCATGGCCTAATGGAATAGCACATGAAAAGGTATTGAGCGATTATGTGATAATTATATTATAATTGAATATGCCATGTGGCATCATCTTTAGTCCAGAGTGACTGCTTTCTACAGTGCATTCCAGCTAATTAATTGAGTAAAGAGAACCATGCCTTTAAATTGCCCATTAGGATTATAGGTATTTTGAGACAATATATTGCACTATACAATTACAGTAGCAGCAATAATATTTAGAGATCCAGCACAGTGCTAACATTTACATTGGTATAGTTATTAAATATCCATTGTGTGCTTACACTTTTGTTTCATCTCTTCCAGCTGAGGAAAGGATACGCACGGACAGTCCTGGAAATCAACACCCTAAAGATAGATCAATTGCCTCTAGCAGATGTTATGATCAGTGACTTTGGGGATCAGAATCAGAAGTTTGGATTTGAGGTTGGGCCAGCCTGCTTCTTAGGTTGAGACTGGAATGAGGACAAGAAGCTTCTAAAAAAATGTGTAAAAAATTATTTTCTAAAAAAAGGCGCGTCAGGCTTTGGATACCACCAGAGACGTGTTCGCCACATGCAAGTTTTGAATACGGATTGTGCAGAGGGGAAGAAAAAACAGATAAATAACAAGAAAAAAAGCTCAGTGCAGTTACTTAGAATTTGCCAGCCATCCTCATCTCAGGCAGAATCACATGACTTAACCAGAAAGCATTTGCCAAAATATGAAGGACTTAGATGTGATACTGTAAGGACAGCCGTGTCCTCCTTTCATGGAAATCTTTTGGTGCTGGAAAATACCTAAAACAGGCTTCATCCATAATAGGTGCTATTCATTTCTTGTAAATGGGTTTATCAAATGCTGTACACATGTAATTATTCTGCATACCTATTACACACTTGCATGTCCCTTTCCAAAACTTGCATGTGACTCTGGGTTGAGCCATAAAACAAAGAGAAAAACCCCCCAAAAAAGGTTCCCCACTGTGTAAAAAGGATACAGTGTCTGTATTGTGCAAATTAACGTGTAATTCCAGTGGACTCCAACCCTTCTTTCTGACTTCAAATAAAATCCCTTTGTATATATTGATGTGGAAGACCTCTCTTATTTGCTGTTGCTAAAACAAAATAAATATATATATTTACAGTCTCTATATATAAAGCCTCAGGTTTCCAAACTGGAAGACAAAAAAAAAATGATAATCAAAATTTGCCTATTTTTGTGTTGCATTTTTCTTTTGCAATATGAAACCATTTTGGTGCAATATTTGATGGTGCTAATACCTCATTCCAGGATGTCATGACATGCATGTATATACCTAAAATAACTTTTTTTAATTATTATTTGTGGTCGGGGAAATATGTATTGAGAGATATTTCTGTATAAGATATTTGTCAATTCTGTGTGAAGTCTTTGGTCAACTCAAGTTTGTTTGAATTTCTGTATCATAGAGGTTTGTGCATCTTCAATCACTTAATATTAAAACTGGACTCCAAACACTAGTTATGCATTTGTTCAGTGTTTACAAGTATCCTTAACTAATTAACAGTGGTCAGCGTGAATGTTGGAAAATATAGTTTAAGCTAAGACTAAAAAGTAAAACGTATTGGACAGTGCTAAAATGTGCTATAATAATTAACTTTTATATTTATGTAATGGGATATGTTGAGGTCATGTGATTCTACCCGATTGCAAAAAAACATAGGAGGGGCTGCTAATTAAATACTCAAGTAATTTGGCATCCAAATTTGTTTAGGAGCATCATGTGGATTTTTTTCCTCCCCTTTCTGGTTTTAGCTGGAAAAAAAAGATAAAGATTTTCACATTAAAAATAAAATCCTTTTGTAATTATTTTTCATAATATATGTAAGACTTGAAAATTGTTTTTTACTCTTTCATAAATAAACTGTTAAATTAATTGGTCTCAGATCCCACTAGCTCATTTTCCCATGACGTTTAATTAACAGGATATAGAATTATTATTTTTTCTTTTAATGATGAAAGTCCTTTTTTATACAAAAAAAATTGTCACCTCACAGACGATATGAAAAATGTTGCCAATAAATTCAAGTCTTGTTTACTTTAATGTTCCTTTCATTTCTTAAAATATATTGTTGATGCATATATCCAACATTTCCAGTATGAGCAAAGCTACCATAATGCACATATGTCTGCACCTTCTTGGGTTAGTTATGTAGTTATTGTTGGGTTCTTTGGGTTGAATTGTAGTGTATAATAAAATATTTTTACAAATGCTTGAACATATATATTTTGGGTACCCTTTCTACCGTTCTTCTTGATGCAAGTCATAGTAACCCTTGCTATAATTAATCAGAGGCACCCATGGCAACCCAAGACCAAATAATTCTAGCTTATTTTCTATAAATTAGGTAAAGCATCTAGATAGTTGGTATCATGGCATGACTTTTAACCCTAACTTTAAAACATGCCTGTCTGTTATTGGTGATGTAGTGCTGCTATTTTAGCGCTAAAAATAGCGCCTGTAAAGCGCCTGAAAACTGCTTCTCATGCCTCCCCAGTGTGACAGCCGGAGCGCTTTCACACTGGGGCGGTGAGCTTGCAGGACGGGAAAAAGAATCCTGCAAGCAGCATCTTTGGGGCGGTGTAGGAGCACTGTATACAGCGTTCCTACACGGCCCCTGCCCATTGGAATGAATGGGCAGTGCTTCCAAAGCGCCTGAAAAGCGATTCAGAAGCACCGCAATGCGGGCGCTTTTAACCCCTTCAGCCACTAGCGTGGGTTAAAAGCTAGCAACCTAAAAGCGCAGCTAAAACAGCGCTAAAGCGCCTCTAAAACTAGCGGCACTTTGCTGCTAACAGACCCGCCACCCCAGTGTGAAAGGGGTCTAAATGACAAACGTATCTAACGGATTCTAGTTCTGTAAAGATCTATAACAGCTATTGCTATAGTGCATCCTCTACAAATGATCCAGATTAGCTGACACTGGAGTAATTAAAATGTTATTAATTGATCGGGGCATGCAAAAAACATAGTAACTGATCAGGTTTTTAAAAAGGTCCAAGTATTTGTTAGCTCTGTACCCTTAAAGAAAGGAAATGCAGATGGTTGCTAAACTGTATATGGTTACTTTGTTTGCTATATGGTATTTTTAATAACCTAATTTAAAATGGTACCAAAGGCAAAATCAATTACGACATATATGACACCATTTGTCACTAGAATTACCACAGCAGTCTTTGTTTTTCTGAATCTGTCCTGTAACTTACTTTTTTACTTGTTGATCCTGCTAGTAACAGACCAAGCTTATTCATTTATGTAAAACCTTAATCACAGGAGGAAAAGAAAATGGGACTTCTTTTTGCAAAACCATTGCACAGAGCAGGTAAGTATGACATGTTTGTTATTTTACTTTAAAAAATCTAAAGGCTTTACAATTACTTTAAAGTGGTAGTAAACTGCTGCAATAAAAAAATAAATAAAAAAATAAACTAAAATACTTACCTTAAAATGAAGCCCTCTATCGGCCACACTGTCACCGTTGAGAGGGCTTCCATCTTCCCCCGGTCTTCCTTCCGGGATCACAGACTCCAGCTGTGTGAGTGAGGTGAGGGAGCCCTCAGTTACGGCAAGGTGCTCTGAAGTACCGTCACGGTATGCCGGACCTTCAGAATGCATGCACATATGATGTCACCAGCTGCATCCAGGGTGAATATCTCCTAAACGGTGCAAGTTTAGGAGATATTCATTTAACCTACAGGTAAGTCATTTTATAGGCTTACCTGTAGGTAAAAATTACAAAGCTGACTTTACTACCGCTTTAATTTTTAAAGTTATTTAGTACATCTACATCCATTAGTCCATCTAACATTACCTCTCTAGCAGCTTTCCAAGTGTGATTCCATTGATAGAGTAGCCCCCCTAAGACAGGAATTGTGTTACTGGCAGGATCACCAGGTGAGAAAAAGGAAACAAAAAAAAGAGGATTGGTAAGCTGCAATAAATACAGTATTTATTTTGGGGTTTAAAAGCACTTAAGCTATCATACTGCTGAAAAACTTGCTACTTGGATACTTGAATGATAAGTCTCTTGACCTGCCAGTAATAGGAGCAATAACATGTGCAGTGAAAACACCTGTTCCACAGGCTGAAGAAGTAAGGCATTTCACCCTCACTGAAAAACGACTGCATAATTTCCTTTGCTAGTAAGATAGTAAGATAGTGATGCCTCTCTCATCCAGCTAGTAAGGAAGCGACCTGAATAAACCGGGGAGTGATTTCTTGACCTTCACTGTCCTTCCTAGCAACCTGTTGCTGGTGAGTTGTCACCAGTGACAGGATCATAAGTGCAACAGTCTTAATGTGAACTGCTTTTTATACAGGTAGGATGAATAGCCCATAAATTGTACTCCAAAAATGTTAATGATATCTTTTCTTTGTATTTATACAAGCATAAATTGGGCCATAAGGACATTTTCAGGATAATATCATGGTAATACATTTAAGTATTATTGCAGCTGAATATCCACAATTGGCTCATAAAATATATGAATGGTCCACTAGCTATTTTGCAGAAGTTATATTATGAACCAAACTTATCTAAACAAAAGAAGACTGAAAAGCCATTTGAAAGCAAAAAAGTTGTATTGCTAAAACTGCATTGTGACTGCTTATCCCAGTTTTTTCAAACCCCCACATTTGATTGTTTCATAGAGTTCTAATAAAAATACTTCTGGAAAGCTGTCAGAATGTCTCACCAATATATAGGTTGACAAAGACAAACCAATCAAAGTCATTCATAAAAAACACAAAATTTGCATTATCAATAATGCAAAAAAAAATTATATGAGGCTTATTACAGGGAAATATTCCTTCTGGATCATCAGAAGCAAATAAATATTCTTCTAGGTTGACTTTCTACTAAGAGCTTCTTATAAACATAAAAGGCTGTTTATGTTTTGTGCAATTATTAACCTACTGAATCTGCCCAAACTAGTTCCTGTAAGGCCCTATTCACACCTGAGCGATGCTGCCGCATCATGTGTTTCACTCTTCTTTTGTGCATGTTTGTGGCATGTTTTTGGAGTGGCAACATTAATTCTGATTGGATCTCCTTCTACTCCACAAATATGTCAAAGAAGCTCTTTTGATCTACTGGCCCCTCCCTACTGTCGAATACCCCAACAGCAAGCAGCTTGCTATGGGGGCACCTGAGCCGAATCACAGCTCCCTGTGTCCATTCAGACCCTTCCCTGTCCCTCTCTCTCCTGATTGGCTGACTGACTTTGATTGACAGCAGTGGGAGCCAATGGCGCCGCTGCTGTGTCTCAGCCAATCAGGAGGGAGAGTCTCGGACGGCTGAGGGACTCGTGGACATCACTGGACAGAGATGGGGCTCAGGTAAGTATTAGGGGGTGCTGGGGAGGCTGTTGCAAACAGAAGGCTGATTTTCTTAATGCATAGAATGCATTAAGATAAAAAACCTTCTGACTTTTCAACTTCTTTAAGGTGGTGAAATCCCCATTAAATTTTCAGCAAAAATTATTGTACTTATAAAAGGTAATCAAACTTCCACTAAGCCTAGGTTCACAATGAGGGCAGACTTGATATCGTGCAAATTCAGCTGAACTTGCACGATTTCAAACCGGCAATGCAGTCCGACTTCGAGGGGGGTGATTTGACAGACATCTGTGCGAGTTCCTGCACAGATGTTTATTCAAATCGCCCCCAAAGTTGCCAAAAGTAGTACAGGAACTACTTTTGGAAATCGGTGCAGCACCGCAAAGTCGGCGTCGCACCGATTCGGACGATGCCATTGTTGGCAATAGCCGGAGATTTGACATGAGATTTGACATGTCAAATCGTATGTCAAAACGGCTCAATGTGGATATGGGCTTAATCTCCTTTTCTCAAGTATAAACAAATGCATTTTTTTTAGGATGCAATCTCATACATTTACAGATTACATGTACATAAGGGAGCTGTTCACCCGCCAAAGGATTTGTATTTTCAGCTTATCCAGTCCTAACATAAACATCTCTGCCACACATCACAGCCCAGGGTCTGATTTTTCTCTGCTAAAGTTAAGCAACCGTTACAGGTCTTGTTCCTCCCTCAATCTGTGACTGAACAGTGAAAGGAGAAGCAGCAGACTGATGAGCTAATTTCTCTGTCACTCTGTTTTACCCTTTACCTACCTAGTCTAGTCACTTTGTAGACATGTAAGAAATCTGTATTTAAAACTTCCCAAGATGTCTTTGTAAGGCTGGGTTCACACTAGTGTGAATTGGATGCGACTTTCCCTGCATCCAATTTGCATGACAGGACAGTGTGCCAGGTTTTCAGTTGAGCCATTCCACACATCTCTGTGGCGGCCACGGAGTGGATTGCACAGGGGTCCCATTCGTCTTTGGCTCCGTTTCAGGTCTGAATTAAGGCAAAAATTCGGGCCTGATTTGTCCCTGAAATGGAAAACTGGGATGCACCAGACTCCTCCTGCTGTGAACCCAGCCTTAGAGTTGCTGATGGAAGAGCTTCTTTAAGGCTTCTGTTGAATTTCTTAATCTCTTAATTTGATGGGGGAATATATAGATCATTTTTATGCATATTATTTATCTCTCTCAGGAAGGATTAAAACTCAGATGAAAGAAATTGTGGTCCATTGCCAGACACTAGCTTTTTTGGGTTTACCTTCCCTGCTGAAGACTAGGGAAATAAACACAATTATTGTAGTAAATGTTACATTCAAGACAGATGTTTGGTCATTTACTGTTATAGTGCATTAAATTTATACATAACATATTGGCAGTTCACAGGCGCCTCTGTGAAAGGACCCGCCCCATCCACTACTGTGACCACACTTCAAACCTTGGAACCCTACTTATTCCTGTGGATCCTTGTATGGAATAAGTACCAGAACTGCATAATCCACACAAGGGAGTGTTACCAGGGTCTGCCCAGGAGTCTGCATTTGGATTTTTAGACCTGCACAAACACATACTAGACATTGAGACAGAAGCCAATTAACCTACCACCATTTTGTTGGAATGTGGAAAAAAAACAGAGTATCTCAAGGAAACCCATGCAAGCACAGGTAGAATATGTAAATTCCCTGAAGCTAGTGTCCCAATCAGAATCAGTACTTGACACTGGCTGGAATGGTGGAGTGTGTGTGACAGCAGATTTGTCATGATTCTGACAAGGAACACAAGACTGCATGCCAGGTAATATTTAGTCACATATGCCTTGCCACCAATATAGTGCACATATTGTTTGCTTTGATCTTACAATCCCTTTGTGAAAAGTTGTATAATGTCCTTTCTCAAGGTTACCATTTACCGCAGGAGTGGAGGATCAGGTAAGTAAAACTGTTTCTCTTCTCCCCTGGACAAAACTAGCTTATAATCCTTGCTGTGTAGGCACAGCCCCACTGCACTCGATTTTTTTTAACTATTTAGAGTTGAGCTTAAAATAAGCAAAAAAAATCATTGTTGAATCCCCCGGGGGACCAACTGCATAAATTGTGGATTAATAGCAGCTTTTTGTTTCTGTTAATGCTGGCCTTAGTTCCACCACAAGCTGAAGCTAAATTTGTGGGCATTCCTATTGGGGAAACTACAGCAAATCACTGTAGCCACTGCCCCCTCTATCTGTAAAAAAGATTATGTGCAGTATTCCAGCTTGCCCTGCCGGCTCTGACTGTGGCAGGAGAGTTTGTATAACTTCCCCAAGCTGTGTTCATGCAACCGAGGATGTTGAAAGGCAAGCTATATAAAATCTACTACTGCTAGTCAATGCTGGCAGAGCTGAGAGATCTGCTGTTAGTTAGTTAGATCAGCTGTTAGTAAACATGTGTCTTCCTCTGCTGCCTGGATACACTCTGGGGAATTTTTGCCCTAATCAGCACAGCATATGCTAACGTGCAACTGGCTATTCTCACAGCCCTGACAATGATGATTGCTGTAGAAGTTCTCTAATGGTGTGTTCAGGAATTAGAGGGCACTAAGGTACAGTACTGAGACGGGATTAAACGAGAAGGAGGAAAAGGGAGAGGAGCCAACTATAAACTAAGTATTGACTAATGTTACCTGTTTTTTTATATTTGAGATTTAATATCTCTCACATATGATGTGGGTTAAATGAGAGTTCTTTGACCACAAGTGAAAGCTTTAACACAATAACATTTTTTTATTGGTGATAATAGAAAGTCTATACTAATACACAGAAATCTATCTATAGCCTATACCAAGGAAGAAAATCTTAGGTTAAAATAAAAGAACACAGAGTATATTTCTCAAAACATCAAAATACAAACAGCAAACATATGAAAAGCAGGTATACCTTAAGTGCTAGGAGCTGACCTGATATTTACCAATAGTGATGTGTGTGGGCCCACATCAGACTCATGACTCCTTCTCCCTTCCCTGTGTAAACCTTACACTAATAAAGGCCCATCTCTCATTGACTTGAATAGAGCCATCCTGATTGGTGGAACGATATTATCCACCTCCTCCCTCCGGGCGTATCTCATTGAAGATTCGACAATTTCCCCTTCCCCTTTATTAAGCATAGCTCAGCCCCTCACTAGCACCTTCTCTCTTGAGGAGAAAATTAATTAGAAAAGAAACTAATTAAAGAGACGGTCTTCACCTTCTCTTGAATGGGGCACTTAACTATGCATGGTCATAGCCGGGGCAAATTGTCCATTCCTGAACAGATGGCCATATTCTCTGCCTATCAAATGTCTCTTTGAAGTGGATAAAGGGTTGGTTAACAAAGGGGAATACAAGGCCTTTATCTAGCTAATCACATCGGCCCTGTCAGGTCTCTACTACAGTATTTAACTCAGATGGTATCTCTTCCTCGCATTTGAATTTACGACAGGTAAATAGCAGCGCATCTCCCATATCACACACACTCAACATTCCTGAAGATCAAAAGCAACTGTTAAATGAATTAGGTTCCCAGACTAAAGCCTGTCATATGTATACAGCTAGCTAGCTATATTAACCCATTACCCATCAACAATATTTCATACAAAATAATCCTTGTTTCTTATTCTTCTAAAATATATATATATATATATAGATATATACACATATATATCTATATATATATGTATATATATATATATAGATAGATATATGTATATATATATAGATATATATATATATATATATATCTATCTATATATATATATATATATATATATATATATATATATATATATATATATATATATATATATATATATATATATAAATATATATATATATATATATATATATATATATATATATATATATCTATATATATATATATATATATATATATATATATATATATATATATATATATATATATATATATATAGATAGATATATATCTATATATATATATATTCCCAGTTGCTAATGGAGATTACTCATAAACTCCTCATAAGGCAACACTAATCAGACATTGAGATGATTAGAAAGAGAAAGCTGCGCAGAATAAAATGGGAGAAAAGGAAACTGAATGTGATGAAAGTGTGAGACAAGATAAGCAGAGGAGAAAACTATGGAGTAGGAAAACTTTGATTGATAGATCCTGTGTCTATTTGAACCTGCGACCTCTGTGGTGTCTGGCTGTGGTTCTTCTCACTATGCCACCTAAGATGCTGTACAACTCTCTGTCTAATCTCTTAGGACAATCGTGCCTTGTCTCCTGTTTATAGTGAATGTTAAACTCTTTGCTCCATGAACTTCCTGTTCTAAACCATGTCTCTGCACTTCCTGTTTGCCAGATGATTGTCAGCTGATCCTTTCTGGTGCATGTGCATGATTCATACATTGTCAATTAGATCTAGTTATGTGCTTGTGAGCCGTGTTGTTAGATAGCATTGGTGGTATGGGGAATCCACATAAGACCCCCTACAAAAGTGGCTACAGCTTGGGTTGGAAATACAGCCAGAACTAACAAAAATACACCTAAAATAGTTCTTGTTCTGTGTATGTGCAGCTCTGCATTGAAGTATAGAATAATCTCTTTCACCTTTATATTGGGGCTAAATACGTGCTCTATGAGAGGCAGATTCTGAATTCACATCCTATATGGTTCCAGTAGTTCCCTGACTGAGGGTTTTGCTTCAGGCATAGCAGTTTCAACTTGTAATATTCCAAGACCAATCTTTTGCTAGAGCAGGCCGAGTTTGTTTTTATGATTTCATCAGTACCAAATGTACAGGTAACAACCACACCTTTCAAAGCTGCTATCAGTTGTACTCTGGATTTCAAATTTATTCTGTCCACATTGTCAAATAACTTTAGGCACAAAGAAGTTCTTTGATTCAGTGATAGCTGTATCATAAGTGTCATCCACTTCTGGTAGAGTGTAGAAAATACACTGGCCTTCTGCTCCCAAATAGTAGGTAAGCCCCACTTCTTAGCAGCAAATATTTAATTTGCAAACATATAAATCAGAGCAGTAAAAGGCAGTGTGGTCTCACCGTGGTGTGGAAATAAAAAAATAAGTTTTCCTTGTCAAGAATTTTGTTGTGTTCTGTAGTCTGGGAGGCAATGTAGCATCCAAGTATGTCATAAAAGGAACAGGACCTGAAACTAACTTGTACAGAGTATAGAAAGAGTTATACATGTAACAATTGTAAATAGTGACATTTATAGGCTAAAGGTATAAACTCCACAGTAACTAAGTTACACTGAATAATATGTCTTATATTAATTAGCAAAGTAACAAAAATTAGCATGACAAAGTGAACAATGGCCTGCTAGGAAAGAGTAAAATTAGATATCAGTCTCTACGTGGGAAGGGCTATTGATTATACTTTGTACAAAAATCTAGTACTAACTGTCAAGTTTTTCAAAACTATTTGTGGAATCATTTACAGTGACATACCTTTTTTCATGTTACATGATTTTGGAAATACATCACTTTAGGTATTACCCAGTAGAGATGGGTCAAACACCCCTCAGTTTGGTTCGCACCAGAACTCCCGAACATAGCAAAAGTTCGGACCAGAACGTCTATGGGACCCGAACTTGAAAAACCAAAAGTCCCCATTTTGAAGGCTTATATGCAAGTTATTGGCCATAAAAAGGGTATGGGGCCCCTAGGTACTGGGGGACATGTACAAATTCAAAAAAACTTTTAACCGCTTGCCGACCAGTTCACGCCGATATACGTGGGCAGATTAACGTACATGTACGTTGCCCTTTATAAAGCGGTTTGCAGGCACGCGTGCACGCCCGCTGCGACCTCTGTGAGTGTGATCGCGGGTCCTGTGGACTGGATCGTCTCACAGAGAGGAAGAACAGGGAAATGCTGATGTAAATAAGTATTCATATTGGATTAAGTATTACACTTCCGCTCAGCACTTCAGCGAATGCACAATGCGAAAATATACAACAGACTTCTGCAGAACACTAAACAGACTACAGGTGACCTGATTCTCCATCAAACTTTTTCATCTCTCATTCAGGCTTCCTCTCAAATCACCACTTTGTATCATGCACTCCCTACTTTTCCTTCTCACGGTTGCATCCTATCTCCTTAAATTCTCACTCCTTCACCCATCTTCTCCACCCCACAGCTAATATATATCACCCTCACTTCTGTCTTCACCTTATTACTGCACTTATCAGCTCCTGCTAATTCTGAACCCATATACCAATAAAACCTGCAGGCCACTGGGACGTATCCCCCCACATAAGTCACACTCCCATATCACCTCTCTCACCCTTCTGCTTCTCCTAATTTCTGGAGATATTTCCCCAAATCCTGGACCGCCATCATTTACCTTCGGCCAACATACCCAGTACCCCCCATCCTCTGATAGCAGCCGCAATCCACACAATCTCATTTCTATTCCTTTTCAGCCTAGAACCAACCTCCTCTTCTCCTGTGCCCTTTGGAATGCCCGCTCTTTTTGTAACAAACTTACCACCATCCATGACCTATTTATCACAAACTCCTTGAATCTACTTGCAATTACTGAGACCTGGATTCAAGAATCTGACCTTCCTTCTCCTGCTTCTCTCTCCTATGATGGCCTCCTGTGGACTCACTCTCCCAGGCCTAGTGGATAGAAAGGAAGCGGTGTTGGAATCCTCCTATCCCCTCAAAGCACTTTTCAGGTTCTTCATCCATCCCCCTCTCTGTCCCTCTCTTCATTTGAAGCTCACTGTATTTGTCTATTTTCTCCAGTTTAATTGAGAATTGCTGTGATCTATCGGCCCCCTGGACCGGTATCAAACTTCCTTGACGACCTCTCTGCCTGGCTACCCTACTTCCTCTCTTCTGAAATTCCAACAATCATTCCTGGTGACTTCAACATCCCTGTTAATCTTAACACTCCCACTACTTCTAAGCTGCTGAGCCTTACCTCCTCTTTTGACCTAAAACAATGGACAAGCGCTTCTACTCACTCTGTTGGCAACGGCCTTGACCTCATATTCTCCTACCTATGCACTCCGCACAACCTCTCCAATATTCCTTTTCCTCTCTCTGATCACCACCTTATTAGTTTCACCCTCTCCTTGTCTGCCTCCTCCTTGCCTTCCAACTACCAAACTATTACCCGTAGAAACCTTCGCCATCTTAACCCTTCTCTTCTTTTTTCTGCTACAGATTGTCTCTACGACAAAATCTCATCCTTGTCCTGCCCCAACTTGGAAACTTCTGTCTACAATAGTTCACTGTCATCCACCCTGGAAACCTTCGCCCCCCCCTCACTACGCACAGAATCAGATCCCGACCGCTACAACCCTGGCAGACAGACAATACCAGAAGCCCTTAAAAAAATGTAGCCGCGCGCTTGAGTGTCTGTGGCATAAAACTAAGTCACAGCAAGATTTCAGCCAATATAAATCTGCCCTCCAAAAATATCATTCCTGCCTCCACACTGCCAAACAGACCTACTTTATCACTCTCATTAACACCCTCTCACGCAGTCCCCGTCAACTCTTTTCTACCTTTACCACTCTACTTCGTCCTCCATTACCCTCACTCACTAACTTACTTACTGCCCAGGAGATTGCTAATCATTTCAAAAATAAGATCGAGACAATTCATCTCGAGATCTCCGCTCTACAGATATCTCCCTCACTTTACACTCCTTGTCCTCCTGCACAATCAATACTTCCCTCTTTTAACCCAGCTACTACAGAGTAAGTAACTAAACTTTTTTCTAATGCCTACTTAACCTCCTGCACCCTGGACCCTGTTCCTTCTCAAATACTACGGTCACCATCTGACTCAATCCTACACTCCTTAACTCATCTTCAGCCTCTCCCTCTCTACTGGCATCTTCCTCAAACCTCTAAAACATGCACTAGTCACTCCCATACCAAAAAAGGCCTCACTAGACCCCACCAATCTTAACAACCTAAGACCCATCTCTTTACTCCCTTTTTGCCTCCAAACTCCTTGAACGTTTAGTCTACAATCGACTGAGCGACCACCTCATTGAGAATGACCTTCTTGATCCCCTTCAGTCTGGATTTCGCCCACAGCACTCCACAGAAACTGCCCTCCTAAAACTCACAAACGACTTACTAACAGTCAAAACCAACGGTCGTTATTCCATACTCTTACTCTTGGACCTTTCTGCTGCCTTTGATACAGTTGACCACCCCCTCCTCCTCAAAAAAAAACTCAATTTGCTTGGTCTTCATGGCTTCACTCTCCATTGGTTCCAATCTTACCTATCTCATCGCACCTTCAGTGTCACTTACAACTCCACTTCCTCTTCTCTAACTCCTCTTATCGTTGGGGTCCCCCAAGGTTCTGTCCTTGGACCTCTACTATTCTCGATCTACACATCCTCCCTGGGTCAGCTGATAGCCTCCCATGGCTTTCACTACCATTTATATGCTGATGACACCCAAATCTATCTCTGCCCCTCAGCTCACCCCATCATTCTCCTCATGCATCACTGATCTACTAACAGACATATCAGCCTGGATGTCAAACCACTTCCTCAAACTGAATCTATCTAAAACTAAGCTCTTAATATTTCCTCCCCCACGTGCCCCTTCCCCTGACTTCTCTGTCAAGATCAATGGCACATCTATCAGTCCATCCAGGCATGCCAGGGTGCTAGGGGTAACCTTAGACTCTGAACTGTCATTTACAAAGTTTTGCAAATTGAAAAAAGAAAAAAAAATACATTTTTCTTTTCTTTCTTCATTTTCAAATGAGAGCTGCAAAATACTCACCATGCCTCTTAACAAATACCTTAGGCCGTCTACTTTTCAAAATTGGGTCATTTGGGGGGGGGGTTGTGCTATCTAGACATTTCATGGCCACCCAAAACTGTGATAGGTAATAAGGAGTGAAATCACCATTTTACACTCTTATGCCCCGTACACACGCCCCGTACACATGGACAATGTCCGATCGGAGCGTGTTGTCGGAAATTCCGACCGTGTGTGGGCGCCATCGGACATTTTCCATCGGATTTTCCGACACACAAAGTTGGACAGCAGGAGATAAAATTTTCCGACAACAAAATCCGATCGCGTCAATTCCGACCGTGTGTGGCCTGTTCCGACGCACAAAGTGCCACGCATGCTCAGAAGAAATTCCGACACGGGACAGCTCGTTCTGGTAAACTTAGCGTTCGCAATGGATACAGCACTTTCGTCACGCTGCAATGTTCAAAATGGTTTAATACAGCGCACTCTCTTCTTCTTTATAATGTGACAAGAATTAAGTAGTTTTGCTGCTCATATTCACACACACTTCTCACAAACTTTTATTTGTGTTTTTTTAGTGGGATTCCCTCAATATATTGTTATTAGTTGTCACATCTGACAGTTTTATATTTTTTATGTTTTTTTTATTTTGTTTTTAAGCCTTTTTTTTTCTTTAATGTTTGTATTTTTTCCAAGGCTGATCTTTGTTCAATGTTATTTTTATTTTTACTCCAAAATATTTTTGTGTGTGTTTTGTGTGTCAAGTTACCCCAACACCATTGATATCTTTTATTATTTAATCTCAAGGAGATTGTTTGGTGTTGGTGTCCCTTGTTCATTTCACATTGTATATTTGAAATGTACCTGAATCCTCACAAACAAACTGTCATTTTTGAAGTAAAACACATAGGAGAGTATAATTCAAAACAAAAATCCTTTATTAAGGGATCAGAACCAAACAAAGAGGAAGGCAACACTGGATCAACATGAGAAATTAGTGAAGCCTGGGACCCCCAGGGCAGACATCAATTCTTCAACATCAAAATTGGTGGCCTGAGGAGTCCATATGTAAGGGAGTGCAGTCTGGTCCGGGATTCGCAGAGATCCGGATAGCAGCAGATGACATCTGTGTCCCCAGGCTGTGGTACCACAAGAGGCTGCATTTTTTGGCCGACCAGACTGGACCCAGGGTCCTCACTTTCTGGTCTTCCTTTCACACTTCCTTCCGGGCTGTGGCTGTGCAGTTGGAGATGTGGCAGGAGGAGGAGTAGGACCTGGAGGAGGAGGAGGACTGGGGGGACCTGGAGGAGGACTGGGAGGACCTGGAGGAGGACTGGGAGGACCTGGAGGAGAGGGAGGAGGAGGAGGACCATCCCAAAGCTGTGTGTGAGGTGTAATTTGGCCCCTCATACCTTTCTAAAGAGCCTCTGATATGAGGGCCTCACACATGGCTTTTTGGCCCTCCTCCATCCTCTGCATTTTATATGCTATGAATGCAGCAATGTTCTCCTGCCTGGTCTGTGGTGCTCCCAGGACCTCTGTAGCCCTCCAAAAGAATCTGATAGCCGCCTCCTCTAGGGCACTCGTCCTACTGCCACTTTCTCTTTTCAGGGGGGGTGGAGGGACCTTGATATCAGCCAGCCGGCTCGGCCCGGCCACCTCCTGGCTGAGACTTCCCTGTGTATGAAAAAGGGACATAGTTGTAATGTTTTGCATCATCAATCACAATCCTAAATTAGTACTCCAAACTAACATCTAGTTAACATCATTGATTGGACAAGCAGAAATATTTAGAGGAATGCTATACCTGGCTCAATCTGGGCTCCTCCACATGCGGCCTGGAAGGCCCAGGTTGGGCGTCAGAAGCCTCAGCCAGGGGGGAAGGAAGTGTGGAAGGAAGACTGGAGAGGGATGACCTGGGTTCAGTCTGGCCTGCCAGAAAGTGCAGCCTGTCGTAGTACAACATCCTGGGGACATAGATGTCATCTGCTGCTCCGGATCTCTGTGAATCCAGGACTTTCTTGCGCTCCCTCAGATATGTGCTCCTCAGGCCACCAATGAAAATCTTTAAATAAGTGATGTCTGCCGTGGGGATCACCTGCTTCACAATTTCACACAATTGCTCCAGTGCTGCCTTCCTCTTTGCTTGGTTCTTGAAATGGGGGTGGGTTATCTCCCACAGACAGGGCAGCTCACTTAGCATATCAATGAATAGTGACATGAAGTCAGTATCTCTCATTAAGATATCCATGTTCACTGCAAGACACAACACAAGACAAAGCCTAATGTCAGACAAAACTCTCCTAATCTTGTTACAATATAGGCCTCAATCTAGAAGCAGTATAGGCACAAGTTTGTCTCTTACCTTCGTTCTTACGATCGGCGCGTCCAATGCTCCTTCCTCCGCTCACAGATCGTACGTAATACGCACGCGTGTTACGCTTTATACACACTGCGCATGCGTGTGACTCCGCCCGCCCCAGACGTTCTTTCTAGTGTATTCCCCGCCCCTTTTCGTTCGGCACAGTGGGTGAAGAGCATGATGGCAGAGTTACAGCAGGTGCGGGCTAATTATAGCAACGAGGAGGAGGAGGAGGAAAGGCCGGATCCAGGCACGTCCCGATCCAGAAGGAGACGTTTTAAGGCCACAAATATGTCGTTTGAGGAGATGTTGGAGATGGTACACATCATGAGGAAGTCCGACTATGACGGAAAATATGGGCCTTACCCCAACCCCAACATCCGAAAGGCAAAAATCATTGGTAAAGTGGTCAGGAGTCTAGAGCGGAATTTCGGGGTACGAAGGTCTAAAGATCAGCTCAGGAAGCGGTGGTCGGACCTGAAGTTGAGAGAGCCAGAGCAGTACCGAAAGATCCGGAGAGTGCTGCAAAAAAGTAAGTAGTTGTGCTGTGTTCCTATTCTTTCTGTCTTTATTACGTTCGTTCTGCTCCATATGCTTTTATTAATTGTAACGTTTAAAAGGGCAACTTTAATGTTCATGGGCCCATTATTCGTTCGTATCAAACATTTTTATTTCGGCCTCTAGAACACCATTGTTTAGGCCATATGCATTTTCACACATTTTTTGGGGCCTACTTGGATGCCAAAGAATGAAATGACAACTAGATTGTGTGTAAAGAGAGGACACTGAGCAGCTGTTTTCACATCTGGACACTGGAGCACTAGTGTGGGACCCCAGAACACCATTTTTATTAGGGGGGCACACAGGTGCTCCAGTGTATACTATAGGGGGGGCTACATCTGTGAAGCTTGTGCCAAACATGTAAAGTATTGCAGCTTGACAAAGGGAAATAAAAAAAAATATACATCTTGGAACTCTGCTAAAATAGACAATTGTACCCCACTTCCAAGCAATGTTTCCTATTTCTAGTTCTGCCATCAAATATCTGTGTGCTAATTATACCATTTTTGTTTTACATAGGGGAGAAAAGACTCGGAGGACAGCCCTCATCCGAGGAGACCACAGACCCCCCACCTATGGAAGAAGGTGAAATACCCCCAAACGAAGAAGAAGAGCAGGAGGAAGAAGAAGACGTGGTAGAGATTGGCACCACAACAGGTGAGTGTCTGCGACCACAGGCTCAGGTAAAAGAGATGGATGGTGGCAGATTTTTGAGACCTTTTTTTTGTTCTTTATCTCTTTTTAGGTGATCGTGATGTGAGGGATCCTGAACGCTTTACTTCAGAAAGTGCCCAGATACTTATCGGGGAGATCATGGGGTGTAATCTCCAATTGCAAAACATCCAGAACCAAATCAGTGATGTTATTAAAAAAAATAATAACATCATTGATGTTTTGGGGCGAATTTAAACCCCACAAAATCACCTGTTTTATTAATGTGGTCCAATCTTCAAAAAATTTTTAAAATGTTTAGAAAAGCCAAATTTGGAGGATGCACACAGTGTGCCAACATGTGCTATCTGCCATCACGGGAGATCAATGGACGCGTTTTGGGGGTGCAACACCTTCCTCAATTATAAAGTCGCATTGAGGAAGGGCTTTCTCCCCCAAAACACGTCCCTTGATCCCCCCTGATGGCAGATAGCACATGTTGCCATTCGTAAATTGGTGTGCATCTTCCAAATTTGGCTTTTCCAGGGGTGATTTCCCCCCATCTGAACGCTAGATCAAACCCAGTTCCTAAATACTGATGTCTGATCTAGCCTTCAGGTTTTACCTAATGTGAACTTTGTAAGTTCAAGTTTTTTGGCTTTCTTGTTGGTTTTACACAGGCCTGTTTTATCTGAAATGGATATTTTGATTTTTCATAATGCTACTGCAAACATTGTTATACAACAAACATGTTGGTTTGTTTTAAAAACCTTTGGTAAATGCGCATGTGATTGTGCAGGTATAAAAAAGTGCCTTACTCAAGAATGTGTGGATTATTGTCTCAACACTACAACACTTTTGGGGTGATGTAATTGTTGTTTTATGCACAAATGGGGGTTATTTCCTAAGGGCAAATCCTCTTTGCACTACAAGTGCAGGTTCAGTGCAGTTGCAAGTGCACTTGTAGTGAAATGTGTTTTTGCATTTAGGAAGTACCAGCCAACACTGTTTTTTATAAGGTTACCCAATCACGACATTTTCTGCACTCAACACATTTCTGTCAGGGTCAGCTAAAACAAACACAAGCAGTAAATGTCCACCAAGAATTTCTTTTGGTTGTTTTTTATTTGAAAAAGGTGTCACAGATTGTCTGGCATATTAATAGCCCCCCTACCCGCAAAGAACTCCAGGTATCGTAACCGGACATCACGGGCATTCAGGGAGGGCAAGCCAGGACGGCCGCTTTCAAGTGCCGTCATTATTGATGTATTTGGGATTCCGGCCTCAGGCCCAACTGAGCCAGCATAGTTGGCTGAATGTTTTTGTAGAAAATTATGGAGAACACAGCAGGCAAGTATTATATGGTTCAGTTTATACTCCGCCATATGGATGGGTGTCATAAATAATCGGAACCGGCTGGCCAGGATTCCAAATGTGTTCTCCACCACTCTTCGGGCTCTGGCCAGCCGGTAATTAAAAACCCTCTGTTCCGGGGTGAGGGTCCTCATCGGGAATGGCCGCATCAGGTGGTCCCCCAGCGCAAATGCTTCATCAGCAACGAACACAAATGGGAGACCTTCAACATTGTCCTCTGGAGGTGGCAAGTCCAAGCTGCCATTCTGGAGACGCCTGTAGAACTCCGTCTGGGCGATGACTCCACCATCGGACATCCGGCCATTCTTCCCCACGTCCACATACAAGAAGTCGTAATTAGCCGACACCACCGCCAACATCACTATACTATTAAACCCCTTGTAATTATAATAGTACGACCCCGAGTTGGGTGGTGGGACGATGTGGACGTGTTTCCCATCAATTGCCCCTCCGCAGTTAGGAAAGTCCCATCGCTGGGCAAAGTGGGAGGCCACAGTCTGCCATTCCTGTGGCGTGGAAGGAAACTGTTGAGGAAAAAACAATAAACATTACTATTTTTTCACAGAAACCTGGCAAGCAGATTAGACACAAACATTATGGGTCAACCTCCAGATAGCATTTATTAAGGGGAATTTAACAACAACAAAGTATAAGGTACACCTATCATATTCCCCCCTCCCCCCCTCATGGGCCATTTCTAACATTATAGGGGGGGGGGACTCTTGGACAGGTAACCCTCTTCACTTCATTGAGAGATGAATGCCTAAATACAGGGTATTACTTGGAACAGCCCCTCCTTAATTACACTATTGGCAGCCCACTGGACAGGTAAGAAGTGTCATAATACAAAGATATAAATACACATTGTACACATTTGAGGACATTTGGACATTCTGCTATTACCTATCAAGATCATAATAGGATACAAGAACTTTAAACAGTACCATTGGAAAGTATACAGGCAGGCCCTTGCACTACATGCTTTGGGGAATTAATCCATAAATCTGAGCACTAAAGAGATGGGTATAGTGTGTATGGGTTTGGCAAAGTCAGCAGATAGATGATTGAAGATAGAGAATTGGGATCAGCTGACTTAGCAGTTGGGGGAGGGAGGGTTACAAAAAATTTGGGGACACCACAAAAAAAAGCCTCTGCCACTCTGCCTGAATTTAAATCAAAAATAACATTTCAAAACATTTTAGGGGGTGTTTGGGGTAAAGCACTACTATGGAGCTGATAAAATACATTGTTAAGTGACTACATGAGGTGAATATAGGGGCAGGAGACACCATGCTGGGGAGGTTATTGAAGGGCAAATATGTATGAAGGACCTAAAATAATAATTACATAAAAATCCAGCATGCATGAGAACAAAGGGGACATTCACAGCATATTACAATCATGGTAATTATGGAATGAGGGAAGAAATACAATATATTATCAAACATTCAATACAATAAAATGTGATATAAAAGGATAAAAATCTTACCTTCATATACTCCTTCTGTAGGACCTGTATGATGGCAGAACAGGTCTCTGGGATGATGATCCCCAGAGCCTGGGGGGAGATGCCTGTCGAGAACTTCAAGTCCTGCAGACTTCTCCCTGTGGCCAAATACCGCTAGGTAGCGACCAACCTCTGCTCCGGAGTGATGGCTTGCCTCATGCAGGTATCCTGCCTGCTAATATAGGGGGTCAGCGAAGCCAACAAACGGTGAAATACGGGGTCCGTCATCCTGAGAAAGTTCCTGAAATCATCAGGATTATTCTCACGGATCTCACGGAGCAAAGGCATATGACAGAACTGGTCACGCTGAAGCAACCAATTCTTGGTCCATGAACTCCTCCCCACCCTGTTCATGGACTGGACTTGTGTCAAGGTCAGGACCCCAACACCAAGCCCCCGCACAGCACGAACTCTACGAGGAGTACGCATACGAAACATGGCTAGAAAACGGTTGGCTGCTCAGAACGAAGTAACAGAACGCACTGAAGAACAGCAAGGCCTGTGAAGAGCGACCTGAAAAACAGCAACAAGCGGACAAGATCGCACAGAAAACTCCAATACGAACTGACTGCACGCACTGAAGAGCAGATACAAACCCACAAGCACAAACTGAACGTCAGAAAACGATCTGAAAGCCACGAGTCTGAAAAAGCGCGAATCGTCTCTCACCAAACTTTTACTAACACGAGATTAGCAAAAGGAGCCCAAAGGGTGCCGCGCTTGGTTCTGAACTGGCCTTTTCTAGTCTCGTCGTACGTGCTTGACGTCACCGCGTTCTTGGCGATCGGAAATTCCGACAACTTTGTGCGACCGTGTGTAGGCAAAACAAGTTTGAGCTAACATCCGTCGGAAAAAATCCGAGGATTTTGTTGTCGGAATGTCCGAACAAAGTCCGACCGTGTGTACGGGGCATTAGAAAGCCTGAAGTCGGTGATTGGTTTTCGGGGTCCTGTACACGGCTAGGCTCCCAAAAAGTCTCACGCATGTGGTATCCCCGTATTTAGGATAAGCAGCAGGATGTATTTTGGGGTGAAATTAAACATATCCCCATGGCATGTTTGAGCAATCTATCCTTTAGTGACAACTTTGTGCAAAAAAAAAAAAGTTTGTAATTTTCACAAAATTTGTGGCAAAATATAAAATATTCTATGGACTCAACATGCCTATCAGCAAATAGCTTGGGGTGTCTACTTTCAAAAATGGGTCATTTGAGGGGGTTTTAAACTGTCCAGACATTTTATGCACAATATTGGATAAATATTGAAGACAAAGCCCTTTCTGACACTTTTTGTTTACATGAAAAAATATTTTTTTTTGTTATAAAATTACTTTGAACCCACAAACATTATATATTTTTTAAAAGCAAGGGCCCTGCATATTAAAATGGTGGGTGTTGCAATTTTTTTTCAAACACAATTTTTTTGCAAAAAAAAACACTTTTTAATTTTAATACACTAAAGCACACTATATTGCCCAAATGTTTGATGAAATAAAAAAGATGATCTTATGCTGAGTACATGGATAACGACATGCTTTAAAATTATGCACAAATGTGCAGCGGTGACAAACTACATACATTTTTAAAAGCCTTTATGGGTTACCACTTTGGATTTACAGAGGAGGTCTACTGCTAAAATTACTGCCCTTGATTTGACCTTCACAGTGATACCTCACATGCATGGTGCAATTGCTGTTTACATATGACACCAAACTGACACGTTCACCTTTGTGCGTGAGCACGGGGGGACAGGGGTGTTTTTTTTATTATTTATTTTGCTTTTTTATTTTATTTTTAAACTGTTCCTTTCATTTTTTTTCTTAATCATTTTTATTGCTATCACAGGGAATGTAAATATCCTCTATGATAGCAATAGGTAGTGACAGGTACTCTTTTTTTAAACAAATTGGGGTCTATTAGACCCTAAACCTCTCCTCTGCCCTCAAAGCATCTGACCACACCAAGATCGGTGTGATAAAATGCTTTTCCAATTTCCCAATGGCGCTATTTATATCTGGCGAAACCTAAGTCGTGAAATGCTTGTAGCTTCTGGTTTCTTAGGCCATAGAGATGATTGGAGCCATTCTGGTCTCTGATGAGCCCTATGGTCAGCTGGAGGAACCACTGGCTGCATTCTCGGGTTCCCTGTTGGGACAGAAGAGCCTGAGAAAACCATGGAAGACGGTGGGGGGGGGCGTTTGGGGGGGCATTCCCTCCCACTGATTGTAAAAGCAGTCTAGAGGCTAATTAGCTGCTAGGATTTCTTTTATATGAAAGTCGACCGCTGGCTGAAAAGAATGATATCAAGGTGATACCTAAACCTGCAGGCATCATTCTGGTATAACCACTCAAAGTCCAGCAACATACCAGTACGTTGCTGGTCCTTGTTGGGAATATATTGTAATGTTCTCTTTTCATGCAACCTGTGGGCTGAACGAAAAAAAGAGATTGATCGGTGGTTATGCCCACCATTTTTTTTAACTGTGGTGATGAAATCACCTCCTACAGCACTGGAGTCGCTGATTTACATATCGTGAGAGCAAGCGCTGTTGCTGTCAAGATAAATAAATCAGTGCTGCCGCTGAATGGCGTACCTGAAAAGCAAACAATGGTAACAATAAAACATTAACTCAATAAAACAACTTGATTTTTTTAACGCAATCTGTGCTAAAAAATATATGCCGAAGCATGGGGGCAATCCACCCCAATGTTATGTGCAAATCGCTCCTCCACCCGTGCCCCCATGCTTCGGCATATATGCTCTTTTTTTTAACTGTGGTGGTGAAATCACCTCCTACAGCGCTGGAGTCGCTGATTTACGTATCGTGAGAGCAAACGCTGTTGCTGTCAAAATAAATAAATCAGTGCTGCAGCTGAATGGCGTACCTGAAAAGCAAACAATGGTAACAATAAAACATTAACTCAATAAAACAACTTGATTTAATGCAATCTGTGCCTAAAAAAATATATGCCAAAGCATGGGGGCAATCCACCCCAATGTTAGGAGCAAATCTCTCTTCCAGCCCTGCCCCATGCTTCAGCATATATGCTCTTTTTTTTAACTGTGGTGGTGGAATCATCTCCTACAGTGCTGGAGTCATGGCTTTAAGTATCATGCTGCTGTCAGAAAAAATAAACATGCTAAGCAAATGATGGTTAACAACAAAACAAAGTAACATTGTAGTATAACAGTAAGAGATACCATACCTGCAAAGCAAATACAATAAAACATAGTAAAAATAAAACATTACCATTCTAAAATACAGTAACAATAGAGAGAGAACAATAGATATAGAACAATAGAGAGTGAACAATAGAGAGGACAACAGAGAGCGAACATAAGAGAGAGAACAATAGAGAGAGAAGAAAAATAAAACCACAGCTATTTTTGTCTTTTTTTTTTGTGTTTTGTTTTGTTTTGCACTTTTATATAAACTGTAAAAACGTTCTAGATTAGGGCCTCTCAAAATGTGATGGCCATCTCATCTTTTGAGACCCTGTGTAAGTATGCCCTAGGACTGTGCAATGTTATACCCTACGCTAATACTCCACTAGTGTGTGGTAGCATTTGAAACAGTCACCGATGCAGAGACCAGGTTGGTCAGGACAGAAGGAACAATAAAAGCAGGTGTCACGCCTAAATCCGGGAGAACATACGAAAAATGCCTCTCATGCAGCTAACTCACTGCATTTGCATTGGGAAGATGGGCCACAGCACCGTCTGGAAACAGAAGGGCTGTGATGATCTCTTCCTGGAATTTAAGGAAGGATCCAATTCATCCTGAAGCTTTCTATAACACATAAGCATTCAGCAGAGCCAATTGGAATAAATATACAGACAGTTTTTTGTACCAGCATCTGACCTTATGAGCAATTAGGTACGGTGCCAACAACTGGTCATTGAGGTCCACTCCTCTCGTGTTAAGGTTATATTCATGGACAGAAAGGGGTTTCTCCACAACACTAGTCGCCGTAGGAATTTGGACAGTAGTATCTGCGTGAAGGGAGGACAGAATGAAAATATTCCGTGTATCCCCCCACTTCACTGCTAACAAATTATTACATATCAAGCAGGATCTCTCCCCCGTCTAAGTCAGGATTCTACAAGCCGATGGGGGAAGCCCCAGCGATTAGATCGCACGGTGCCACATGCGCCAATTCCACAATCAAAAAGGTGACTAAAAAGTGGCACTTGTGTAATAATTGTCCACGCACAAGTGGTACCCCTTTCCGAATAAGGCTGACACCAAGTCCCACACAATGTTATCGGGGCAGTTCTCGGGCTCCACGTGACTATCTCTTCCCTCATAACCCATAAAACTATATGTATAGCCTGTTGCCCTGTCACAGAGCTTATACATCTTGACCCCATATTTGGCACGCTTGCTGGGAAGATACTATATGATCGACAAGTGGCCAGAAAATGTAATCAGGAACTCATCAACGCAGACAACTTGATCAGGAGTAAACAAGGCTGCAAACTTTTGGTTGAAGTGGTTTACGAGGGGCCGAATTTTGTGGAGCCGAATGTATCCAGGGTCACCCCGAGGACGACAGAGTTCATTGTCATTGAAATGCATGAACCGCAAGATCTGCTCGTATCATGTCTGGGTCATGGGGGCAGAGAACACGGGCATATGGTGAATTGGTTCAGTGGACCAATATGACTGCAACTAACTTTTTTTAACTATGCCTATGAGGAGGGATAGGCCCAGGATGGTCTTAAATTCGGAGACCATAATAGGTCTCCAATCTCTGGCAAGGGCCAACTGGGGATTAGTGGTGATGAATTGACCAGCATACAAATTGCTTTGGTCCACAACAGATCTATAGAAATCAGAAAAACAGCGAATAAAAATCAAGTAAAGTAAAATCAACTGTTTCCACCTGAATTCCGGGTTGGCCAGTGAATGGGGGAAGTACGGGTACTGCAGAAGTGGTGGGCTCCCAATTTGGATTGGCAAATGCAGCAGGAAGGGCACTATGGGCTCAACGGGCCTGTGTTTGTCTTCTTGGTGGCTGCGGGACTCTACTTGTGCTAGCCACCTTACCAGCTTGAACTGCACTTATAGAACTTGCAACATCACTAAGTGTTACTGCAGTGCTGGGTGTACGACCAGGATGTACTAGGCCGCTGGTGCTTCTGGTGCTGGTGCATCCTTCACCAGAAGGATCAGTGGAACTAGTACTGGTTTTCTGCTCCATACAAGAGCCCTGCAGTTTATGCACCTCAACAACAGCAGAAGAATGGGGTCAGGTACGCCTGACCTTGGCAGGGACCCCTACTCCATCGTCAGAGCTATAGTGTACCTTCGATTGGACATTTTGGCCTCTAAATATATTGGTACAGTAGTGCGACCCACAGGAAAAAAGAGCACCTGACAAAAAAACTGTTAGCACACGCAGGGATCAGGCCTGACTCTGTGAATGCTGCAGTTATGTGTTTAGTGTTTTGTAAGTGACAGTGATCGATTGATACTGCACTATGTGGGCTGGGCTGGGCAGAGAGGTTAAACGCAGGTGCTAGCAGGTATGGGGGCTGATCCCGCTAATGCTGCATTTTTGGGAACCCTAAACTATTGGAGACGCTAATATAGTTCTGATCAGATCAAATATATTGATCCATTCAGACACTATACTACTAAGGGAGGTGTATGATGCACGCGTGGGTGTTAGCGCTACTGGCACTAATCTGACACTGCCTGGGGCAATGTAGACCCTAACTGACACTAAAACCTAACTGAAATCACCTGCCGGGTGATCGGGGGGTTTAACCTTTTATTAGGTAATATATGGCTGGTGCCCTGATGCTATAAAAAATAACCAGCATAAGCAGCATCACCCGTGACACTAATACAGTGATCACTGGTGACAGGGGGTAATCAAGGGGTTGAACCTTTATTAGGGGGGTCCCTAGACCTATCTAGGCCTACTACTAAGTACCCTAACACTGATTATTGTCACAAATGACACCAGTACAGTGATCAAAGAAAAATATGAACACTGCACTGGGTGACACTGAGACAGGAGTGAAGGAGTTAACTGTGGGAGGGGGCAATCGGGGGGGGGTGACAAGTGTGCCTATGTGTACTGTGTCAGTGTAGTGTTGGTGCAACTTACTCTGAGATGTCTTCTCTCCTCTCTCTGGAACGAAAAGAGTTCCACGAGGAGAGATGACATCACTTTCCCTGCCTGTGTTTACACTTACACAGGCAGTGGAAGGATTTAATTTACCAGAACCGATCACCAGGTCCAGGCCAGAAATCATTGGCCTGGGCCTGGAGACTGATCGGTTCTGAAGCAAATCCGATAGTCGCGGCCGCCTAGGGGGCGTGCGCCCGATGTAAGGTAATGTCGCTTTGCCCAGCTAAGCCAACCTGCCGCAGTACCAGGGCCGGATTAACATAGGGGCTGATGGAGCTGCAGCTCCAGGCCCCTGCCTTAAAATCGGCCCTCACAGCCAGCAGTATAAGCCTGATTTCTCATGTCCATAAACTTCTCTGGGACAGGAGAAGCTGTGTGTAAATGTAGGGGTGTCTGGCTGCATCTGTGTTGGCTCACTGTGGTTATTACAGTGTCACAGTGCACAGTTCCCCCCCTACACAAATGGCTCTGCCTTCCCCCTCCCCTCTCTCCTCTCTCTGTGTGCAGTGAAGGAGCCGTGTGGGCTGGGAAACAGAGCAACTGCAGCCGGCAGATAGAAGGTGAACACATATCTGAGTGATAAGCTTCTGACCATCCAAGTGTGAGCTCAGTGACTGGACTCTTATCTCCCTTCTCTCCCCCTCTTTTACCTTTATCTTCAGCAATGGCTGTTATAACTGCAGTCAATATGTAGACTCGGCTCCTTGTGCTTTTAGGTGGGTTCGCACTGCTTTGCTGTGTTTTGGCCCATTGCTGGTGTATCCGCAGTTTTCCTGCGTTTTACCCACAGTCCTATTGATTTCTAAACTGCAGATACACAAGCAGTGCGCCCAAACTGCACCAGTGTGAGCCCAAAGGCTGTACACACCCCCCTCTATAGAACTTGGTCTGATCAATACTCCTGGCATTCATTTTACACACAACCATACCATCCCAGATCAGGAGGAGTGGGGGCTCCAGGGATTTGTTTGACTATGCAGGCCCTGTCCCTTCTACCCATCCTGGAAGAGTCCTGGAGGGAGTGGCAGGCTGCTGGTGGCAAGTGACACGCTGTATCTGGTGACAGGTTGTCAGTGGCAAGTGGCACACTGTATCTGGTGTCAGGCTGCTAGTGGCAAGTGGCACACTGTATCTGGTGGCAGGCTGCTGGTGGTAAGTGACACACTGTATCTGGTGGCAGGCTGCTGGTGGAAAGTGGCACACTGTATCTGGTGACAGGCTGTGGTTGGCAAGTGACACGCTGTATCTGGTGACAGGCTGTCAGTGGCAAGTGACACACTGTATCTGGTGGCAGGCTGCTAGTGGCAAGTGGCACACTATCTGATGGAAGGCTGCTGGTGGTAAGTGACACACTGTATCTGGTGGTAGGCTGTGGTTGGCAAGTGGCACACTGTATCTGGTGGCAGGCTGCTGGTTTCAAGTGGCACACTATCTGGTGGCAAGTGGCACACTGTATCTGGTGGTAGGCTGTGGTTGGCAAGTGGCACACTGTATCTGGTGGCAGGCTGCTGGTGGCAAGTGGCATACTGTATCTGGTGGCAGGCTGCTGGTGGTAAGTGACACACAGTATCTGGTGGTAGGCTATGGTTGGCAAGTGGCACACTGTATCTGGTGGCAGGCTGCTGGTGGCAAGTGGCACACTATCTGGTGGCAAGTGGCAGACTGTATCTGGGGTCAGGCTGCTGGTGGCAAGTGACACGCTGTATCTGGTGACAGGCTGTCAGTGGCAAGTGGCACACTGTATCTGGTGGCAGGCTGCTAGTGGCAAGTGGCACACTGTATCTGGTGGCAGGCTGCTGGTGTAAAGTGGCACACTATCTGGTGGAAGGCTGCTGGTGGTAAGCGACACACTGTATCTGGTGGTAGGCTGTGGTTGGCAAGTGGCACACTGTATCTGGTGGCAGGCTGCTGGTGGCAAGTGGCACACTATCTGGTGGCAAGTGGCACACTGTATCTTGTGGCAGGCTGCTGGTGGCAAGTGGCACACTGTATCTGGTGGCAGGCTGCTGGTGGCAAGTGGCACACTATCTGGTGGAAGGCTGCTGGTGGTAAGTGACTCACTGTATCTGGTGGTAGGCTGTGGTTGGCAAGTGGCACACTGTATCTGGTGGCAGGCTGCTGGTTTCAAGTGGCACACTATCTGGTGGCAAGTGGCACACTGTATCTGGTGGTAGGCTGTGGTTGGCAAGTGGCACACTGTATCTGGTGGCAGGCTGCTGGTGGCAAGTGGCATACTGTATCTGGTGGCAGGCTGCTGGTGGCAAGTGGCACACTATCTGGTGGAAGGCTGCTGGTGGTAAGTGACACACAGTATCTGGTGGTAGGCTATGGTTGGCAAGTGGCACACTGTATCTGGTGGCAGGCTGCTGGTGGCAAGTGGCACACTATCTGGTGGCAAGTGGCAGACTGTATCTGGGGTCAGGCTGCTGGTGGCAAGTGACACGCTGTATCTGGTGACAGGCTGTCAGTGGCAAGTGGCACACTGTATCTGGTGGCAGGCTGCTGGTGGCAAGTGACATGCTGCATCTAGCGGCAGGCAACTGTGGAAAGTGATACGCTACATCTGGTGGCAGGCTATGGGTGGCAAGTGACAAGCTGCATCTGGTGGCAAGTGACAAGCTCAGGTCCCACTGATTCTGCATCATGGTGAGTTGAACTATTTCACTATATATTACAATGTAGTAACTGAAATAATGGAATTTGATCATCCTGACACCATATCAAGCATGGTGTCAGGATGATTGATTTTATGTACTAACACCAGCCATTTGCCTGACAAATCACCTCCACCGCCAATTTCCCCGCCAACCCTGAGACTACATCCCCCACCCTCATCTTTTTTTGGGAAGAGGGGGTTGTCTCTGAATGACAGTTTGGAAATGTGGTCTCCCTATGTTGCTGCTGGTGAGAGACCGCATAGCAGGTGGTATTGGTGGTGTTGCTGCTGCTCAGAGGCTGCACAGCTGATATTACTGGTGAGAGTTTATTTAATTTGTTTTAGCGAAAAATTGTTTGCATTTTCATTTTGTTTCCATAAAAAGGCCCACCAAAATCCTCAGCACCAGGCCCATGATGCTCTTAATCTGGCCCTGCGCAGTACAATTGCAGCAGCTGGTCCAGAACTGGTTAAAGTATCTCAAAAAATTAGAAATAATGGCTTCTAAATAACATAGCTCAATGCTTTGAGGACATCAGAGAGTGTGCATCTGGTCCAGGTGTTTTATTCACCTGTATTCTGTCTAAGCATTCCTGAATGGTATCAGTTTTGAGACGTTGGGATTCTTTTGGGACTATGTCAGTATTATTCCTGTTATGGACTTGAGTTCCTCCTTTTTCCTTTCTAAACCCTCCTGAAGAACGTTTTAAATAAATTTGCCTTCCCTTTGGCTCCATTCAGCAACTCTAAATTATCTACATACTCAGACCTAACCATTTTACTATTAAAATATTTAAAGAACGCATTGGGGTTTGTCCTACAGCCTTTCAAAATCTGTCCTCGCTATTGATTTGCTTTGATTTCTTTTTTAAATATTGCTGTTTACAGCTTAAGAAACATATTATTGTGTCTACCTAGATGTTCTTTTATATGAACATAAGTGAAAAGCTCCACATGGTTAAGGATTACAAGGTCCAGCAGAACATATTTTCTAGGTGGGGCTCCTAAAAGCTGCACCATAAAATTATCTTGTAATAGGTTTATACTGTACATTTCCACTCTTTGGCTGTTCCATCAGTACCATTGCTCCAGCCAATTTCAAAGTAGTTAAAATCCTCTGTTATTACCACTGTCCTATGTAGAAATAGTGAATATTTTTACTTCTGATTTCATGAAAAATGCACACACATACTTCATACACATAAGTATACAATTAAATAATTAGCCTTTAGTTATCTATGTTAACAAATAAAACATTATATTTAAATTTGGTGGAGGGGCGGGTCCTAGTTATAAGCTGCCATATGCATATACTATACATAATGCGATCACACACATGCCTCTGTCTGTGTTTTAGTTCTGGCTAATGATGATAAACTGTTTAGGTTTTTAGATTCCAGATGTTGTGATAAGAGAGAGAGCAAATTCAGGTAAACCTCATCCTGTGCCATCTGCAAAATTATTTTTGTTTATCACAGTACCAATAAATCATCTCACTAGTGAGCCCTGTAATCTGCTGACACATCCACACTATTTCGTCTACTCTCTTGTTGCAATAGCTGCTGCCATTATATTCTCAAATGAGGTTTTTAGTATTTGGCAGATCTGTACATCCTAATATTAGAATATAACTGCAGCAACCAACATGATTATGTACCTTTTACTATTCCAAAAGGTAATAAGGCACAAGGATGGTTAGTGTAAAAACAACAGAGCTCTTCAAATCATATGCATAGGCTTATCTGGTATGGGCACAATGAATCAATAACAACTGACAGTGTTGTAAGGCAGCCATGATTATATTCCAAAATAGGATTATAAAGGAACATATTGCAAGACACTGACATATAAACTTGAAGAAATAGTTGCACAATTAAAGGAAAGCTGTGCCGAGACAGAAACTATTGTAGAACCTGGATGCCACCAATATGCAAAATGTATCATCTCTGGAGCTTATTTTCATTATAGGGTCTATTAGTAAATCTCTCCTACATATTATCAGGACAAGAGAGGGCTGTTGCTGGCAGCCTAAGGTCACAAGGTTCCTAAACATGTAATCCTTAATAGCACCAGTCATTTTAATCTCAGAAAATAGGTCTTTACAACAACGTTTTCCCATTTACTGTAGATGCAAGTCTTTTTCTTTCTCTTTTTAAAGCACTTTCACTTGTCCTGAGAAAAAGAGGTCATTTTTTTTTCAGCAGCAAAACATTGCTACAAAACATAAAAAAGAACATTATGTTGCTTTTTTCAAATCTCCAGTTCCTCTTCTTTTATAGGCAGATAGGGTTTAGGTCGATAGAGCTGTTTAGAAAAAAAATTATTAGGGTAATTAGTAGGGTAATTAATAGTTTAGTAATTAATCGTGTAGGGATGAGAAAAACATAACACTGAAAATAAGAGTTTATTTCCTGCACACTTTGATTAAACTTTATACCAGAAGGTAGCAAATACAGTACTATCCATATCTGAGGTCCCTGAAGGAACATGAAAGAAGATTTGTCATTGATGCAAATATGTTCAATAGTACTAATTAAAACACAATCAGACATATTTATTCTCATGTTTTTAGCTTTCAAGGAGAGTCAAAAGTAATTAATATTTTTAAAACTGCAACTTTCATTAAATAATACCTGATAATACCTGATAATACTGCCATAAAGGTTCTTAATACATACTAGCTGTTACAGGATGACGATGCTCTGTCCCTGTCTCTCTGTTGTGCTCCAGTGTTGTCACCCTGTTACAAGGGCTTCCAATGGAGACTAATGGTGGCCATTCCAACATACATTGTAGAGGCATGGTCCACTGCTCTTATCATCACAAAACATGCCCATGCTGGTAAAAACACCACACAGTCATTGCTGGAGCACATGCATGTAGACAGGAAGTAGGTGCAGGAGAACAGCAGTACTGAGATGAAAGGATGATAAAAGGGGAGAGGATTGAATTAGACCCAGCCAAGATGGCTTCCTGCTGCACTGGAGACACTCAATAGATGAGCATTGCAAAGTGGTCTCCTTAAAGCTGCACATGCATTAATGAATATTCAATTTAACCCTGTCCACACTGCACAAGGATAATACAGCAGCAACTAATTGAGAAGTTTCGCAGCAAGTTATCAGCCACAGTCAAGGTTGCCTATGCCATGGTTTATCATTCAGTACTGTGCTGCTCAAAGATGAAAATATGGTTTGTATGCATGCCTTGTTCCTTGTAATGCTAAAAAGTTGATCATTTTCTTTTACATTTCATAGCAGGTATTTAGTATTCACCCCTTCAATGGACCCTAATGAAAAATGGCTAATGGGTCTGGTCCAGTCATTTACAGCTCTGATTATGTATGCTTGTGTAGGCAAGGTGGTTAAGGGTATATGGCTTTCACACTGCGCTGGAGAGCTACTACCTCTTCATGCAATAGGTGCTTCTTCCAATACTAAGCAGCAACAATTTTCATTTTGTTTAAGGCAAAGAGTATTATTGTAAGGGTTGGGTCTCTGTTCAAATGTGATGGCAACTGCTGTGGCATGCTTCACTTTTTGCAGCTACCTTTTGGGAACACTTTATTATGCATGAACTAGTACTTGGGTGCCCCAGATTATCAGATTTTAACAGTAGGCTAAACAATTGAGCAGGAACATGGTTAATAACATAGCTAATGTCAGGACAACATGTATTCTAGCAACGCCAGGTCAAACAAGCGATCAGATCCAAGGAATCCAACATATCAGAGATGATAGATGGATCAGGGAAATCAAGCAAAGGAAAGTATTAGGGTCTATACAGACTAGAACAAACAGAATACAGAAGTGAAAAAATCAGAAGACAGGAGCCAAGAGAACAGGAATGGAAATTTGACAATGATTGGGTAACTAGGAATACTCAAGGGATAGGATAACACTTGCAAGATACAAAATACAGGAAATCAGAATTACACAGACACTTAGCCTAGTGATCACAATTTGAACAGTCTAATGGGTCACTAGAGTATTGATACTGGTGACACAGGAAAGGGGTCTGTAGTTAAAGATGGAAAGGGTTTGGATTATTAATGGAGCAAACCTGAAACAGAAGAATGCACACAACTGGATCCAGGGAAGACAGAGGGCAGCAGTAAGTGCAACTGATAGACACCAGAACCCAACAAGGACAGGAAAAAACACAACAGGAAAGAGACCCTAACAGGAGGACACAGCCATCAGAGCACAGATAGGATCCTGGCAGTTATGTGGCAAAGAATTTCAGAAGAAAGGAGATCCATTTTATCCATGCTTCAGCTCTTGCTCTGGTAGATTTGTATAAAGACTTTTTGAAGGTATTGGGCATACTTTATATTTGTTGGATGGGCTGGAACCCATTGTACATTTTCATGTTTCCTGTAGGTCTTCTGTATCTGTATACCCAATATACTTCAGTGTCTGCCATCTGGTCGAGGTGTTCAACAGCATGTAACCATGTCAGGAAAGTTTAGTGAACCCTTGTTTAGACCTCTGTAAGCTTTTTTTAATGATTAAATCTTGACCTTAACTTTTTAGTCAACTGTTGGTGTCCATGTTGCTGCTTAATTGCTATTAATGTATTCTGGCCATACTCTTTTTCCTGTTTCCTTTTATGTTTGTTAATGTATAATGCAAAGTAAAGTATGTGACTTGTGGTTCAAATACAGAATAAAATGAAAATATCTAAACACACAAATGAAATACATATATGACAACTGTTTTGTCGGCCAAAAGATCAGTCTATATCCAGAACTGAGATTTATACAGCTCTGTCACAGAGCACAGTTCTGTCTAGCAGGCCATAAGATCAGATTTTTCTCTTCTGCAAATAATTATTACTTAGGCTACATTCATTCAGATGTTCATATAACAAAAGTTCATCTGAACATTGGCTTGTTCCCACTGAGTAACCCGCAATGCACTGCATGCTGCACAGTGCATTCTAGGGCCCTAATTGGATGAAGCCTTGCACCTGACTGCTAGTCAGGTGCAAGGCTTTGCCAATTAGAGCATAGAGCACTGTCAAAGCCCTGATTGAACAAAGTGATGTTGACTTTGTCCAATCACGGCTCAGTGCTCATAGTCCCACTCCACACTATAAAATGTTACATCCATGAGGAAGCTTTTGCAATGTATTTTTGGAGTGAAGATAGATAGAGCAGGGCTCAGTTTGCTACTAGTGGGTTAGTGTGTCCACTTACTGTGACTCTGAGTGTAGAGTGTTAGTGTAGTATTAGTATAGTGTGAGTATAGTGTGTCAGGATTAGAGATGAGCCGAACACCCCCTGGTTCGGTTCGCACTAGAACATCCAAACATGCAAAAAAGTTTGTTCGAACACACAAACACCATTAAAATCTATGGTACACGAACATGAAAAATCAAAAGTGCTAATTTTAAAGGCTTATATGCAAGTTTTTGCCCTAAAAAGTGCCTGCCCCAGGGGACGTGTATCAATGCAAAAAAAGTTTTAAAAATGGAGGTTTTTTTCGGGAGCAGTGATTTTAAGAATGCTTAAAGTGAAACAATAAAAATGAAATATTCCTTTAAATATCGTGTCGGGGGGGTGTCTATAATATGCCTGTAAAGTGGCACAGTTTACAGTTTTCCCGTGTTTAGAACAATACCACAGCAAAATTACATTTCTAAAGGAAAAAAAATTCATTTAAAACTGCTTGCGGCTGCTATTAAATATTAGATCAAGAATTGTAATTACATGCCCCTGTTAGACAGGGGCAGAAAAATTGGGCCTTTGGTGGTGGTGGTGGTGGTGCCACAACACTGTAATCCCTCACAGTTACTCTTGGTGGGCGCAGGAACGGGCCCTGCTGTTAAATATTATATCAAAAATTGTAATTACATGCTCCTGTTAAAAAGGGGCAGAAAAATTGGGCCTTTGGTGGTGGTGGTGCCACAACACTGTAAGCCCTCACAGCTACTCTTGGTGGGTGCAGGAACGTTCCCTGCTGTTAAATATTATATCAAAAATTTTAATTATATGCCTCTGTTAAACAGGGGTAGAAAAATTGGGCCTTAGGCAGTGGTGGTGGTGGTGCCACAACACTGTAACCCCTCACAGATACTCTTGGGTGCAGGAACGGGCCCTGCTGTGAAATATTTGATCAAAAATTGTAATTACATGCCCCTGTTAAGCAGGGGAAGAAAAATTGGGCCTTAGGCAGTGGTGGTGCCACAACACTGTAACCCCTCACAGATACTCTTGTTGAGCGCAGGAACGTGCCCTGCTGTGAAATTTTTGATCAAAAATTGTAATTACATGCCCCTGTTAAACAGGGATAGAAAAATTGGGCCTTAGGCAGTGGTGGTGGTGCCCTAAACCAAAAATATTGTTGGAAGCTAGCATCATCAAGATTGAGGAGGAATAGGATAGTCACTCAGCATAGGTAGTCTTCAAGGGATCCCACATCCATAGAAAAATCAATCAGTTACATCAGCATTAGGTGCTTGATAGCTGCTGCTGATCCAAGACTGATTCATTTTTATGAATGTTAGCCTATCAACGGAGTCTGTGGACAGGCGCACTCTATGATCCGTTACAAACCCTCCAGCAGCACTGAATGTAAATTCAGAAAGAACGCTGGATGCAGGACAGGCCAGTAGCTCAATTGCATCTTGAGCAAGATCTGGCCAGTGGTCCATCCTCAAGACCCAGTAACCCAGTGGATGGTCTGTTGGAAAGGTCTCCAAGTCTGCTCTTGCCCCAAGATATTCATGCACCATGTAATGCAGACGCTGACGATGGTTGCTTGAACCAATCAGACCTTGGTGCTGAGGAGTGAAAAATTGTCTAAAATTGTCTAATTGTTTAAAGGCATTGGTCAGCCAGCCACCTTCTCCACCGCTCTTCCTCTGACTGAACAAAGCCTCAGCAACACGTTGTCCAGCACCAGGAAATTGTAACCTCACAGGATCTGGAAACGAATTGCACAAACCTTTCTTCGTGGCCTCCTAAAGATGTTTCCTCCTCTGCTCCCTCTGCGAAGGCAGGATGATTTCTGCAACCTTACCCTTGTAACATGGATCAAGAAGGGTTGTCCAGCCAGTAATGATCCCTCTCCTTGATACCACGAATCCTAGGGTCCTTTTGCAGGCTTTGCAGATTCAGGGAGGCCATGCAGCATAAGTTTGCAGAAGCATTCAATTGTGAGTCCTCTGGGTCACTGAGGATGACGTTGTCAGGAACTACCTCCTCCCAACCACGTACAACTCCTTGGGTTTCTGGGGACTGAAAACCATCCCTTGAAGACTGCTGCTGAGTGTTATCCTCTACATCCATGCTGACACATCCTCCTCCTCTTCTTCCGCGTTTGGCGGGCCCACAGGAATGCTATCTGGATAAAGGGGGCCTTGAGAAGTAAGGAAGTCCTCCTCTTCCTTCCGCTGTTCTGCCTCAAATGCCCTGTCCATTATTCCACAAAGCGTGTGCTCCAACAGGAAGACAAGAGGGACAGTATCACTAATGCATGCATTGTCGCTGCTCACCACCCTTGTGGCCTCCTCAAATGGTGACAGGACAGTGCATGCCTCCTTGATCAGTAGCCACTGGCGTGGTGAAAAAAAGCCAAGCTGTCCATACTCACACAGGTACTCATTGATGGCCCTCTGCTGCGAGTGCAGCCGCTAAAGCATTGCCAATGTTGAGTTATACCTGGTGGGCATGTCACAAATGAGGCAGTTGGTGGGCAGGTTGCATTCCCTTTGAATGTCAGCCAGCTGAGCACTGGCATTGTATGACCGGCAGAAATGACCATAGACTTTTCTGGCCTGCCTCAGGAGATCCTGTAAGCCTGGGTACCTGCTCAAGAACCGCTGCACCACCAAATTCAGGACGTGTGCCAAACATGGGGCATGGGACAACTGTCCCTGTCGGAGGGCAGAGAGAAGGTTGGTGCCATTGTCGCATACAACCATTCCTGGCTGAAGCTGGCGTGGCGTCAATCACCTCTGGGCCTGCCCCTGAAGAGCTGAAAGAATCTCTGCCCCAGTGCGGCTCCTGTCCCCTAAGCAGACCAACTCAAGCACTGCATGGCATCTTTTTGCCTGAGTGCTTGCGTAGGCCTTTGAACACTTACGGAGCACTGCTGGTTCAGAGGAGAAATCTGCAAAAGAGGCCATAGAGGAAGAAGAAGAGGAGGGTGTGGAGGAGAGAGCTGTGGCAGAATCACCACTAGCATTTTGGAGGCATGGTGGCAGAACAAGCTCCAACAATACTGAACCCTGACCTGCAACCCTACCAGCTGCCAGCAGAGTTACCCAGTGCGCCCTGAAGGAAAGGTAACGTGCACCTTACTGCTGGCCACCCTGTCCAACGAGGCGAAAACATTGCCTTCTACATGGCGGCAGAGAGCCGGAATAGCCTTCCGTGAAAAGAAATGGCATTTTGGAACCTGCCACTGAGGTACAGCACATTCGTGGACTTAGTCCCCCTGAGCCATGATTGGCCAAAGGCACCCTGCCTTTGGCCAATTATGGCTCTCTTAGCAGAGGGCGCTCAGATTGGCCAAAGCATGCAGGTCAGGTGCATGCTTTGGCCAATCATCATACAGCAAAGCACTGCGATCTCGCAGTGCATTATGGGGCGTTCCGCGGGTGCTCAAATTTCCTGCGAATGCCCCATAATGTTCGTTCTTTGGCGATCGGGCTAACACCCGATGTTCGAGTCGAACTCATGTTTGACCCAAACATCAAGCTCATACCTAGTCAGTATATTGTGAGTATAGTGTGTCAGTATAGTTTGATTATAGTGTAGCATGTGAGTATAGTGTGTCAGTATAGTGTGAGTATAGTGTAGTATCAGTGTAGTATGTTAGTGTAGTTCAGTGTTTAACACAGCATTATATAACATGCATGTTTTTTGGGGGGGTTTGTCTTTGTCAGCCACAGTTTTTTTGATTGTAAAGCTGGTGTTCCCCCTTTTTAATTTTTTTATAGTTTTTAAACTTCTGTCAGCATCAGTCCTCAATTAAAAAAAAAAGAAGTCAGGGGGTAGAGTCCCCCTGAGAAGGAAGTCACAGGCAGACGGAGCAGCTTAAATAGGGAAATTCATTTATTGCACAAAAAATAGAATGCAAAAACTGGGTGCCCACCACCAACACCTGAATGTAGTATTAAAATGAGACAACGTTGTCTGTTTAAGAACATCACATCATATCAGATTATAAGCACACATTATATGCACAGATAATATAGTCATATGTCAGCATATGAGGCAGAGAGTGGAAATTAATTAGGCACATAATTCCTGGTGACACGCACCATTAGGACATGTGCACATCAACCCACTATCTACCATCAAACCCCCTGCTGGGGAATAGAATGTATATGCAGACAGTCCTCAATTTAAAGTGGACCAAACACCACTTTTCATTCAATAAAGTGCATCCAATCACACATTTCCCAGTTTTTATTAAATTTGGGTAATAAGCCCCCCCATCATGTCTGGGAGGCCAACAAGGAGAGGCAGACATTCCCATGACACTATGAGGGGGTCAGCAGCATCTGTGTCCACAGGCAAGGGTAGATGTGGTCCGAAGTCAGACAGGGCACATTTGTCTCTGTTTAGTGACGTTGCCCATGCTATCCAGCCACAGCCTGCAGAGGAGGTGGTGGACTGGCTTACCAAATTATCCTCATCCTCTTCATCCTCTATAAGCCAAGCTTACACTAGCGCACAGTCCACCACAGCTGCCAGAGCAGCTTATTCTGCCTCCTTGTCCACAGCTTCTCCTGTCATAGCCCCAGCATCATGCATGGAGGAGTCAGCTGAATTATATGAACACAGCATCAGCCACTTGCTTCTTGAGGATCCACAGATAATACTTGATTTTGATGTTGGTTCTGAGGTAGAGGAAGGTAGTAACATAAGCCTACAGGTAGGGGAGGACACTGATAAACAACAAATTGGCAGCCATGTTCCCCCAGCCACAGCATATTGCCAAGTTGGCTCCAGTGATGACGAGGATGGAGGGGATGATGATGATGATGAGGTCACTGATGCGACTTGGGAGCCAAATGGAGCAGAGGAGGAAAGTGAGGTGGAGGCACAACCCCGAAGAGGCTTCCAGCTTGTCCAAATAAAGAAAGCTTGCAGGAAAAATCTATTTAAATGTCATTTTTTTCTTTGAAAATATCAGTTTTGCTGCAGCAGGTTCTATACACGGTACAGATACGTCACTTTACAGGCAGACTAAAGGGACCCCTCAGGCACTATATTTAAAAGAATCTTTCTTTGTATTGTTTCACTTTAAGCATCATTAAAATCAGTGCTCAAAAATGATGTTGCATTGGTACATGTCCTCCAGGGAGGGGACCTCAGTGCTGGTTTGAAGAAGCACTGAGGTCTGTGTGAAACGCACGCGTCACCTCCCGTGCATGCGCACGGGAGCCACCGGTCACGGCACAGGGCTCTAAAGGAACAGCATGGGTGGCCGTTCCTTCAGAGCGCATGCGCCAGTGATGTCACAGGCTGCATGTACAGTAAATATCTCCTAAACGGTGCACATTTAGGAGATATTTACACTACCTACAAGTAAGCCTTATTATAGGCTTACCTATAGGTAAAATGTAAAGATGGAAGTTTACTTCCTCTTTAAGCTGCAGGTAGTCGACTGGATGCTAATCATTATGCATTTTGTGAGTCCAGCTACTTTTAGAAAAGGCTTCTATACATAGCTAAACTCTAAAATTTAGATTCCCATGTGAAGGTAGCCCTCCTCCAGCCTGTGACTGGATAGTAAAACTGGAAGCAGCACACTGATGATCTCTTCTGACACTGTGCTATCTCCTCCTATCAGCATACTCATTACACTGCAGAACAACTGATTGGCTCATTGTGCTGTCTTTCCTTTTCCCAGTCTGAATGCTTTTGTACAGAGCTAATGTCTAATCAAATTCAAGTAGTTGCATTGCTCGTATTAAAAATAAAATTACTTTTAACAATTTATTATTGAGTGCTGAGCACCAAAAGTATTTATTATGGTTACTGCCTGAAGTTCAGCTTTAAGTACATATGTAATTAAATACTTTATACTATGAACAATAATGTACGGTCAGCAATCATACACTCCACACTGAAAGATGCAATCTAAGAATATGGCATTATGGCCGTAACTACTGGAATGCAACTCACCAGAAGAGTTTGACCTAAACAACGTTACATCTCAAACAAAACTCTTTAATCCAGAGTGATCCTCAACTATTTCCTACAGCTAAAGTTTCTTTAGAGCCATCACATCATATCTATATCAGTTCTTCTCTCTCCTTCTCCGTCATCTATGCTACCAGTCAATATAGAGAACTAGACATCCAGATAAAGGTGACTATTTATATTAATAAATCTGCGAAAAGTAAGAAAACAGTGTTTATGTCTATTTTCTTATATGTCTTTCAAACAGGGTTTTCCTTTTTCAGTATTGAATTAATAAGTCTAAATAATACCAATTGGATCCATAAAATACTGACTACCTTTCAAATCCAATATCCTATCTTTTTATGTGTTCATTTTAATTTTATTTAAAAAAAGTTTTATCTATTGATCATGTAGTCATTTTAATGTGGTTACTTACATTTATATTCAAGGTTGGGGAGGAAAACAAATCAGCATTTATGTACTTAGATTTAAAGTGTTAGTTCCTCTGAACTAACTCCCAAAATCCCCCCCGTCATCCCTCTGGTCCCTGCTGTACTTACCTCCAGGGATGCTGAGCTGGCAGTGCCACACAGTCAGTCTAGTGGACCAGCAATTTGAAATCTCTTCTCCTTACTTTCTGTGTAGAGCTTCTGCGATGGACTGGAGCAATTCACTGTGCAGGTGCTGAATCGCTCTGATACGATGTTTATTCACTTTTTCCTCTTTTTTGTAGAGGTGAACTAACACTTTAAGTTCACCATACACTTAGCAGTCTGACTGTATACTCTTCAATCAATGTTTTCTTACTTTCAGTGGTAGAAAGATTGCTGGATTTTTTGCAGGGGTCTGAGTTTTAACTCTCTCTGGGTGCAAGTATAAGTGTTTTAACCTCCCTGGCGGTATGATTATGTCTGATTTTTGATGCTGAAAGCCGTACAATTATTTTGCATGGAAATTTGGCGTTTTATATTGTAGGCCTGTAATTCTTCACTTAAATCTGTCTAAACAAGAGTCTAGTAGACATCCCGGGTATGACAAAGTTTGGAAAACGAAATCATAAATTATAATATAATAAATAACTATAAATAATTATAACAAATAATAATATAATAACAATAACAATTATTTAAATCAAATCAAAAACACTGAAATTTGCTCAGTTGCAGAATTGTCGCTGTCATTACTTTTCAGTGTTTGATGACGGATCTCCCCACAAATTACTATCGCTCAATTCTGCAAGTGATTCTAATTTATTATCACTGTTTTCTAAAACCACTTTTGATGTAAAGGGACGGTTTTGGTTGCTATGGACAATCTCCAGTTTCCAGGCAGAAAGAACAGTTTACTGCATGCAGGGCACTGGAGAAACCACTAGGGACAAGAGGGAGATTAAATAATTTCATACAGTAATATAATCTGTAAGATTACAGTATACTGTATGTATTGTGTGTGTTTCACTTATTGAATTTGGCGCCGTTCTCTGTCTCCGTGTGTCGCAGCGCTCACACTGTGGGGAGACATCTCAGGATCCAGGGGACAAGGTAAGTAAGCTCTTCCTGGATCATGCGATCCCGAGTCTGGCTCGGGTGTTACCGCTTTTAGTTCTGAAATTCCACCCTGAGCCAGACTCTGGAATACTGCCAGGGAGTTTAACCTAACTGGTACAAGATGGGGAGTTCATCTACTTTTAATACAGTTTATGAAGGCATTAGGAAAGATTTATCCTCCCTTAAGCTTGCTGTTTTCTAAATGGGACTTGCCTCTTATCATGCAGGCATTGATGGGACCACCGTTTCACTTGGTTTCATTCGTGCAATGTGGCATATGGCCTTAAGAATTGTTTTCTTGTTGGCTGTTGTTAGATTGATTCTAAGGCGCATTCCTTCCTTTCTGATTAATGTTACATCACCCTTTTATTTGAAATAAGACGCTACTTCCAGCTTTTATGTCTGAGGATCTGCTTTCTGTTGAATAAGAGTAGGTGAAGTTGGATATGGTGCAGAGTCCTGTGATATACAGTGCATTGGAAAGTATTCACAGCGCTTCACTTTTTCCATATTTTGTTATGTTACAGCCTTATTCCAAAATGGATTACATTCATTATTTTCCCTACAAACAATTCCCCATAATGTCAACGTGAAAGAAGTTTGTTTGAAATCTTTATTAAAAATAAAAAACAAAAAAATCACATGTATATAAGTATTCACAGCTTTTTCTCAATACTTTATTGAAGCACCTTTGGCACCAATTACAGCCTCAAGTCTTTTTAAAAATATGATGCCATGGCTTGGCACACCTATTTTTTGGGCAGTTTCTCCCATTCTTCTTTGCAGGACCTCTCAAGCTCCATCAGGCTGGATGGGGAGAGTCAGTGCACAGCCATTTTCAGATCTCTGCAGAAATGTTTAATTGGGTTCAAGTCTGGGCTCTGGCTGGGCCACTCAAACACATTCACAGAGTTGTCCCATAGCCACTCCTTTGGTATCTTGGCTGTGTGCTTAGGGTCGTTGTCCTGTTGGAAGATGAACCTTCTCCCCAGAGATCCAGAGTGCTCTGGAGCAGGTTTTCATCAAGGATGTCTCTTTACATTGCTGCATTCGTCTTTCCCTCAATCCTGACTAGTCTCCCAGTTCCTGGTGCTGAAAAACATCACCACAGCATGATGCTGCCATCACCATGCTTCACTGTAGGGATGGCATTGGCCAGGTGATGAGCGGTGCCTGGTTTCCTCCAGACATTACGCTTGCCATTCAGGCCAAAGAGTATAATCTTTGTTTCATCAGCTTCTATTTCAGTTTTGGGAAATGGTTATATTCTTTTTATTCTACTGTTTTTTTTAATTCTATTCTTTTTCTATTTGTTTATTCTATTCTTATCTATTCTATTTTTTACATTTTCTATTCAATTCTTTTATATCATATTCTCTCCTATTATATTCTATTCTTTTCTATTTAAATTCAAATTTATTCTATTCAAAATTTTAATTTTGGAAGATGGTTATATACTTTCTATTCTATACTATTGTGTTGTTTTTTTCTATACTATTCTGTTATTTTCTATTCTATTCTAATCTATTTTTTTCTATTCCAATTCAAATTTAATCTATTTGAATTTTGGAAAATTGTTATATTCTTTCTATTCTATTCTATTCTTTTGTTTTTTGAATTCTATTCTTTTCTATTCTATTATAATCTGTTCTGTTCTTTTCTTTTCTTTTCTTTTCTTTTCTTTTCTTTTCTTTTCTATTTTGTTCTGTTTTACTCTATTCTATTATATTCTTTTATTATCTGTTATATTCTTTCCTATTCTATTATATCCTTTTCTATTATATTCCTTTATTTTCTATTTTATTTTATTCTCTTTGGAAATTTGAAAACTATTCGAATTTGAAAACTTTTAGAATTCAAATTTGATATTATTTGAATTCAAAAACTATCTGAATCGATTCAAATTTTGTCCAAATTTTTTTTATTATTTCAGATTCATTTACATTCAGTATTAATTTGGAAATTCTAATGCATCTGAAAATTCGTCCGAATTTCAAATCAAAACAAAACTATTTGCACATGTCTACTTTACATCTAGGCAGTGATGAGCCACATCCTTGTGCTCTTCACAGGTATTGTTCTCCACCTCATTTACTTACGGGCCTTACGCCTGATGCAGTCTCTGAACCTCTCAGCTCCCTTCTAAGGACTTCTTGTAGCCCCATTACCAAATCTCTCTCTCTGAGGTAAACCTGGGGGCTTCTCAGGGGCAAACCTCTCTTGGGCTGAACCTCTGTACTGGACCAATGTCCAATATTTATTTGTAGTCAGAGTCTTCATTGTAAATGTGATAACCCTAACTACCAAGACCTGAGGTGTGCCCTGCTCTAGCTGGTCAGTACGCCTAAAAGAGGGCATACCCTTAAAAAAATTATATGAAATGTGTATGATGAATATGAAATAATGAACGTTAGGGGGAAATGGGAGGGTGGGAAACAGGAAGTCAAGCCGGCGCAGGACCCAACAGAGGAGGAGGGATATATTCCCCCCTGACCTCCTACAGCCTTCTAACTTGTAGTCAGAGTCTTCACTTGGAAATATGATAACCCTAACTACCAAGACTTGAGGTGTGCCCTGGTCAAGCTGGTCAATACGCTTAAAAGAGGGCAAAAGACAAGAAAATAGGTGAGATATGAAATGCTTAGCAGCTAAGTAGAGAATACCCTGCTGACTTCAGCATGGGGTTCCGGTATGTATCTGCTATAAAAGGAGGAACTCCAGCGTCCCATGTACTTGATGATATTAGTAGGGACCCCCTGTTTGGAAGCTGCGGATGCTGCCCCGATCCTAAATCGATGTCCAGAAAATTTATTTGGATTTACGCCTAATTTTGTGAGCAAAAATTGGATTTTTCCTACAGCTTACCTGTAAAATCCTTTTCTTTAAGTACATCACGGGACACAGAGCAGCCATAATAATGTAGGTTATACGCTACCTACAGGTGAATGGACACTGGCAGATAGTCAAACAGGAAGTCCTCCCCTATATAACCCCTCCTACACAGGAAGTACCTCAGTTTTGTAGCAAAACAATGAATATCCCAAAAAAGATGGGAGGGACCTCTGTGTCCCGTGATGTACTCTAAGAAAAGGATTTTACAGGTAAGCTATAGGAAAAATCCATTTTCTTTATCATACATCACGGGACACAGAGCAGCCATAATAATGTGGGTTATACGCCACCTACAGGTGAATGGACACTGGCAGATAGTCAAACAGGAAGTCCTCCCCTATATAACCCCTCCTACACAGGAAGTACCTCAGTTTTGTAGCAAAACAATGAATATCCAAAAAAGATGGGAGGGACCTCTGCGTCCCATGATGTACTCTAAGAAAAGGATTTTACAGGTAAGCTATAGGAAAAATACAATTTTCTTTATCGTACATCACAGGACACAGAGCAGCCATAATACTGACTATGTGGGATATCCTAAAGCAATGCACTTGAGCAGAGGGAGACACAATCACAAAACTGCCACCTGAGAAGGACTTCTTCTGACAACTAAAACATACTGTGGCCAAAGAAGTATCCTCGGTGGCTTTGATATCCATCTGGTAAAATTCTGTGAAGGTATGAACTAAAAGACCATTTAGTGGCCTTAAAATCCTGAGCCACTGACACCTGATGGGGGATGGCCCAAGATGCCCCCACACACCTGGTGGCGAACGCTTTTACCAAAAAAAGTGGTGGGGTACCTTGCCCTTTCAAGCCATAGGCTTGAATAATTAACTGGCGGATCCTATTCCTGACCTGTATCAACAATTCAAGTAATTCTGACTGCCTGACTACCTCTAGAGCAGTGGTTCTCAACTTCAGTCCTCAGGACCCACCAACAGGCCAGATTTTAAGTATTACCTTGGGTAGATGCAAACTAGAATACTGCAATCACTGAGCAGCAAATGATATCACCTGTGATGTTCAGTTATCTTGTAAACCTGGCCTTTTCGTGGGTCCTGGGGACAGGAGTTGAGAACCACTACTCTAGAGTATCTTACTCCTGCCAACTGAGGATCAGAAAAGAAGGCAAGACATTGTCTTGATTCAAGTGAAAACTAGACACCACTTTAGGTAATAAAGAGGGATGAGGACGTAACATCACCTTATGATGTGAGATCAAGAACGGCTCTTTGCATGAAAGAGCTGCCAGCTCTGACACTCCACTTAGTGAAGTGATAGCAATCAAAGAAGCCACCTTCTGAGTGTAGCAAGGTCTCTGGCCTTGTCCAGTCTAATGAGGACCTCCAAGGCCAAAGATAGCTGACATCCTTCAATATGTAGTGGGTTGTGAGGCATAGTGGGTGCAAAGATGGAAAGTCATTGGGCACAAGACACTTTTTGGATGTAAACGAGGTTTTATTTCTTTTGACAGTCCTTTTTGTATTTTTTGGGGAAAGAGGGTTAGGGCCAGGACACTCTCAAGTAGTTGTAGATTCAATTGGCAGATTCCGAGACTTCAACAGCAAGGCACCACTTCTGCACATGCAGAAATGCTGTCTCCTATGGTAACAGTCTTTAACAGTTCATAACTCAAACGTAACAGTCCTTTCAGCTCCACTACAACTGCCTCTTGTAGTTCTTCAACATTGAGCTCCGGTCTCTCACTAGACCCTCTAATTCACTGACTCTGAATCCCTTGAGCTCCTCCAAGGTTTGTGGTTGTATCCCCTCAAGTGTCACCCATGCTTCCCTGCTGGGTCCCTAGCTTGGCACTCCAGACACTTCTCAAGCTTCACCCCTGCTAACTGGCGAGGTCCCTGACTTGACTTACAAGGCTGCTCTGCAAGCGTCTCCTCCGCGGGTTGGGTCCCTGACTTGATCACCGCCTGAAGTTTCCCGATTCTCCACTATGCCCATTCAGTGAGAATGTGGTTCCGGTAAAGGTGGTTAAATTCAAAAACATATAAAACTGGCACTCAGAATAGCTGATAAAAAAACAACAAACAGGCAATAAAATTTGTGTAGAACAGTTTGGTCCATAAATAAGTCCATGAATGTAAAAGCAATAATAGCTGGTGATGGATGATTTGCTAGTAGAGGAGATAATTAAAGCACCGTCAGCAAAGGGCAGCTCTTCTCAGGAGTAAAGCCAGCTCGGAATCATCCAGGGAAAAAAAGAGAGAGAGAGGATCACCTCTAAGTAAAAATGCTTTATTCCATATAATAAAAAGAAAATAGCCACTTACATATTGGCAAAGAACAAAGCTCTCCACAAGTCGGTAACTGGTAGTAGGCTGCGAATAAACCACAAACTGGAGGGGTGTCACTGATCTGAGGCTGCAATGATGACAAGGAACCGGGACGGGAACAGCCGATCATGCAGGGGGAGGAGAGGACAGCTCGCAGAGCCAGCATGTGACGTCAGCCAGGTGAAGGAGACAACACGTTTCAGAGCATGCGCAACGTCCGTGGGGCGCATGCGCGCTCCTTTCTTAAGTGTACACTTGAGAAAGGAGCGCGCATGCGCCCCACGGATGTTGCGCATGCTCTGAAACGCGTTGTGTCTCCTTCACCTGGCTGACGTCACACGCTGGCTCTGTGAGCTGTCCTCTCCTCCCCCTGCATGATCGGCTGTTCCCGTCCCGGTTCCTTGTCATCATTGCAGCCTCAGATCAGTGACATCCCTCCAGCTTGTGGTTTATTCGCAGCCTACTACCAGTTATCGACTTGTGGAGAGCTTTGTTCTTTGCCAATATGTAAGTGGCTATTTTATTTTTACTATATGGAATAAAGCATTTTTACTTAGAGGCGCTCCTCTCTCTCTCTTTTTTTCCCTGGTAAAGGTGGTTGGTCCCTATGTGGGGACAGCTTCCCTTTTACCTCCAACAACTGACAGGTTTTCCGGCCGGCAGAACCGTCACTTCTGATTGGACTGCAAGCCGCAATCCCAACCCTGCGCTGCTCTCTCACTTTTGGATAGGCCATAACACAGCCCAGCAGCCAATTGCCCCTAGGATAGGCCCAATCTCTGGCCTAGCAGCCCAGGGCATGCAACACACATCCACCCAGATGGCCATCCAGATGGTACAGAACGCAGATCACCTGACTCCACCAAAATATATAGGTGCTCCCAGCAGGAAAAGGAATTCAAGAAAACCCCTACCCATTAGCTGAGATACCCCATATACCCATAACCTGACCTTGGGTTCCCCTTCTCATATCTAGTACCACCAGGTACCCGGCCACCTATTGGTAGAAGGGAAAAGTGCAACAAGGCCAAACTTAGGGAGAAATCAATAGATCTCTATCAATCAACCAGGATATGTACTTCTGACAAGTAAATTTGTGAGGAGCTCCCTGCCCAAACTACAGGGTGCTACATGAGATAAAAAGACTAACAGTCTCCCAGTTGGTTCAAAAAGTGGCTTCTGCAAGGACAGTCAAGAGCAAATTCAAGTCCCAAGGACACAAGAGTGGCCTGACAGGCGGGGCTGTCTAGGTTACACACTGTATGAAGTATGCGTCCAGGAGTGAGAAACATTGGCCTCTGGAAAAAAATGGATAGGGACGAACTCTGCCCCTTAACAGTATTTAAGTCCAATCTCCTCTCCCCTACTGATTGGGCAAAGAAAAATAAACTCTCCCACTCACATATTTCTGTGGGTGCCATTTCCTGGCTTCACTCCAGGCATAAAATATTTCCAAGTCCTGTAATTGAAGTTCCCTGAAGCTGTCTTCCAGGGGCTCAACAATGCAGAAATAAAGGACTCAAGACCATTAGATCCCACTGGACTGGGAGTGACCAAGGAGTGACCCCGTAAGACCCGCAATATCAGTGTACCAAGCCCTCCTGGGCTAATTCGGCTAACACTATTATCAGTGTTATCACCTCCCAATTCTTCGCAAAAAAATGTGGCTGAAGTCAAAACAGAGAGAAAGCGTCAAATAAGGGAGAACTGGACCCTAAGGTGTTATCAGTGCACCTACCCCTATTGCCAATGGAACACTCGTCCTGGATACAACCTGTTCAAACTTGTTGTAGAACATGGATCTAGTAGATCCACCTACAGGTTCCCCCTGCCAATATACTATACCTGGAATATGCCATGGCGATAGAGACAGCACTTGTACTATCCCAGATAGAGTTGCCATCTCATCCCTTTAAACCCGAACACCTTTGAATTACACAGGTTCTGAGGCTAATTAAATGCAAGTAAGGTACCAAGTGAGTTTAATTACCACCTTAATCAGCCACAGAACCTTTGTAGTTAATATGTGTTCGGGTTTAAAGGGATGAGGTGGCAACCATAATCCCAGATAGAATGAGGTTCACCTCCCTGAGCCGCATGACTCCTGATGCCGCACTGGTGGTTGGTATATATGCCCCTGCAGAGGCATTTCAAGATTGAATCTACAAATGTTTTTTTCCCATAATCCAGAGCAAGGCGTACTGGCCAAAAGTTCCAAGATATTTATGGGCAGTATTCTCTCCTGTGGAGTCCACTGAACTGTAGCCCCTCTCAAACCAAATTGAGAAACTGGCATCAGTGGTTATTATCTTCCAATTCCTGAAAGGAAAAATTCAACCTTTCCAGATTCCCAACCATCAACCACCAATCTTTAGCTGTGCAACACCCCTGGAACAGAACCCTCCGGCAATCCAGTGCCTGGATCTTCAAGTTCCACACAGAAAGAATGATCCTCTACCAAGACCTGGAGAAGGACTGTACATAAGGAACGTGCTTTGACCTAGATACAGCTTCCTGCTACAAAATGTATAGAAGGAAAATCTGGACCAACTGCTTCCTGGGCAAAGGTTATTGAGGTATACTGAGATTGACACCCCCTGCATCTTTAGCAAATCCAACACCGGGGCTAGCAGCTTTGTGAACCTCAAAAGCTGTGGCCAGCCCAAAGGATGGTCACAAAAAAGAAAACAGATGACTTTCCACTGCAATTACATAAATCTTTGATGAGGCTGGAAACAACCCAGCACATGAAGATTTGTGTTTACTAATGATTATGGGTGCCGAAATCTACCTCTTGCAGAGAGGTCATCACTGAACAGACCGAGCCTATCTGAAACAGAAAGATGCCCAGCAGATTATACAGTAACTTCTGCTCCAAGAGCCAACGACTGACCTGACTAAAGAAGGAGACTGCGCTAACATTTTATGGTCTGAGATACTCTCAAACACAGCAACCTCAGATGCCTCTCTTATTTAGGAGGGAAACCTGGGCAGTCTCCCATCCAAGTACTAACCAGGCTTGATCCGAGATCAGGCACCACAGTGACTCAGATAACCCTGATGCCATTGGTCCAACAGAAGACATGAACATTGCCAGACCACTGAACCCGAGGGCGGCGTACCTGCCTCACCCTTCTGGAGTCATTTAGCTAGTCTAACAGGTATATAGTAAAGTGACTATATTAGACAAAAACGAAAACACAGTCCTACAAGGATGCAGACCTAGACATCGTTGGTCTACATCTATACAACCCCGTAGATATGTAAGTATGCAGATACCCAGGTATGCACACAGGCAGGTATACAAGTATTCTTGCTGTTCATGCATTTATGTATACAGTAAAAATAAATACATATATATACAGTTTAACATAATAACCACATATTTATGCAATTTAATGCAAAAAAAACACACTTGTATGCAGTTCAAGTTTATGTAAATGTGCATTTTTATGCTAGTAAGCATGTATTCAACATGTGTTTATGCAAGTAAGCAATCATGTGCTCATGCATCATGTGTCTATGCATCAAGTGACCACGTACATAAGCAAACATGCAATGTGTGTCTTATGCAACTCTGCCTTTCAGCAAACATGAGGTTTAAGCAAACATGAGCCATTAGCAGTCATGAGCGCTTTTTAGCAAACATGAGCTTTTAGCAAACATGAGCTTTTAGCAAGCATGAGCTTTTAGCAAACATGAGCTTTTACCAAACATAAGCTTTTAGCAAGCACAAGCTTTTAGCGAACACAAGCTTTTAGCAAGCATGAGCTTTTAGCAAACAAGCTTTTAGCAAACATGAGCTTTTAGAAAGCATGAGCTTTTAGCAAACATAAGCTTTTAGCAAACATAAGCTTTTAACAAGCATGAGCTTTTAGCAAACATAAGCTTTTAGGAAGTATGAGCTTTTAGCAAACATAAGCTTTTAGCAAACATGAGCTTTTAGCAAACATGAGCTTAAGCCAGTTTGCAAGTATGCACCAGGCCCCATACCAGTTTTGTGCCAAATGCACATTATTCTGGAGACACAACACTTTAAAGTGCACTACTACCCATATAGGGGTGTATCGACTTACAGTTGTACAGGCCCCCCGGATTAAGCAGTAAGTATGCAGTACATAATCATGACTTGTCTGGCCACACAGTTCTCCCATAGTAAGTACTCACACATCATTAGTATCCATGGGCTGCTGTCATGTCTCAAGAGGCCCTGTTGAACCTGCCGTCCACATGGCAAACATGGCCGCCCCTCCACTTCCTGTCTATATAGAAATAGGCCCCTGCACCCTCTAGTGGCTGGAGGAAAAGCGGCAGCCCATACTGCTAATAAGTACACAGAGCATGTTTTAAACAGCACTCTGCCCCTAGGGGCTACTGAGAATAAAGCAAACAGTCAGATCTCTCTCTCTTTTTTTTTAAGAGAAACTGCAAAAAATGCAGACTTACTATTCCTGTTTCAGGACTCTGAGCATAACAGGAGTCCAATCTTCACCCATCATGGCAGGCTTTGTCATAAAAGACCTTCAGGAACTGGGTCCCCCTTAATGTGGGGTCCACTTCCCCTGGACCTGTATAGCACCCTGCAGAAAAGCACCTTGGTCAGAACCTACACTACACAGGGTTCCATTACGCAGGGTCCAGTGCCGTAAGGCTGCATTACAGGCAAACCTCAAGGAATATTCTTTCCTTCCAATGAGGCTTGGGTACCATCCATTTTGACTGACAGCTTTTTCAAATTGATCCGAATGAAGTTCATGATTCTAAATAGAATCGTCCAGACCTCCAAGCATGCTCCAAGAGCACATGTATCACATCACCTTACAGACACTGAGGTACTTCCTGTGTAGGAGGTGTAATATAGGGGAGGACTACCTGTTTGACTATCTGCCAGTGTCCACTCACCTATAGGTGGAGTATAACCCAAATAGTCATTATTATGGCTGCTCTGTGTCCCGTGATGTACGATAAAGAAATCCTGACATAAGAAACAACTGCTTTGAAGTGAGATGATGCGTGGGAAAAGGGGGGGAAAGGGCTGTCCAGAGGAGTCGCTGCAAAATGATTGTAGAGAAGGTCCAACACTTCAACCGGACACCAGTTATTGTTGATTCTGTAATATTATACTGTAGCACTCTCTACCTAAAGGTAGGTGCTAGAGAAGTATTTTTCTAGCTCAGGACCCAAGTGCAGGTACATTTAGCAAGTCCTGTGCTGTAGGCTGGGCCTGGTTGTTGTGATTTGGGACTGGGAGTGATCAGTGTAGTGGGGGTTGTGGCCACCTGCACTCTAACTCAAAGATGCCTCCCCTGCTTTCAGAAGGATAGCTCTGAAAGAGAGGTTGGACTTGAGGTCTGAGTGGCAGACAGCTCATGTGAGTGTCAGAAACCATGAACCAGACCGAGACAGAAGTACAGTAAAATCACACTTGTTTATTAATAAAAATAAAACGGTAAATAATAGTAGTCAAAGCATAGCCAGAGTCCAGTAACCAGATCAGGTAGTCAGCCAAGCCAGAGTTCAGTAACCAGATCGGGTAATCAGCCAAGCCAGAGTTCAGTAACCAGATTGGGTAATCAGCCAGGCCAAAAGTCAGGGAACCAAGTAGAGGAACAGCAAGCAGGATAAGGAGCCAGAAGGGATGTCAGCAAAGCCAAACTTTAAACAGGAACGCTGGAGATGGTTTCTTGTGATTTGACCAAGACGAAGGCAGGAATGAAGTGAGCTGGAGATCTTTAAGTAGGTGAGACTGACAAGCAGATCCACAATAGCTAGTTAATTGTGGAGAGAGATGAGAGCTGGCAATTAGCTGACAGCTGGGCGGTCAGCTCAGAGAAGGAAGGGCTGAGCCAGCCCTGACAGTGATAATAAAAGCAACCAAACTGAGAAAAATGATTGTTCATTGTCTTCAAAATGGTGAATGGGGGGTTGGCAGCAGGGTGGTCGGCGGATTGCTAGTAACCAAATCAGCAGCCCTTACGGGGGTACCGCTACAATACCACAAACCTCTGGCCTGTCTGTCTATTCTTGTTATTGGGAAGTTGTAAAGTCTTTGAACCTGGTGAGACTGCCTTTGAGCAGAATAGGTGCATGACAGCTAGCCTGGGACACTTCCCCGGGCCTGAGGAAGCCAAAGAAACTCAAGTAGATGGCTGCCTTGAGCACTAAACTGAGACCTGCACCAAAAGGAGACAATAAGTCTGAAATACCACGGAAAATCTGGCCGGTGACTGGTAGACGTGACAGATGTGATTGTCCTTGACTTCTCTGAATACCCCTCAACTGAGGGTGAGCCGCAAAAATGGACGGACTATAAGGAGTCTGCAGGGACCTGAAGTGCTGGACACCTGACAGATACAACTTGATGTTGTTGGCAGATAAGGCCAATTCGCTGTGGCAGTATGCAATGAAAACCATCACATAATTGATGTTTTCAGGGCAACTGCAAGGGTAAAGAGTCATGAACCTGAGAAAAGTCTTCCAACTTGTGGTGTACACCTTCAGTGTATTTCTGGATAAAGAACTATTAGGCAGATCGATATCGCCTGTGTCCAGAATCTGACTAATCCATAACCAACAGGGAGTAAGGAGGAACTGGCTTGCCCACCAGCTCTGCTTCTGGGTGCTGTAAGAAAAATTGAGGGAGATTAAGTCAATATAATGCATCGGCTGCGCCATTATGATTCCCGCTGATGAACTCTCCCAGGAAATTAATCTTGTACATCAGGCCTAGCCATGTCAACCTAGGCATGAAGGACATAACGAGAAGGGACCCCGATCTACTTTTATTAATAATTTTGGCTGTAGCCAAATTATCTATATAGAAAATCACTGAGTTCCCTGACCAAACTGGTCCCCATGTAACTGCTGCCGCCAGTAAATTGCGAACAATGCCGAAATATGAGCAAACTTGGGTAGACAAAATACTTTTGGGGGCCAACCATTCATGACCAAAAATGGCTGCAAAACTGACTGAGGCAGTGGTGTCTGTAAACACTCCGGGAGACCTGCTCGTTGGTTGTGGAATGAACATGGAGATACCATTCCAGTCACACAGGAACTGGTCTCACATGGTTAGGTTGCCTCGTGCACATGCTTGTAACCTGACAACCGAGTCATAGTCCTGATACAAGGGAAGGAGGGCTAGTAACCTGGAAACAAAAGCTCCACCCTGTGGAATAATTCTCATGACATGATTCAGCATCCCCAAAAGTGATTGTAATGCCGCGTACAGACGATTGGACATTTCGACAACAAAATCCTGGATGTATTTCCGACGGATGTTGGCTCAAACTTGTCTTGCATACACACGGTCGCAAAAATGTTGTCGGAAATTCCGATCGCCAAGAATGTGCTGACGTACAACACGTACGACGGGACTAGAAAAAGGAAGTTCAATACCAAGTGCGCCACCATTTGGGCTCCTTATGCTAATCTTGTGTTAGTAGAAGTTTGGTGAGAGATGAGTCGTGCTTTTCAGCCTTGTGCTTTTCAGTCACCACCTGGAACTGCGCCCAAGTGGCCGCCACCTTCACGGCAAAGGATTGATGATAGTCATAGAAAATGAAACCTCCTTACTTGTGCGCCAAGTCCACCACTTTGTGTAACTTTGTGGTCTAATTCTTCCCTCCTACCAGGACTGACAGAACAGATGATGTCTCTGAAAATACCAAATGCAAGAACGAATTCTGCAATTCCAAGTTTGCAGTTAAAGGAGAAGTCCAGCCTGAGCTTGTTTGGCTGGGATTCTCCTATGGGTCATAGGAGTGCAATCCGTTTTGTACTCCTGTGACCCGTTTTCAGCAGAGAGCGGACTGAAGTCTGCTCTCTGCTGAAGTCTGTCAGGGTTGGGCTCAGTCCTTCCTTCTCTGAGCTGGCCGCTTAGCTGTCGGCTAATTGCCAGCTCCTATCTTTCCACAGTGTCTTGCCTGTTGATGATATCCTGTTCGTCAGTCCTGCCATCCAGCCCAGATGATCTCTGCCTTTGCCTTGGTCAACATCACAGAAACTTTCTCCTGCGCTTCTGTTAAAGAATTGTTTGGCTGACATTCCTTCTGGCTCCAGATCCTGCTTGCTGTTCCACTATGCTGATTCCTGGCTTCTTGACTTTCTGGCTTGTCTGACTATCCGTTACGGTTATCCAACTTTGGCTATGTTTTGACTACGTATATTCTATTTACTTTTATTATTAAACAAGTGTGATTTAACCTTACTTCTGTCTTGGTCTGATTCATGGTTTCTGACAATGTCACAGGAATCAGTCCATGCACCGCGTCATTATGACAATAACGTCTGAATCCGCCAGGTGCCTGGACTGATACAAGTCTCAGCCTCTCAGCGAGCCACTGAGAGCCTGAGATGGCCGCTCCCCATCCCTCCATAGCTCAGCACTCCAGTGAGCATGGGCGCAGAGCGGAGAGCTCTTGAGTGACAGTGAGCAGCTCTCTGCTCGAGCAGCTGTGAGAACCGAGCCATTGGCGATGTTCGATCGCTTTGTTCTCAGTCCAGAGGCAGCAGAGGACAGATGCAACATTGGACCGATGCTGCATCCACCTAGGTAAGTATGATACTGGGGGAAAAAAAAACAACATACTTCTCTTTTAAGAATGGGATCCCTAGTTTTGAGCACCACCGAGACCTCCCCGCAAGCATAAGATTTATTCTCTGTGACATCCTGGGATGCTATTAGAAGAGAGGCCGGGTTCACATCTTTCCCTTGCAGAATGTCCTTCATTGTTAGCAGGTATGAAATGAGCTGGGGACACTGACGGTGATGCCGCTAGAAGTGAAGAATTTACCACAGGTAGAGAAACACTAACATTACCTGCAGGAGCTCTGGGAAGAGCAGGAGCTGAGGGTGCAGCTGTCACCTGAGCTCTGGCTGAGTGGGCTTCAATCACCTCCATCCTGTCTTGCAACTGTGACATTGACATGGAGAGTATATTTAACATGGTGTGTATCTGCGACAGTGAAGTATGCACAGAAACATGCTCTGTGCTGGTAGAAGAAAGTGGCTGGGATGGACTTGGGAACAGTAATCCAAACATTTCTGCTTTCCTGGCTGTGGCCAGAAATGGAATGCCCCTGCAATGAAGCTCTGCTGTGAGCTCAGTATAGTCCAATTTCTTAATGACGGGGTGCTACCAGGCTCTGAACCCCTAAGCGGAGTTGGAGGGATAAACGCAAATTCATTGCTTTCTGATACATGCGACATGTCAAAATCTATGAAAAAATTACAAGCAAAGAAAACAAGAACAAGCACCAGTACATAGAAACAATAACACCCCTTCATGCCTAACTAAGTCTATTGACGTGGGTGCAGCAATGTGCTAAACAACAACAGCGCGTGAATGAATCTAGTGACTAAAACAACCCCTACGTGTATGCAGTAAGTGAGCCCGGGGAACCTATAGTGCAAGGACAGGTAATTAGAAATTAACACTTAGGGCTAACATACCCACAGACCGTGGTGGTAGCAATAGGAGTGTAACGGAATGAACGTGTAGCATATGATGTATGATATACGGGCGAGAAGATTGCATTCCTACAAACATTTAAAAATGAAACCTCAGCCCATATGGATCCATAAACGGGACAGATACTGACATGTGACAACGGGCTAACTACACCCATGACAAAAAGAGGCACCTGACGCACCTTGCTGACTCTGCGTGGAATGCTGGGATCCACGTGAAACAAGATCACCTGTATAGGTGATGAAAAAAATTAACACAAAGACAAAATGGACACTGTAGCATGTGCAGTAATAACATGATAACTCAATGGTGATAGACACCTGCAAATGAAAGTACACCCATCTGGCAATAGATAAGAAATTAACCTACCTGTATTGACCCCTAATATTACCGAGCTATGGAAGCTGAGAACATCCCTTTTAAACGCAGCCAGAATGCACTTTGTTGGCTTCAACGTAATGCTGGAGTCCACCTGTGAATATAAAATAGGTATGCAACTACCTCCGATAAGCAAGGGGTATATCAACATACCCCCCCAGGGTATGGATGGTATGGTATGACAGAAAAGGTGACGGCCCAGCATGGTAAAGGCTGCAAAAGGGACCCTGTAGTACTGCTTCTCCCCCCTCACCGGGCTGTAGGATGCTGAGTGACAAGCCCTCCCCCCCGAAAAGCTCAAGATTAACATGAAAACCAAGCTGTGCTTACCCCCCCTTATAAACCATGCCTACATGCAACAACATGAAGCTGATGCACAACATGGACATGCAAATGATGGATGAGGAGTTTTATGCAGCCATGCTGTGGAACTACAAGTCCCAGCCCATCTTTTTTTAAATGTTTCGCTGGGGTAGGGAAAACACCACCAGCTGGACCTGCGCTACCCCCCCCCCCCCGAGGGCCTGCAACATCCCCCAGATCCCCTGTTGTGCAGTCTGGAACACCCCTACACATTGCAATACCGAGAATATCTCAATGTGGATGGCTGCAGCAGCAGCGCCTTGTCTCTGTGCCCCCCCCTCCCCTACAGGCTCCCTGGCCCTGCACCTACCTCCCGCCGAACGCCCACCGAGGAAGAGCGGAGCGGCTACCCTACCTGACTCAAGATGCCATAGTGTTCCCCATCATATGGAAACCAAAAGAAGACAAGAAGCCCAGAAGTCTGGACCTCCGCTGGCAAGAGAGCGGCCTGAAGACAGCAGAGGAGCCGGCCGAAGAACTGGAACACTGGGAGAAGAGGAACCGGAGGGACCTCCGAAGCCGGAAGAAGACCCACGAAGCCGGAGGAAGACCCCCCGGAGCTGTTTAATAAATTATTTTAAAAACCTATGTAGTTTGTTTTATTATTGACACTTTTTCCCTAGGTGAATGGGTAGGGGTACCATGTACCCCATACTCATTCACATAGGGTGGGGGGCCAGGATCTGGGGGCCCTCTTACTATAGGGGGCTCCCGGATTCCGATAAGCCCCCCGCCCGCAGACCCCGACAACCAACGGCCAGGGTTGTCAGGAAGAGGCCCTTGTCCTCATCAACATGGGGACAAGGTGCTTTGGGGTGGGGGGCCCCGCAGGGTGCCCCCTCACCCAAAGCACCCCCCCATGTTGAGGGCATGCGGCCTGGTACGGTTCAGGAGGGGGGGCACTCGCTCGTCCCCACCCCCCTTCCTGACCCGCCGGGCTGCGTGCTCGGATCGGGGTCTGGTATGGATTTTAGGGGGGACCCCACGCTGTTTTTTCAGCGTAGGGGGGCTTCCCTTTAAAATCCATACTAGACTTAAGGGCCTGGTATGACCCGCGACGGGGCTCGCAAGGTGTCAAATTTGCCGATAAAAGCGGCAAGATTGACTTCCTTTTCTAGTCCCGTCGCACCTGAGTCATGTTCAAAATGAACGGACTTGTCCATGTGTGGGCAAGTCCGTTCATTCTGAAAGTCCGCCGTAACTCCGGCGAAAGTCCATCGGAAAGACGGGCAGATTTAGCCCGCCGGAAAGTCCAGTCGTGTGTGGGCAAGTCCGTCCGTTTTAAAGTCCGGCGCGCCTGGCGGACAAAGTCCGTCAGAAAGTGTGCCGGACCAAGTATGCCAGAAAGTCCGATCGTGTGTACGCGGCATTAGTCTGTAGGGTTCAATATTGAGTTGGCCCACCCTTTGCAGCTATACCAGCTTCAACTATTCTGGGAAGGCTGTCCACAAGGTTTAGGAGTGTGTCCACTAGGGATGAGCTTCGTGTTCGAGTCGAATCCATGTTCGACTCGAACATAGTCTGTTCGCCGAATTGCGAACGATATGGGCCGTTCGTGCCAAATTCGTGTGGCGCGTCACGGCCCATAATTCACTGCGGCATCGCAGTGCATTGCTGGCTGATGATTGGCCAAGCATGCACTATGACCCGCATGCTTGGCCAATCACAGCGCCGCCTGAACAGAAAGCCATAATTGGCCAAAGCCAAGGAGGCTTTGGCCAATTATGGCTCAGGGGATTTAGTACACGCCCCACACTATATAAGGCCGCCTACACGGTGGCCCTGTGTAGTGTGTGTTCCGGCGTTCATTGAGAGAGAGAGAGAGAGACAGACAGTGACATTTGATTTGAGTTAGATAGATTAGGCAGAACAGTCAGTCAGTTAGCTGCACTTACAGTGTATTGTGTATATATATGCATCCCAGGTGTTGCATATATATATATATATACTGTATTCAGTTTAGCTAGATCCGTTCTTGTTATCTTCCTACTGACAGGCAGGCTTGTCTTGTTACAGTATATACAGCTACCTGAAGAACATTGCTTGTGTTCTTTTGATCCTATTAGTACCACAGTCAGGCAGCTAGACTATTTACAGTTAGTGCAGTGCGTCCTGCTCACAGTGTTCAGCTAGATCCGTTCCTGTTATCTTCTTACTGACAGGCAGGCTTGTCTTGTTACAGTATATACAGCTACCTGAAGAAAATTGCTGGTGTTCTTTTGATCCTATTAGTACCACAGTCAGGCAGCTAGGCTATTTACAGTTAGTGCAGTGCGTCCTGCTCACAGTGTTCAGCTAAAACTACAAGTTAGTGGGGTGCGTCCTGCTCACAGTGTTCAGCTAAACCTACAAGTTAGTGGGGTGCATCCACCTCACAGTGTTCAGCTAAACCTACAAGTTAGTGCGGTGCGTCCTGCTCACAGTGTTCAGCTAAACCTACAAGTTAGTGGGGTGCATCCTGCTCACAGTGTTCAGCTAAACCTACAAGTTAGTGGGGTGCGTCCTGCTCACAGTGTTCAGCTAAACCAACAAGTTAGTGGGGTGCGTCCTGCTCACAGTGTTCAGCTAAACCTACAAGTTAGTGTGGTGCGTCCACCTCACAGTGTTCAGCTAAACCTACAAGTTAGTGGGGTGCGTCCTGCTCACAGTGTTCAGCTAGATCCGTTCCTGTTATCTTCTTACTGACAGGCAGGCTTGTCTTGTTACAGTATATACAGCTACCTGAAGAAAATTACTGGTGTTTTTTTGATCCTATTAGTACCACAGTCAGGCAGCTAGACTATTTACAGTTAGTGCAGTGCGTCCTGCTCACAGTGTTCAGCTAAACCTACAAGTTAGTGGGGTGCGTCCACCTCACAGTGTTCAGCTAAACCTACAAGTTAGTGCAGTGCGTCCTGCTCACAGTGTTCAGCTAGATCCGTTCCTGTTATCTTCTTACTGACAGGCAGGCTTGTCTTGTTACAGTATATACAGCTACCTGAAGAAAATTGCTGGTGTTCTTTTGATCCTATTAGTACCACAGTCAGGCATCTAGACTATTTATAGTTAGTGCAGTGCGTCCTGCTCACAGTGTTCAGCTAAACCTATAAGTTAGTGGGGTGCGTCCTGCTCACAGTGTTCAGCTAAACCTACAAGTTAGTGGGGTGCATCCTGCTCACAGTGTTCAGCTAAACCTACAAGTTAGTGGGGTGCGTCCTGCTCACAGTGTTCAGCTAAACCTACAAGTTAGTGGGGTGCGTCCTGCTCACAGTGTTCAGCTAAACCTACAAGTTAGTGGGGTGCGTCCTGCTCACAGTGTTCAGCTAAACCTACAAGTTAGTGGGGTGCGTCCTGCTCACAGTGTTCAGCTAAACCTACAAGTTAGTGTGGTGCGTCCACCTCACAGTGTTCAGCTAAACCTACAAGTTAGTGGGGTGCGTCCTGCTCACAGTGTTCAGCTAAACCTACAAGTTAGTGGGGTGCGTCCTGCTCACAGTGTTCAGCTAGATCCGTTCCTGTTATCTTCTTACTGACAGGCAGGCTTGTCTTGTTACAGTATATACAGCTACCTGAAGAAAATTACTGGTGTTTTTTTGATCCTATTAGTACCACAGTCAGGCAGCTAGACTATTTACAGTTAGTGCAGTGCGTCCTGCTCACAGTGTTGAGCTAAACCTACAAGTTAGTGGGGTGCGTCCACCTCACAGTGTTCAGCTAAACCTACAAGATAGTGCAGTGCGTCCTGCTCACAGTGTTCAGCTAGATCCGTTCCTGTTATCTTCTTACTGACAGGCAGGCTTGTCTTGTTACAGTATATACAGCTACCTGAAGAAAATTACTGGTGTTCTTTTGATCCTATTAGTACCACAGTCAGGCAGCTAGACTATTTACAGTTAGTGCAGTGCATCCTGCTCACAGTGTTCAGCTAAACCTACAAGTTAGTGGGGTGCGTCCTGCTCACAGTGTTCAGCTAAACCTACAAGTTAGTGTGGTGCGTCCACCTCACAGTGTTCAGCTAAACCTACAAGTTAGTGGGGTGCATCCACCTCACAGTGTTCAGCTAAACCTACAAGTTAGTGCAGTGCGTCCTGCTCACAGTGTTCAGCTAGATCCGTTCCTGTTATCTTCTTACTGACAGGCAGGCTTGTCTTGTTACAGTATATACAGCTACCTGAAGAAAATTGCTGGTGTTCTTTTGATCCTATTAGTACCACAGTCAGGCAGCTAGACTATTTACAGTTAGTGCAGTGCGTCCTGTTCACAGTGTTCAGCTAAACCTACAAGTTAGTGGGGTGCGTCCTGCTCACGGTGTTCAGCTAAACCTACAAGTTAGTGGGGTGCGTCCTGCTCACAGTGTTCAGCTAAACCTACAAGTTAGTGCGGTGCGTCCTGCTCACAGTGTTCAGCGAAACCTACAAGTTAGTGGGGTGCGTCCTGCTCACAGTGTTCAGCTAAACCTACAAGTTAGTGGGGTGCGTCCTGATCACAGTGTTCAGCTAAACCTACAAGTTAGTGGGGTGCGTCCACCTCACAGTGTTCAGCTAAAGCTACCTGTAGAAGGTTGGTGGTGTTCTCATACTATAGGCAGGCAGTTGATTTTGCTAGCTGCAGTATCAGTACATATATATATATATATATATATATATATCCCAGCTTAGTGCAGCTACAGGCCATTAGTATGTCTGGAAGGCCAAGAAGGAGAGGCAGACAGTCACAAGCCAATAAGAGAGGGCAAGCAGGCTCTGTGTCTAGTGCTGGTCGTGGAGAAGGTGCATCCTCATCAGCACGTGGCCGTGAGAAACGCTTGGCCTTTTTTTCGGCAGCTGGCCGTGTTGAGCCGCAACATGCGGAAGACTTGGTCGAGTGGATGACCAAGCCGTCCTTATCCTCCTCATCCTCTCTCACCCATGCCCAGGGTACTTTGTCTGGCAAAGCAGCGGCCTCTTCCCTCGGCTCAATGTCATCAGTGACTCCTTCCCTAGCCCCACCATGTCCTCCTGAGGAGTCCCTCGAACTGTTTGACCACAGTGTTGGGTACATGCTCCAGGAGGATGCCCAGCGTTTGGAAGGCTCTGATGATGATACTGAGCTCGATGACGGCAGTAACATGAGCACGGACAGAGGGGATGCCCAAGAAGGACAGCAATCTGGCAGTCATGCTCCCTCTGCTGCAGCATACTGCCAGGTTTGCTCCAGTGATGAGAAGGGAGGGAATGATGAAGTCACTGACTCAACGTGGGTGCCTGATAGGAGAGAGGAGGAGGAGGAGGAGGTGGCACATCATAAGGGCAGCACATTGACTGCATCACACCCCAAAGCTCCACATGTGCAGGGCGCTGCAGTCTCTGCACATTATTCAAAAAGTTCTTTGGTGTGGGCCTTTTTTGAGACGAGTGCATCAGATCGCACCGCTGCTATTTGCAACATATGTCTCAAGCGTATCTCGCGTGGCCAAAACATCTCCCGCTTGGGTACCACATGCTTGACTAGACATATGTTGACCTGCCATGCAGTTCGTTGGCAAGCGTATCTAAAAGACCCACACCAAAGAACAAAGAGGACCTCTCCTTGCTCCTCATCAGCTGAGATTTCCAACCCCACTATACCTTCAGTCCTCTCTGAGACCTGCACTGAGAGGAATGAAGGTGTAGAATTAGGTGTGTCACAGCCAAGTACTTGTGGGCAATCTGCTTTTGGTACACCGACGTCAGATTGTACCAGGCAAATTTCCCTGCCCCAGCTGCTGCACCGCCGAAAGAAGTTTGCTCCCAGCCATCCACATGCCCAGCGGTTGAATGCTAGCTTGGCAAAATTGCTAGCACTTCAACTGCTGCCTTTTCAGTTGGTAGACTCTGCCCCCTTCCGTGAGTTTGTGGAATGTGCGGTTCCTCAGTGGCAGGTACCCACACGCCACTTTTTCTCACGGAAGGCGATTCCGGCTCTCTACCGGCATGTGGAAGGCAATGTCCATGCCTCACTGGACAGGGCGGTCAGCGGTAAGGTGCATATTACCGCTGACTCATGGTCCAGCAGGCATGGACAGGGACGTTACCTAAGTTTCACGGCGCATTGGGTGGCTCTGCTGGCAGCTGAGAAGGATGCAGGACAAAGTGCAGTAGTGTTGGAGGTTGTTCCGCCACCACGCCTCCAAAATGCTAACGATTGTGACACACCTCTCTCCTCCACCCCCTCCTCTTCTTCTTTCTCCATGGCCTCTTCCTGTGCTTTGTCTTCGGAACCAGCGGTGCTCCGTAGCCGTTCAAGGGGCTACACAAGTACGCAAGCCAAAAGATGCCATGTGGTGCTTGAGCTGGTGTGCTTGGGGGACAGGAGCCACACTGGGGCAGAGGTTCTGTCAGCTCTGCAGGGGCAGGTTCAGAGGTGGTTGACACCATGCCAACTTAAGGCAGAAATGGTGGTTTGCGACAATGGCACCAACCTCCTCTCTGCCCTCCGACAGGGACAAATGACCCATGTGCCCTGTATGGCTCACGTCCTTAACTTGGTGGTGCAGCGGTTCTTGGGCAGGTACCCGGGCTTACAGGATGTCCTGAGGTAGGCCAGGAAAGTCTGTGTGCATTTCCGCCGGTCATATAATACCAGTGCTCAGCTGACAGACCTCCAAAAGGAGTTTAACCTGCCCAAGAACCGCCTAATCTGTGACATGCCCACCAGGTGGAACTCAACGTTGGCCATGCTGCAGCGGCTGCACACGCAGCAGAGGGCCATCAATGAGTACCTGTGTGACTATGGCACCAGGACAGGGTCAGGGGAGCTTGGTTTTTTTTCCCCACGCCAGTGGGACATGATCAGGGATGCATGCACTGTCCTGTCACCATTTGAGGAGGCCACGAGGATGGCGAGCAGTGACAGTGCATGCATCAGTAACACTGTCCCCCTTGTCCACCTGTTGGAGCACACGCTGCGTGAAATAATGGACAGGGCACTTGAGGCAGAACAGAGGCAGGAAGAGGAGGACTTCCTTAGCTCTCAAGGCCCCCTTTATCCAGACAGTGTTCCTGCGTGCCCGCCGATCACACAGGAAGAGGACGAGGAGGAGGAGGAAGATTGTGTCAGTATGGAGGTGGAGCCTGGCACTCAGCATCAGTAGCAGTCTTTAAGGGATCAGTCCCAAGAAACACATGGACTTGTACATGGCTGGGAGGAGGTGGCTGCGGACCATGTCGTCCTTAGTGACCCAGAGGACTCCGGACCGAATGCCTCAGCAAACCTATGCTGCATGGCCTCCCTGATCCTGCAAAGCCTGCGTAAGGATCCTCGTATTCGTGGTATCAAGGAGAAGGACCAATACTGGCTGGCAACCCTCCTTGATCCACGTTACAAGGGTAAGGTTGCGGACCTTATCTTGCCATCGCAGAGGGAGCAGAGGATGAAACATCTTCGGGAGGCCTTGCAGAAAGGTCTGTGCAACGCGTTCCCAGAGACTGGGAGGTTACAAACTCCTGTTTCTGGACAACGTGTTGTTGAGGCTTCGGTCAGTCAAAGAAGGAGCGGTGGAGAAGGTGGCCGTCTGACCGATGCATTCAGACAATTTTTTGGTCCGCAGCTCCAAGGTATGATCGGTTCCAGCAACCATCGCCAGCGTCTGTTTTACATGGTGCAGGAATACCTAGGGGCAAGATCAGACTTGGACACCTTTCCCACCGAAAATCCTCTGGGTTACTGGGTCTTGAGGATGGATTATTGGCCAGAGCTTGCACAGTATGCAATTGAGCTACTGGCCTGTCCTGCATCCAGCGTTCTTTCGGAACGCACATTCAGTGCTGCTGGAGGTGTGGTAACCGATCACAGGGTGCGTCTGTCCACCGACTCGGTCGATCGACTGACCTTCATAAAAATGAATCAGTCTTGGATCACCACCAGCTACCAAGCACCTGATGCTGATGTAACCGAATAATTTTTTTTGAAATCTCAGATCCCTTCAAAGACTGCCTATGCTGATGCTGAGTGACTATCCCTGAGTAATTATCCTCTTCCTCCTCAATCATCACGCTGATAGCTTGTAAGAAGATTTTTGGTTCTGGGTGCCACCACCAGTGCCTAAGGCACAATTTTTCAGCCCCTGTTTAACAGGGGCGTGTAATTACAATTTTTGATGTAATACTTTGCAGCAGGGCTCGTTCCTGCATTCCAACTAGGAGTGTCTTTGAGGGGTTGCAGTGTTGTGGCACCAGCACCAGTGCCTAAGGCCCAATTTTTCTGCTCCTGTTTAACAGGGGCGTGTAATTACAATTTTTGATGCAATACTTTGCAGGAGGGCTCATTCCTGCGTTCCAACTAGAGTGTCTGTGAGGGGTTGCAGTGTTGTGGCACGAGCACCACCACCACCACCACCAAAGGCCCAATTTTTCTGCCCCTGTTCAACAGGGGCATGTAATTATAATTCTTGATCTAATATTTCACAGCAGGGCCCATTTCTGCACCCACCAAGAGCGAGTGAGGACTTACAGTGTCGTGGCACCAGCACCACCACCACCACCAAAGGCCCAGTTTTTCTGCCCCTGTTCAACAAGGGCATGTAATTACAATTCTTGATCTAATATTTCACATCAGGGCCCTGTGAGGGCTTACGTTGTTGTGGCCACAACAACACCTAAGGTCCAAATTTCTGCTGAGTATATAGGGCAGGCCCCTACTTTCAAACATCTAACTTACAAATGACTCCTACTTGCAAATGGAAGGAGACAACAGGAAGTGAGATGAAATCTACCCCTAGGAATGGAAATTCTCTCCTGTAAGAGTTAATATGGGAAAAACATTTCTCCTTTCCACTGATGCTTTCCAATCATTGTTCCACAAAAAACCCCAAATTCTCAAAAAACATTTGTCATTGGGACAAAAAGTGAGGTGAAATCTTTTAAAGAGGAGGAAAGACAGCAAAACAAATGTCACAGGGGTGATAACCCTTCCCTATGTTTTCCAAAAAGCTTAAAAAAGATATTTTGGCTGGAGCTAAACACGTTAAAAATGTACCCGTTCAAAATGATAAACAGATTCTACTTTTTTTTTTTTTTAAATCAGAAAATTCTTTATTGAGCCACAAAAGACAAATTACATAATAGACATTCGAGCATTAAGTATGACATCATACATGTTGTGAACTTAGAGCATTAAATGCCTTCTCAGCTATGTGTATTCAATGTAAATAAAGGTTGTTACAGCAGTGGCATCAAATAGATTTTACATTTATAAAACAACAGACCGTGTAGCGTAAGAGAATAAAAATTCTCCCACCCAACACAGCTACCAGATGACTAACTGGTCATCTAACCATTAACCTTGCTCCTGGTCTGCACAAATGGGTTCAGTCTCCTGGAAACATAGCATGAATACACCAATTACTGCCCCCGTCAGACAAGCAGTACTCACTTAAACTTGAAATATCCTGTGCATAATTAATTGTGGGGGTGCCAATCCCGGGGAGTCCAACCAAGGTTGCCATATAGAATTAAATTTTCGAGATGCATTTCTATGCTGATATGTTAGATGTTCTCTGATAAGGATATAGTTTACCTGTTCTATGCATTGTTTTTTTGTTGGAACATTTACAGATAGCCAGAATCTGGCCACCAGCTTACGAGCCAAATATAATAATCTGATTATTGCTATATTATTAGGAGGGGGATATATTTCTTCATCAATTGCTCCCAAAATACATATCAGGGGATCCAGGGGGACCCTAATTTGAAATACTGATGAAATTGTCTCGGTAACATCACCCCAATAGCGATGCAATTTGGGGCAGCGCCACATCAGATGAATCAGTGACCCCTCTTCTCCACACCGTTTAAGGCACAAGGGAGAATCTCTGCTGCCCCATCTATGTAGTTGAATTGGCGTACGATAAGCTCTATGTAGCAAGAATAAATGCGAAAGTCTATGTGTTTGTGATACAGAAGTTAATGGCCCTGTCTGAAGGCATATGTCCCATATATCTTCACTCACCTCCCCCAGGTCCTCCATCCATCTACGTCTGCATGGTAAAGTTGCAGTGTCTTGTATAGCAGAAAGCAAATGTGAGTAAATGTGAGATATAAGACCCTTTTTTTCCTGTCCATATAAAATGTCATTTATTAGGGGATGGGTAACAAGTGAAAGAGCGGTTGACCGGCCTTGAATCTGAAGGGCATGGCGTAACTGAAGGTATCGGTAAACTTGATGTCTGGGAAGCCCAAATTCCGATTGCAACTCCATAAAAGATTTTAAAGTATTTTGGTGAAATAATTGAGAAATATTATAAATTCCGGCGTTCCTCCACGATTGGAAACCCTCCAGTTTATAAACTTCTGCTAGATTCGGGTTGTTCCACAGATTCTACTTAACAACAAACCTATAGTCCCTGTCTTGTTTGCACCGCCTGTATACTGCTGTTCAGAGTATATAGGGCCTGGTGGCCCCACACCTTTCCTTATTTTAATTTGGGTGCGGGGTTCCCCTTAATATCCATACAAGACCCAAAGGGCCTGGTAATGGACTGGGGGGTACCCATGCCGTTTGTCTCACTGATTTTTATCCATATTGCCAGGACCCGACATTACATTAAACCCGCAAGCAGTTTTAAATGAGATTTTTTCCTTTAAAAATGACATTTGGTGCAGGGACTGTTCTAAACACGGGAAACACGCGCCACTTTACAGGCATACTTTAGACACCCCCCAGGTACGATATTTAAAGGAATATTTCACTTTTTTTTTTTTTACTTTAAGCATCATTAAAATCACTGCTCCCGAAAAAACATCCGTTTTTAAAAGTTTTTTTTGCATTGATACATGTCCCCTGGGGTAGGACCCAGGTCCCCAAACCCTTTTTAGGACAATACCATGCAAATTAGCCTTTAAAATGAGCACTTTTGATTTTGAATGTTCAAGTCCCATAGACGTCAATGGGGTTCTAACGTTCGTGCGAACTTTCGGTCCGTTCGCAGGTTCTGGTGCGAACCGAACCGGGGGGTGTTTGGCTCATCCCTAGTGTCCACTGATGTGGACTAGAAGGCCTGGCTCACAGTCTCCACTCTAATTCATCCAAAAGATGTTCTATCGGGTTGAGTTCAGGACTAGGGCATTGGTTGCTATATCATGTTTATGTAAAGTTGTTTTGTTAGGTCATATTGTGTTTGTTTCAGCTGGGTATGCCCAATGGGCTTTGTTTTGTATAACTATGCCTTTTTAAATACAATGATAAAAAAAAAAAAGAATTAAAAAAAAATGTTCCTCCACCCTAAACTCACTCATCCACTCGTCTTTATGGACCTTGTTTTCTGCAATGGTGCAAAGTCATGTTGTAACAGGAAGGGGCCATCCCCAAACTGTTCCCACAAAGTTGGGAGCATGAAATTGTCCAAAATGTCTTGGTATGCTGACGCCTTAAGAGTTCCCTTCACTGGAACTAAGGGCCCAAGTCCAACGCCTGAAATACAACCCCACACCATAATCCCCCTCCACCAAATGTTTTGAACCAGTGCACAAAGCAAGGTCCATAAGGACATGGATGAGTGAGTTTGGGATTGATAGGGTAAATGGAATAACTATTTATTTATCAAACATTTAGTTATGATTATCAAAACATGCATTCTGATTAAGTAGAGGTACTTTTTACAAATGTTTAGAAGTCATATAAGTTAACAGCTGTTTTGGTGATCAAATGCCATTCACACCTTCAGCTGTGAAAAGTTCTATCTCTGGCTTTCTCACAGAACTTGGGAAGTGACGTGTATATGTGAAATGACCATTTGCATATCAATGAATATTACCAAAGAGTTGAATGGTACTTCAAAAGAGTCCTATTCAAGGTGCCAGCCCTGTAGAATGTATAAATTGTACCGAAGCTCTCAGCCATTTCAGAACAATCATATTGAATGTCACCATGTACTTACTGTATTGTTCTCCCTGCCTATAGCTAAAACTATGGGCTTGTATATTAAATACATCATCTATAATTTGGCTTCAGCAGTCAACGTTATTGAAAGTCCTTAAGTTCTGGGCTTTCCCTATCAATTGGTCCTTCGAAGCCGGAAATTGATACTTTGCAGACTCCGCTGAGACGTGGAACAGGACAACACAAGCTGGAAACTGGCTAAGGTAAGCTAACTTTCTGCTTACTGTGATTTCCCCTTGTGCTGTACTGATTTGCGTAAGTTGGTGTCATGTAGAAGTACTCTTTCCAAGAACCTTGACTGTTGAATTTTGTTATTTTTTTTTACGTTTCTTTTTTACTTTCCATGCTATCTGTACTTATAACTGTCTTGCAAGACAAAGGGGAACTTATAAAAAAATAGTTTTTTTGAGCTGCTCATTTTTAACCATGGTGAATAATAGTTTTTTTTATAGTAATGGTATACCATACATAAAAACCACGTGGTAACATTTAGTTTGACGTCAAACAATTTTTTTGGTATTAGAAAAAGTGCACTGGTAAAACATCTAAGAAAGAAAATGTTCAAAATGCTTACTGTATGCTAAATATCTCTAACCTTTGGTTCATTTTTAGGAGGAAAATATAATGTGTTTTTACTAAAATGTTAATGCTTATTCCTCAGATTAGTTCTATGCCCTGAGTTAATTGATTTAAGGTTTTCCAAACAGAAGGAGACCACAGCCTTCAAAGACAATTCACCAATGGAAGTATTGTTCTAAAGTGTTTCTATTTTCATATGTGAACATTTATGGGTTTCACTCCCCCCCACTAGCTAAATATTGATGCAGTTATTTGAGTCTGTACTGCCCAGTTTCTTGTTCCTATTTACAATATTAGGTGCTAAATTTTATGTTGTGTTATGATCTGACATGTAGGAGCTTTGAAATTTAACAAGTTTCAATACCCTGAATCACGGTTGTCAAACACAAGGTCCGTCGCTGAATCCAGTTCTCCAGGCCATTTCATGTGGCCCTCTCACCTCTCCTGCAGCTGCAGGAGAGCTCCAGCCCTCCTCTGGTCCTCCTCCAGACCCTTACTTTCTGCTTTCAAGCAATGCACCCAGCTTCTTCCCAGCAGCAGCATAAGGAAAGGGGGTGCACTGTGATGTAAAGTAGAGTAGGGGACTCAGCTTCTGATGGTGGGTGGCTCTTGACATCTAATGTAAGGGGAGGGGATGCGCTGGACATCTAATATTACAGATACAACCAGCCCTTTTGAGGACAATCATAATGCTGATGCGGCCCACGATGAAGTTGAGTTTGACACCCCTGCCCTAGATAATTAAGTGGTTCTTATCTTAGACTTTGTTTCCACTATAATGACTACCAAAGTCATGCGATTCAGAGACTCTGGAGTGTAACTTTGATCTAACTTCACAGTCTCTAGTTCAGAGTTGCATTGAATGTCTCATCAAGGTAGTGCAAGAACTTTTTCAAGGTCGCTGCAACTTTAAGTCGCAATAGTGGGAACTGAGCCTTATATACCGTATATACTCGAGTATAAGTCGTTCCGAGTATAAGTCGAGGCCCTAATTTACCACAAAAAAATGGAAAAAACTTATTGACCCGAGTATAAGACGAGGGTGAGAAATGCACAGATACTGTAAGTGGAAAAGAGGGTCAACAATGCCCATTTGCAGCATCACTGTGCCCATTTGCATGCCTTACTGTGCCCATTTGCAGTCATAGGTCCCCCGAACTTCAAATTCGGTAGTTAAGGATTCCTAGATGCCCCCTAGCTGCAGCCAAAATTTGGGGTCTCTGAACCCAAAGGGTCCCGAAATGACATTGCTGCAGATGGACACAGTTAACCGAATTTGGAGCCCCGTATCTCGGGGCCACTTGATGCTAAGAACCCCAAATTTGGTGTGCAAACCTAGTGGAACTAGCACCATACAATTTCTAAAGCTTGGGTTTCTAGCACCAAGTGGCCCCGAGATACAGGGCACCAAAAATCAGTTCAGAAAATGTCAAGCACTTTTCTGCAGCAGAGAATGACATTTTTTGAACCGATTTTGGGTCCCCGTATCTCAGGGCCACTTGGTGCTAGGAACCCCAGCTTTAGATATGTTATGGTACCACTGGGTTTGCACACCAAATTTGGGGTTCCTAGCACCAAGTGGCCCTGAGATATGGGGCCCCAAAGTCGGTTCAGAAAATGTCAAGCACTTTTCTGCAGCAGAGAATTACATTTTCTGAACCGATTTTGGGGCCCTGTATCTCGGGGCCACTTGGTGCTAGGAACCCCAGCCCTGAGATACGGGGCCCCAAATTCGGTTCAGAAAATGAAATTTTTTGCTGCAGAAAAGTGCTTGACTCCAGTATAAGTCGAGGGGGGCACTTTCAGCACAAAAAAATGTGCTGAAAAATTCGACTTATACTCGAGTATATACGTTAGTTTTTGTGTATTATTTTAAGGGGAAAAAGTTATTAACATTGAATTGAATTATTGCTACTCTAGTTTAAACACCTATGATGACAAAAAAAAAGTAATGAATGTATTACTACATGTATGTCAGTGTTACTACATGGAGTGTTAAGAATTACTTGGGTATTATTAACATTTTAAGTTAGACCTGTCACAGATCGTCAGCCTTTTCACAGATCTGTCTCTTCCATTCCCAAAGATCAGCAGGTATGCTGGTATTATTATTGTATTGGTATTGGCATTTAGTTCCAATGCTTTAACATATAAGGTCTGCGGTTGTATCTTGTCCCACAAAATTTGTTTTTAAGACTAGATTAAACCTCCTATTGTTAATTGAATTAACTACATGCCCAGCCAGTACTGCCTTCTCAAACTGAAGCAGATTTCCCTAGGCTTTGAATAATAATGTCCCAAGCAAGTCTGACTTTGTGGCTCCAAGTGTATTTTTGTAAACTGGTTTCCTGTTTGGTGACACCATGCAACTTCACTACTCATAGATTCCTGTGTGACTGTTTGCATGGCTCCTCATTTCTAGCTGTTTATGTGTCTTTGTGTATCTGTCCCCAATGTCTGTGTGTGTCCAGGCACACAGCTGTTAGCTTGAATTTTACTCCCTACTGTTTAGTGATCCCAGCACCTCAGCACTGCAAGGGATTCTCATTTGTCCATTGGCCCTTAGTTCTAGGTATCTGCCTGCTTGGGTGAGTAAGAGGGCCGCAACCGGGGATCTGTCTGCAGCACAAAACCATCTCTACCATCAAGAGCTCTGGAGAAGACAAGGCAGTTCCTTAGACTCTGCGCCTCGGCCCTTTCAAGGGCCCTCACCATTGCTGCATGTGCGGACATGCTGCGTTCTCCCCAGATAGTACCATTAGGTATCTTTCCTGCCTTAGAATCCTTGTACACATCAACTGTATCTTGTGTATCTGACTTCCAGTGAACCCTGAACCCCAGTACTGCACTATACTCCTGTCATTCTTGTAAATCCTTGTCTATGTTCCTGTAGGATCAATGGTCCAGGCCATACGTGATAGCCCCCCTTCTGAGAAGCCTATTGTTCATGATAAATATTTATATAGTCTAGACAGTTTAGTTTAAATGACAGTTGAATAACATTTTATACTAAATGGGAATGGTTTCTCCTTGTATTAAGACATTTTTCTTTTCTCCTAGGTCTTACCGCTAGAACATAGATTTACTTCAGCAGTAAAAAAACTCAAACGGCTTTATGGGCATTTTTGTTAATGATCAAATGTTTGACTAACAATCTGAGTGACGCCATCCTCACAAATATCCTCCCTCATTCCTTGGCTTTATGACATCAGCCACAAACAGCATTGGTGGAAAAGTGTGCTTTTAGAAGCTTTTGAGATGTCTGAAGAACTTTTGATACTTATCGTGTCAGCTGTCTAAAAAAAAAAAAAAATCACAGCTCAGTTTGCTATAATTGCAAAAAGATCTGCACACCTACTGGAAGTTTCTTGTCATGTGGACTGCGATAGTCCTGAAGAAAACAAGAAGTGGGCGGGGCTGAGAACACAGCTCAGGATTTCAGGATCTCCCTCACTCACCATCCATGGAATGGACGGTCTCGAAGGCAACGATCTTGGGGGTGGACGGGTCGGAGTTCTTCAGCAGATCCCGGAGGTGGGAGGTGTCGTTGTGACGGAAGACGTACTTCGGCACCCGGCTGTTGCGGATCCCCTGGATTGTGGAGGCGTGGTTCCCCGAATCAGAGTAGATCTCACAGCCTGCAGAATAATTCATTCCATTACTTTCCCTTCCTCAGAATGATCGGAAGATCGATTTTCAGCAGGACTTACACTGGGTTACTGAATATGCTCCGCCCTTTGTTAAAGCTGAAGTTTAATCTGATCTATATTTTTTCCTTCTCTGGCCCCTCCCCCCCTCGATATGCAAATTTTTGGATGAAACCAGTTCCCACGACATAACTTATAATTAGTCCCAGTGATGTCATCACCGGGTTTCCGCACTTCTCTATGTAATGTGGGCAGATCACGGCTGGTGGGAGGGGCCGGTGGGGGGGGCGTACATTGCTTCCTAGAACCCTCAGCCCTGATGCAAGCAGTGGGAGGAGTTACTTATGCAAATATAAAAAAAAGCCAAGATGGGCGGGTGTCAGTCTGGAGCAGTGGGTGTTCCTAGACAGGCTGCATTTGCATAGGTAATGCCCACATGTGATTCTGAGGCCTCCATGACTGAAATCCAATGAATGAAAGGGGTGGGACAAGCAAAGTGGGCGGGGCACTGACTTGCTGCAACTTCTAATGCACATGGTGAGAAGCTCGCAGTGTGCGGGGAAATCAGAGGAGGCGGAGCTTGGCTTAACAATTGGCGCTGTAAAGCGGGATGAGGAGAGCTCTACGAGGGAGGATACAAACCGTTCTCCATACTGCGCTATGGCCTATGTCTGCACTATGGGAATAGAATTCTCTGTATACAGGATGTATTACCCTCTCCCCCCCAGAATAGGGACGCACCCGGCAGCATCTTAGCCAGAGTGAAGAGTGTGGAGTCGTTGGCCACGAAGCAGGAGGAGAAGAGTAAGGCGGCATCTTTGCCGTGGAGGTCGGCCAGTTTGTGTTCCAGCTCCACATGGAATTTGCTGGTCCCGGAGATGTTCCTGGTCCCGCCAGCACCGGCGCCATTATTATTATTATTATTATACAGTATTTATATAGCGCCAACAGTTTACGTAGCGCTTGGCTTCTATCTCTAAGTGATTCTTTCTACAAGTGATATGCACTTCAATCTCTGCTTCAAGTTCTGCCTCACCTGATCATTCCTTCTCTGTCTCTTACAGGTATGTGTCAGCTCACCCACATCTTCCACCGTTAACTGAAATTGGGATCTGCCTGCTGTCTGTATGTGTGTGTCTCTGGTATGTGTCAGCTCACCCACATCTTCCACCGTTAACTGAAATTGGGATCTGCCTGCTGTCTGTATGTGTGTGTCTCTGGTATGTGTCAGCTCACCCACATCTTCCACTGTTAACTGAAATTGGGATTTGCTTGCTGTCTCTGTGTGTGTCTCTGGTATGTGGCCTTCTCTATCTGTTGCCCTGTGCGCACAACTATGACGTTGTTATTTGTTGCTCTGGACTGTCTTATCTAAGTTTTATGTGTTGATCTTATCTTGGCCTCTTGCTATTCTGACTTTTGAAGCAAAAAGTCCACTTTGATTGTTAGGCATTCTTATAGTCACTCATGATTAATTAACGAACTTCAACCCCACCCTTATAACAGTATATATTTGAGCATCCTTAAGAGGTGAGCACATTGCTCGGGATGCACATTGCAATGGCTGCTATCTCTAAGTGATTCTTTCTACAAGTGATATGCACTTCAATCTCTGCACTTCAGCGATTGCACGAAGCAAACAAATACAGCAATCTGCACTGGAAAGCAGCTAACAGACTGCAGGTGACCCTGTCTCTCTAATAGGCTCTCCTTCCGCTCTGTAACATGCACTCTCTACCACTGCTTCTGACACTCGTGTCCTCTCTCCTCAAACTCTCTTACCTTCACCCCCCCTCTCCACCCGCCTGCTTATACATATCACCCTGCCTTCTGTCTTCTCCCTACTACTGCTCCTACCAACTCTCGCTCATTCTACGTCCATACACTGATAACACCTCCAGTACTCTGAGACATGCCCCTTCACATAAATCTCCTCCTGCTTCTCCTAATCTCTGGTGACATATCCCCAAACCCTGGGCCACCATCATCTGTCTTTGCCCATTGCTCCCATCCCCCTACACCCTCTGGCAGGAGCCGTAACCCACAGAACTTGGTCTCTATTCCTCTTTCCAAAACCAGCCCCCCCTTTTCCTGAGCCCTGTGGAATGCACGTTCTGTCTGCAACAAACTCACCGCCCTTCACGACCTCTTTATCACAAATTCCTTTAACCTACTTGCCATTACTGAAACCTAGCTTCATGAATCGGATACTATTTTTCCTGCTTCCCTCTCCCATGGGGGCCTTCTCTGGACTCACTCCCCCAGACCAAGTGGACGGAAGGGAGGTGGAGTGGGAATCCTTCTAGCCCCATGCAGCACCTATCAGGTTCTTCACCCACCTCCCTCTCTGACACTCTCCTCTTTTGAGGCACATTGCATTCGTCTTTTTTCTCCCATTTCTCTAAGAATTGCTGTCATCTACCGACCCCCTGGACCAGTATCAGCCTTTCTTGATGACTTCTCTGCCTGGCTACCCTACTTTCTCTCTTCTGAAATCCCCACAATTATTCTTGGGGACTTCAACATCCCTGTCAACACTAACACTACTATTACTTCTAAACTTCTCAGTCTAACCTCATCGCTTGACCTGAAGCAATGGATACAGGCTCCTACCCACTCCAACGGCAACACCCTTGACCTTGCCTTCTCCTATCTGTGCACTCCGTGCAACCTTTCCAACAATCCACTCCCACTCTCTGATCACCACCTTATTAGTTTTGCTCTCTCCTTGTCTTCCACCTCTTCTCCCTCCAACCGCCTAACAATTACATGTAGAAACCTTCGCCACCTCAACCCTTCTCTTCTCTACTCTGCTACTGATCACCTCTATGACAAAATCTCACCTCTGTCCTGCCCCAACCTAGCTACTTTCATCTACAACAGCTCACTGTCTTCCTCCCTAGACAAGCTTGCCCCCCTCACTACACGCAGAATTAGGCCCCGACTGCTACAACCCTGGCAAACAGATGACACCAGAAGTCTCAGAAAACGTAGCCGCGCTCTTGAGCGCCTGTGGCATAAGACTAAGACCCAGGAAGACTTCACACAATATAAATCTGCCCTCCTAAAATACTACTCCTGCCTTCACACTGCCAAACAGACCTACTTTATCACACTCATTAACACCTTCTCATCCAGTCCACGTCAACTCTTCTCTACCTTCAACACTCTACTCTGCCCTCCACTGCCTCCACCCACCAACTCACTCACTGCCCAGGAGATTGCCAATCACTTCAAAACTAAGATTGATACAATTCATGAGGAGATCACCAATGCGCAAATACCTCCCCCATGCAACACCCCATGTCCACAGATACAATCATTACTTCCCTCATTCAACCCTGCTACTATTACTGAGGTTGCTAAACTTTTATCTAGCACTCATCTAACCACTTGCCCCCTGGATCCTGTTCCCTCGCAAATGCTACGCTCACCCTCTGACTCGATTCTACGCTCTCTAACTCACATTTTCAACCTCTCCCTCTCTTGTGGCATCTTCCCAAACTCTCTAAAACATGCGCTAGTCACCCCCATACTAAAAAAGCCCTCACTGGATCCCACCAATCTCAACAACTTACGTCCCATCTCCTTACTCTCCTTCTCCTCCAAACTTCTTGAAAGACTGGTCTACAACCGACTAAGCGACCATCTGACCATGAATAAACGTCTTGATCCCCTTCAGTCCGGATTTCGCCCTCAACACTCCACGGAAACTGCTCTCCTCTACTAATGGCTAAAGCCAATGGACACTATTCTGTACTACTTCTCCTGGATCTCTCTGCTGCCTTTGACACAGTGGACCACCCCCTCCTCCTCAAAAAACTCCACTCCTTCGGTCTCCGTGACTGTACTCTTCGCTGGTTCTCATCCTACCTATCCCACTGCTCCTTCAGTGTCACTTACAACTCTACTTCCTCCTCTCCTCTTCCTTTTTCCGTTGGGGTCCCCCAAGGTTCTGTTCTTGGACCTCTCCTTTTCTCAATCTACACCACCTCCTTGGGTCAGTTGATTGCCTCCCACGGCTTTAAATATCATCTCTATGCTGATGACACCCAAATCTATCTCTCCACCCCCCAGCTCTCTCCATCTGTCTCCTCACGCATTACCAACTTACTAGCAGACATATCAGCCTGGATGTCACATCACTTTCTCAAACTCAACCTATCCAAAACTGAGCTCATGATATTTCCTCCCTCAGGTGCCACTTCCCCTGTTTTCCCTGTCAAGATCAACGGCTCAACTATCAACCCACCTCCCCACGCCAAGGTCCTAGGTGTAATCCTGGACTCTGAACTAACCTTTCGACCCCACATTCTATCACTATCCAAAGCTTGCCGTCTCAGTCTTCGCAACATCTCCAAGATACGCCCCTTCCTAACCAATGACACCACAAAGCTTCTAATCCACTCCCTGGTCATTTCCCGCCTCGATTACTGCAACTCCCTCCTCATTGGTTTACCTCTAAATAGGCGATCCCCACTTCAGTCCATCATGAATGCTGCTGCCAGGCTCATCCACCACACAAACCGCTCAGCGTCTGCCACACCCCTCTGCCAATCTCTCCATTGGCTGCCACTCAGTCACCGAATTAAATTCAAGATACTAACTATAACTTACAAAGCCATCCACAACCTGGCCCCCAGCTACATCTCTAACCTAGTCACAAAATACCAACCTAATCGTTCTCTTCGCTCCTCCCAAGACCTCCTGCTCTCAAACTCCCTTGTCACCTCATCCCATGCTCGCCTTCAGGACTTCTCCAGAGCCTCCCCCATCCTCTGGAATGCTCTACCCCAATCCGTCCGATTTTCTCCTACTTTATCCACTTTCAGACGATCCCTGAAAACTCATCTCTTCAGAGAAGCCTATCTGGCCCCTACCTAACAACTGTACATTTATCTTCTCAATCAGCACATCACCCATAGTTATTACCTCTTGTATCTCTTGATCTTCGCTCTTAGATTGTAAGCTCTAAGGAGCAGGGCCCTCTGATTCCTACTGTATCAAATTGTATTGTATTTGTACTGTTTACCCTCAAGTTGTAAAGCGCTACGTAAACTGTTGGCGCTATATAAATACTGTATAATAATAATAATAATAAAAACTGTATGCCTTCTTAAGGTGTTGCGATGGAGTCTTATGGAGGACGAGCAGAGCGATCAACTAAAGACTTGGTGTTCATACATTGTTAGACCAACGTGTAATATTTGTTTTTTAGACATTTATGTATTTTTATTTTTGTTTAGCCTTGACAAAGCAAAATGAGATTTTTCTGCAGAAGTAAATTGGGTACATAAATTAGGAGGAATATGAACTAGAAAAATAAAGATTTAAACTAAAATTAGGCAATTGGAGGGAGAAATTGGAAGTTAGAAGCAATTTATTGTAATTTTATCTGCCGTTCTTTAGGTTGTGCATGTGTTATGAGACGTAGTTTGTTCCATTTTCCCAATATCATTGCCTGTAATATTCACATCTAGTTAGGCCCCACACAGCTTTAACTGTCACCAAATGAATTTCTACACTGAATAGTCAAGCACCTAACTGTCCACAACCAGTGTATGAATTGTTTGTTATAGTGCTGTTATGTTATGTTTTGTTAGTTATGTGGTCAATTTTTAATTTGACCAAGAGATGGGATTGATAGGGTAAATGGAATAACTATTTATTTATCAAACATTTAGTTATGAGTATCAAAACATGTATTCTGATTAAGCAGAGGTACTTTTTACAAATGTTTAGAAGTCATATGAGTTAACAGCTGTTTTGGTGATCAAATGCCATTCACACCTTCAGCTGTGAAAAGTTCTATCTCTGGCTTTCTCACAGAACTTGGGAAGTGACGTGTATATGTGAAATTACTATTTGCATATCAATGAATATCACCAAAGAGTTGAATGGTACTTCAAAAGAGTCCTATTCAAGGTGCCAGCCCTGTAGAATGTATAAATTGTACTGAGGCTCTCAGCCATTTCAGAACAATCATATTGAATGTCACCATGTACTTACTGTATTGTTCTCCCTGCCTATAGCTAAAACTATGGGCTTGTATATTAAATACATCATCTATAATTTGGCTTCAGCAGTCAACGTTATTGAAAGTCCTTAAGTTCTGGGCTTTCCCTATCAGGATGAAGGAACTTGACTGGCATACTAGCCTGCACAGAGTCCTGACCTCAACCCGATAGGACACCTTTGGGATGAATTAAAGTGGAGACTGCGAGCCAGGCCTTCTCGTCCACATCAGTGCCTGACCTCACAAATGCGCTTCTGGAAGAATGGTCAAACATTCCCATAGACATACTCCTAAACCTTGTGGACAGCCTTCCCAGAAGAATTAAAGCTGTTATAGCTACAAAGGGTGGGCCAACTCAATATTGAACCCTATGGACTAAGACTGGGATGATCATGTACATGCAGGGCCGCTGATAAGGGGATACCATGGGTCCTCCTGTACCTCCTGTACCAGGCCCATGCTCTTTCAGTTCAACAGGGGGCCCGGCAGCTGAGAAGCAGCTCTCTCCCTCTACCTTTCTGCTACATTTGCAGCTGATCCACAGCCTGTCATTCTCTCGCTACACAGCTCAGTGCTTTATTGTTAGCTCTGCTTCCCATGCATACTCTTCTATTTCTATTAAAGGGGTTGTAAAGGTATACATTTTTTCACCTTAATGCATTCTATGCATTAAGGTGAAAAAACTTTTGAAAATACCGCCGCCCCCAGCCCCCCCGTTTTACTTACCTGACACCTCGAAACTCGGCCGCTCGCTCCCGACCTCCATTCAGCCGATCAGCCTGGTCGCTGATTGGCTATAGTGGATGGATTGAAAGCAGCTCAGCCATTGACTCGCGCTGCTGTCAATCACAGCCAATGACGCGCCGCGGCGGGGCCGAGTGATACAGCGAGCGGCTATAGCTGCCGGCTGTATCACGGGAGCGCGCCCGCAATAACTAACCACCATGCGAGAGAGCTCGCATTAAGGTGGTTAGTTATTGCGGGGAGGAGCTGAGACAGCCGCCGAGGGACCCCAGAAGAGCAGGTTCGGGGCCACTCTGTGCAGAACGAACTGCACAGTGAAGGTAAGTATAACATGTTTGTTATTTAAAAAAAAAAAAAAATTACCTTTACAACCCCTTTAAGTTTGTTTCTGACCCCTCCTCCCAGATTCTTGCCTTGCTCACTCTCCCTGCCATACGTCACCCCTCATCCCTGCAATCATGCTCCAATCTTTCTCCCTTCTCAGTCTCATTGACTGTATCAGGTTAGTCTCCTTACAGTCACTCCGGTACTCCTTCTCCCATCCAATCTATCCTGTCTCACAGTCCATCCCATTCCTCCAACTGCCCAGCCTTTACAGTTGTGTGAAAAAGTATTTGCCTCCTTCCTGATTTTTTATTTTTTTGCATATTTCTCACACTTAAATTATTCAGATCATCAAACACATTTTAATATTACACAAAGATAACCCGAGTAAATCCAAGATGCAGTTTTTAAATTATTATTTCATTTATAAAGGGAAAAAAGCTGTTCAAACCTGCCTGGCCCTATGTGAAAAAGTAATTGCCCCCACCCATGCTGAATCATGAATGAACTGTTATTAACCACGGTTTTTTGTTTTTTTGAGTTAAATTTCACTTGCCACAGCCACAGCCAGATTACTGGCAGTAGGGAAGAGCCCAATGTTCGAGTCGAAGGCACCTTCGACTCAAACATCAGGTGTTCATCTTTTCACCGAACAGCGAACAGTATGCGGTGTTCGGGGCAAATTTGAAAGCTGCTAGAACACCGTTAAAGTCTGGGACACTAACATGAATATTCAAAAGTGCTAATTTTAAAGGCTTATATGCAAGTTATTGTCATAAAAAGTGTTTGGGGACCCAGGTCCTGCCCCAGGGGACATATATCAATGCATTTATTTTTTTTTTAATGGCTGTTTTTTTCGGGAGCAGTGATTTTTTTAATGCTTAAAGTGAAAAAATAAAAATGAAATATTCCTTTAAATATCATGCCTGGGGGGTGTCTATAGTATGCCTGCGCGTTTTTCCCGTGTTTAGAACAGTACCACAGCAAAATTACATTTCTAAAGGAAAAATTGTCATCATCAGTGGGATCACCCCCTCCCCAGTCCATTACCCTTTGGGTCTGGTATGAATATTAAGGGGTACCTGATCCAAATTTTTAAAAAAATTGTGTGGGGGTCACCCTAAAATCCACACCAGGCCCTTTAGGTCTGAAATGGAAATTAAGGGGAACCCTGCGCCAAATAAAAAAAAATGGCGTAGGGGTCCCCCCCAAAATTCATACCAGACCCTTATCCGAGCACGCAACCTGGCAGGCCGCAGGGAAAGAGGGGGGACGAGAGGGCGCCCCCCCTCCTGAACCATAACAGGCCACATGCCCTCATCATGGGGAGGGTGCTTTGGGGTCTGACCCCAAAGCACCTTGTCCCAAAGTTCGTGTGTTCATGTGTTCTGCCAAAATTTTTGCCTGTTCGCATTTTCTGGAGGGTGTTCGGCTCATCCCTGACTGCCAGTTAAAATTAGAGAATCTTGCGAGCTACCTACTGCAAGTAAAAATTATATGGACAGCTGCTGGCAATGATCACGTCCCATATAGCCGTGTGTGTGCATAAAAATTTAAAAAATGTGCCACGCTATCTACATAGTATACTGCTATTGCAGCAGTGATTATAACTTACTCACATGCAAAATCACATACATCAAATTCATAACACTGCTTAAATAATAATGAGATAATAAAGTGATGCAATCCTGTAATGTGTAAAGTAATTCCCTCACAAGTCTCACAAGTCAAACTGACATGATGGAGATAGACAAAAACAAGTTCATTAGAGTGAATGCTGAATAAATAAAAGTGACAAAAAGTGAAAATAGAGTGCTATAGTGCAACATCCATATCACATGGATCAGTGCAACATAAATATCATAAAGTCCTTATCAAACATAAATGAGTAAATCCATTGATTGACGTGATCAAAACATGTTGAGGTGTCCACACACTTAGGTAATAGCCGCTCACCTCTGAGCGAGTGACCTCACATTTATTCTCAGTCAGAACACGCATATGAATCACCTCTGCATTCTATGGTAAGTGCGGGATCCTGGGCTTATCAATGACGTTGTTTCCTCATATACAAACAGTAGGAAACAAGGCTCGATAGTGTCATATTGTGTTTAAATCACAAATTTATTGTACAAAAAAAGCCCCAATGCGGGGTACTCACATGGGTCTGGTGCGTCAGTGCACCGTGCTATTCAAAGCCTAAAATGCTGAGAATGTGTTGAGAATGTGTTAGGTTCCTCCACTGTGAGACAGACCAGCTGTCTTCTACGCCGTCCTGTCCCCTCCCCAACACGTGTCAATATGACGTATCTTCCTCATCACATCCCCCTAAGGAAGATACGTCATATCCCTGTATCGACATGGGTTGGGGAGACGACAGGATGGTGTAGGAGCTGGTCTGTCTCACAGTGGAGGTACCTACTACTTCATCACATTGCCAGCATTTTAGGCTTTGAATAGCGCGGTGCACTGATCAATGCCCATCGATCAGTGTCCAGTGATCAGTGCCCAGCAATCAGTGATCAGTGCCCAGTGATTAGTGTCTAGTGATCAGTGCCCAGCAATCAGTGATCAGTGCCCAGTGATCAGTACCCAGCGATCAGTGACCAGTGAACAGTGCCTAGTGATCAGTGCCCAGCGATCAGTGCCCAGTGATCAGTGCCCAGCGATCAGTGCCCAGCTATCAGTGCCCAGCGATCAGTGTCCAGTGATCAGTGCCAAGCAATCAGCGATCTGTGTCCAGTGATCAGTGCCCAGCAATCAGTGATCAGTGCTCAGTGATCAGTGCCCAGCAATCAGTGATCAGTGCCAGCAATCAGCGATCAGTGTCCAGTGATCTGATTGCTGATTGCTGGGCACTGATCACTGGACACTGATCACTGATTGCTGGGCACTGTGTCCAGTGATAAGTGCCCAGCAATCAGAGATCTGTGTCCAGTGAACAGTGCCCAGCTAACAGTGATCAGTGTCCAGTGATCAGTGCCCAGTGATCAGTGCCCAGCAATCAGTGATCAGTGCCCAGTGATCAGTGCCCAGTGATCAGTGTCCAGAGATCAGTGTCTAGTGATCAGTCATCAGTGCCCAGTGATCAGTGCCCAGTGATCAGTGTCCAGTGATCAGTGCCCAGCAATCAGTCATCAGTGCCCAGTGATCAGTGCCCCGCAATCAGTGATCAGTGCCCAGTGATCAGTGCCCAGCGATCAGTGACCAGTGCCCAGCGAACAGTGCCTAGTGATCAGTGCCCAGCAATCAGTGCCCAGTGATCAGTGCTCAGCGATCAGTGCCCAGCGATCACTGAGGCTGCAGATACTCCCTGCACTGCTGCTTTCTGGATCCTATTCCCCTCCCAGTGCAGGGTGGCCCCTGTGCTGGGAGGCAGCAGCAGAGGCCCCCTGCGCTGCCAATCACTGTCTGCTTGTGGAAGTTTTTCTGCACTTAACATCCATCCCACTGGCAAATAAGGAAATTGAAGGCCTGGCTGCTACACTCACTTTCCTGGGAATCATGCTAGACACTCGGTCTATGTAGGCTAATCTGCCTGCGAAAGGGATTGCAAGAATGTCCATGGGTTACGATCTCCCGAGTCTGTTCCAGGAAGGATTTGCAATCACTGCTAGGCATGCAAACTTTGTCATGAGAATCATTTCCCAAGGCAGGCTTTTTATTTCTTGGGTGTTGGCACTGTTACCTTTAGCCTCCGACTCCGATCCTCGGGTCAAACTAGATTATGTGGCTTTTTTCCAATTTACACTTTTGGGACGGGTTCTTCCAGCACTGGAACGGCATCACCATGTTCAACCCTGCAGTTGTGGTGTTGTCTCCTCAAGTCATTACTGATGCTAAAGCCACCAAATGCTATGCCGCAATTTTTGGCACTCACTGGTTAGCAGGACTATGGCCAGATGATTGTCTGGCTATTCCCAGGTTTGTAAACATCAGCTTTGGTTGAGATTACCCAATAGGGTCTGCAGCGCAGGTGTGGGGTCACTTATGGACAGGTAACGCTGTAAGGTTCACCTCAGACAATCAGGCTACCTCCGAGATCTTCAACAAGGTAGGGACAGTTCATTAACCACCTCCCACCCGGCCACTGCACATATACGGCCGGGTGGGCGCTTCCTCCTTCTGAGTGGACATTCAGGAACATCCCTCAGAAGGAGGAGGATCGCGCACACGTGTGCCTGAGCAGCGACATGATCCCGATACGCTCGCGTCACCCGGACACGGCGTATCTCCGATCGGCAGGAGGGCTCTGTGATTGGCCCTCCTGATCAAATGACGGCTGTGTCCAATCACAGCCGCCATGTGATATAAATAGGCAAATATAAATAAGTTGATAGGCGATCGGCTCTCCTCACACGGAAGTTGTCAGTGAGGAGAGGAGAGCGGATCACTGAAGCCAGCTGGTGATCAGTGAGTATGAGCTGTTTTTTACAACTTTTTACACACTGATCACCGGCCCAGTGTCCCCACACAATGTAAAATCACAATGTCCCCAACATAGTGTCCCCAAAACACTGTCCCCACACACATGTCCCTACACGTGTCCCCACACAGTAAAAACACCTGTCCCCCACATATGTAACAGTAAAATCATATGTCCCAATGATCATCTGCACACATATGTCAGTGATCATCTGCGCACATCTGTACATGATCATCTGCGTACATATGTCCGTGATCACACAAACCAATTATTATACACTTAACGGGATTTTTTTTACCAAAGACATGTAGCAGAATACATTTTGGCTTAATTTTATGACAAAATTTGATTTTATTGGATTTCTTTTAAAACAGAAAGTAGAAAATATATATATATATATATATTTTAATTTCCTCTCTTTTTTTCGCTTATAGCGCAAAAAATAAAAAACTGATTTGTGAAAAAATACCACCAAAAGAAAGCTCTATTTGTGTGAACAAAATGATAAAAATTTAATTTGGGTACAGTGTTGCATGACCGCGCAATTCTTATTGAAAGTGCAAGAGCGCTAAAAGCTGAAAATTGGCCTGGGAAGGAAAGGGGCGAAAGTGCCCAGTATTGAAGTGGTTACTCATCATGGCTTTTATACACAGGCTTATATGGCTGTCTCTCCAGTTCAAATTCCAGTTGCGCTATAGGTTCATTAATTGGTATACAGAATACAGCTGCGGACGCTCTATATCTCGTTTTAATTATCTGTTGTTTTCCAGCAGGTCCCAGACATAGACGCCTGTTTCATCCCACCACTGCACTTCTCGCTTCTAATGATAGATTAGATACTCACTGGGCTATTGCGGTAGGGTTGGTCGACAGGTCATTATCTGTCAACACGGGGAAGGCTTATAACACTTCCTGGAATACTTTCCAGACTTTTCAATCATGGTAACCTAGGCGTGATTGTTACAACATTCGATACCTTCTGGCTTTGTGGCCTTCTGCCTCTCACAGCTTGAACTGTCCCACAACACCATTAAGACATATTTGGCAGGAATCCTACATTTGTATCCCTACGGCATCCCAAAAGGCCATCTATATTCTCGGCACATTTCATTGAGGCTCAGCTTGCCAGCACCCATGTGAGTTTTTTTTTTCTTTATGTTTACTTCAGGGAGGGGGAGAAGGAGGTTCTGCAGCAGCAGGGACAGTCATAGTAGATCCATGCTTTTAGTGCAGGTGATGGAGGAAGTGGGGAACAGATCTCTTATCTATTCATGTTATGTATTTACTCTGGCACTATTACCTAACCTGGCACTATTGCTTAACCTGGCACTACCACCCTAACCTAGCACTATTACCTAACCTGGCACTACCACCCTAACCTGGCACTACCACCCTAACCTGGCACTATTACCTAACCTGGCACTATTCCCTAACCTGGCACTATTACCTAACCTGGCACTACCACCCTAACCTGGCACTACCACCCTAACCTGGCACTATTACCTAACCTGGCACTACCACCCTAACCTGGCACTATTACCTAACCTGGCACTACCACCCTAACCTGTCACTACCACCCTACCTGACACTGCCACCTAACCTGCCACTACCACCTAACCTGCCACTATTGTATATCACCTAAACTGGCACTACCGTCTAACCTGGCACTATTGCATATCACCTAACCTGACACTACCACCTAGCCCGCCATAACCACTTAACCTGGCACTATTGTATATCACCTAACCTGGCACTACCACCTGTAACGACACCCCGAGTATGAAAGGAGTTAAAGTCGTTTAGGACATTTCAAACCCAAACACAAAGGCAGCTACCGAACACTCCAATCAGCCAAACAAGGAACCCATACAAATAATCCACCCCAAAAACGAGACACAGCTCTGTCTTCAGGTTCCAAGCAGGAATGAATCTTTATTCAAAAAACACATGTTATACAGATCCCACTCCAAAGCATTTCCCCCCCACCCTTGGAAAACAGGGCGGGTTAAACTGTCCAATAACAATGGACACACAGGTCAGGTGTGCTTAACTTCTCATCAGTAAACAGTCTTAACAGGGGGGCTGCTGGAAGAATCCCCCCTCCCTCTTTCCTCACAGCAATACACATCCTGTGATCCAAGGCAGACAAACACAATAGAACATTGGAATACAGCCCCACCCCAAACTAGCACAGCAAACAGTACACATTCTATATACACATATACACAGCATTGAGTCTCTGACTAGCACAGATCATAGTGGGGTTCTCATTCACCTTGTGCCCCTATTAGTGACTCCCATCACAATGGCATATCCAGGGTCCCCAGAGTCTGTGTGTCTTGGGGGACATGGACCTGAATCTAAAGTAACGCCACCTCCAGGGTCTCCAGGCATACAGCTCACAAAGAGCACCGTCCCCCCAAATGCCAGGGACCATAATCGGTTTGCAGGAGGCTGGCATTCAGTCCCCTCCAAAAGCCTCTTTTCCGGCAAGGTCTGTCACACCACCTAACCTGGCACTATTGTATATCACCCTAACTTGTCACTATATCACCCCAATCTGCCAGTATACTACCCTAACATCACTTAACGTACGGTGTGCTGCCTGTCCGCCTGGGGGGAGCCAGATATAGGATCCGCCCCATGTGCCAATTTTGAAAACCATTTATCATTTTCCTTCCACTTCACAATTATGTGCCACTTTGTGTTAGTCTATTACATAAAATCCCAATAAAATACATTTACATTTTTGGTTGTAACATGACAAAATGTGGAGAATTTCAAGGGGTGTGAATACTTTTTCAAGGCACTGTATGTGTGTGTGTGTGTGTGTGTGTATATATATGTAGCAATAACTCTCGATGGAGCTGCTGGTTTAAGCGGACCTGTCCTCTATGCTCTTCACCCTTCTTAAATTGTTCAATCCCCTTGACACAAATGTAGTGCAGTGTTGTAATTATATGAATATCAGCTTTAACCCACAACATACACTTACAGTTATAGTTACCTCTACCTGGGTGCTGGTAGCTCCACCTGCAGGAGAAATGACAACACTGCACACAAACTTTAGTAATAAACAAAAATACTTCTTTCTTTGAGTAAATAATATATTTATATAAAGAATTATTACAATGACTCTACTATTACACCAACGTAGTGTGACAGTATAAGGAATAGTTATGACAATCAGTAACAGACACAAATATCTCTAATTATATACAAATTTACCCGGGAGCTCCCCCTGCTCTAGACCTTGAAGTCACTATCCTTTGTAACTAAATGCAGGGCCCTGCAATGAAAAGGTAGTCCTGACGTCTTCAGTCTTCGCTAGCTTTTATAATTGTAATCCGCAAAGGGTTCCTCCTGGGTGCTGCGCAGTGTAATGTATCACACTAAAACAATTGTGATCCAACAGATTGACTAAGTGTTCTTATATGAAGAAACAAGCATCTAGCATCCGTTCTTGAATACTGAAGTCTATTCAGGTGTAAAGTTCTCCAACTTCACCTGTTCTGTGGGACTATCAGTCCCAGCAGCACTCTGCAACAGTTCTAACTGTGTATGTAATAGTTAAACAAACTTCTGGGTGTTAATCCTCTCACCACACAGGATCCGGGCAGATGGATGTCTCCATTTCAGCAGTTCTCAGTCCGTATCGAGACACCACTACACCGTCACACTGTTCTTTTCACAAATGACCAGGAGTTCTCGGTTATCTCCCCACGGGTCTCCGGAACGATCACTTCGGCTGATCCAGCACGCTGTGATGTGATGGCAGGATCCTTGCAGTTGCTCCGCTCCTTCGCAAAGTAGGCCGCAACCCTGTAGGACACACACACCCACAGGGTTATGCAGGCCACACGTCCCAGGAACAAGAGACCTAAGATGGCCGCTCCTCACCCTTTTATATCCACAATGCAGTTCAGTTCTCACTTTGTCCAGGAGCATTGTGGGTGGGTCAGAGCTAAAGTTCCGAAGTAAACAATGAATCACTTCCATGTCATTTCACTTGATCATGAAACATAAATGTATTGTACTTTCTCAATTGTCCACAAGATGGCACTAACACAACCTATGTACTGTATAATACACATAGAGCTAGAAACAAAGGTTGTCAGCGCTACATACATATATATATATATATATATATATATATATATATATATATATATATATATATATATATATATATATATACAGTGGGGACAGAAAGTATTCAGACCCCCTCAAATTTTTCACTCTTTGTTGTATTGCAGCCATTTGCTAAAATCATTTAAGTTCATTTTTTTCCTCATTAATGTACACACCGCACCCCATATTGAAAAACAGAAAAACTCAGAATTGTTGACATTTTTGCAGATTTATTAAAAAAGAAAAACTGAAATATCACATGGTCCTAAGTATTCAGACCCTTTGCTCAATATTTAGTTGAAGCACTCTTTTGATCTAATACAGCAATGAGTCTATTCGGAAAGACGCAACAAGTTTTTCACACCTGGATTTGGGGATCCTCTGCCATTCCTCCTTGCAGATCCTCTCCAGTTCTGTCAGGTTGGATGATAAACATTGGTGGACAGCCATTTTTAGGTCTTTCCAGGGATGCTCAATTGGGTTTAAGTCAGGGCTCTGGCTGGGCCATTCAAGAACAGTCACGGAGTTGTTGTGAAGCCAAGCCTTCATTATTTTAGCTGTGTGCTTAGGGTCATTGTCTTGTTGGAAGGTAAACCTTAGGCCGAGTCTGAGATCCTGAGCACTCTGGAGAATCTTTTCGTCCAGGATATCCCTGTACTTGGCCACATTCATCTTTCCCTAGATTGCAACCAGTCATCCTGTCTCTGCAGCTGAAAAACACCACCACAGCATGATGCTGCCACCACCATGCTTCACTGTTGGGACTGTATTGGACAGGTGATGAGCAGTGCCTGGTTTTCTCCACACATACCGCTTAGAATTAAGGCCAAAAAGTTCTATCTTGGTCTCATCAGACCAGAGAATCTTATTTCACACCATCTTGGAGTCCTTCAGGTGTTTTTTAGCAAACTCCATGTGGGCTTTCATGTGTCTTGCACTGAGGAGAGGCTTCCGTCGGGCCACTCTGCCATAAAGCCCCGACTGGTGGAGGGCTGCAGTGAGGGTTGACTTTCTACAACTTTCTCCCATCTACCGACTGCATCTCTGGAGCTCAGTCACAGTGATCTTTGGGTTCTTCTTTACCTCTCTCACCAAGGCTCTTCTCCCCTGATAGCTCAGTTTGGCCGGACGGCCAGCTCTAGGAAGGGTTCTGGTTGTCCCAAACGTCTTCCATTTAAGGATTATGGAGGCCACTGTGCTCTTAGGAACCTTAAATGCAGCAGAAATTTGTAACCTTGGCCAGATCTGTGCCTTGCCACAATTCTGTCTCTGAGCTCTTCAGGCAGTTCCTTTGACCTCATGATTCTCATTTTGTCTGACATGCACTGTGAGCTGTAACGTCTTATATAGACAGGTGTGTGGTTTCCTAATCAAGTCCAATCAGTATAATCAAACACAGCTGTACATAAATGAAGGTGTAGAACCATCTCAAGGATGATTAGTAGAAATGGACAGCACCTGATTTAAATATATGAGTGTCACAGCAAAGGTTCTGAATACTTAGGACAATGTGATATTTCAGTTTTTCTTTTTTAATAAATCTGCAAAAATGTCAACAATTCTGTGTTTTTCTGTCAATATGGGGTACAGTGTGTACATTAATGAGGAAAAAATGAACTTAAATGATTTTAGCAAATGGCTGCAATGTAACAAAGAGTGAAAAATTTAAGGGGGTGTGAATACTTTCCGTCCCCACTGTATATATACAGTGGGAATTTGTAGGAGGAGGCTCACCCTATAAATATCTGCCCCATTCCTCCCCTTTTCATTGGTGTTTCTCTTCACGTTATCCCACCCACCCATTCCCTTTGTTTTACTTTTTCTTTATTTCCAATTACTTCTTGGGTATGCCCCCTTTTAGGCATACTGACTACAGCACACCTTCACTTTCCCGCTTTCCTCCATTACATTTCCTTGATTACTTTCAAGAGACTCCGAGGACAAATATGCAAAAAAAATAAAAAATCAGAAAGGGGCAAATACTTTTTCACAAAACTGTTTATTCTTTTCTGATCTCCCCCCTCCAGCTCTGCCTCCCTGACACAGTCACAGCTGTAGTTGTCTTATATCTTATCTTATCCAGCGCCCCTCAGTGTTTATGTAGCTGGGCTTCCGACTCCTCTCTCCAAATCTGGTTCCCCATCAATTCACTGCTAAAAATCTCTCATTCCCCATCCAAAGAAACATTGCTTTTTCTCCCCCTCTACACTGTCATCACCCATTACAGACTCAGTTCCCTCTACAAATCTATGAAACACAGATTAACCACTTCTATTTAACCCTTTACTAACTGATCTGGTCAATGTGCCTCATTTTCTAATACCTATAGCTTAGATCTGTCATTATAGAATTTTTAATTGAGTCTCAGCGCTAATTTAATTGCAGGCACAACTCCAAGTGAGTCCCATTCCCTAACCTATAATAACTAGGGTTTAACCTTTTTTAAGACCGAGTACCAAGACTTTTTTTCAAGTACTCGCCGATACTGATACTTTTTTTAATGTCATGTGGCAGTGGCATTAATATGCAGCACTGATGGGCACTGATGAGGCAGCACTGAGAGGCACTGATGGTGTGGCACTGATGAGGAGGCACTAATATGTAGCACTGATGGGCACTTATAGGTGCCACTGATTAGGCGGCACTGAAGGGCACTAATGGGGTGGCACTAATGAGGAAGCAATAATATGCAGCACTGATGGGCACTGAACTGATAGGTGGCACTGATATGCAGCACTGATGAGCACTGATAGGCGGCATTGGCTGACGGGCACTGATAGGCGGCACTGCTGGGCACTGATATGTGGCACTGATGGGCACTGATAGGTGGCACTGATGGGAAATGATGGGTGGCACTGATGGGAACTGATGGGAGGCACAGATGGGAACTGATGGGCACTGATGAGAACTGATGGGCACTGATGAGGTGGCACTGATGGGTAATGATAGGTGGCACTGATGGGTAGCACTGATAGGCGGCACATATGGGCAATGATAGGTGGCACTGATGGGCACTGAAATGCAGCACTGATTGGCAATTGGCTGGCATAATGAGACAATTTATATTTAAATAATTCAATTCTGCTAGCAAGACAGACCTGTTCCATCAGATTATCATTTATTATCACATAGTTTTTTTTCGCTGCTTTTAAAATCATAATGATAACAGAAATCACCCAAATGGCCCTGATTTACATACCCTGGAATGTTTGGCCTTGGTATAGACACAGAAGGTGGCACACACAGGTTAAAATGGCTATTAAAGGTTAATTTCTCAGATTTGTGGCTTTTTAAATCGCAATTAGTGTGTGTGTATAAATAGTCAATGAGTTTGTTAGCGCTCACATGGGTGCACTAAGCAGGCTAGATACTAAACCATGGGGAGCAGACAAAAACAGTCAAAAGACAAGGTAATTAAACTTTACAAAGAAGGGAAAGGATATAAAAAGATATCCAAAGTCTTGAATATGCCAGTCAGTACTGGTCAATCATTTATTAAGAAGTGGAAAATTTGGGGATTTCTTGATACCATGCCAAGGTCAGGTAGATCAAGAAAAATTTCAGCCACAGCTGCCACATGAATTGTTTGGGATACAAAGAAAAACCCACAGTTAACCTCAGGAGAAATACAGGCTGCTCTGGAAAAAGATGGTGTGGTTGTTTTTTTTAAGAAGCACAATACGACGATACTTGAACAAAAAAGAGCCGCATGGTCAAGTTGCCAGAAAAAAGCCTTTACTGCACAGGTTCCACAAAAAAGCCTGTTTACAATATGCCCACCAACACCTTGAAATGCCTCATTGGGCTTTTTTTGTGGTATTTGTGCAGTAAAGGCTTCCTTCTGGCAGCTCAACCATGCAGCTCTTTTTTGTTCAAGTATTGTTGAATTGTGCTCCTTAAAAACAACCACACCGTCTTTTTGGAGAGCAGCCTGTATTTCTCCTGAGGTTACCTTTGGGTTTTTCTTTGTATCCTGAACAATTCTTCTACCAGTTGTGGCTGCAATCTTTCTTGGTTTACCTGTCCTTGGCTTGGTATCAAAAGAGCCCAGTTATGTGACTCGTTAGTGTTACAAGGTAACAGGTGTGAATGGGAAGCAGGTGTGTTAAATTTGGTGTTATCGCTCTCACTCTCTCATACTGGTCACTGGAAGTTCAAAATGGCACCTCATGGAAAAGAACTCTCTGTGGATCTGAAAAAAAAATGCTGCTCTACATAAAGATGGCATAGGCTATAAGACAATTGCCAAGACTCTGAAACTGAGCTGCAACACAGTGACCAAGACCATACAGTGGTTTAATAGGACAATTTCCACTTAGAACAGGCCCCGCCATGGTCGACCAAAGAAGTTGAGTGCACGTACTCACCGTCATATCCAGAGGTTGTCTTTGGGAAATACAGTAGATGTATGAGTGCTGCCAACATTACTGCAGAGGTTGAAGAGTTGGGGGGTCAGCCTGTGAGTGCTCAGAACATATGTCACACACTGCATCAAACTGGTCTGCATGGCTGTCGTACCAGGAGGAAGCCTCTTCTAAAGATTATGCACAAGAAAGTACACAAACAGTTTGCTGAAGACAAGCAGACCAAGGACATGGATTACTGGAACCATCTCCTGTGGTCTGATGAGACCAAGATAAACTTATTTGGTTTTAGATGGTGTACAGCATGTGTGGTGGCAGCCAGGTAAGGAGTACAAAGACAAGTGTGTCTTGCCTACAGTCAAGCATGGTGGTGGGAGCGTCATGGTCTGTGGTTGCATGAGTGCTGCCAGCACTGGGGAGCTACAGTTCATTGAGGGAACTATGAATGCCAACATGTGCTGTGACATATTGAAGCAGACCAGGATCCCCTCCCTTGGGAGGCTGGGCCACAGGGCAGTATTCCAACATGATAACGACCCCAAACACACCTCCAAGATGACCACTGCCTTGCTAAAGAAGCTGATGGTAAAGGTGATGGACTGGCCAAACATGTCTCCAGACCTAAACCCTATTGACCATGTGTGGGGCATCCTCAAACGGAAGGTGGAGGAGCGAAAGGTCTCTAACGTCCACCAGCTCCGTGATGTCGTCATAGAGGAGTGGAAGAGGACTCCAGTGGCAACATGTGAAGCAATGGTGAACTCCATGCCCAAGAGGGTTAAGACAACGCTGGAAAATAATGGTGGCCACACAAAGTATGGACAATTTGGTTCCAATTTGGACATTTTCACTTAGGGGTGTACTTCCAATTTGTTGCCAGCAGTTTATACATTAATGGCTGTGTGTTGAGTTATTTTGAGGAGACATAAAATGTAGGCTGTTATACAAGCTGTACACTCACTACCTCACATTGTAGCAAAGTGTAATTTCTTCAGTGTTGTCACATGAAAAGATATAATAAAATATTTACAAAAATGTGAGGGGTTTACTCACTTTTGTGAGATACTGTATATACAGCATATATATATATATATATATATATATATATATATATACTCTGCATTCAGTGTAGCCTATATCTACAGTGCATTCGGTGGTGTACTGTTTCTAATACACTTCAGGTGGTGTACACAGTATCTAATACGGTGTGTACAGTTTCTAATACACTTCTGATATTGTACACAGTATAAAAAACAGTGCAGCCATTGTACAGTTGCTAATACAGTGCAGGCGGTGTACACAGTATCTAATACAGTGTGTACAGTTTCTACAACACCTCTGGTGGTGTACACAGTATACAATACAGTGCAGCCATTGTACAGTTGCTAATACAGTGCATGCAGTGTACACAGTATTTAATACAGTGTGTACAGTTTCTACCACACTTCTAGTGGTGTACATGGTATACAATACAGGGCAGCCGTTGTACAATTGCTAGTACAGTGCAGGTGGTGTACACAGTATCTAATACAGTGTGTACAGTTTCTAATACACTTCAGGCGGTGTACACAGTATATAATATAGTACAGCCATTGTACAGTTGCTAATACAGTGCAGGCGGTGTACACAGTATCTATTACAGTGTGTACAGTTTCTAATACACTTCAGGTGGTGTACACAGTATACAATACAGTGTGTACAGTTTCTACTACACTTCTGGTGGTGTACACAGTATACAATACAGTGCAGCCTTTGTACAGTTGCTAATACAGTGTAGGTGGTGTAAACAGTATCTAGTACGGTGTGTACAGTTTCTAATACACTTCTGGTAGTGTACACAGTATATAAAAGAGTGCAGCCATTGTACAGTTGCTAATACAGTGCAGACGGTGTACACAGTATCTAATACAGTGTGTACAGCTTCTACTACACTTCTGGTGGTGTACACAGTATACAATACAGTGCAGCCATTATACAGTTGCTAATACAGTGCAGGCGGTGTACACAGTATCTAATAAAGCGTGTACAGTTTCTACTACACTTCTGGTGGTGTACACAGTATACAATACAGTGCAGCCATTGTACAGTTGCTAATACAGTGCAGGCAGTGTACACAGTATCTAATACAGTGTGTAAAGTTTATAATACACTTCTGGTGGTGTACACAGTATATAATACAGTGCAGCCATTGTAAAGTTTCTAATACACTTCAGGCGGTATACACAGTATTCAATACAGTGCAGCCTTTGTACAGTTGCTAATACAGTGCAGGTGGTGTACACAGTATCTAATACAGTGTGTACAGTTTCTACTATACTTCTGGTGGTGTACACAGTATACAATACAGTGCAGCCATTGTACAGTTGCTAATACAGTGCAGGTTGTGTACACAGTATCTAATACGGTGTGTACAGTTTCTAATACACTTCTGGTGGTGTACACAGTATATAATACAGTGCAGCAGTTGTACACTTTCTAATACACTTCAGGCAGCGTACACAGTATCTAATACAGTGTAGTGTTGCAAAACAAAAAATTCATCATGTCCAGAAGGCCACCAAGGAGAGGCAGATGCTCACAGGCCACTAAAAGCAAGCAGCCTCTGTGTCTACAGTCAACAGTGGTGGTCATAAACAGGTTTGCCTTCCAATGCGCTTGCCAAGGCCGCCTATACCACTGGCTCCTTGTTCACAATCACTCCTTCTGTAGCCCCACCATCGTGCACGGAGGAGTCCAGAGAATTATTCGACCACAGTGTCAGTTATATGCTGCTGGAAGATGCACAGCAATTTGAAGGCTCTGATGTTGGTTCACAGGTTGAGGAGGGGAGTAATGTGGGCCTAGAGACAGGGGGTGCCCAAGAAGGACAAGAAACTGGCAGTCATGTTCCTCCAGCTGCAGTATACTGCCAAGTTTGCTTCAATGATGGGGAGGGAGGGGATGATGAGGTCACTGACTGTACTTGGGTGCCTGAGTGAAGAGAGGAGGAAAGTGAGGAGGAGGAGGAGGCACAACTCCAACAAGGCAGGATGTCCTCTAGGGGGCAGCTTAAGGGCAGACTTTTAAAAGTTCCTTGGTGTGGGCCTTTTTCGACATGTGTGCAGCAGATCGCACCGTTGCTGTTTGCAACCTATGTTTGAAGCGTATCAAACGTGGTCTGAACAGTAGCTGCTTGGGCACCATATGCTTGACTAGACATATGACGACCTGCCATGCAGTCCTAAGAAGGAGGTTTTGGGACTTTAAATGAGGCAGGGACCTAGTCATGCCTCCATCGCTATTTGGATGAGAAAAAGAAGAGGAGCAAAGTGGGACTTTGAATGAGGCAGGCAGTCAATATGAATAGTCAACAATTGGTATTTTTATGTGCCAGAATTGAATAATAATACATAATACTGATTATTATCACAATATTTCTTCCATATACATACTTAAAAAGCATGAATAACACATATTCATAGGGAAGGATTGTGGGTATGACACCTCTTAACTTCCCATTAATATTTAGAATAAATACCAAAATATATGAAAAATGTATATATTAATTACACAAGGTACATGATTCTAATAGATGATGATAAAAACACATGATTAGTTTAAATATGATAAGTACAAAAGCTCGACGTGTTTCATGGAATTTTATCCACTCTTCAGGAGCAAACATGTACATCTGTAATAACTATAAAAATATAAAAATCCTTAGATAGTTGTCTTTTAAAAAAAAGCCAAAAGGGGAGAAGACCCCATTGGATATTAAGTACTCACAAAATCGCTGTGTATAGAAAGTGCAACACAAATGGCTGTAAACCCCCTTAAGAGGGGCATCTTTTGTGGGAGCTGTGGTTTGTGTGAACCGTATGCATGGCCCATGCAAGGTGACACCAAGGACGCAGAATTCCCAGCAGGACAATTGCCTGGGTGTGACCGTGAATGTTTCCTATGGTTGTCTTGAGGGACTGCCAAAATATAAATAAATATGTGTATTAACATGTATAGCAAAAATCTGTCTGTTAAGGTACAGGAAAAATAAATGTAACCAAGGTGGTTTAAGTGAATCCCAAACCGGAAGGAGTGGGGAGTAGGAAAAAGTGATAGTAATTGCTGAAAAACGACCCACTTAGACTATGTGAATGGGAACCCATATCAATGTGCAGTATAGGGCTGAAAATAGTGAGATCCCTGATGCTGGAACCTGGGGAATCATGATGAAAGGTAGTGAGATTGGTCTGGAAACGCCTGTAGGACAGATCTGCCACCCCAAATGGAGCCTATAACGTACTTCATATCCAATGGGGTTTTCTCCCCTTTTGGCTTTTTTTCAAAAGGCAACTATCTAAGGATTTTTATATTTTTATATTACAGATGTACACATGTTTGCCTCCGAAGAGTGGATAAAATTCCATGAAACACGTCACGCTTTTGTACTTATCATGTTTAAACTGATCATGTGTTTTTATCATCATCTATTAGAATCGTGTACCTTGTTTAATTAATATATGAATTTTTTGAATACTTTGGTATTTATTCCCAATATTAATGGGAAGTTAAGAGGTATCATACCCACAATCCTTCCCTATGGATATGTGTCATTCATGCTTTTTATGTACAGTATCTCACAAAAGTGAGTACACCCCTCACATTTTTAAATATTTTAATATATCTTTTCATGTGACAACACTGAAGAAATGACAGTTTGCTACAATGTAAAGTAGTGAGTGTACAGCTTGTATAACAGTGTAAATTTGCTGTCCCCTCAAAAAACCTCAACACACACCCACTAATGTCTAAACCGCTGGCTACAAAAGTCAGTACACCTCTAAGTGAAAATGTCCAAATTGGGCCCAGTTAGCCATTTTTCCTCCCCAGTGTCATGTGACTCGTTAGTGTTACAAGGTCTCAGGCATGAATGGGGAGCAGGTGTGTTAAATTTGGTGTTATTGCTCTTACTCTCTACTGGTCACTGGAAGTTCAACATTGCATCTCATGGCAAAGAACTCTCTGTGGATCTGACAAAAAAATGCTGCTCTACATAAAGATGGCCTAGGCTAGAAGAAGATTGCCAAGACCCAGAAACTGAGCTGCAACATGGCAGCCAAGACCACACAGCGGTTTAACAGGACAGGTTCCACTCAGAACAGGTCTCGCCATGGTCGACCAAAGAAGTTGAGTGCACATGCTCAGCAACATATCCAGAGGTTTTCTTTGCAAAATAGACATATGAGTGCTGCCAGCATTACTGTAGAGGTTGAAGGGGTGGGGGGTCAGACTGTCAGTGCTCAGACCATACGCCGCACACTGCATCAAATTGGTCTGCATGGCTGTCATCCCAGAAGGAAGCATCTTCTAAAGATGAAGCACAAGAAAGCCTGCAAACAGTTTGCTGAAGACAAGCAGACTAAGGACATGGATTACTGGAACCATGTCCTGTGGTCTGATGGGACCAAGATAAACCTATTTGGTTCAGATGGTGTCAAGTGTGTGTGGCGGCAACCAGGTGAGGAGTGCAAAGACAAGTGTGTCTTGCCTACATCCAAGAATGGTGGTGGGAATGTCATGGTCTGGGGCTGCATGAGTGCTACCGTCACTGGGGAGCTACAGTTCATTGAGGGAACCATGAATGCCAACTTGATCCCGCCCTTCGGAGACTGGGCTGCAGGGCAGTATTCCAACATGATAACCCCAAACACACCTCCAAGACGACCACTCCCTTGCGAAAGAAGCTGAGGGTAAAGGTGATGGACTGGCCAAGCATATCTCCAGACCTAAAACCTATTGAGCATTTGTGGGGCATCCTCAAATGGAAGGTGGAGGCGATCAAGGTCTCTAACATCCACCAGCTCTCTGATGTCATCATGGAGGAGTGGAAGAGGACTCCAGTGGCAACCTGTGAAGTTCTGGTGAACTCCATGCCTAAGAGGGTTAAGGCGGTGCTGGAAAATAATGGTGGTCACACAAAATATTGATACTTTGGGCCCAATTTGGACATTTTAGACTTAGGGGTGTACTCACTTTTGTTGTCAGCGGTTTAGACATTAATGGCTGTGTGTTGAGTTATTTTGAGGGGGCAGCACATTTATACTGTTATACAAGCTGTACACTCACTACTTTACATTGTAGCAAAGTATAATTTCTTCAGTGTTGTCACATGAAAAGATATAGTAAAATATTTATATAAATGTGAGGGGTGTACTCACATTTGGGAGATACTGTATGTATATAGATGAAATATTGTGATAATAATCAGTATTATGTATTATTATTCAATTCTGACACATAAAAATACCAATTGACTATTCATATTGACTGCGTACCTCATTCAAAGTCCCACTTTGCTCCTCTTCTTCTTCTCTGCCATGCATTCCGTTGGCAACAGCACTTGAAAGACCCGCATCAAAGAAAAAGGCGGATTTCTCCTTGCTCCTCATCTGGGATCTCCAACCCTACTATACCTCCAGTCCTCTCAAAAACCTGCACTGAGAGGAATGAATGTATAGCAAAAGGTGTCCCAAGTACTTGCAGCCAATCTGCTAGCAGTACACCACCAACTGATTTTAGCAGACAAATTTCCCTACCCCAGTTGCTGCACCGTAAAAAGAAATTCAGTGGCAGCAATCCACATGCTCAGCGTCTAAATGCTAGCTTGGCCAAATTAGTAGCACTACAACTGCTACCTTTTCAGCTGGTAGACCCTTTCGTGAATTTGTGGAATGTGCTGTATTTCAGTGGCTGGTTCCAAACCGCCATTTCTTTTCACGGAAGGCCATTCCGGCTCTCTACCAGCATGTGGAAGGCAATGTTTTGGCCTTGTTGGACAGGGCGGTCAGCAGTAAGGTTCATATTACCGCTGACTCATGCTCCAGTAGGCATGGGCAGGGAAGTTACCTTTCCTTCACGGCACATTGGGTAACTGCTGGCAGCCTGGAAGGATGCAGGACAGGGTTGAGTGTTGTTGGAGCTTGTTCTGCCACCACGCCTCCAAAATGCCAGTGGGTATGCTGCCACAGCTCTCTCCTCCACCCCCTCCTCTTCTTCTTCCTCTATGGCCTCTTCTACAGATTTGTCCCCTGAACCAGTGGTGCTCCGTAAGCATTTAAGGGGCTGCGCAAGCAGTCAAGCTAAAAGATGCCATGCGGTGCTTGAGTTGGTCTGCCTAGGGGACAGGAGCCAGGGGCAGAGATTCTGTCAGCTCTACAAAAAAAGACACCACTTGTTCCCATCTATAGCTGGCTATCAGTAAAAAGCATTGGAAGGCTAACAACAGGTATAAACAAGGCCAAGGATAAATCCAAGGAAAAAAACAAGCTTAACTTACCGACCAGCCCACAGACAACCAAATGACCTGTCTAACAGTAGGCATTAAAAGTATGGGTTTGTTCTGCACACATTTGCAAATGCATGCATAAGCCACAGAGCCTCGTCAAGGCACCCTGGTATCTGTGGTACCTAATGCCACGTACACACGAGCGGACTTTTCGGCAGACTTGGTCCGGACTCCGTCGGATAATTCAATCATGTGTGGGCTCCAGCGGACTTTTTTTCCCCAAAAGTTCGACGGACCTAGAAATGAAACATGTTTCAAATCTTTCCAACGAACTCGAGTCCGGTCAAAAAACCTGCTCGTCTGTATGCTAGTCCGACAGTCTAATACTGACGCTAGGGCAGCTATTGGCTACTGGCTATAAACTTCCTAATTTTAGTCCGATCGTACGTCATCACGTACGAATCCGTTGGACTTTGGTGTGATTGTGTGTGTCCAAGTCCGTCTGTTTGTAAGTCCAGCGCACCTACGCTATAAAGTCCGTCAGATCGTCGGACCAAGTCTGCCGTAAAGTCCGCTCGTGTGTACGCGGCATAACACTAACTTATAAGTGTCCCCACAGTGGAGGCACATGCATTCTAACGGATAGGTGAGAGCAGGTTAGGGATTAGCCCAATGTTCGAGTCGAACGTAAGTTCAACTCGAACATCGGGTGTTCGCCTGTTCGCCGAATAGCGAACAATTTGGGGTATTCACGGCAAATTCGAAAACCACGGAACACCCTTTAAAAGTCTATGGGAGAAATAAAAAGTGCTAATTTTAAAGGCTTATATGCATGGTATTGTCATAAAAAGTGTTTGGGGACCTGGGTCCTGCCCCAGGGGACATGTATCAATGCAAAAAAAAGTTTTAAAAACAGACGTTTTTTCGGGAGCAGTGATTTTAATAATGGTTAAAGTGAAACAATAAAAGTGTAATATTCCTTTAAATTTCATACCTGGGGGGTGTCTATAGTATGCCTGTAAAGTGGCGCATGTTTCCCGTGTTTAGAACAGTCCAAGAGCAAAATGACATTTCTAAAGGAAAAAAATTAATTTAAAAGTATTCGTGGCTATAATGAATTGTCGGTCCTGGTAATACACATAAAAGTTCATTGGTAAAAATGGCATGGGATTCCCCCACAGGGAAGCCCCGAACCAAAATTTAAAAAAAAAATGCGTAGGGGTCCCCCCAAATTCCATACCAGGCCCTTCAGGTCGGGTATGGATATTAAGGGGAACCCCGCCCCAAAATTTAAAGAAAAAATGGCATGGGGTTCCCCCTCAAAATCCCTTTAGGTCTGATATGGATTTTAAGAAGAACTCCGTGCCAAAATTTAAAAGAAAATGGCATGGGGTCCCCCCAAAAATCCATACCAGACCCTTATCCAAGCACGCAACCTGGCAGGCTGCAGGAAAAGACGAGAGAATGCCCCCCCTCCTGAACCGTACCAGGCCACATGCCCTCAACATTGGGAGGGTGCTTTGGGGTAGCCCCCCAAAGCACCTTGTCCCCATGTTGATGGGGAGAAAAGCCTCATCCCCACAACCCTTGCCCGGTGGTTGTGGGGGTCTGCGGGCGGGGGTTATCAGAATCTGGAAGCCCCCTTTAACAAGGGGACCCCCAGATCCCACCCCCCTGTGTGAAATGGTAATGCGGTACAAATGTACCCCTACTATTTCACAAAAAAATTGTGAAAATGGTAAAAAAAAGACAATACACACCTTAGGACAAGTCCTTTATCAAACAATTAGAAAAATAAAACTGTCCCACGAAGTCTTCTTCTTCTCTTGCTCCGACGGACCAAAAAAAAAAAAGCTGCACGCTGCCTACTATCCCGGTTACATAACCGAGTGACCCTGCCCCCTCTGACGCTAAAGGAAAGCCATAGGGATGACCCCGTGAGTCAGAGGGGGATGGGGTCACCCGGCAACGTCATCATGTGGCCCCTCCCTCAGTTATAAAAGAGCTGTCATCTTAGAGGCCAGTCATTATGGCGGGTGCCTCCCATGGAGGCAGATCGTAGGCGGCGTGCGGCTTTTTTTTTTCTTCAGTCTATCAGAGCGAGAGAAGAAGAAGAAGACTTTGTGGGACAGTTTTATTTTTTCATTTTTTTAATAAAGCACTTGTCCCAAGGCGTGTATTGTCTTTTTTTAACCACTTAACGACCGGCCACTGTATATATACGTCATTTTTTTGAAGATGGATATCTCGGTAACGGCAGCAGCTGCTGCCACAACCGAGGTATCCATCTTTAGGGCCGGCGGTTCTGTACATGATAATGGTGGTCTCTGCAGCGGGTTCCCTGCGAGATCACCGTTTTTGGCGGCGGGAGAGGTGCCACCCCCCTCCCGCCGCTCTCCCGCGCCCTCCGCCACTTACCGGAGCCGTCGGTAGCGGCGGAGGCGATCGGGACCTTTCCCTTCCTCAGTATGGATACGAGTGAGGCTAAGATGGTGCCCACCCGTCTCCATACCATAGGGCGGCCGGAGCGACGTCATTACGTCAGCTCCGCCCACTTCTCTTAAAGGCACATTTTTTCTTGTGTCATTTTTTTAAACAACTTTTTTTTTTTTTTTGCATTAAAGTCTAAATATGAGATCTGAGGACTTTTTGACCCCAGATCTCATATTTAAGAGGACCTGTCATGCTTTTTTCTATTACAAGGGATGTTTACATTCCTTGTAATAGGAATAAAAGTGATCCAAATTTTTTTTTAAAAAAACAGTGAAAAAATAAATAAAATAAAGTAAAATAAATAATAAAAAAAAAAAAATTTAAAGCGCCTTGTCCCGACGAGCTCGCGCGCAGAAGCGAACGCATACGTGAGTAGTGCCCGCATATGAAAATGGTGGTCAAACCACACATGTAAGGTGTTGCCGCGACCGGTAGAGCGAGAGCAATAATTCTAGCCCTAGACCTCCTCTGTAACGCAAAACATGCAATCTGTAGAATTTTTTAAATGTCGCCTATGGAGATTTTTAAGGGGAAAAGTTTGACGCCATTCCACGAGCGGGTGCAATTTTGAAGCGTGACATGTTGGGTATCAATTTACTTGGTGTAACATTATATTTCACAATATAAAAAAAAATTGGGCTAACTTTACTGTTGTCTTATTTTTTTATTCAAAAAAGTGAATTTTTTTCCAAAAAAAGTGCGCTTATAAGCTGCGCAAATACGGTGCAAAAAAAAGTATTGCAATGACCACTATTTTATTCTCTAGGGTGTCAGAAAAAAAAACAATATATAATGTTTGGGGGTTCTAAGTAATTTTCTAGCAAAAAAAACTGTTTTAAACATGTAAACACCTAAAATCCAAAACGAGGATGGTCCTTAAGTGGTTAACCATTTTCACGCATTTTTTGTGAAATGGTGGGGTACATTTGTACCCCGTTACCATTTCACACAGGGGGGGGATCCGGGGGTCCCCTTGTTAAAGGGGGCTTCCAGATTCCGATAAGCCCCCCACCCACAGACCCCCACAACCACCGGGCAAGGGTTGTGGGGATGAGGCCCTTCTCCCCATTAACATGGGGACAAAGTGCTTTGGGGGGCTACCACAAAGCACCCTCCCAATGTTGAGGGCATGTGGCCTGGTATGGTTCAGGAGTGGGGGGGCGCTCTCTCGTCCCCCTCTCTTTTCCTGCAGCCTGCCAGGTTGCGTGCTCGGGTAAGGGTCTGGTGTGGTTTTTTGAGGGGAACCCCATGCCATTTTTTTTAATTTTGGCACAGGGTTCCCCTTAAAATCCATACCGGACCTGAAGGGTCTGGTATGGATTTTGAGGGGGGCCCCCCCGCCATTTTTTTAAAATTTTGTCGCGGAGTTCCCCTTAATATCCATACCAGACCTGAAGGGCCTGGTATGGAATTTGGGGGGACCCCCATGCATATTTTTAAAAAAAATTTGGTTCGGGCTTCCCCTGTGGGGGAATCCCATGTCATTTTTATCAATTAACTTTTATGTGTATTGCCGGTACTGACAATTCATTATAGCCGCGAGTACTTTTAAATGACTTTTTTTCCTTTAGAAATGTCATTTTGTGCAGGGACTGTTGTAAACACGGGAAACATGTGCCCCTTTACAGGCATACTATAGACACCCCCCAGGTACAAAATTTAAAGGAATATTAAACTTTTATTGTTTCACTTTATGCATTATTAAAATCACTGCTCCCGAAAAAACGTCCGTTTTTAATACTTTTTCTTTTGCATTGATACATGTCCCCTGGGGCAGGACCCAGGTCCCCAAACACTTTAAGAAAATAACTTGCATATAAGCCTTTAAAATTAGCACTTTTGATTTTTCATGTTTGTGTCCCATAGACTTTAACGGTGTTCACGTGTTTGAACTAATTTTTTGCCTGTTCACATGTTCTGCTGCGAACCGAACCGGAGGGTGTTCGGCTCATCCCTAGAGCAGGTGGACTGAAGGGGAGCAACCCCTTCTTAAAGGTACAGAGGCACACTGAACACCCAGCATTTGGCACAATGGTTGCAAAGGTGTCAGTGCGTTGCCTGACCAAAAAACACGACAGTGATATAAAAATATGCCACTTGCTCCCATCTATAGCTGGCTATCAGTAAGAAGCATTGGAAGGCTAACAACAGGTATAAACAAGGCCAATGATAAATTCAAGGAAAAAAACAAGCTTAACTTACCGACCAGCCCGCAGACAACCAAATGACCAAATGACCTGTCTAACAGTATGCGTTAAAAGCAGGGGTTTAGTCTGCACACTTTTGCAAATGCATGCGTAAGCCATGCACTCTGTCAGCTTCAGCCAGGAAAGGTTGTATGCGACAATGGCACCAACCTTCTCTCCACCCTCCGACAGGGACACTTGAACCATGTTCCATGTTTAGCACACGTCCTGAATTTGGTGGTGCAGCAGTTCTTGAGCAGGTACCCAGGCTTACAAGATCTCCTGAGGCAGGCCAGATAAATCTGTGGTCATTTCCGTCGGTCATACAGTACCAGTGCTCGGCTGGCTGACATTCAAAGGGAATGCAACCTGCCCACCAACTGCCTCATTTGTGACATGCCCACCAGGTGGAACTCAATGTTGGCAATGCTGCAGCCGCTGCACATACAGCAGAGGGCCATCAATGAGTACCTCTGCGAGTATGGCACTAGGACAGGGTCAGGGCAGCTTGGCTTCTTTTCGCCACACCAGTGGCTACTGATCAAGGATGTATGCACTGTCCTGTCACCATTTGAGGAGACCACAAGGATGGTAAGCAGGAACAATGCATGCATCAGTGACACTGTCCCTATAGTCTTCCTGCTGTAGCACACACTTCGTGGAATCATGGACAGGGCACTTGAGGCAGAACAGCAAGAGGAAGAGGAGGACTTCCTTTCCTCTCAAGGCCCCCTTTATCCAGATAGCATTCCTGCGGGCCCTCAAAACACACAAGAAGAAGAGGAGGGGGAGGATTGTGTCAGTATGGATGTAGAAGGTAACACTCAGCAGCAGTCTTCAAGGGATGGTTTTCAGTCCCCAGAAAACCAAGGAGTTGTACATGGCTGGGAGGAGGTGTTTATGGATCATGTAATCTTAGGAACCCAGAAGACTCAGAATCAAATGCCTCTGCAAACTTACACTGCATGGCCTCCCTGATTCTGCAAAGCCTGCAAAAGGTCCCTAGGATTCGTGGTATCAAGGAGAGGGATCATTACTGGCTGGCAACCCTTCTTGATCTATGTTACAAGGGTAAGGTTGCAGAACTCATCCTGCCTTCACAGAGGGAGCAGAGGATGAAACATCTTCAGGAGGCCTTGAAGAAAGGTTTGTGCAATGGATTTCCAGACCCTGGGAGTTTACCATTTCCTGGTGCTGGACAACATGTTGCTGAGGCTTTGTTCAGTCAGAGGAAGAACGGTGGAGAAGGTGGCCATCTGACCGATGCCTTTGAACAATTTTTCAGTCCTCAATGCCAAGGTCTGATTGGCTCAAGCAACCATCGCCAGCATCTGCATTATATGGTGCAGGAATATCTAGAGGCAAGAGCAGACTTGGAGACCTTTCCAACAGAGCATCCACTGGGTTACTGGGTCTTGAGGATGGATCACTGGCCAGAACTTGCTTAATATGCAAGTGAGCTACTGGCCTGTCCTGCATCCAGCATGCTTTCTGAACGCACATTTAGTGCTTCTGGAGTGTTTGTAACAGATCAAAGAGTGTGCCTGTCCACAGACTCTGTTGATATGGTCACATTCATAAAAATTCATCATTCTTGGATTAGCAGCTATCAAGCACCTGATGCTGATGCAACTGATTGAATTTGCTTTGGATCTGGGATTCCTTGATGACTGCCTATGCTGACAATCCTATTCCTCCTTAATCTTGATGATGCTAGTTTCCAACAATATTTTTGGTTTAGGGCACCACCACCCAAGGCCCAATTTTTCTGCCCCTGTTAAACAGGGGCATGTAATTACAATTTTTGATCTAATATTTAACAGCAGGGCCCATTCCTGCACCCAACAAGAGTATCTGTGAGGGGTTACAGTGTTGTGGCACCACCACCACCCAAGGCCCATTTTTTCTGCCCCCCTGTTTAGCAGGGGCATGTGATTACAATTTTTTATATAATATTTCAACTCAGGGCTCGTTCCTGCACCCAAAAAGAGTAACTGTGAGGGGTTACATTGAGTGGCACCACCAAAACCAAAAGCCCACTTTTTCTGCTCCTGATTAACAGGGGCATGTAATTACAATTTTTGATATAATATTTCACAGCAGGGCCCGTTCCTGCACACAACAAGAGTAACTGTGAGGGGTTATAGTGTTGTGGCACCACCACCACCACCAAGGCCCAATTTGTCTGCCCCTGTTTAACAGGGGCATGTAATTACAATTTTTGATATAATATTTCACAGCAGGGTCAGTCCCTGTGCCCAACAAGAGTAACCGTGAGGGGTTACAGTGTTGTGGCACCCCCGCCACCCAAGGCTCAATTTTTCTGCCCCTCTTTAACAGGACAATGTAATTACAACTTTTTTATATAATATTTCACAGCAGGGCCTGTTCCTACACCCAACAAGAGTAACTGTGGGGGCTTACAGTGTTCTGGCGCCACCACCACCCAAGGCCCAATTTTTCTACCCCTGTTTAACAGGACCATGTAATTATAATTTTTGATATAATATTTCACAGCAGAGCCCGTTCCTGCCCCCAACAAGAGTAACTGTGAGGGCTTACAATGTTCTGGTACCACAAACAGCTAAGGCCCAGTTTTTCTGCAGAGTATATAGGGCAGGCTGTATAGTATATATACTGCTGTTCAGAGTATATAGTGCCTGGGGGCCTGGGGGAGCCATTTTTTTAAAAATTTGGGTGCGGGGTCCCCTTAATATCCATACCAGACCTGAAGAGCCTGGTATAGATTTTGGGGGTGACATTTACGCCATTTTGTCTTGGTATTTTTATCTATATTGCTGGGATCCAACAATACGTTACAGCCGCGAGCAGTTTTAAATTACATTTTTTCCTTTAGAAATGTCATTTTGCTGTGGCACTGTTATAAACATGGGAAATTTGCGCTACTTTACAGGCAGGCTAAGGACACCCCCCAGGCATGATATTTAAAGGAATATTTCATGTTTATTGTTTCACTTTAAGCATTATTAAAATCACTGCTCCTGAAAAAACCTCTGTTTTTAAAACTTTTTTTTGCATTGATGCATGTCCCCTGGGGCAGGACCCAGGTCTCCAAACACTTTTTATGGCAATAACTTATAAGCCTTTAAAATGAGCATGAACATGAAAAAATGAATGAACAAATTTTTTGCCTGTTCGCACGTTCTGCTGAAATGGGGGTATTCGGCTCATCCCTAATTGTCACACAGCCCATCTGAATCGGTCACAGTCCATCTGTATAAACCATGCCATTAGCATCACGAATAGTATCTATAGTGGACATCTTCTGCTGTGCTTTTGCTACCAGAGCCAAAAGATGCCTCATATTATCTCCCTCTTCAAAGTATTTCTTTTGCAGAAAATTAAAGAATATTCCTGCGCTATTGTAATACTGGGGTCATGGAGATAGGAGATAGAGAATAATAATAATGCTGATATATGGAAAAGCAGCTCACACCGGGTAGGGTGCAGCCTGCCCCTCGCTCAGATAAATCAAATGAAAGTGTGGTGTTGCGCTAATCCTAAATATAAACAAAAAAATTGACTTAAGTGTGGTACCACAGTAGTGGTGGGTGTCTCTAAGACAGGGGTGTCCAAACTTTTTTCAAAGAGGGCCAGATTTGATAAAATGAACATGCGCAAGGGCCGACCATTTTGCCTGACATTCTTTGAACCATTAAAATTCGGTCTAACTATGTTAGTTCGAACACTAATACACTGCCCAACAAGAACTCTCTTGCCTTTGTGGCTGTGTGTGAGTAAATAGATGAGCTCGGGTGTGTTATTTGGATATACCGTATTTATTGGCGTATAACACACACCTTCACTCACTTTAAGAGCGAAGTTTCAGGAAAAAAAAAAATTTAAATAAAGAACTGTGAAGCAAATTAAGGGTCAGTGCCCATCTGCAGACCCACCATTGCCATGAATGTAGCCTTACCATTGCTAGGAATACAGCACGCATGATTGCCAGGAATTGCACACACCATTGCCAGGGATTGCACACACCATTGCCAGGAATTGCACATACTATTGCCAGAAATTGCACGAATTGCACACACCATTGCCAGGAATTGCACACACCATTGCCAGGAATTGCACATATCATTGCCAGGAATCGCACACACCATTGCCAGGAGTTGCACACACCATTGCCAGGGATTGCACACACCATTGCCAGGAATTGCACAAATTGCACATACCATTGCCAGGAATTGCACACACCATTGCCAGGAATTTCACACACCATTGCCAGGAATTGCACATATCATTGCCAGGAATTGCACATACCATTGCTAGGAATTGCACACACCATTGCCAGGAATTGCACATACCATTGCTAGGAATTGCACACATCATTGCCAGGAATTGCACACACCATTGCCAGGAATTGAACATATCATTGCCAGGAATTGTACATACCATTGCCAGGAATTGTACATACCATTGCCAAGAATTGCACATACCATGGCCAGGAATGCACTCACTAGTGCCAAAGATATCTACAGGAGAATCTCCTGTTTACACGGCGGCCTCTTTAATAGAAAGTCCCGCCTCCTTTGATGGACAGAACAATGGCAGCGCCGGAGACGGGACTTCCTATTACAGAGGCCGCCCGTAAACAAGAAATTCTCCTGTGTGTGTGTGTATGGCGCTCGCCCCACCTCCTCCCTGTCCCCTCCAAGGCATATACATCTTTTGTGGCCCCGGCGCTGGGAGATCGTCGGGGGCCACAAAAGATATATACTTCCAAATAGCCAGGCGGGCTGTTCAAAACCAGAACGCGGGCCGCGATTGGCCCACGGGCCTGACTTTGGACATGCCTGCTCTAAGATGTAAATCTACTGCAGTCAACCATGTATGTTTCTGTAATTGTGTATAAAAATAAACCTCTATCTGAGGGTGCCTATGACTGTGTATGTGTCATAAAAAACATAAATAGATTATATAATTGGAAAAAACTTAATAGTCTACTTCAACTGATAAATACACATCAAATAAGTGTCATAGGTGCTACTCGGAGTGATAGTGAATCCGTATGCAAAAATTGATAGTAAACCAAGACTTCTAAAAAATAAATGAAACAGAAAAAATATATATATTAAAAAAAATCAAAAAAATATCAAAAAAAATCAAAAAAATATATATAATGGTCTGCTGACCAAGCACGTGTGCACCTGGTGTTACTTAACACATCACCAGGTGCGTGTAACATAAATGGTGCACTTATACCAAATAACATGATATACAGTCCTCTCAGTAATGTGAAAAAAATGAAAAAAAAATAATAATATAAAAAGGGGTGGTGTACACTAGAATTATTATAAACAGAGTCCAGAGCATGTGATCCACTCCGTGCAGAAATAAACGTGACAACGGTGATATAACTCTTCATGCAGCATGGCACACACTGGTGGGCAATGGCCCCTTACCTTAAGGTAATGGGGTACTCGCATTTAGCCAATATATAGAAATGGCAGCCTTTAAATGTCCTGGAATAAGCAGGCAGTGGGGGCGGTGGTGGTCTAATCCTATCCTGGCTTGTCACATTTTTTAAAACAAATCAGGCGAAAATTCGACGAGCAGCGAGCTCGTAGTGCAGATACAAACAAAAAATGCCTTTCCCATCCCTACGCGTGACGTCACGACCCACGTGACTTCTTCAGGGGATAAAGGAAGGCATTGTGTGTGTCCTTAAATAGCTGGTGCATAGAATATAATGGGCGGCCATTTTCCCGAGGCCGCAGGAAGTACTCAGTCAGCCATTTTGCCTGGGGTGCCCCTAGGCAAAAAAGACCTTTACATTCTTCTCAGGGAAAGGATTTTTTCCATGCAAAAGATGCTACGCATGTGTAAGGACAAAACGCCCCAATGAAAAAGTGTTTCATTTCACATCCACATCTACGGGTGACACTTATGAAGTACAAAACTTTATCTGTTGCAACACAGAGGGGGCTGTATATGCCCTACAATGTAGCTGCGGGTTGCAATATATAGGCCGGACAAAAAGACCGCTAAAAGTGAGAATTAAAGAACATGTGAAAAATATTAAAAGTGGATACGATAAACATAGCGTATCCAGACATTTTTTATTGTGTCACAATAAGGACCCTTCTCACCAAAAATTTTGGGGTATTGAACCCTATGTAAGACACTGGTGGGGGGGACATAAAGTTAGGACCCTGAGCCAACTAGAGTCCAGGTGGATTTTCACCTTGGACACTTTCTCGCCGAGGGGCCTCAATATAGATTTCGATCTGAACTGTTTCTTGAGCAATTTTTAATACCCATTTTTTATTTTTTATTTTATTTCTACGTTCACATTTTAATCTTGCAAATATTTATATTAGGGATTATCGTAAGTCTCTTATTATCCTGCCAATCTATTTTACCCTCACATTAATCAGAAGAGGCTATAGCATATTGAGGTGGATAAGTTAAGATATAGTTTATAGATGTATTCAGCAATTTTACTGATGAGTATCCACCTGGGAGGGTAGGAAAGTAATGAATTCATACACATTTATTCTGGCATCACTTAAATATATATATGTTTCTATACTATGTATAGAGTGCTTGCTGTTATTTGTGATAGCCACACTCATATATATTGCACTAGCACTTTTTGATTGTAAATGTGTTATGATGTATTCCATTGTTTTTAAAATGCCTTTCCCCGACCGATCGTTTTTTTTTTTTTTATATATATAAGTTTTTTTTTTATATAAATTTTTTATATATTTTTATTTTTATTATTTTTTATATATATATATTCTATGATTTTACACTCTATGCTGTTAATTCTATATATATATATTATATATATATATATATATATATATATATATATATATATATATATTTTATCCATATCCTCTAGGGTGATTCCTTTTTAGCAATATTTGCAATACTTTAAAATCTCCTTTATGTTTGCCTTGGTGGATTGCGATATGACCAGCTATCCCCAGTTTAAGCTCTGCATACTAAAATTGTCCCTGTGATTTTATTTTTGATCTGACAGCTTTTTCTGTCATGGATGGGAGCGCCCTGCCTGCTACTTAATGCCGCTGTACACAGGCGTTTATACTGGCCGTGACGCCGGGATAACACTGTTCCCCCTTTGCTGACAGTGAGAATGAGCCTGTTTGTGGATTGGCCAGTCCCCGCACAGCTGCCAGTGACTAAAACCCTCCTTTGTTATCCTAATTGGACTTCTCTGAGCAGTAGCCACGCCCGCCCACCCTAGGCAAAATGACCGATTGAGTACTTCCTGCGGTCTCGGAAAAATATTCTATGCACCAGCTATTTAAGGACACACACAATGCCTTCCTTTATCCCCTGAAGAAGTCACGTGGGTCGTGACGTCACGCGTAGGGACGGGAAAGGCATTTTTTGTTTGTATCTGCACTATGAGCTCGCTGCTCATCGGATTTTCACCTGATCTGTTTTAAAAAATGTGAGTACCTGTATAATTTTAATAAAATCGCATTACTATTAGACAATACTACACTATTGTGGATTTTCCTTTCTGGTTTATCTCGGTGACCCCGGGACACTACTTGATGAGACGCAAGTCCATAAAGGTGACAAGCCAGGATAGGATTAGACCATCACCACCCCCACTGCCTGCTTATTCCAGGACATTTAAAGGCTGCCATTTCTATATATTGGCTAAATGCGAGTACCAAATGCGAGTACCAAATTACCTTAAGACAATACTACACTATTGTGGATTTTCCTTTCTGGTTTATCTCGGTGACCCCGGGACACTACTTGATGAGACGCAAGTCCATAAAGGTGACAAGCCAGGATAGGATTAGACCACCACCGCCCCCACTGCCTGCTTATTCCAGGACATTTAAAGGCTGCCATTTCTATATATTGGCTAAATGCGAGTACCCCATTACCTTAAGGTAAGGGGCCATTGCCCACCAGTGTGTGCCGTGCTGCATGAAGAGTTATATCACCGTTGTCACGTTTATTTCTGCACGAAGTGGATCACATGCTCTGGACTCTGTTTATAATAATTCTAGTGTACACCACCCCTTTTTATATTATTATTTTTTTTAAATGTTTTCACGTTACTGAGAGGACTGTATATCACGTTATTTGGTATAAGTTCACCATTTATGTTACACACACCTGGTGATGTGTTAAGTAACACCAGGTGCACACATGCTTGGTCAGCAGACCATTATATATATTTTTTTGATATTTTTTAAATATTTTTTTAATATATATATTTTTTCTGTTTCATTTATTATTTAGAAGTCTTGGTTTACTATCAGTTTTTGCATATTGATTCACTATCACTCCGAGTAGCACCTATGACACTTATTTGATGTGTATTTATCAGTTGAAGTAGACTATTAAGTTTTTTCCAATTATATAATCTATTTATGTTTTTTATGACACATACACAGTCATAGGCACCCTCAGATAGAGGTTTATTTTTATACACAATTACAGAAACATACATGGTTGACTGCAGTAGATTTACATCTTAGAGACACCCACCACTACTGTGGTACCACACTTAAGTCAATTTTTTGGTTTATATTTAGGATTAGCGCAACACCACACTTTCATTTGATTTATCTTTTGCAGAAAATACCTTTTCTTTTCATCAGATTTCATGACCATAGAATGATACAGTTTTTGGGTTTCCAACTGTCAGAGAAATATGACACAGGATTTCTGGATTTAGAGTCAAATATATTTTTATTGTATTTAACGGAGTAAAACTGTACAACAGTACATAAATAATGATCTGATGTTCTGTACATTTCAGCAATACAATATTGGATTCTTATCAAATACAAATCTGTATATCCCTTTGTGTGGCATGCGAGCGTACTCACCTATTCATCCAAAGGCACGGAGAACTATAGTGTATTGCATAACAGATCTATAAGGATTAGACATCTGAGTAACGGTCATTCAAATTTAGGGAAAGAAGAAGAGGGGAAAAGAGGAAAGAGAGACATAAAGAAAGTGAAGGGGGAAGAGGGGGATAGGTAAAATGGGGGGGGGAAGGGGAGGTTAGAGAGGGTTGAGCAGGCCCCTACACAACAGGTTGGGGAGGTAAGGCCCAGGATAAACTCTGGGTTAGCTATGAGGTGTCAGCATCGCCTTCAGGGAAGCAGAGGTAGAATATTCTATCCAGATAAGCCAGAGGGCTTTAAATTTGTCAAAGGTGTCATTGTCTAAGGCTATCATTTCCTCCATGCACATGATATCGTTGACCGCTGAGACCCAGACAGATAGAGATGGGGTGGTAGTGGTCTTCCAGAAAAGAGGGATAAGTTGTCTGGCAGCTGATAGAAAGAAGCGCAGCAAGGTACATTTTTGGGAGGCTATGGAGCCTGGGAGCATTGATAATAGCGCTATCTCTGGGGATGGTGGTGTCGGTCGATCATATAGACTGCTGTATATGGTGAAAACCTGAGACCAGAGGGGCTGTATGGCTGTGCAATCCCACCATATATGGAGGTAGTTTCCTTCCACAGAACCACATCTCCAGCAAGATGAAGGTACGGATGAGAAGATTTTATTAAGAGATTGAGGATCCCTGTACCACCTAGCTAGGAGTTTAAAATTCTTTTCCTGGGTATAGCAGGAGATTGAGGATTTATGAGTGAAGTGAAATGACTTTTGCCAATCTATGATTGAGAGTTCCCTTCTCAGGTCCATGGCCCACCTCCTAATGTAAGAGGGGGGTTGATCGTGTATCAATGCGTGTTGTAATTTGTAAATGGTGGAAAGCAGGTGTCTGGGTGTTTCTGAGAGGGAACACAGCTGTTCGTATCCCATTAAAGATCTGTGAATTTGGGAAGAGGAAAATAAATCTGAGCAGAAGGAGGAAATTCGCAGAGCCATGAGCCAAAGTCCCCGGTCCCCAGTCAGAATAGGTGTGCCCATAGTCGGGTTCACAAATGAGTTTGCCAATGGCCAGGAGGACTGGAGATATGGGCCTATATTACTAGCCCCCAGTCCCTGAGGGAAAGCCGGGTGATCGAATAGTGAGGTAAGCGGGGAGGGGTCTGAGGACAGCAACGAGACGAGTCTGTGTTTGTACCAGAGATGCAACGCGGCTATTGTCAGTGGGGAGGAGGTGGAAAGAAGGTGTCGTTTCTGTCCATAGCCTCAAAGTAGTGCGCGGAGGTCTGGTGTGGAGAGGTCTTGTTTTACCATAGTGGAAGCTTTAGCGAAGGGCCGGGGAAACCACTCCAGTATTCTAGATAGTATTGTTGCTCTATGACAGGCATGTCCAAAGTCAGGCCCGTGGGCCAATCGCGGCCCGCGTTCTGGTTTTGAACAGCCCGCCTGGCTATTTGGAAGTATATATCTTTTGTGGCCCCCGACGATCTCCCAGCGCCGGGGCCACAAAAGATGTATATGCCTTGGAGGGGACAGGGAGGAGGTGGGGCGAGCGCCATACACACACACACAGGAGAATTTCTTGTTTACGGGCGGCCTCTGTAATAGGAAGTCCCGTCTCCGGCGCTGCCATTGTTCTGTCCATCAAAGGACGCGGGACTTTCTATTAAAGAGACCGCCGTGTAAACAGGAGATTCTCCTGTAGGTATCTTTGGCACTAGTGAGTGCATTCCTGGCAATGGTATGTGCAATTCTTGGCAATGGTATGTACAATTCCTGGCAATGGTATGTACAATTCCTGGCAATGATATGTTCAATTCCTGGCAATGGTGTGTGCAATTCCTGGCAATGATGTGTGCAATTCCTAGCAATGGTATGTGCAATTCCTGGCAATGGTGTGTGCAATTCCTAGCAATGGTATTTGCAATTCCTGGCAATGATATGTGCAATTCCTGGCAATGGTGTGTGAAATTCCTGGTAATGGTGTGTGCAATTTCTGGCAATGGTATGTGCAATTTGTGCAATTCCTGGCAATGGTGTGTGCAATCCCTGGCAATGGTGTGTGCAGCTCCTGGCAATGGTGTGTGCGATTCCTGGCAATGATATGTGCAATTCCTGGCAATGGTGTGTGCAATTCCTGGCAATGGTGTGTGCAATTCGTGCAATTTCTGGCAATAGTATGTGCAATTCCTGGCAATGGTGTGTGCAATCCCTGGCAATGGTGTGTGCAATTCCTGGCAATCATGCGTGCTGTATTCCTAGCAATGGTGAGGCTACATTCATGGCAATGGTGGGTCTGTAGATGGGCACTGACCCTTAATTTGCTTCACAGTTCTTTATTTAAATTTTTTTTTTCCTGAAACTTCGCTCTTAAAGTGAGTGAAGGTGTGTGTTATACGCCAATAAATACGGTATATCCAAATAACACACCCGAGCTCATCTATTTACTCACACACAGCCACAAAGGCAAGAGAGTTCTTGTTGGGCAGTGTATTAGTGTTCGAACTAACATAGTTAGACCGAATTTTAATGGTTCAAAGAATGTCAGGCAAAATGGTCGGCCCTTGCGCATGTTCATTTTATCAAATCTGGCCCTCTTTGAAAAAAGTTTGGACACCCCTGCTCTATGATATAGTTAGAAATCTGGGAGGCCCACTCCGCCTTGCGTTTTGGTGTATGTTAGTAGTGTGTGGCGAATATGAGACATTCCCTGGTGCCAGATGAAGCGTATGGTCATAGATCGTAGGGATTTAAAGAAGTGTTTGGGGACAGAAATGGGCACAGTCTGAAACACATAAAGTAACTTGGGGAGGGTATCCGTTTTAATAGTATTAATGCGCCCAAACCAGGGTAGTGGCTTTAGGTTCCAAGTGTCTAGTTCCTTCCTAAGTTGAGTAAGCAAGGGGAGGTAGTTGAGGGTATAGAGATTCGAGAGATTGGACGGGATCCTTATCCCTAGGTAAGAAATGCCCCTGGAACCCCATTGAAAGGAGAAGTTAGTCTTCAATTGGGTAAGTTAGGAGATGGTAAGGAGATATTGAGGGCTTCGGTCTTGGACATATTGACTTTAAAATTACTGTATTCCTCAAATCTATGAAATTTGTGCATCAGGGAGGGGAGGGATGCCTGTGGCTGTTGAATATACATTAATAAATCATCTGCATAGAGTGAAAGTTTATGGTCGGCGGATTGTGTCTGAATTTCTTTTATACTTTAGTTCTGTCTAATAGTCCGTGCTAGATGTTCTATCACCAGAACGAAAAGTAGGGGGGAGAGAGGGCATCCCTTGCGGCTTCCATTAGAAATACAAAATGGAGTAGATAAGGAGCCATTGACTAATGCCCCGTACACACGGTCGGACTTTGTTCGGACATTCCGACAACAAAATCCTAGGATTTTTTCCGACGGATGTTGGCTCAAACTTGTCTTGCATACACACGGTCACACAAAGTTGTCGGAAAATCCGATCGTTCTGAACGCGGTGACGTAAAACACGTACGTCGGGACTATAAACGGGGCAGTGGCCAATAGCTTTCATCTCTTTATTTATTCTGAGCATGCCTGGCACTTTGTCCGTCGGATTTGTGTACACACGATCGGAAATTCCGACAACGGATTTTGTTGTCGGAAAATTTTATCTCCTGCTCTCCAACTTTGTGTGTCAGAAAATCCGATGTAAAATGTCCGATGGAGCCCACACACGGTCGGAATTTCCGACAACACGCTCCGATCGGACATTTTCCATCGGAAAATCCGACCGTGTGTACGGAGCATAAGACAGAAGCTGAGGGGCGGGAGTATAATGCCATGACCTTAGATACGAAAGCAGGGCCTAGTCATATCTGTTCTAGGGAAAGGCGTAAAAACTACCAACTGACCCAGTCAAATGCCTTTTCTGCGTCAAAGAACAAAAGGCATGCCTTCAGGTTATGTCGCTGAATGTAAGAGATAAGGTGTATGGTTTTAGTGGTGTTGTCCCACCTGATCTTTGTGAATAAGTGTGGGTAGTAAAGGGGAAAGGCATTTCGCTAAAACTTTTGCGAAAAGCTTAACATCCAGGTTAAGCAGGGAAATTGGCCGGTAACTGCTGCACTTAGAGGGATCTTTGCCCGGTTTGGGTATGACGGAAATAGTGGCGGATAGGAGGTCTGTGGAGGGGAGATGGGAGTCGTCAATGTGATTAAATGCTGCAACTAAGAGTGGGGTAAGGGATTGAGCAAATGATTTATAGAATCTAGGAGAGAACCCGTCTGGGCCAGGGCATTTACCAGATTTCAGTCCCTTGATAGCAGATAGGAATTCAGATCCTGTTAGGGGGTTATCTAGGTTTGTGGACTCAGTGGGATCTATTTGTGGTAGAGCAGTTTCCGAAATATATTCTCGCATATCGGATAGGTGTGATTCTCCTTCAGGCGTCTGTCTGGTCTGTGTGGGTAAGTTATATAGTTGAGAGTAGTAATGTTGGAAGGCACTTGCTATGCCCTGGGGATTACTAATCTTCTTTTGGTCAGGAGTACAGATGTGTGGAATGGGTCGACATGGGGGGCGAGGGTGAAGAACCCTTGCAAGATGTTGTCTGCATTTATTAGCAGCGATATAGTGTCGGTTACGTCCTTTGTCCCTAGGATTTCTGGATTTAATTCTGACTGGTCTAATTTTTGGATAGGCCAAAATATTAAAAGGTTAATTTCATTTCTCAAGTCATATAAGGTTCTCACACAGAGACATTCTGTTTTTCTCAAACTGCTTGGGGTCTGTAAACAAGCCTGCTTACAGAACTGGGGCTAGAAACAATGCTTTATGATATACTCACACACCTGTGATAAAAAGCAAACTGACCAATGTTTACAAGAATGTGAAGTGTGAAGACACTACATGTGCACAGGTAGACTTGTGGACACAACTGATGAGCAAGCCTAGTTATCCAGTGACCAACTATTGTCTCAGCTTTGGGAAAGGTAAACAATAGACAAACTTCTCTCATTAAAGGGATCTCTATGGGAAGGTATACAGAGGAATTTTTGAACTATTTATATGTTTAAACTATCAATATAACATAAGCCAATTCAATCAATTGTCTATTGCAAGTCATAAGGTAAAGACCTTATGAAAATGTCAAACATACCTATGCAAGGGACCCTATTCCTGCCATAAGACTGCTCGCAGGCCAATCGATTATAAACTACAACGTTTTACCTGCAAAATCACTATAAACATCATGGATATAGTTATATAAAAGTATACATGTTGAAAGGGTACAAAAATATCTTATCCTGGCAAGATATTCCATCACTGGAAAAAGGGTGTTAGTATGACTACAGTTTGTTTATTTGTAATCAATATTGTTAGGGAACTCTGTGTTGTGACATAACTATATTCAAATAATAGTTTAAAGAGTTCTAATTCTTTTATGTATTTCAATTGCTATATATATATGCAATTCCACCTCCTGATAATCAAAAATTCTTACTGTTAAAATATTGCTACACCAAAAAGATACTGCTCATACACTTGGCAGTTACCAAATCTCCTAAACATTCTATATATTATAGATCATATCAAATGGCCACACTTGTTATAGTGAGAAATCAAACGTTCCTATAACAGTGCTTTTATAAAATTAATTTAGAACAGACATTCATTGTCCTAGAGTAACACCTAGTAGTCAAGGATGGTAAACGTGGGCAGCACAGTGGTGTGGTGGATAGCACTTTCGCCTAGCAGTAAGAAGGGTCGCTGGTTCGAATCCCTACCACGACACTACCTGCCTGGAGTTTGCATGTTCTCCCTGCATAAATTAAGCGCTGCATAAATTGATGGTGCTATATAAGTACCTGAAAGAAATAAATAATGCTTGAACAAATACAGAGTTGAAGGTTAAACGAGTCCACCAATGAAAAGGAAGATGCCACCTTCTGGGCTAGACTTAGTAAAATTTTTATGAGCGTATTGTTCGTAACTGAATATAGGACAGTAAGGTAGACAGAAAGAAATACACATCCATCCATCCAGACAGACTTCATTGAGAGACACGCATCATCACACATCTGAACATCTTAAAAGCATCATTTGAAACCACATAGCAAGACCCAATTTTAGGAAGGCAACTACAACCTGTAATTGTATAATTTTGCAAAGTTTGATGCCTACTCCTTCTACAGGGGAATAACTGTTGGAAACACAGTCTATTGTCTGATAATTGGTTAAATGGTTATTCTATCTACGGGGAAAATTTACTTATTGGGTTTACTTATTGGCGATATAATTTGCTGCTCAGTGATTGCAATATTCTAGTCTGCATCTCCCCAAGGTAATACTTAAAATCTGGCCTGTTAATGGGTCCTGTTGACCCACTATATCAGTTGAGAACCACTAATATTATGTGACATTATGAAAAGCGAGGTGATTGATGGACATTATGTTTCACCTTGCATGCATTCATTTGCAGGGAACTAAGGTGGAATCCGGTCCAGGTTTTACCAGCCACCTTCGCAGGGTTGGTTCCGGACCAGATTTTGAGGCCCACTTGTGTCCTCCAACAGGTGCAATAAATAAATCAGGAGATTGTTCTTGGCCTGGGACTCAGGAAGCCAAAACATGAGAGAGCTACTGATGTGAAGTTTGCTTTGTGAGAGAAGAAAAAGGTTTGCATTATCTTTGTTAGTGGGTGACTGGGAGATGCCCTTTACCTGTGAGTTAGGAACCTGAAATGTTTAGTTAATGCTTGGATGGCAAGGATTTATTTTCTGTTTTGTTTATTTTCATGCAACCTTTTATATAAAACTGGCTATAAACCTACTGTTTGGACTACCTTTTTTCACAGGGAAGATGATCCCCATTGAGCTAACCCCCTACAATAGATACGTACATATATCATTTAATGTTATAGACAATTTTGTAATTTTTATGTAAAATTGTAGTGTCTATGTCCCCCTATTAATCAAACTATTTATGGTGTGAATGTATCTTATTGAATAAATGTTAATTTATTGTCAATAGCCAAGTCCGTATTCTCATCTACCTACTGTGTCTTTAAAGAATTCTCAAATTCTCAATACTCAAATGAATTAATCATTCAGGCATTGCCTCACACAAACACGTAATGCAGCCTCACCTTTGCCATCAGTGCAGCCTGATCCATGCCCATCTGCAGCCTCGCAGGGGATGGGGGAGTGGCAGAACAAGTGCCAACAGATTACATACAGGAGAATCTCCTGATTAGTCAGCGACCTCTTTAATACAAAGTCCCCCCTCCTATGATAGACAGAACAGTCGTCCAATGCCAGCCCAGGAGACGGGACTTCCTATTACAGAGTCCACCGAGTAAACAGGAGATTCTCCTGTATGTAATCTGACGGCACTCGTCCTGCCCCCTCCCTGTCCCCTCCGAGGAATGATAAATACGGTATATATCTTTTGTGCGGCACTCTGGGATTCGTTGGGGGCCACAAAAGATATATATATATATATATAACCAAATTACCAGTGGGCCGTATGAAACCGGAACATGGGCTGCAATTGGCCCACGGGCTGGTCTTTGGACATGCCTGCTTTAGGGCATCCCACACCCCACCCACATGGCCATGCCCTTGTTCCTCTCCAAGAAATCTGACAATGCCACCAGAATCTGATCCCATTTTAGAAACAATGTCAGTAAAAAAGGGTTAACGTCTATAGAGGATGAGTCAGTGGACCAGAAACATGTAATTTAACAAAAACAGTGCATGGTCTGATAAGGTTCTGGTTTCATAGGCAGAGTCTACCACAAAAGGCATAATGTCAGGGTTACCCAGCGCCAGATCTATATGGGATAAACCACCATGGGTAGCAGAGTACCATGAGTAACATTTACTGTCCAGATATTTCTCTCTCAACACATCACTGAGTCCCAATTCTGAGATAAAATTAGCAAAAGCAGATGGATAGGAAGGCAGTGTCTTGCCCCTGGCAGCAAGAGGCATTTTATCCAATGAGGGGAGTAAACATTTATTATAATCCTTCAATGCAAAAAAGAGGAGTATCAAGGTAGAGTGCCATAATTGTGAAACCCATATAATTTACATAATAAAAACACATATCTGCCCTCCGTGTCGATCTGCTTCTAAATACAGACAGATTGTATAGTGTTGGAATGGAAACAAGGATACTCACACCTCAATGTTAAGTAGAATAGTATTGAATACTAAACAAGTGGGAACAGAGCAGATGGACAGAATCAGGTTTCAAATGCATCTCTTGCAGACATACCAGGGACAGCTTTAGCTTCTTTATCACAGCAAAAACAGCACCTCTTTAGTCTTATCCCCCAGTCCTCTAAAACTCCGGGAGAGCAATAATACTCCCAGAGGCATTACTAGAACCTTCAGGGCCCCAGTGCAAGAAACCATGAAGGGCCCCATTGATCCTCTCCCCTTCCATCTGAGTCCCAGGCTTCCAGTTCTGGGATAGTATCCATGGACATACTCTCAGAACCCTGCCTCCCACATGCTCCCATGCATCCAGCGTGCACTGTGACTGCTGTGTCTACAGCTGATAACAGATCATGGTAAAGAGCCAATCACAGCAGTCCTTTAACACTTGATCAGCTGATCACACGTAAACAGACTTTCCTCCTATGCTGTGTCTGTGTGAGGAAAGGAGAGCCATTAACCGACAAGACTGTCAGTACATTGTTTACACTGGTAATCAGGGCACTGATCATCAGTGGTGATCAGTGCTGCCTATCATCTCTGCCTATCAGTGCTCATCCATGCCACCTATCAGTTCTGCCTATCAGTGTCACCTATCAGTGCCCATCAGTGCTGCATATCTGTGTCACCTATCAGTATTTATTTATGTCACCTATCAGTGCCCATCAGTGCCCATCAATGCTGCCTATCAGTGCCCATCAGTGCCACCTATCAGTACTGCCTTTCAGTGCCACCTATTAGTGCCACCTCATCCGTGCCTCCTCAACAGGACTCTGAGCTGAGAGCGTCTCTCTCATACAGCCCAGAGTCTGCACTGAAAGTTCCCTTTCCCTCCTCCCTTGCACAGCTGGGAGAGGAGAGAGCCGATCTGCTCATTCTCCTCCGGCCCCTCTCCTCCTCTGTGTGCACAGTGGGAAGTGTAAAGCCCAGCAGCTGCTTAGCTTCACACTTCCCGTGGTGCACACAGGAGGAGGGGGCAGGTGGAGAAGGAGCCAATTGGCTCTCTCCTTTCCCATTCATGTGAGACCAAGTGGACGGAAGGGAGGTGGAGTGGGAATCCTTCTAGCCCCATGCAGTACCTATCAGGTACTTCACCCACCTCCCTCTCTGACACTCTCCTCTTTTGAGGCACATTGCATTCGTCTATTCTCTCCCATTTCTCTAAGAATTGCTGTCATCTACCTGCCCCCTGGACCAGTATCAGCCTTTCTTGATGACTTCTCTGCCTGGCTACCCTACTTTCTCTCTTCTGAAATCCCCACAATTATTCTTGGGGACTTCAACATCCCTGTTAACACTAACACTACTATTACTTCTAAACTTCTCAGTCTAACCTCATCGCTTGACCTGAAGCAATGGATACAGGCTCCTACCCACTCCAACGGCAACACCCTTGACCTTGTCTTCTCCTATCTGTGCACTCCATGCAACCTTTCCAACAATCCACTCCCACTCTCTGATCACCACCTTATTAGTTTTGCTCTCTCCCTGTCTTCCACCTCTTCTCCCTCCAACCGCCTAACAGTTACACGTAGAAACCTTCGCCACCTCAATCCTTCTCTTCTCTACTCTGCTACTGATCACCTCTATGACAAAATCTCACCTCTGTCCTGCCCCAACCTAGCTACTTTCATCTACAACAGCTCACTGTCTTCCTCCCTAGACAAGCTTGCCCCCCTCACTACACGCAGAATTAGGCCCCGACTGCTACAACCCTGGCAAACAGATGACACCAGAAATGTCAGAAAATGTAGCCGCGCTCTTGAGCGCCTGTGGCATAAGACTAAGACCCAGGAAGACTTCCCACAATATAAATCTGCCCTCCTAAAATACTACTCCTGCCTTCACACTGCCAAACAGACCTACTTTATCACACTCATTAACACCTTCTCATCCAGTCCACGTCAACTCTTCTCTACCTTCAACACTCTACTCTGCCCTCCACTGCCGCCACCCACCAACTCACTCACTGCCCAGGAGATTGCCAATCACTTCAAAACTAAGATTGATACAATTCATGAGGAGATCACCAATGCGCAAAAACCTCCCCCATGCAACACCCCATGTCCACAGACACAATCATTACTTTCCTCATTCAACCCTGCTATTATTACTGAGGTTGCTAAACATTTATCTAGCACTCATCTAACCACCTGCCCCCTGTATCCTGTTCGATCGCAAATGCTACGCTCACCCTCTGACTCGATTCTACACTCTCTAACTCACATTTTCAACCTCTCCCTATCTTGTGGCATCTTCCCAAACTCTCTAAAACATGCGCTAGTCACCCCCATACTAAAAAAGCCCTCACTGGACCCCACCAATCTCAACAACTTACGTCCCATCTCCTTACTCTCCTTCTCCTCCAAACTTCTTGAAAGACTGGTCTACAACCGACTAAGCGAACATCTGACCATGAATAAACTTCTTGATCCCCTTCAGTCTGGTTTTCGCCCTCAACACTCCACGGAAACTGCTCTCCTTAAACTCTCAAATGACCTACTAATGGCTAAAGCCAATGGACACTATTCTGTACTACTTCTCCTGGATCTCTCTGCTGCCTTTGACACAGTGGACCACCCCCTCCTCCTCAAAAAACTCCACTCCTTTGGTCTCCGTGACTGTACTCTTTGCTGGTTCTCATCCTACCTATCCCACCGCTCCTTCAGTGTCACTTACAACTCTACTTCCTCCTCTCCTCTTCCTTTCTCCGTTGGGGTCCCCCAAGGTTCTGTTCTTGGACCTCTCCTTTTCTCAATCTACACCACCTCCTTGGGTCAGTTGATTGCCTCCCACGGCTTTAAATATCATCTCTACGCTGATGACACCCAAATCTATCTCTCCACCCCCCAGCTCTCTCCATCTGTCTCCTCACGCATTACCAACTTACTAGCAGACATATCAGCCTGGATGTCACATCACTTCCTCAAACTCAACCTATCCAAAACCGAGCTCATGATTTTTCTTCCTTTAGGTGCCACTTCACCTGATTTCCTTGTCAAGATCAACGGCTCAACTATCAACCCACCTCCCCACGCCAAGGTCCTAGGTGTAATCCTGGACTCTGAACTAACCTTTCGACCCCACATTCTATCACTATCCAAAGCTTGCCGCCTCAATCTCTGCAACATCTCCAAGATACGCCCCTTCCTAACCAATGTCACCACAAAGCTTCTAATCCACTCCCTGGTCATCTCCCGCCTCGACTACTGCAACTCCCTCCTCATTGGTTTACCTCTAAATAGGCTATCCCCACTTCAGTCCGTCATGAACGCTGCTGCCAGGCTCATCCACCTCACAAACCGCTCAGCGTCTGCTACACCCCTCTGCCAATCCCTCCATTGGCTGCCACTCAGTCACCAAATTAAATTCAAGATACTAACTATAACTTACAAAGCCATCCACAACCTGGCCCCCAGCTACACCTCTAACCTAGTCACAAAATACCAACCTAATTGTTCTCTTCGCTCCTCCCAAGACCTCCTGCTCTCAAACTCCCTTGTCACCTCATCCCATGCTCGCCTTCAAGACTTCTCCAGAGCCTCCCCCATCCTCTGGAATGCTCTACCCCAATCTGTCCAATTTTCTACTACTTTATCCACTTTCAGACGATCCCTGAAAACTCATCTCTTCAGAGAAGCCTATCTGGCCCCTACCTAACAACTGTACATTTATCTTCTCAATCAGCACATCACCCACAGTTATTACCTCTTGTATCTCTTGACCTTCCCTCTTAGATTGTAAGCTCTAAGGAGCAGGGCCCTCTGATTCCTACTGTAACAAAGTGTATTGTATTTGTACTGTCTACCCTCAAGTTGTAAAGTGCTACGAAAACTGTTGGCGCTATATAAATACTGTATAATAATAATAATAATAATAATAATGTGAGGGAGGAGGGAGGGGGAACTGTTAGTGCAGGCTCTGGGCTGTATGAGAGAGACGCTCTCAGTTTAGAGCCCTGCGGCCAGCAACCCCCGCTGGGGTCCCCTGAAAATTGCGGAACACTAGAGTCCGGTTGCAAGTGCAACCTTTGTGACCCTGATAGTTCCACCACTGAATACACCTTTACCCTGTGCAGTCACTGACTTCATTAGGAAAAAATACAACCGGTTAAGGCCTGTGCACCAAATTATTCAAATACAGAGGAAAACATATATGCCAAAGTGCATATAAATGGCAAAGGGTTAGGCAGTTTGACAACAGCCATATATGGAAGGCAGAGTCCAGGTCCATTGCAGTGTGGAGGAAGAAGGTGTTTGCAAAAAAACAAATGCTAGTAGCAAGTGACCCATTGAAAACTTAAACAAAACCAAAAAAGCAATTTAAAAGTGAAGTCCAACCAGTCAATACAGTAAGTACATGTTGCATGAAAACACAGCATGAAAGCCCACGCATGGCCAAACACATGGGGAGTTACACGTTGCCCTGTTGGCATGCAGACAACAGATCAGTAAGTGGGTGTGCAATAAGGGGGAAAATAATTCTCAATAGAAAACTGATGCAAGCATGAGGCAACCCACCTTACGTTAAACTTCTTGAAAGGCACCAAGGATTGTCAAAGCCCCATAGATCGAATCACCAGCTATTTTAATAAAAGATGCACATTTAAAACTATTGAAAATTGCTTTTGAAATTATGTTACCATGCAATTTTAGTGACTGGAATTACGTGTACTTTAATTTGCTGTCTTCCTTGCCCAAGAACCAGTAACCTAATGCAAGATAAGCCTCCATCGTTTGCAGACTACAGAATTGCAGTTTGCAGAATTTTGATAATATTTAAAAAATTTACCATCCTAACAGCAAATTGCAAAGAATGTTGTAACTTAGAAAACGCTCCATCCAATACTTATTTTATAAGGAGCCAATGTGAGTAAGTATGTTAACAGGAAAACTCATTATTGCCTTAGCGACCAATTAGAACCCATTTTAAAACCGCCTGTGGCACTGTAAGATGTTACAGGTCAGAGATGTACATGCTTGAAAGACAGTTTTCTAAATTTTTGTCATAAAGATTTATAATAAAATAAGCTTACAAAAAAGTTTAAGGAAGCAGCGATAAATTTCTCATTATAAGAGTTTCTCATTTCACCTGCTGACCTTCAAATGCCTTCTGTGCCTTTAAACACAAGTAATATAATATCTGCTTGTTTCCATTGTATAATATGAAGAATTGTTTCCATGTCTGCAGGGGAGGGTACACCATTGATGCTAGCTGGAACTTTATAAATTGGACAGGTTTTGGAAGAGATGCAACCTCTGAAATGCTTCCTTGCGTGGAACATAAGAAAAGAACATCTGCAATAATGCCTAAACACTTCCCAAAACTTTATGAAAAGCTGTATATAGAGGTAAGGAGTGCACAGGGTTCCCATGGATGCAGCGTGAAGGCTTCAGAATGTCAGTTCTGAGTGGAGAAGGTTGCTTTTTTTCATCTTTCTTTGGGTTTTTAATACCCAGATTAGGGTCTGGATTCCAGAGGCTTTGAAGAACTTTGGGAGGGAAGAAGCCTCTAATGCTGTGTCAAGGTCTTACCAGAGACCTGCAGGCTTTGTGTGTGTGCAGGTGTGAACAGCAGTTATAGGTAAGGACATGTCAATAGTTTAGGGCTCCACCCCTCTCCAGGAGTCCATGAGACTACAAGGGGACAGGAAGATAAAAAGGGGCAATCTGTGCTAAACCTCACCTATGTGTATATAACATATTGATGCAAATATACAAAAGTGAATACATGGACAAAAACAGGTGCAGCATCTAACAGAACCAGAATATAAACGCTCAACCAATAAAGAAATATAAATGTTTTGTGATATGAGAAAGGGTGAGCAAGTAAATATTTTACCAACAATGTAGCAAATAAAACTAAAAATACATAACTGTGATTGAACACTTAGTGACAATTTCAGAAAAAGAAAGAACAATCCTATAAGATATAGTTCATAGACTGCTGTAAGTTGTTATATCCAAACACAAAACTTCATGGGGCATCAAAAAAACACTTAAACGATATTGTTCTGTTCCTCAATAGTCAAAGTAAACAGCGCCGCTTACCAGATCAGGTGGATCTCAAATTATAGAGATCATACGAGCACACACAGGAGGGATAGATTCGGCAACTGATGAAACGATCAGCGATGAAAAAGACCTTCCTCTTACTCCCGCTCAGCACTGCTGCAATATTAGTTTCCTGGATCCTCCAAGGGAAAGCACTCCCTGCAAAGTTGTATATTATGTAATATGTCCCCCAAATGCAACCTTGCATGTGTCCCCCAAATGCAGCCTTGCCTGTCTCCCACCAAATGCAGCCTTGCCTGTGTCCCCCAAATGCAGCCTTGCCTGTGTCCACCAAATGCAGCCTTGCCTTTGTTCCCCAAATGCAACCTTGCCTGTGTCCACCAAATGCAGCCTTGCCCGTGTCCCCCAAATGCAGCCTTGCCTGTGTCCCCCAAATGCAGCCTTGCCTGTGTCCCCCAAATGCAGCCTTGCCTGTGTCCCACCAAATGCAGCCTTGCCTGTGTCCCACCAAATGCAGCCTTGCCTGTGTCCCACCAAATGCAGCCTTGCCTGTGTCCCACCAAATGCAGCCTTGCCTGTGTCCCCCAAATGCAGCCTTGCCTTTGTCCCCCAAATGCAGCCTTGCCTGTGTCCCACCAAATGCAGCCTTGTCTGTGTCCACCAAATGCAGCCTGTGTCACATCGAACTCCCCCTCCCATTCTCCGCAGTAGCACAGCGGTAGTGTACTACTTACCTTGCTGTTTCCTCTCTCCCGGGCGCAATGGGAGAAAGAAAACAGGACGGAGGCACTTGGGGAAGGGGGGAGGAGTCCGGTGACGTCAATGTCCATGACGTCACCGGATCTCCGACGGAACTCCCTGAAGACCCGGAAGCCTGCGGAGAGGTGAGTACCGATCAAAATAATTTTGATCGATCAAAAAAATTAACAAATAATCGAGGAATTAATCATTAATTTCCGCAGCCCTAGTTTTTTTTAAAAGCACAACTCCCCCCCCCCCCCCCCTTTATCCGCTGGACGTATGATTAAATGTTTTCTTTTACATAATGATGCTATACCCTCATTAATGTCCTTCTGATGTTCCTTTTTAAATTAATTTGTTGCAAATCACGTAGAACCAATTCTTTAAAAACTGTAATGCTGGGAGCAGGTTTGCCAGGTGGGTTAAACAGGGAAGCGGTCCTCAACCCCGTTCCCCCATTGCTGCCTCCTACTTGATGGTTATCATTTCTGCTAATAGGGTTAGATAAAAAATGCCACTTAATGCTCAGCTTCCTGGCATATTTTTCAACATCAATGAACATTTAAAATTTGTTCAAAGATTTTTTTGGAGCATATTTCAAACCCTGATTGAATGTTATTTTTTCAGACTCAATTTAATTCTTCTCCACTTAAATTAAAAATTCCCTGACATACTACATCTTCCTTTTTTGGGGGGTTTCCCTCCCCTGCATCCTCTCTTAGTCTTCCCTTTTGCTTTGTCCCTTTCCTAAAAATCATCAAATTATCAGTTTTGCTCCTTAATGGGGCTGCTCCTGGTGGTATCGCACATGAGTATCTTGAGAAGGCCCATAACCCTGACTTTGATAATTCTCTTCCTCCACATTTTCATTGTGATATTCCTGTAGTCAGATAAACCTGTTCCCCACAGGGATATCATGTCTCCAGGGAGTTCTTGGGAAGTTGGGGGGACACTCAAAGTGTCCACCTCCTAAAGGTCTCCTCTGTGAGGGATCTTCATATCCACCATTATGATCCATATATGGTTGTCTCCCCTGGGGATACGGATAAGAAGATAATATGGATTGTGCTGTGCATTAGATTACCTATTTCCCCTGTTGGACCCTGTTTGTGGAAATCTCCCTGGATTTCTGAAAAAATTATTATTACTGGGAGGCTGTTGATAACAGTTCCTCGAGCCACCGCCCAGGGCTCGAGGAGGGAAAAGACAGAGGCCCTAAGCTAGCAGGCTAAGTCAGCAGGAAGCTGAGAGTGCAGCAAAAGCAGAGTGTAAGGTACAGAAGTTGCACAAGAGCACAGGTGTGCTGTGAATTGGTCTGTGGAACCAGACCAAAGGCTGAGGTTTGAGGGCATAGCAGTGATGTTGTGAGAGAGATCCAGTAGGCTGACTGTCATTATTTTCATATTTGAAGTGATGATGGAAACTCCTGTGAGGGCACCCATGTATTATGTTGAACTTTTACTTTCGTTTTGAGTAAAAGTGGACCATCAAGCCCTGTACAGTATTTCTGGTGTGACTGAACTCTCTTAAAAACACAGCACACTTAAGCTACCAAAAGTTTTTGGAGTGTTTAGGCATTACTGTCAGATTTGTGAAAATATGTAGCAAAAATACTCACTCATTTGTGCATTAGTCATGTGCTCACTCCCTCACTAAGGCAGGCCATACACAGTGCAAATTTCTGGTGGTTGCAGGAAAGAAATTCACACTATTCTCCCATCAATACAGACAGTGCTGACAGGGGAATCCTCCTGCCGAGCAATTGTCTTCTCCTGGCGGAGGAGGGGTGGGGGAAGACAGTGATTATCGCTAGCGGCTATAGCAGCTATAATCATAAGAGAATTTGTCAGGCTGGTTGTACCCAAGTTGATAGATCGATCAACTTGGTACATATAGCCTGCCCAACAGGTCAAATCTTGGCCGGTTCCTGCCAAATCGGGCAAGATTCAAACTGTATATGGCCGGCCTTAGTGAAACTCTGCAGAATGTTAGTTGCCAGTGAGAGAGTGAAGCCTCACTGGTCCAACCAGTGAAGAAAAGAACTGTGTAAATGGGCGAGTATTGGTGCAAACCTGTCACATGTGAGTTGTAGCTAGCAACAGGATTACATATGTTACCTGGGCCTGGGAGTTAGGTGTTTGGGAGGGCTTTGGCATGAGTTAAATGTTATTGCCTTAGGCAGTGATAGGATCAATTTTTAGGGACACATACAACCCCATTTGTATTTGCTTTAGGACTCCAAAACAAGTGAAGCACTATTCATTCCATTGAAAAAAAGGGGAGGAGGAAAGCGTTGTCACGTGAAAAAGCAAGGTAGTTTAAAGCAGAACACTTGAAAGGAATGTAAGGAGCACTGCAGTGACGCATTATAAATTGCTTTCGCTATAACATTTGCAACATCTCAATCAGGCATTTGAACAGGAGTGTGGCGTTTACAGCAGCTTTTCAATACTATCTCTGAGCTTATTTGCCAAACACTAGAATGAATGGCAACATCATTTGGTGAGCCTGCTTAGTAAGGGAGTTGAACCCCCATTTTCACTGTGGTGGAGGCATTGGTGTGAATTACATTTTTGCATATCTATTGCACTTCTCAAGAGAACTGTCATTTATGTTTGATGTGAAATTGCAAGACATTTTCACATTTTTTTCATGGACATTTATTTATGATTAGATGTGTTTAAACACATTTTTTGTTAACCTACTTTTGAGTTGTTAACAAACTTTTTATGAGCGCTACTGTAAATTAGTAATTTATGTGCACTTCACTTATTTACTTTTTCACCTGTTAGTTTATTTATTATTTTTACACTGTCCCCTTCATTTTTTTTTTTTTTATCGCTTTTATTCCTATTACAAGGAATGTAAACATCTTTTGTAATATGGATAAGAAGAGTAGAGAAAAAAGCGCCATCTAAGTTTAATGGAGCAGAAGATGCAGTTAGCTCTGAGCGTGTAGCCTTCCCGAGACACTGAGCCATCCTCCCCTTTGACGTCACATCCGCCTTGTGTGTGCATTCCGGATGCGATCCAGCTCTTAGTGAGGTGGCCCTGGGACACCATCCAGCATCCTCAGTTTCCCCAGCAAGACCAGGCAATCTACCTGCCACAAGCAGTTTCATGGAGAATATATGATCCATACGATGCACATTTAGGAAGAGTCTATTCATCCTATATCTTGTGAGTGCTATTAACCATTGTTCCATTAAACATTATCTTTTCTGCTGCATTTAAATGGCACTTTTTTCCTCTTCTCTTCTTATGCTGAATTATTAGAGCTGGCTTACTCTTCAAAATGTAGCCACTAGTGTGTGATTCACCCTTGGAATTCACAAGGAACTACAACAGATGGCATTTTGACTTTAAGAACTTTTCCGTTTTTGCGCCCATGATTTCTATGTATTTCCTGTGATCCCTTGTATGATCTTATGCTTTAAAAAAAAAAAAGTTTACTTCTGCCCTAGACCAGAAGTAACATAATGATGTTGCTCCAGTCCTCCTAGATCATAGAGGTGATCAGAGACAATCTGGTCTCTCCTCACCTCTGTGATCATCTGCGCAAACCATCAGATCATTTCCCGAGCTCACCGATAAGAACGGTAAGCCCAAGAGACACGGGTGGACAGCTTCATTTTTAATAATATTTCCCTTTTTTCATGAGGTGTATGTTTGTCGTGAGGCCCTTGCCAGTGGTAGTAATTAAGCCATATTTTGTAGGTAAAAGAATGTGTGCAGAGAAGACAACAAATAGACTCAGGTTCTGTTCATCAGTGTTCCTTTAGGGCACACGGACTGAACAGCGCAATGTGGGATGACATTCACTGCAGCACACATAACTTTTCTCTCTCTGCTGTGTTCAAGTGTATGCCTATTATATAACATATACATATTTTTTTATTTTGTGTTGTTGCTTACCTCAAAACTCTTTTCATTTTCTGACTAATCATTTTCATTTATGGTGTGTCTGCTTTTATTATACTATGAGATTGAAGAATTGAAACTTAAGCTGGGTAAACAGGTTCAGCTTTTTTTTTTCTTTCATTCAACCAAAGGGTTGATAGATTCTCACTTCAATACAATGATGTGTGATGCTGGGATGCTAGGTTCTTTGCTGCTTCTATTGAAAAGACAGTGACCAAAATATACCAAAAGTTGTCTGGTTCTTGCTGAACTGGCCAACTTTGCACTGGGATTTCGTTTCCCAGCTCCCAGAACTGGTAGAGCACCAGCAAAGAAAAATGGCTGGAGCCATCCTTGAATGAGGTCAATTGTCTGCCTTCTTTGTTCCTTCCTTCCTTCCTTTCATTCCACTGTCCTGTTAAGAAAAGAAGGAGGAGAGTTCAACATAATTTCCACAGGGCTCTTAAAATATACTCAAGTGAATACAAATAAGGCACTATAATTCATGAGGCTATTTTATTTAATATGTTCCCTCTTGATTGTATACCTGAAAGGTAAAGAGAGTCATTAGAAGCTCAGGATGTGGCAATGTTAGAGAGCCACACATCCCCCTCTCTGCTCATCATATGCACAATCACACATTGTTGTTAGAATAGCACTGGATAGCACTGATCACAGCACAGACCTCGATCCTCATAATGAGGAGCTCCATCTCTCATCCGTTGGGAAACATAATGACTCAGATCTTTTTACAATTCCAATCAGATAATTTGCATAAAACTAATGTAAGTTCATTTTTCCCTTGCTGCAGTTTAGTGATAAATTTCTAATCCCGCATGGCTCATTTCATTGTGACAGGAAAATGTTTAATGAACAGTTACTTTATCTGTCTAAAGAGATGAAAACTATCTGTCATTCTTAAGCCTATGCTCATCAACCTATGTGATATCCTTTAACAATAGGCAATCAAGGTAGCAGAACACATTGGTCAGGGTGTTATTTACAATGTGAAACTTGAAGGCTAATGTAGAGTACATCAGAGGAAAAGAAAAGAGTAAAACAAGAAAAGAGTTTATGAAAATTTAACAGGAACGCTAAAGAAGGGAGGTAGGGGGTGGCTGAAAAAATGTGGCTTGGGATGAAAGCACAACCAATGGACTTTGTATAGTAGGGACAGTTTGCTTAGGGCTAAAGAAATACAGAAAAGTGTTGAGAGAGCCATAGGGTGCCTTTGGCCAATCATGGCTCAGGGGGACTAAGTCCACACCCCACACTATATAAGGCTGCTCTTACACGGCGGTCATGTGTAGTGTTGTTGGCATGGACAGAGAGATAGCTTGAGTTATGCCGCAAACATACAAGTGGAATTTCCGACAGACAGAGTCCGATGGGAGCTTTTCATCATATATTCCGACCGTGTGTATGCCCCATCGGACTTTTTCCTTCGAAAATTCAGACGGACTTAGATAGAGAACATGTTCTATATTTTTCCAACAGAACAAATTACTATTGGAAAAAACGCTCGTCTGTATGCTGTTCCGATGCACCAGAAACAACGCATGCTCTGAAGCAAGTACGAGATGGAAGCTAATGCCTACTGGCTATTGAACTTCCGTTTTCTAGTCCCATCTCACGTGTTGTACGTCACCGGATGGTCGAAATTTGGTGTGACCGTGTATATGCAAGACAGCTTGAGCGGAATTCCATTGGAAAAACCTTCAGAGTTTATTGCGACAGTATCGCACAAAAGTGAGTACACCCCTCGCATATTTGTAAATATTTTATTATATCTTTTCATGTGACAATACTGAAGAAATAACACTTTGTGACAATGTAGGGAGTGTACAGCTTGTATAACAGTTTAAATTTGCTGTCCCCTCAAAATAACTCAACACACAGCTATTAATGTCTAAAACGCTGGCATCAAAAGTGAGTACACCCCTAAGTGAAAATGTCCAAATTGGGCCCCAAGTGTCAATATTTTGTCTAGCCACTATTATTTTCCAGCACTGCCTAAACCCTCTTGGGTATGGAGTTTACCAAAGCTTCACAGGTTGCCACTGGAGTCCTCTTCCACTCCTCCATGACGACATCACGGAGCTGGTGGATGTTAGAGACATTGCGCTCCTCCACCTTCCGTTTGAGGATGCCCCACAGATGCTCAATAGGGTTTAGGTCTGGAGACATGCTTGGCCAGTCCATCACCTTTACCCTCAGCTTCTTTAGCAAGGTAGTGGTCGTCTTGGAGGTGTGTTTGGGGTCGTTATGTTGGAATACTGCCCTGCGGCCCAGTCTCCGAAAGGAGAGGGGATCATGATCTGCTTCAGTATGTCACAGTACATATTGGCACTCATGGTTCCCTCAATGAACTGTAGCTCCCCAGTGTCGGCAGCAATCATGCAGCCCCAGACCATGACACTCCCACCACCATGCTTGACTGTAGGCAAGACACACTTGTCTTTGTACTCCTCACCTGGTTGCCGACACACACGCTTGACACCATCTGAACCAAATACGTTTATCTTGGTCTCATCAGACCACAGGGCATGGTTCCAGTAATCCATGTCCTTAGTCTGTTTGTCTTCAGCAAACTGTTTGCGGGCTTACTTGTGCATCATCTTTAGAAGAGACTTCCTTCTGGAACAACAGCTATGCAGACCAATTTGATGCAGTGTGCGGCATAGGGTTTGAGCTCTGACAGGCTGACCCCCCCACCCCTTCAACCTCTGCAGCAATGCTGGCAACACTCATATGTCTATTTTCCAAAGGCAACATCTGGATATAATGCTGAGCATGTGCACTCAACTTCTTTGGTCGACCATGGCGCAGGCGTGTTCTGAGTGGAACCTGTCCTGTTAAACTGCTGTATGATCTTGGCCACCATGCTGCAGCTCAGTTTCAGGGTCTTGGCAATCTTCTTATAGCCTAGGCCATCTTTATGTAGAGCAACAATTCATTTTTTCTTAGCCATGAGGTGCCATGTTAAACTTCCAGTGATCAGTATGTGAGAGTGAATGCGACAACACCAAATTTAACACACCTGCTCCCCATTCACACCTAAGACCCTGTAACACTAACGAGTCACATGAAACCGGGGAGGGAAAATGGCTAATTGGGTCCAATTTGGACATTTTCACTTAGGGGTTTTGTTGCCAGCGGTTTAGACATGGCTGTGTGTTGAGTTATTTTGAGGGGACAGCAAATTTATACAAGCTGTACACTCACCATTTTACATTGTAGCAAAGTGTAATTTCTTCAGTGTTGTCACATAAAAAGATATAATAAAATATAGAGATCGTATACGCCTGGTGCATTAGCCTGCTGGCAGCGATGGTCACCACCCACACTTCGATCAAGGAAGAAGGATATCCTCATGTAATTTCCACGACCAGAGAGTAGATACTTTCCATCTCAACAGCTTTGATCCACAGGTGATGTAAATATATTACCCTCAATTATGGGTTTCTTTTCACAGACCGTCCTGAAGTTAACCCCTCAGTAGAGATAAAAAGGGGGGAGACTTCATAGTGCAGATGTATTCCAAGGAGTTATTATTAAAAGTCACTATAAATTCACAGCAATTGATCACAGCAAATTGTCACAACACGCTGAAAAAACTGCAAACTTAAAATCCAAACCACACGGCAAATGAACAGGAACAAAAGGGACCGGATAAAAAGCTAGCATATAACTAGCATAAAGTAGCAGAGGATTGAGCCGACTGACTGCATAGGAAAAAAGAACGTGATGGCGTCACAGCCACTTGCTCCACCCTTGCGTTTCCCCTCAACAGGCATCAACTGGGAACGGAGACGTGACCAGACGCCAGCACATCACGTTTAAATACTCCAAGGGCAGGGGAGACAACGGAAGTAACATATCAGTATCTTCCTCCCGTTGTCATCCAATAAAACCATCGTCTTCCTGGCTAAATTACTACAAAAATAACCAAGTTGGAATTGAGGAAAAAATAAATTAAAAATATTAAAAATATTGAAAATTCTAAAAGTATTAATATTTCCTCTTAATTTAAAAATTGGATATGATTCCTGTTCCATGTAGGATATGTGTATAAATCTCTAGGTTGCGCAGCAGTCCAACCAAAAATGACACACATACCCATTGAACAAAAAAACTCTCTGTTGATCCAATAAAAATCCATAAAAGGACAGACATTTTTTTTTGACTAAAAGAATTAACAATAAGATTATTATACAATTCCATAACCTCCTATTAACCGATGCAAATACCTCAATAGGAAATAGTAGCCCAAAAAAAAGTTTTTTTTGATTTACATATATTACCCGAGAGGGATATCAAAATTAAAAATAAAAATAAAAATAAGTATATTAAAAACTATATGAAATTCTATAGGGAAAAAATCAAAAAATATTATCTACTGTTAATATAGCAATTGCTATCCCATTCTACATTGAGTCCCAGGGGACTATAACATTGGAGGTCATATATCCACCTGGTTTCACGATGAGAGATATGTCTCTTTAAATTACTTCCTCTCCAGTGCGGGGTGTATTTTTCTATTGCTATCACCTTAAGCAAAGCAGTATTCCTATTATGGTATACTCTAAAATGTTTGGACACACTGTGTCCAATAAATGCTCTCCTAATGTTACCCAGATGTTCTCCTATCCGAACATTGAGAGCACGAGTTGTCCTCCCAATATATTGTAACCCACAGTGGCAAATAAGTAAATAGGCTACCCCTATAGTTCTGCAGGTGATAAAATCTTTGATATTATATACTTTTGCAGTAACATTAGAAGTGAAGGAAGAAGTTCTTATAGTTCTTGTTTCACTTATCACGGTAAGATTTGTGTCAGCATATCTTATCTGGTATTGCAATTTTGTTGCTCATCCTTCACATTTATATTGACACAATTATTATTTGAAATATTTTTCATATTTAGAAATCATTTGTGGATGCGCGCTTGTACTATTTTAGGATACTTTTGGGTTATTTGTATTTTGGGCTTACACGAGCAGCTGCACCGTTTTTTTCCTATATATGGTTAGCGCAAATACACCCTTCCCACATTTTCAATTTCCTCGTTGTTTAGGAAAATCCGTTTTGGGACCTGAAGCCCGGGGATTTTGAAGCGATCCAGGTGTGATGAAAACCCCAGTCGTGGGTTCAGGTTTTGAGATCCGCCAGCATACTGACTGGTCAGGTGTGTGCTGGGCTATTTGTAGACACCTGACCATGATTCTGGGCTCCACCCTCCCAAGGAGTCAAGGCTTGCAAGGGGGAAGCCAGAGAGTGCAGGTGTGCTTTGGGAGAAGCCAGAGACCCAAGCCTGAGGGTCAGAGCAGCAAGTGGCTGTTACCTATATGGACTGACAAGGGAATGGTCTGTGGGAAACAGACAAAGGCCTGATCCGCATGGCTGTATGTACAGTATAAGCCAGGAGGCTCTGTATTTTCTGTTCATTATTGTGAAGGTGAAACCCCTGCATGGGAATTCTGGATGGACTGTTCTTTTTCTTTAATAAAAGTGGGTCAAACAGCCCTTAAATAGCACAACTGGCATGGACTCCGCTCACTGGTAAGCACTACACTTGAGCTAAACAACCCCCAACTTTACAAGTGGTGCTCGGATTCAGGCATAACTTAAGATCCTCGCACCAGTGAGCTATTGCCAGAAACTGCCTGTGCTCTGCAGCAGGTGGTATACCTGTAAGGGAGAGACCCCTTAAAGAGACAGTGCTCCTGTTGTTGCTCTGTGCAGTGGAGTGACTGCGAATATGGAGAATCCACCAGTGTTTGAATCTGCAGTTGATTGGTGGAAGTGGCACCTGGCAGGAATGGACCAAGCTAAAGACAAAAGCAAGCCAACCTTCAATGCAAGGAGAGAGCGGCTGGATGTCCATAACTGGAAGAGGGGTGTTGTTGCCCCTGGCAATGCTGCTGCAGTTAAACCAGCAGCTGTTGTGAAAGTGTGAAAGTGACACAGCTTGAGACAGGGTCCAGCGGTGGGAAGCCTGTGCTATGTGTCAGAAGAGAGGCTGACCAAAGGCCAAGACCGAGTGTAAGGAAGATCCTGCCAGTAATCGGCGTCCCAGGCTCATTGGTGCGTGTCTGTAGGCGCCATTGTGCATGCGCACGTGCACATGGGCGCGCGCATGCGCATCCCTGTTGGCGCCAGATGAGCTATTTAAACCTGCCTGTCACACTCAGTCCCCGCTGTCTGCTCTACAGCGTTCTGTGTGTTAAAATCTGATCTGAGACTACCTGTTTTTTGACCCGGCTATCTGTTTATGACCATCCCAACTATCTGCCTGCATCTGACCTCCAGTTTGCTTAGACTATCTTCCTGTTTGATCCCTGGTACCTTTACTGTCCGTCTGATACCGATCACTGGCCCGTCTGACGATCCTTCTGCCTGATCCCTGATACCTGCCTACTTGCCTGCTGTGTTCCTGGTTCCAGTCCAGCATTCCAGTCTCCAGCCTGCTACCTGCTGTTGTTCCTGGTTCCAGTCCAGCATTCCAGTCTCCAGCCTGCTACCTGCTGTTGTTCCTGGTTCCAGTCCAGCATTCCAGTCTTCTGCCTGCTTACCTGCTGTTGTTCCTGGCTCCAGTCAGCGTTCCAGTCTCCAGCCTTCTCTCCAGTTCCAGTTTCCTGGTTCCTAACCATTCCTGGACTTCTGGACGGACTGTTGATCCTGCCAGGCACTCATACCACTCCTCACTCCTGTGCCCCCTGTTCCCTTTCCAGAGGGCCATGAATGGGCCGTAGGGGAGGCCTCTCTCTGCATTTCGGGCTCAAAATCTACCAGGTATGTGACACCGAGTGGTTGCCCATAGCTACACAGAGGAGGTCAGTCGGGCTGTCTGTGTACCAAGGGATATGTCTAGCAAGGATCGTGGCAAGTAGCTGCAGGAGGAGCAGATACAGCATGTTGGAGAGAGCCAGCAAAGTTCTGCTGGGAGAGTGCGGTCTACCATGGTGACGAGAATAAAAGTTGTGCCTGAAAGGAGGAGCTGCAGTGGAGATTTGGCTCAGCGTCCCCACAAAGAGGCCTGTGCGTTCAAGCCAGCTGGGAATCACCAGGAGAGAAGTGCCCTGGAAAAAAGTCATCCAGTACCTTGGCTGGAATGTGGCCAGCTGGGGCATGGCATGTTTTCTTGCCCTAGGTTATAGAATACGGCTGGAGATAACATTGCTGAACTAAGTTTTCATCTGCAGGCCCAAATTCCTGTGTAAATATGTTTTCAGTCATCCCTGGCAACAAGGAGGAGTTTCCTGTTGTGTCGGCAGGGGGTGCTAAACAGTGGGAGATACCTGCTGTAGTTTCATCCCGTGGCCACCAGGGGGAGTTGACCAGTAAAAGTTCAGCAGAGGACTGGTTCATGAGATGCTGTACTCAAATGAAGATGGCGATCCCTACTACTTCAGTGGGTAAGACTGTCTTTAATGGAATGATGACTGAAAACACTGAGTTTATGGGGAAAAGGACTAGTTATGAGACTGTCCATGATGTGAGAGTGACCCCAGTTAGTGGAGCCACTGAATATGTTCTTGAGGGTGACTTTTCCCTGTGCAGTACCCTGTACAGTGGGGAGGCAGGGGTTAAAGTCAAACTTGCACCTGTGTGTGCTTCTCGAGAGAGGAATAGTGATGTGTCTAATGTCTGCCAGTCACACCTCAATGTCGGAAGCCACTATTGTTGTAATACACAAGGAGGGGAAAGACCAACTGGAAGCCTCCTCTTATCGCCCAATCTCATTCTTTTGCATGGATGTAAAAATCTTGGTCAGAGTACTAGCAACCCGTGTAAAAGGATGTATTCAAAACCTTATACATCCTGACCAGTCAGGTTTTATTCCGAATAGGTCAACTAGCATCAACATTAGAAGAGTCCATGGGCGTAGCATAAGGGGTTGCAGGGGTTACAATCACAACCCCGCCCCTAGCTCCAGGGGGCCCCTACAGCCTCCCTGTTATATTATCATATCCTCCACAAAATCCAGCTTTGATCTGCCCTAGGGTCCCACAGCCACACTCCTGTACTGGGCTTCTACTTTGTCTTCCACAGTTCACACCCCCCTGAAGGGCTGCAGGCTCCAGATTTTGAGTCACATGGCTTTGCCCTCTCAGATCTAAGTTGCCCCCCCAAAGCCCCCTGACCACCCCCTCTATCCTGCATGCTATGCCCGACTGCTGAGCTCCTTTCCCATTATAGCACTTTATACTGTTCCTCCTCCGCAGGGCTGAAATCACATTCCTTTAAAACACAGCCAGCTAGCCATGATCTACACAGGGTGTATCTGTCTACTGCAACTACACTGCCACAGGTCAGAAGGGCAACATAAAATCCAGATAGAAAAATAGGTATCCTATGTGCTAACGCCCTCTGCACGAGGAACACCTCCACCGCGCCTCTGGCTCCACAATAAACCTAAAAAATTACTAAATAAAAATGCACCAATGAAAGTGATTAGATGATTCTCAACACCAGTGGCAGTGATTAAATGATAAAATAATGAACACAAAAATTGTTGAGCTGCCCCCTTAAAAGTACAGTATAGATCAATAGTATATTTAATCCTAAATATCGGTTAAAGACCAAAAAGATGGTAAACCGACACCTAGGCTAAATGGAAGGCGCTCAAACAAAACATGTATACCTTGCAGTGTACAATGATGGTGACAACCTCTTAATAATCAATAAGTTACCTGAGTGAAACAGTATACTTTACAGTGTACAGTAGTGGTAATACCCTCTATTCGTGATTCAATCACCTAAATACAATAGTGGTGATGCCTACTTTTAGTGGATCAATCACCTAAGTGTAGCACACTGAATTAGCAGTGAACCACAAAAATATATATATAAACCTGTAAACATAAAATAAACATACAAATGTATAATGTGACCATATAAATTAATACACACATATAAATGTGACAGCAACTAGAAAAATGAACACGTGCAAGTATTTCAATTCATGCTGCAAAAGTTAGAGACTCCATATACAGTCCATAAATGAAAGCAGCCTCCAAACAAGCTGCAAGTGATAGAAAATGGTGACGATAAAATGAAAATCAAATGTCCCACACAGATGATTCCTCAGTGATATATGTCAAATGATGAGTAACTTCGTGCTTCTTTCACCTCACCACCGTGCTAGTGAATCACACTCTCCAGACATACACTCACCGAAATAAAATGCCAGCATTCTCATGCAAGGCAAAACACGCTCTTTTTACCACACTCCAGGGTAAATAGTGTATACGAGGTTCACAACGATGGTTTTCAATGGATCCACATAAAAGAAAATAAATGCTCCAATAGTGTAATTCAGCAACAACAATTTATTAAAATCACTGCAATCCTCACACATAGCACTCACATTAGTGTAAAAATAAAAGGCCCAGAACGTGTAGTCAACAGCAAGCCTCAACTTTGTGGATATAACAATAAACAATGGTCACGGCGGACCCGAGGTGTGTAGCTGCTGGGTATACTCTCACCCCTCCCTCGGGATTCCTCCGTCCCTCCGTGCACTCGTAATCCTATCCTCCTGTGTGGCTACCAGCATGTACGTCACAACTCACAGCCACGCCTCGACATGTTTCGTCATGGATCGACTTCTTCATGGGATTGGCTGTGTTCTCTGTCACTCAACATTTTTATCTGCTCTAAAATACACGCCCCCTGGGTTACGCACTGCGCATGCGCACACCTCGCGTCCCCGTGCGTCGGATACACTGATGTCTAATACAGCAGATATAATTAGGAACCAGGCACATAAGAGAATTGTAATGATGAAAAACATAATCCACGGGATTTAAGCAGTCTACCAAAATGATGAGTTTATATAAGTGTAAACCGCAATATTCTAAAAAAATCATTTAAATACCAGCCAGCAATTGCGATGATTTTTCACATAGCTAACCTGCTGCCTGATAGCGACTGTAAATACTGGCCAGCAAGTGCAATGATTTTTTTCACGGCTAACCCTCTGCCTGATGGCGACGGTAATCTACATAGCAAGACCAATACAGGGTCCAAAACTGAGATCAAATATTACCCGGTCTGGGCCCGTTTATTTCCCAGTCGTAATACTAACAAAATATAAATAAATAAAGATAAAAATAAAATACTCCTGTATATCACGAATTCAATAAAATTAAAACTACATAAAAATGCTGAACTAAAGACAAAGAGTAAAAATCCATAAAATTAATATGGATCCTCTAATAAAATATAAAACCTATGATCTGATGTTGAATGCCACTTAATGGGATAAGTAAAAATTTAAAATGTATAGGTAGACCTCTAAAAAAATTAATGAATAGATATCTATACTGCATAGATATTCTATACGGATACCAAATAATCAAAACGAAAGACGAACACCTACAGAAATAGCTAACCCCTCAGGTGAGTACTGAACATCGATCCATAACCCACCTTAAATAGGTGTTCAGTATTCTGTGCATACCAGGGTGATGACCAACACCTTATAACAAACATAAGAAATCTGTTTAAAAATCTATTTAAAAATCTGTTTACAAATCGGCTCCCTTCTCTCCCCTCCTTATAGGGACTAGTACCTTATCAAAAATTATTTTGTATTGATTTGTAAACAGATTTTTAAATAGATTTTTAAACAGATTTCTTTTGTTTGTTATAAGGTGTCGGTCATCACCCTGGTATGCACAGAATACTGAACACCTATTTAAGGTGGGTTATGGATCGATGTTCAGTACTCACCTGAGGGGTTAGCTATTTCTGTAGGTGTTTGTCTTTCATTTTGATTATTTGGTATCCGTATAGAATATCTATGCAGTATAGATATCTATTCATTAATTTTTTTAGAGGCTTACCTATACATTTTAAATTTTTACTTATCCCATTAAGTGGCATTCAACATCAGATCATAGGTTTTATATTTTATTAGAGGATCCATATTAATTTTATGGATTTTTACTCTTTGTCTTTAGTTCAGCATTTTTATGTAGTTTTAATTTTATTGAATTCGTGATATACAGGAGTATTTTATTTTTATCTTTATTTATTTATATTTTGTTAGTATTACGACTGGGAAATAAACGGGCCCAGACCGGGTAATATTTGATCTCAGTTTTGGACCCTGTATTGGTCTTGCTATGTAGATTACCGTCGCCATCAGGCAGAGGGTTAGCCGTGAAAAAAATCATTGCACTTGCTGGCCGGTATTTACAGTCGCTATCAGGCAGCAGGTTAGCCATGTGAAAAATCATCGCAATTGCTGGCTGGTATTTGAATGATTTTTTTAGAATATTGCGGTTTACACTTATATAAACTCATCATTTTGGTAGACTGCTTAAATCCCGTGGATTATGTTTTTCATCATTACAATTCTCTTATGTGCCTGGTTCCTAATTATATCTGCTGTATTATACATCAGTGTATCCGACGCACGGGGACGCGAGGTGTGCGCATGCGCAGTGCGTAACCCAGGGGGCGTGTATTTTAGAGCAGATAAAAATGTTGAGTGACAGCGAACACAGCCAATCCCATGAAGAAGTCGATCCATGACGAAACATGTCGGGGCGTGGCTGTGAGTTGTGACGTACATGCTGGTAGCCACACAGGAGGATAGGATTACGAGTGCACGGAGGGACGGAGGAATCCCGAGGGAGGGGTGAGAGTATACCCAGCAGCTACACACCTTGGGTCCGCCGTGACCATTGTTTATTGTTATATCCACAAAGTTGAGGCTTGCTGTTGACTACACGTTCTGGGCCTTTTATTTTTACACTAATGTGAGTGCTATGTGTGAGGATTGCAGTGATTTTAATAAATTGTTGTTGCTGAATTACACTATTGGAGCATTTATTTTCTTTTATGTGGATCCATTGAAAACCATCATTGTGAACCTCGTATACACTATTTACCCTGGAGTGTGGTAAAAAGAGCATGTTTTGCCTTGCATGAGAATGCTGGCATTTTATTTCGGTGAGTGTATGTCTGGAGAGTGTGATTCACTAGCATGGTGGTGAGGTGAAAGAAGCACGAAGTTACTCATCATTTGACATATATCACTGAGGAATCATTTGTGTGGGACATTTGATTTTCATTTTATCGTCACCATTTTCTATCACTTGCAGCTTGTTTGGAGGCTGCTTTCATTTATGGACTGTATATGGAGTCCCTAACTTTTGCAGCATGAATTGAAATACTTGCACGTGTTCATTTTTCTAGTTGCTGTCACATTTATATGTGTGTGTGTGTATTAATTTATATGGTCACATTATACATTTGTATGTTTATTTTATGTTTACAGGTTTATATATATATTTTTGTGGTTCACTGCTAATTCAGTGTGCTACACTTAGGTGATTGATCCACTAAAAGTAGGCATCACCACTATTGTATTTAGGTGATTGAATCACGAATAGAGGGTATTACCACTATTGTACACTGTAAAGTATACTGTTTCACTCAGGTAACTTATTGATTATTAAGAGTTTGTCACCATCATTGTACACTGCAAGGTATACATGTTTTGTTTGAGCGCCTTCCATTTAGCCTAGGTGTCGGTTTACCATCTTTTTGGTCTTTAACCGATATTTAGGATTAAATATACTATTGATAAAATCCAGATACACTCTGTGAAGACTGACAGACTGTGTGTAAAGGAATGTGATTTCAGCCCTGTGTAGCATGGGGGTGGAGCTGTATACAGTGCTTGGATGGGAAAGGAGCTCTAAAGTAATATATGAGTAAATCTGCGCAAGGAAAAAACAAAAAACAAAAAAACAAAAAAGTTTTTACCTCTACAAGTATACCTCCACCTAGGTGGGGTGCACTAAGGTGAATATACAGGAGAGTGTAGACGTGGCGCTGTTCCGTTAAATGAAAAAACGGATAGATAACTTGTCTTCTAGTATTCACATCTCAAATTACAGAAAGGGGAGTGTGTGTTCAATGGTGCCTTTGTTAGGGTCCTTTCACACGGGACAGATCCGTGTTGATCTGCCCCGTGAACATCCGCTTGCTCAGCGGGGATCGCTCCGTGGATCCCCGCTGAGCAGGCAGATGACAGGTCCGTCGCTGCACACTGTGCAGCGATGGACCTGTCAGAATGCCGCTCTCCCCTATGGGGGATCGGATGATGACGGACCGTAGAGTCCGTCGTCACTCGATCCAATCCGAAAACGGATGGAAAAGTAGGTTTTTCCTCCGTTATACCTTTTCGGATCGGAGCGGGTCGGATGTTAGCGGACATGTCACCGCTGACATCCGACGCTCCATAGAGGTCTATGGAGGGCCCGTTCAGGTCTGCCTAAAAAAATGACAGGCGGACCTGAACGGATCGTTCATGTGAAAGAGGCCCTATAATGGTACTGAATCCATCTCAAATTACAGAAAGGGGAGTGTGTATTCAATGGTGCCTTTCTTATAATGGTACTGAATCCAATGGTGCCTTTCTTATAATGGTACTGAATCAAAGGAGCTCTGACAAGTGATCTGCCAGGGGTCCCTGTCCTCTAAATCTCCTGTCCACTGATTCTCCAGTGGTAGTCCCTGTCCTCTGATGTAAAGAGGAACTCTGGAAACTCAGAACTCTTGAGTTTCACTTTGAGTATCTTGGCATGTGGTGGATTTATCTGCACGCACGTTGGAAGGTGTGGGGGCCCAAGTCAACATTTGCATCAGGGCCCACAAGCTTCAAGCTACACCTCTGGAAGAGTCCTTTTAAGTATGCAGATTCCAACAGACAACGGGGCTCTAGGGCCATATTGGCCTTGGATGCAGCCAAGGCCTTTGATAGCCTGGAATGGGACTATCCATGGAGAGTGCTAGAGAGATTTGGGTTTGGCCCCTCCTTCATTAGGTGGGTGAAAATACTCTATACCGAGCCAAGAGCAAAAATACAAATTAACAATGAATATTCTGATCTGTTTCAGTTGGAGAAAGGGATGAGACAGGGCTGCCCCCTGTCCCCCTTATTATTCACTCTCGCGATGGAACCGCTAGCAATTATGACTAGATCAATGCTGGGCATACAGGGATTTTGGAGGCAGATAGAAGAGGATAGGATAGCACTGTTTGCAGATGACGTCCTGTTTTTTTCTCGGAGATGCTCAAACTTCGTTAAAAAGAGTGATACAAATGGTTGGAGAGTTCAGGCGATTTTTTTTGTCTGATTATCAACTGGGATAAATCGGCCTTGTTACCGGTCGACCCACTTGGCAACCAGACACCGTCTGGAACTCCCAACTAGGGATTAGCAGAACACCCCCCGGTTCGGTTCGCACCAGAACCTGCGAACGGACAGAAAATTTGAGTGAACTTTAGAACCCCATTGAAGTCTATGGGACTCGAACATTCGAAATCAAAAGTGCTAATTTTAAAGGCTAATTTGCATTGTATCCTAAAAAGGGTTTGGGGACCCAGGTCCTGCCCCAGGGGACATGTATCAATACAAAAAAGGTTTTAAAAACAACCGTTTTTTCAGGAGCAGTGATTTTAATGATGCTTAAAGTGAAAAAAAAAAGTGAAATATTCCTTTAAATATTGTACCTGGGGGGTGTCTATAGTATGCCTGTAAAGTGGCACGTGTTTCCCGTGCTTAGAACAGTCCCTGCACAAAATTACATTTTTAACCACTTGACCACTGGGCACTTAAACCCCCTTAATAACCAGACCAATTTTCAGCTTTCAGTGCTCTCACATTTTGAATAACAATTACTCAGTCATGCAACACTGTACCTATATGAAATTTTTGTCCTTTTTTTCACATAAATAGAGCTTTCTTTTGGTGGTATTTAATCGCTGCTGGGTTTTTTTTATTTTTTGCGCTATAAAAGAAAAAAGACTGAAAATTTGGTTAAAAAATGAATTTTTCTTTGTTTCTGTTATAAAATTTTGCAAATTAGTAATTTTTCTTCATGAATTTTGGCCAACATTTATACTGCTACATATGTTTGGTAAAAGTAAGTACAAATTGGTGTATATTATTTGGTCTTTGTCAAAATTATAGAGTCCAAAAGCTATGGTGCCAATATCTGAAAATTGATCACACCTGATGTACTGATGGCCTAATCTGGAATCTAATTTCTTGAGACCCTAACATGCCAGAAAAGTACAAATACCCCCCAAATGACCCCTTTTTGGAAAGAAGACATTCCAAGGTATTTAGAAAGATGCATGGTGAGCTTTTTGAAGTTGTCATTTTTTTCCCACAATTCTTTTCAAAATGAATTTTTTTTTTCTTTTTTTCACAAAATTGTCATATTAGCAGGTTATTTCTCACACACACTGCATATGCATACAACAAATTACACCCCAAAACACATTCTGCTATTATTCCCGAGTATGGCAATACCACGTGTGTGAGACTTTTACACAGCGTGACCACATACAGAGGCCCAACATGCAGGGAGCATCCAGGCCAATTCTGACATTTCTCTCCTACATGTAAAAATCATCATTTATTTGCTAGAAAATAGAACCCCAAAACATTATATATGTTTTTTTTAGCAAAGACGCTAGAAAATACAATGGCGGTCGTTGCAACTTTTTATCTTGCGCGGTATTTGCGCAGCAATTTTTCGAACGCATTTAAAAAAAAAAAAAAACAGTTTTGTGCTTTAAAAAAAAACAAAAAAGTAAAGTTAACCCAATGTTTTTGCATAATGTGAAAGATGAAGTTACGCCGAGTAAATAGATACCTAACATGTCACCCTTCAAAATTGCACACGCTCGTGGAATGGTGCCAAACTTCACTACTTAAATATATATATATAAATCCCCATAGGCGACGCTTTAAAATATTTTACTGGTTACATGTTTTGAGTTACAGAGGAGGTCTAGGGCCCAAATTATTGCTCTCACTCTAACGTTCGCAGCGATACCTCACATGTGTGGTTTGAACACTGTTTTCATATGTGGGCGGGGCTTACGTATGCGCTTGCTTCTGCATGCGAGCACACGGGGACAGGGTGAAATTCTTTTTTTTTTTTTTATTGTTCATTTTACTTAATTTATTTTACTTTGACACTTTTTTCCAAAAAAAAATAATTTTTTTATCACTTTTATTCCTATTACAAAGAATGTAAACATCCCTTGTAATAGGAATATGGCATGACAGGTCAATAAGACCCCACATCTCACCTCTAGGCTGGGAAGCCGGAAATAATAAAAAAAAAACTATCCAGACTTCTATCGGAGCGGTGAGTCGGTAGAAGCACCGGAGGGTGGCGGGAGGGGGGGATGTCCCCTCTCGCCTCCTGTAAGAACAATCAAGCAGTGGAACAGTTGCTATGATCATTCTTATGGTGTAGGGAATTGCCGGCTGAAAAAGCTGATATCGGAATAATGCCTGTAGCTGCAGGCATCTTTCAGATATCCCCGCACAAAGTCGAGGACGTCATATGACGGCGGGCGGGAAGTGGTTAAAATGCTTTTTTTTTTTAACACAAAGTTGTCCATTTATACAATATTTCTAACACATAGCATCTACATACCAAAAATTACACCCAAAACAGATTCTCCTACTCCTCCTGAGTACGGCGATACCCCATGTGTGAGACTTCCACAGCCTGGCCACATACAGAGGCCGAGTACAGCCGAGTATGGCCGAGAATGGCTGAGTATGGCTGCGCATGGCTGCACATGACTGAGTATGGCTGAGTATAGCAGGGTATGGCTGAGCATGGCTGTGCATGGCTGGGTATGGCTGAATATGGCAGGGTATTGCCGAGTATGACTGGGTATGGCTGAGTATGGCAGAGCATTCTGGGGTATTGCAGAGTATTGCAGGGTATTGCATAGTATTGCAGGGTATTGCATAGTATTGCAGAGTATTGCAGAGTATTGCAGAGCATTGCAAGGTATTGCAGAGCATTGCAGGGTATTGCAGAGTATTGCAGGCTATTGCAGGGTATTGCAGGGTATTACAGAGTATTGCAGAGTATTACGGGGTATTGCAGAGTATTGCAGAGTATTGCAGGGTATTGCACAGGGTATTGCCGAGTATAGCACAGGATATTGCACAGGATATTGCACAGGGTATTGCCGAGTATTGCACAGGGTGTTGCACAGGATATTGCATAGTATTGCACAGGGGATTGCAGAGTATTGCACAGGGTATTGCACAGAGTATTGCAGAGTATTGCACAGGATTTTGCAGAGTATTGCACAGGGTATTGCACAGGGTATTGCAGAGTATTGCACAGGATATTGCAGAGTATTGCACAGGGTATTGCCGAGTATTGCACAGGGTATTGCACAGGGTATTGCACAGGGTATTGCACAGGATATTGCAGAGTATTGCACAGGATATTGCAGAGTATTGCACAGGGTATTGCAGAGTATTGCACAGGATATTGCAGCGTATTGCACAGGGTATTGCCGAGTATTGCACAGGGTATTGCACAGGGTATTGCACAGAGTATTGCACAGAGTATTGCACAGGGTATTGCAGAGTATTGCACAGGATATTGCAGAGTATTGCACAGGGTATTGCACAGGGTATTGCAGAGTATTGCACAGGCTATTGCACAGGCTATTGCAGAGTATTGCACAAGGTATTGCAGAGTATTGCAGGGTATTTCTGAACATGGAGGGATGGCTGAGCATGGATGGATGGATTGTGGCTTTGTGTCACAGAACAGCGCTGTGGGCACTACAGACCAGCCCACATCGCTGCTGCCATCCGATTCCCTCCCCTCACCTCTCACACTGTACCGATCGGTACACAGAGGGGGGGGGAGGAACCGGCGTCATGACATGACTTGGTTTGTTTACATGTGATCGCTCCATCATGTTACGCAGAAATCACATGGTAAACGGCCGTGATCAGCGGTGGTTTACCGTGATCCGTGATGCGCCGGGTCCTCTGTACCCGGCGGTCACGGATGTTCTCGGGTGCGCGCCCCAGGGGTATTTCAGAGCATTGCAGGGTATTGCAGGCTATTTCAGAGTATTGCAGGGTATTGCACAGGGGGTGAGCCGAACACCCCCCCGTTCAGTTCGCACCAGAACCTGCGAACGAACTGAAAATTTGCACGAATGTTAGAACCCCATTGACGTCTATAGGACTCAAACGTTCAAAATCAAAAGTGCTCATTTTAAAGGCTAATTTTCATGGTATTGTCCTAAAAAGGGTTTGGGGACCCGGGTTCTGCCCCAGGGGACATGTATAAATGCAAAAAAAACTTTTAAAAACGGCCGTTTTTTCGGGAGCAGTGATTTTAATGATGCTTAAAGTAAAAAAAAGTGAAATATTCCTTTAAATATCGTACCTGGGGGTGTCTATAGTATGCCTGTAAAGTGGCACGTGTATCCCGTGCTTAGAACAGTCCCTGCACAAAATTACATTTTTAAAGGAAAAAAAGTAATTTAAAACTGCTTGCGGCTTTAATGTAATGTCGGGTCCTGGCAATATGGATGAAAATCAGTGAGACAAACAGCATGGGTACCCTCCAGTCCATTACCAGGCCCTTTGGTTCCTGTATAGATATTAAGGGGAACCCCGCACCCAAATTAAAAAAAAGGAAAGGCGTGGGGCCCCCAGGCCCTTTATACTCTGAACAGCAGTATACAAGCGGTGCAAACAAGACAGGGACTGTAGGTTTGTTGTTAAGTAGAATCTGTTTGTAATTTTGAACTGGTACATTTTTAAAGTGTAGCCAAAAAATCTGTGTTTAAGCTTTTTGGAAAACATAGGGAAGGGTTGTCACCCCTGTGACATTTGTTTTGCTGTCTGTGCTCCTCTTCAGAAGATTTCACCTCACTTTTTGTCCCAATGACAAATGTTTTTTGAAAATTTGGTGTTTTTAGTGAAACAAGGATTGTTGATAAAGCATCAGTGGAAAGGAGAAAAGTTTTTCCCATATTAACTCTTACAGGAGAGAATTTCCCTTCCTATGGGGTAGATTGCATCTCACTTCCTGTTGTCTCCTTCCGTTTGCAAGTAAGAGTCGTTTGTAAATTGGATGTTTGAAAGTAGGGGCCTGCCCTATATACTCAGCAGAAATTTGGGCCTTAGGTGTTGTTGTGGCCTCAACACTGTAAGCCCTCACAGGGCCCTGCTATGAAATATTAGATCAAGAATTGTAATTACATGCCCCTGTAGAACAGGGCCAGAAAAATTGGGCCTTTGGTGATGGTGGTGGTGGTGCTGGTGCCACAACACTGTAAGTCCTCACAGTTACTCTTGGTGGGTGCTGGAATGGGCCCTGCTGTGAAATATTAGATCAAGAATTGTAATTACATTCCCCTGTTGAGCAGGGGCTGAAAAATTGGGCCTTTGATGGTGGTGTTGGTGCTGGTGCCACAACACTGTAAGTCCTCAGTTAATCTTAGTGGGCACAGAAACGTGCCCTGCTGTGAAATATTCAATCAAGAATTGTAATTACATGCCCCTGTTGAACAGGGCCAGAAAAATTGGGCCTTTGGTGGTGGTGGTGCTGGTGGCACAACACTGTAAGTCCTCACAGTTAATCTTGGCGGGCGCAGAAACGGGCCCTACTGTGAAATATTCGATCAAGAATTGTAATTACATGCCCCTGTTGAACAGGGGCTGAAAAATTGGGCTGGTGGTGGTGGTTGTCAGGGAACCGCCGGCGCCAGACCTGGGCGTTTGCATGTGCCTAGGCGCCGGCGCGCCCCTGTACAAGCATTACAGCAAAGTCCTGCTGTTTCCAGGCATTAGTGCAGCGCTCCGGCGCGCGGCGCTTGTGCGCAAACGCGCGTGCACGGGCGCGTCCCATCGAGCTGCTACCAGGATCTGAAATTGCTTTCGGACGCATTTTTCCTTTATCTGAAAAGGAACAAGAAGTACTAAAGACATATATAGATGAAAACCTGGCCAAGGGATTCATTCGCCACTCCATCTCCCCAGCTGGTGCCGGAATATTCTTTGTCGCTAAGAAGGACAAGTCCCTCCGGCTATAGACTATCGAGAACTGAACAAGATCACGGTCAAGAATCGGTATCCCCAACCTTTGATACCTGAACTATTTCAGAAATTAAGGACTGCCGTTATTTTTACGAAACTTGATCTAAGAGGGGCCTATAATCTGATCTGGGCCGGGCACGAGTGGAAAACAGCCTTCCGGACCCGATTCGGGCATTATGAATATCTTGTTATGCCCTTCGGACTCTGCAACGCCCCTGCGACCTTCCAACACTTGATTAATGATGTTCTCAGAGACTTCCTAGATGTGTTCGTGATCGCCTATCTGGACGATATCTTGATCTTTTCAGAATCTCTGGACCTACATCGAGAACATGTTCGCCGGGTGCTGAGTCGTCTCCGCTTACACAGACTTTATGCAAAAGCAGAGAAATACGAGTTTGAACAACAGAGCATTAAATTCCTGGGGTTGATAACTGGCATCAAAATGGACCCACAGAAGGTTTCCGCTGTTCTGGACTGACCGGTACCCCTGGACAAGAAGGGAGTTCAACGGTTTATCGGGTTCGCAAACTTTTACAGGAAGTTTATCAAGGGGTTCTCAGCCATAATTGCACCCATCACGCAGTTGACCAAACAGAATACCTGTTTTTCCTGGAATCAACTAGCCCAAGATGCCTTCAAGAAACTCAAGAGGCTATTCACCTCAGCACCTATCCTCAGCCATCCTGAACCATCTTTACCACTCATTTTAGAAGTAGACGCTTCTGAGATAGCGGTTGGTGCGATACTGTCACAACGCAGAGGCAGTAAAGACGTAATGCATCCTGTGGGGTTCTTCTCCCGAAAACTTTCTCCTGCAGAGAAAAACTCTGATGTTGGTGATCGGGAGCTTCTCGCTATTAAGACAGCACTAGAGGAGTGGAGGTACCTGTTGGAGGGGGCTATGCATCCAGTACTAATCTACATGGACCATAAAAATCTGGAGTACTTGCGATCTGCTAAACGACTAAAGCCTCGACAAGCCCGCTGGGCCCTGTTCTTCTCACGTTTTTCCTTCCACATTACTTATTGGCCAGGCTCAAGAAATATTAAACCAGATGCGTTGTCACGAATGCATGACAACCCAAAGGACTTATCTACTCCTGACACCATATTACCTGCAAACAACTTCCTGCTCCTACAAACAGACCTTCTCTCCCAGATTAAGGAAGCATCCTCTGAATCGGCCAGACCTACAGGAATTACTTTGACTAACAGAGATGGTTTGTTCTGGAAAGGAAGCCAAATTTTTGTCCCTGAGGAGGTTCGGGTCAAGGTCTTGACACTTCTTCATGATCACCCACTGGCAGGTCACTTTGGGGTTCGCAAAACCCTGGAATTGGTGCAGCGTACATTCTGGTGGCCCAATCTGAAAGACTTTTGCGAAAAATATGTCAGCTCCTGCCCTATCTGCAACCAGAATAAGACATCCAGGAATCGAGCTTGGGGCTTGTTAAAACCTTTACCTGTACCCGATAGACCCTGGAAGATGATTTCTATGGACTTTATTGTAGAGCTTCCATGTTCTGAGGGGTGTTCTGCCATCTTTGTGGTAGTGAACCGTTTAACCAAGATGGCTCATTTTCTTCCATTAAAAGGAACTCCATCAGCTATTGAAACGGCTCATATAGTCATCAAGGAAATCATTAGACTTCATGGAGTCCCTGTGAACATAATCTCTGATAGAGGAGTACAATTCACCTCATGCTTTTGGAGAGCCCTGTGTGAAACTTTAAAAATCAAACTGGCCTTGTCCTCGGCCTATCACCCCCAGACTAATGGACAGACGGAGAGGACCAATCAGACCCTTGAGCAGTACATCAGATGCTTTACATCCTTCTCACAGGATGATTGGGTATCCCTGCTGCCTTTGGCAGAATTTGCCTACAACAATGCTAAACATTCTGCCACTGGTCAATCCCCCTTTTTCGACAATTATGGCTTCCATCTAACCTTTTTACCCGATTTCCTTCCAGAGTCTGCAGTTCCGGCAGTACAGAGCACAGTGGATTTCCTCAGTCAAAACAACCAGATGTTGCAGGAGGCTGTGTCCAAGGCTCAGGCAGACGGCAAGAGGATCTTCGACCGAAAAAGAAGAGGGGAGTTGAAGTTACAGCTTGGTGACCAGGTATGGCTTTCTACAAATAATATCAAATTAGCATGTCCTTCTAAGAAGTTGGCACCTAGGTTTATGGGACCCTTTCTGGTTAAGAGGAAAATCAATGAAGTTTCTTATGAATTGACCTTACCTGACTCTCTCAGAATTCATCCGGTGTTCCATGTGTCCTTACTTAAACCTGCTGTACCTGATCCCTTCCCTGGTAGAGGAACTAGACCTCCTGAACCTGTTTTGATTGATGGTAACGAGGAATTTGAGGTTGAGGCTATCCTCGATTGCAGAAGAAGACAGGGGCAAACCCAGTTCCTAATTAATTGGAAAGGCTACGGCCCAGAAAGCAACTCTTGGGAACCAGATAGTAATGTGCATGCTAGGCGTTTAGTTTGCGCCTATTTTTCTACCCATCCTGAGAAGAGAAAGCTTGTGGGCATCCGGAGGCTGCCCCTTGGGGGGAGCAATGTCAGGGAACCGCCTGCGCCAGACCTGGGCGTTTGCATGCGCCTATGCGCCGGCGCGCCCTTGTACGAGCATTACAGCAAAGTCCTGCTGTTTCCAGGCATCAGCGCGGCGCTCGGGCGCGCACGGGTGCGCGGCGCTTGTGCAAACGCGCATGCACGCGCACGGGCGCGTGCGCGTTCGCGTTAGTGCCGTTTTGGTGCCAAAGAGCGCTTAAAGGTTCCCCTGTGCCACTGGCACATTGCTGCTTCGTCTCAGCTCTGTGATTCCTGTAACCTGCACCTGATTGTTTGTTCCTGATTTGACCCGGCTTGTCTGACCATCCGTCCCGCTCCTACCCGACCCGACCTGCCTGACTATTCTACTGCTCCAGCCTGATAGCATTGCCGACTGCTGCTCGTCTACCGACTCTGCCTCTGCCTGCCGTTATTGCCTGTCTCACCTACCTGCTGACCCGGACTGTCTGACCTTGCTTGTGCCTGCTGTTTGTCATTGCTGTTGCACCATCAGCTTCAGCTCCAGTGATCTCTGCATCTCCAGTGTTCCAGCCTGCTGCCTCCAGTCTCCATCTGATCTGCAGTCCAGCCATCCCTGAGGGATCTCTACCTTTCTTCAGCATCGGAGACTCTACTCCAACAGGCACTCCTACCCCTCTGCGCTCAGGAGACCACTGTTCCCATTCCAGTGGCTCCTGAACCAGCGTTGTATGAGAGGTCTTCTCCTACAAGTCAGGCTCTACTACCAGGTACCTAACAGTGGTGCTGGTGGTACAACACTGTAAGTCCTCACAGTTAATCTTGGTGGGCGCAGAAACGGGCCCTGCTGTGAAATATTAGGTCAAGAATTCTAATTACATGTCCCTGTTCAACCGGGTCCTGAAAAATTGGGCCTTAGGCACTGGTGCTGGTGCCACAACACTGCAACCCCTCACAGATACTCTAGTTGGAACGCAGGAACAAGCCCTGCTGCAAAAGAATTGCATCAAAAATTGTAATTACACACCCCTGTTGAACAGGGGCTGAAAAATTGGGCCTTAGGCACTGGTGCCACAACACTGCAACCCCTCACAGATACTCTAGTTGGAGCGCAGGAACTAGCCCTGCTGCAAAGAATTGCATGAAAAATTGTAATGCCCTTGTTAAACAGGGGCTTAAAAATTGGGCCTTAGGCACTGGTGGCGGTGCCCAGAACCAAAAATGTTCTTACAAGCTATCAGCATGATCATTGAGGAGGAAGAGGATAATTACTCAGCATAACAGGATAGTCACTCAGCATCAGCATAGGCAGTCTTTGAAGGGATCTGACATTTCCAAAAAAATTATTCGGTTACATCAGCATCAGGTGTTTGGTAGCTGGTGGTGATCCAAGACTGATTCATTTTTATGAAGGCCAGTCGATCGACCGACAAACGCACCCTGTGATCGGTTACAAAGCCTCCAGCAGCACTGAATGTGCGTTCCAAAAGAACACTGGATGCAGGACAGGCCAGTAGCTCAATTGCATACTTTGCAAGCTCTGGCCAGTGATCCATCCTCAAGGCCCAGTAACCCAGAGGATTTTCGGTGGGAAAGGTGTCCAAGTCAGATCTTGCCCCTAGGTATTCCTGCACCATGTAAAACAGACGATGGTGATGGTTGCTGGAACCGATCATACCTTTGGACTGTGGACTAAAAGATTGTCTGAACGCATTGGTCAGACGGCCACCTTCTCCATCACTCTTTCTTTGACTGACTGAAGCCTCAGCAACACGTTGTCCAGAAACAGGAGTTTGTAACCTCCCAGTCTCTGGGAACGCGTTGTACAGACCTTTCTGCAAGGCCTCCCGAAGATTTTTCATCCTCTGCTCCCTCTGCAATGGCAAGATAAGGTCCGCAACCTTACCCTTGTAACGTGGATCAAGGAGGGTTGCCAGCCAGTATTGGTCCTTCTCTTTGATACCACGAATACGAGGATCCTTACGCAGGCTTTGCAGGATCAGGGAGGTCATGCAGCGTAGGTTTGCTGAGGCATTTGGTCCAGAGTCCTCTGGGTCACTAAGGACGACATGGTCCGCAGCCACCTCCTCCCAGCCACATACAAGTCCATGTGTTTCTTGGGACTGATCCCTTAAAGACTGCTGCTGATGCTGAGTGCCAGGCTCCACCTCCATACTGACACAATCCTCCTCCTCTTCCTCATCCTCCTCCTCCTCCTCGTCCTCTTCCTGTGTGATCGGCGGGCACGCAGGAACACTGTCTGGATAAAGGGGGCCTTGAGAGCTAAGGAAGTCCTCCTCTTCCTGCCTCTGTTCTCCCTCTAGGGCTCTGTCCATTATTCCACGCAGCGTGTGCTCCAACAGGTGGACAAGGGGGACAGTGTCACTGATGCCTGCACTGTCACTGCTCACCATCCTCGTGGCCTCCTTAAATGGTGACAGGACAGTGCATGCATCCCTGATCATGGCCCACTGGCGTGGGGAAAAAAACAAGCTCCCCTGACCCTGTCCTGGTGCCATAGTCGCACAGGTACTCATTGATGGCCCTCTGCTGCGTGCGCAGCCGCTGGAGGTCATCCTGCCTCGTTGGTGATGTGCCTCCTCCTCCTCTCTCCTATCAGGCACCCACATTGAGTCAGTGACCTCATCATCCCCTCCCTCCTCATCACTAGAGCAAACCTGGCAGTATGCTGCAGCAGGGGGAGCATGACTGCCAGATTGCTGTCCTTCTTGGGCACCCCCTCTGTCGTGCTCACGTTACTGCCTTCATCTAGCTCAGTATCATCATCAGAGCCTTTTAAACGCTGGGCATCCTCCTGGAGCATGTACCCAACACTGTGGTCAACTAGTTCGAGGGACTCCTCAGGAGGACATGGTGGGGCTAGGGAAGGAGTCACTGATGCTATTGAGCCGAGGGAAGAGGCCGCGTTGGCAGCTGCTTTGCCAGACAAAGTACCCTGAGCATTAGTGAGAGAGGATGAGGAGGATGAGGAAGGCTTGGTCATCCACTCGACCAAGTCTTCCACATGTTGCGGCTCAACGCAGCCAGCTGCCGAAAAAAATGGCCAAGCGTGTACCACGGCCATGTGCTGATGAGGATGCACTGTCTCCACGACCAGCACTGTTCCCTCTAGACACAGAGCCTGCTTGTCCTCTTTTATTGGCCTGTGACTGTGTGCCTCTCCTTGTTGGCCTTCCGGACATACTAATGGCCTGTAGCTGCACTAAGCTGGGATATATATATATATATATATATATATATATATATATATATATATATATATATATATACTGATTCTGCAGCTAGCAAAATCAACTGCCTGCCTGTAGTATGAGAACACCACCTACCTTCTACAGGTAGCTTTAGCTGAACACTGTGCAGAGCTTGCAAAAAACTAACTTGTAGCTTATTTACCTACCTGCGGTAGTGATAGGATCAGGAAAACACCACCAACCTTCTACAGGTAGCTTTAGCTGAACACTGTGCAGAGCTTGCAAAAAATTAACTTGTAGCTTATTTAGCTGCCTGCGGTAGTGATAGGATCAGGAAAACACCACCAACCTTCTGAACACTGTGAGGAGGACACACTACACTAACTTGTAGCTTTAGCTGAACACTGTGCAGAGGTCGCACTACACTAACTTGTAGCTTTAGCTGAACACTGTGCACTACACTAACTTGTAGCTTTAGCTGAACACTGTGCAGAGGTCACACTACACTAACTTGTAGCTTTAGCTGAACACTGTGCACTACACTAACTTGTAGCTTTAGCTGAACACTGTGAGGAGGACACACTACACTAACTTGTAGCTTTAGCTGAACACTGTGCAGAGGTCGCACTACACTAACTTGTAGCTTTAGCTGAACACTGTGCACTACACTAACTTGTAGCTTTAGCTGAACACTGTGCAGAGGTCACACTACACTAACTTGTAGCTTTAGCTGAACACTGTGCACTACACTAACTTGTAGCTTTAGCTGAACACTGTGAGGAGGACACACTACACTAACTTGTAGCTTATTTAGCTGCCTGTGGTAGTGATAGGATCTGGAAAACACCACCAACCTTCTACAGGTAGCTTTAGCTGAACACTGTGCAGAGCTTGCAAAAAACAAACTTGTAGCTTATTTAGCTGCCTGCGGTAGTGATAGGATCAGGAAAACACCACCAACCTTCTACAGGTAGCTTTAGCTGAACACTGTGCAGAGGTCCCACTACACTAACTTGTAGTTTTAGCTGAACACTGTGAGGAGGACGCACTACACTAACTTGTAGCTTAGGCTGAACACTATGCAGAGGTCGCACTACGCTAACTTGTAGTTTTAGCTGAACACTGTGAGGAGGACGCACTAGCTAAACACTGTGAGGAGGACGCACTACCCTAACTTGTAGCTTTAGCTGAACACTGTGCACTAAACTAACTTGTAGCTTTAGCTGAACACTGTTCAGAGGATGCACTACACTAACTTGTAGCTTTAGCTGAACAGTGTGCAGAGGTCTCACTAAACTAACTTGTAGCTTTAATGCCCCGTACACACGGTCGGATTTTCCGACGGAAAATGTGTGATAGGACCTTGTTGTCGGAAATTCCGACCGTGTGTAGGCTCCATCACACATTTTCCATCGGATTTTCCAACACACAAAGTTTGAGAGCAGGATATAAAATTTTCCGTTGTCGGAAATTCCGATCGTGTGTACACAAATCCGACGGACAAAGTGCCACGCATGCTTAGAATAAATAAAGAGATGAAAGCTATTGGCCACTGCCCCGTTTATAGTCCCGACGTACGTGTTTTACGTCACCGTTTAGAACGATCGGATTTTCCGACAACTTTGTGTGACCGTGTGTATGCAAGACAAGTTTGAGCCAACATCCGTTGGAAAAAATCCTAGGATTTTGTTGTCGGAATGTCCAAACAAAGTCCGACCGTGTGTACAGGGCATTACTGAACACTGTGAGGAGGACGCACTACTAAACTGAATACAGTGTGTATGTATATATATACACAATACACTGTAAGTGCAGCTAACTCACTGACTGTCCTGCCTAATCTATCCAACTTAAATCAAATGACACTGTCTCTCTGTCTATCTATCTCTCTCTCAATGCCGGAACACACACTACACAGGGCCACCATGCAGGCGGCCTTATAAAGTGTGTGGCGTGTACTAAATCCCCTGAGCCATAATTGGCCAAAGCCTCCTTGGCTTTGGCCAATTATGGCTCTCTGTTCAGACGGCGCTGTCATTGGCCAAGCATGCGGGTCATAGTGCATGCTTGGCCAATTATCAGCCAGCAATGCACTGCGATGCTGCAGTGAATTATGGGCCGTGACACGCCACACAAATTTGGCGTGAACGGCCCATATCGTTCGCAATTCGGCGAACGGGCAAACAGACGATGTTCAAGTCGAACATGGGTTCGACTCTAACACGAAGCTCATCTCTATTGCCGAGTATTGCACAGGGTATTGCACAGGGTATTGCACAGGGTATTGCAAAGGATATTGCAGAGTATATTGCACAGGGTATTGCAGATTATTGCACAGGGTATTGCAGAGTATTGCACATGGTATTGCAGAGTATTACACAGGATATTGCAGAGTATTGCACAGGGTATTGCACAGGGTATCGCAGAGTATTGCACAGGGTATTGCACGGGATATTGCAGAGTATACTGCACAGGGTATTGCAGAGTATTGCACAGGGTATTGTAGGGTATTGCAGAGTATTGCACAGGATATTGCAGAGTATTGCACAGGGTATTGCACAGGGTATTGCAGAGTATCGCACAGGGTATTGCAGAGTATTGCACAGGGTATTGCCAAGTATTGCACAGGGTATTGCAGAGCATTGTACAGAGTATTGCACAGGGTATTGCAAAGGGTATTGCAGAGTATTGCACAGGGTATTGCAGAGTATAGCACAGGGTATTGCAGAGGGTATTGCAGAGTATTGCACAGGATATTGCAGAGTATTACACAGGGTATTGCAGAGTATTGCACAGGGTATTGCACAGGGTATTGCAGAGTATTGCAGGGTATTTCTGAGCATGGAGGGATGGCTGAGCATGGATGGATGGATTGTGGCTCTGTGTCACAGAGCAGCACTGTGGGCACTACAGATCCAGCCCACAGCGCTGTTGCCATCCAATCCCTCCCCTCTCCTCTCACACTGTACCCATCGGTACACAGAGGGGAGGGAGGAACCGGCATCATGACATGACGCCGGCTTGTTTACATGTGATCGCTCCGTCATTTGACGCAGCAATCACATGGTAAATGGCTGCGATCAGTGGCCGTTTACCGTGATCCGTGGTGCACTGGGTCCTCTGTACCCGGCGGTCATGGATGTTCTCGGGTGTGCACTCCAGGGGGCGCGCAGGAGTGGAATTCTGGGAGGACGTCACAGTACGCCCTCCCAGAGTTAAGCATCCACCCTGTAGCCATCATTCGGCTATGGGCTGGTTGTTAAGTGGTTAAAGGAATAAAAGTCATTTAAAACTGCTTGCGCCTTTAATGTAATGTCTGGTCCCGGCAATATGGATGAAAATCAGTGAGACAAACCGCATGGGTACCCCCCCGCAGTCCATTACCAGGCCCTTTGGGTCTTGTATGGATATTAAGGGGAACCCCGCACCCAAATTAAAAAAAGTAAAGGCTTGGGGTCCCCAGGCCCTATATACTCTGAACAGCAGTATGAAGGCGGTGCAAACAAGACAGGGACTGTAGGTTTGTTGTTAAGTAGAATCTGTTTGTAATTTTGAACTGGTACATTTTTAAAGTGTAGCTCCAGCCAAAAAATCTATTTTAAGCTTTTTGGAAAACATAGGGTAGGGTTATCACCCCTGTGACATTTGTTTTGCTGTCTGTGCACATCTTCAGAAGATTTCACCTCACTTTCTGTCCCAATGAGAAATGTTTTTTGACAATTTGGGGTTTTTAGTGAAACAAGGATTGTTGATAAAGCATCAGTGGAGAGGAAACACGTTTTTCCCATATTAACTCTTACAGGAGAGAATTTCCCTTCCAAGGGGTGGATTTAATCTCACTTCCTGCTGTCTCCTTCCGTTTGCAAGTAGGAGTCGTTTGTAAGTTGGATGTTTGAAAGTAGGTGCCTGCCCTATATACTCTGCAGAAATTGGGGCCTTAGGTGTTGGTGTTGCCACAAAACTGTAAGCCCTCACAGTTACTCTTGGTGGGCGCAGGAACAGGCCCTGCTGTGAAATATTAGATCAAGAATTGTAATTACATGCCCCTGTTGAACAGGGTCAGAAAAATTGGGCCTTTGGTGGTGGTGGTGAAGGTGCTGGTGCCTCAACACTGTAAGTCCTCATAGTTACTCTTGGTGGGTGCAGAAACGGGCCCTGCTGTGAAATATTAGATCAAGAAATGTAATTACACGTCCCTGTTGAACAGGGGCAAAAAGATTGGGCCTTAGGCACTGGTGCTGGTGCCACAACACTGCAACCCCTCACAGATACTCTAGTTGAAGCGCAGGAATGAGCCCTCCTACTAAATATTGCATCAAAAATTGTAATTACATGCCCCTGTTAAACAGGGACTGAAAAATTGGGCCTTAGGCACTGGTGCTGGTGCCACAACACTGCAACCCCTCACAAATACTCTAGCTAAGCACAGCAACGAACCCTCCTTGCAAAATATTGCATCAAAAATTGTAATTACACGCCCCTGTTAAACAAGAGCTGAAAAATTGGGCCTTAGCCACTGGTGACGGCACCCAGAACCAAAAATATTCTTACAAGCTATCAGCATGATCATTGAGGAGGAAGAGGATAGTCACTCAACATAACAGGATAGTCACTCAGCATCAGCATAGGCAGTCTTGAAGGGATCTGACATTTCAAAAATAATTATTCGGTTACATCAGCATCAGGTGCTTGGTAGCTGGTGGTGATCCAAGACTGATTCATTTTTATGAAGGTCAGTCGATCGACCAAGTCGGTGGACAGGCGCACCCTATGATCGGTTACAAAGCCTCCAGCAGCACTGAATGTGCGTTCCAAAAGAACGCTGGATGCAGGACAGGCCAGTAGCTCAATTGCATACTGTGCAAGCTCTGGCCAGTGATCCATCCTCAAGACCCAGTAACCCAGAGGATTTTCGATGGGAAAGGTGTCCAAGTCAGATCTTGCCCCTAGGTATTCCTGCACCATGTAAAACAAACGCTGGCGATGGTTGCTGGAACTGATCATACTTTGGGGCTGCGGACTAAAAAATTGCCTGAATGCAGAAGGCCACCTTCTCCACCGCTCCTTCTTTGACTGACCGAAGCCTCAGCAACACGTTGTCCAGGAACAGGAGTTTGTTACCTCCCAGTCTCTAGGAACGCATTGCAAAGACCTTTCTGCAAGGCCTCCTGAAAATGTTTCATACTCTGCTCCCTTTGCGATGGCAAAATAAGGTCCGCAACCTTACCCTTGTAACGTGGATCAAGGAGGGTTGCCAGCCAGTAGTGATCCCTCTCCTTGATACCATGAATACGAGGATCCTTCTGCAGGCTTTGCAGGATCAGGGAGGCCATGCAGCGTAGGTTTGCTGAGGCAGTCAGCCCGGAGTCCTCTGGGTCACTAAGGACGACATGGTCCGCAGCCACCTCCTCCCAGCCACATACAAGTCCATGGGTTTCTTGGGACTGTAAATGATCCCTTAAAGACTGCTGCTGATGCTGAGTGCCAGGCTCCACCTCCATGCTGACACAATCCTCCTCGTCCTCTTCCTGTGTGATCGGCGGGCACGCAGGGACACTGTCTGGATAAAGGGGGCCTTAAGAGCTAAGGAAGTCCTCCTCTTCCTGCCTCTGTTCTGCCTCAAGTGCCCTGTTTATTATTCCACACAGCGTGTGCTCCAACAGCTGGACAAGTGGGACATTGTCACTGATGCATGCACTGTCACTGCTCACCATCCTCGTGGCCTCCTCAAATGGTGACAGGACAGTGCATGCATCCCTGATCATGGCCCGCTGGCATGGGAAAAAAAAAACAAGCTCACCTGACCCTGTCCTGGTGCCATAGCCGCACAGGTACTCATTGATGGCCCTCTGCTGCGTGTGCAGCCGCTGCAGTATGCCCAACGTTGAGTTCCACCTGGTGGGCATGTCACAGATTAGGCATTTCTTGGGCAGGTTAAATTCCTTTTTGAGGTCAGTCAGCCGAGCACTGGCATTATATGACCGGTGGAAATGACCACAGACTTTCCTGGCCTGCCTCAGGAGATCCTGTAAGCCCGGGTACCTGCCCAAGAACCGCTGCACCACCAAGTTAAGGACGTGAGCAAAACAGGGTACATGGGTCAAGTGTCCCTGTCGGAGGGCAGAGAGGAGGTTGGTGCCATTGTGGCAAACCACCATTCCTGCCTTAAGCTGGCGTGGCGTCAACCACCTCTGAGCCTGCCCCCGCAGAGCTGAAAGAATCTCTGCCCCAGTGTGGCTCCTGTCCCCCAAGCACAGCTCAAGCACCGCATGGCATCTTTTGGCCTGTGCACCTGCGTAGCCCCTTGAACGCCTATGGAGCACCGCTGGTTCAGAGGACAAAGCACAGGAAGAGGCCATGGAGGAAGAAGAAGAGGAGGGGTGGAGGAGAGAGGTGTGTCAGAATCACCAGTAGTAGCATTTTGGAGGCGTGGTGGCAGAACAACCTCCAACACTACTGCACCTTGTCCTGCATCCTTCCCAGCTGCCAGCAGAGTCCCCCAATGCGCTGTGAAAGATAGGTAACATCCCTGTCCATGCCTGCTGGACCATGAGTCAGCAGTAATATGCACCTTACCGCTGACCACCCTGTCCAGCGAGGCTAAGACATTGCCTTCCACATGCCGGTAGAGAGCCAGAATCGCCATCCGTGAGAAAAAGTGGTGTTTGGGAACCTGCCACTGAGGAACCGCACATTCCACAAACTCACGGAAGGGGACAAAGTCTACCAACTTAAAAGGCAGCAGTTGAAGTGCTAGCAATTTAGTCAAGCTAGCATTCAACCGCTGGGCATGTGGATGGCTGGGAGCGAACTTCTTTCGGCGGTGCAGCAGCTGGGGCAGGGAAATTTGCCTGGTACAATCTGATGTTGGTGTACCAATAGCAGATTGCCCGCAAGTACTTGGCTGTGACACACCTAATTCTACACCTTCATTCCTCTCAGTGCAGGTCTCAGAGGGGACTGAAGGTATAGTGGGGTTGGAGATCCCAGCTGATGAGGAGCAAGGAGAGGTCCTCTTTGTTCTTTGGTGTGAGTCTTTTAGGCACGCTTGCCAATAAACTGCATGGCAGGTCAACATACGTCTGGTCAATCATGTGGTGCCCAAGCGGGTGATGTTTTGGTCACGTGAGATACGCTTGAGACATATGTTGCAAATAGCAGCAGTGGGATCTGATGCACTTGTCTCAAAAAAAGGCCCACACCAAAGAACTTTTGGAATAACGCGCAGAGACAACAGTGCCCTACACATGCGGAGCTCTGCGGTGTGATGCAATCGGTGTGCTGCCCTTAAGATTGCCCCTGGAGGGCATCCTGCCTCATTGGGGATGTGCCTCCTCCTCCTCCTCTCTCCTATCAGGCACCCACGTTGAGTCAGTGACGTCATCATCCCCTCCCTCCTCATCACTGGAGCAAAGCTGGCAGTATGCTGCAGCTGGGGGAACATGACTGCCAGATTGCTGTCCTTCTTGGTCACCCCCTCTGTCTGGGCTCACGTTACTGCCTTCCTCTAGCTGAGTACCATCATCGGAGCCTTCAAAATGCTGGGCATCCTCCTGGAGCATGTACCCAACACTGTGGTCAAACAGTTCGAGGTTCTCCTCAGGAGCATATGGTGGGGCTAGGGAAGGAGTGACTGATGCCATTGAGCCAAAGGAAGAGGCCGCCTTTGCAGCTGCTTTGCCAAAGTACCCTGAGCCTGGGTGAGAGAGGATGAGGAGGATGAGGACGGCTTGGTCATCCACTCGACCAAGTTTTTCGCATGTTGTGGCTCAACACTGCCAGCTGCCGAAAAAAAGGACAAGCATGTCCCACGGCCACGTGCCGATGGGGATGCACCGTGTCCACAACCAGCACTGTTGCCTCTAGACACAGAGCCTGCTTGCCCTCTTTTATTGGCTTGTGACTGTGTGCCTCTCCTTGTTGGCCTTCCAGACATACTAATGGCCTGCAGTGAGATGTAGCTGCACAAAACTGGGATGTATATATATACTGATTATACTGCAGCTAGCAGAATGCCTGCCTGTGGTATTAATAGGATCAGAAGAAGCACACCAGCACTTGTCTTCGGTTAGCTATAGGTGCAACTGTGCAGGGTACACAGTACACTAACTGTAAATACTTCAAGCTGCCTGTGGTATTAATAGGATTGGAAGAAGAACACCAGCACTTGTTCTTAAGTAGCTATAGGTGCAACTGTGCAGGGTACATAGTACACTAACTGTAAATACTTCAAGCTGCTTGCCTGTGGTATTAAAAGGATCAGAAGAAGAACACCAGCACTTGTCTTCAGGTAGCTATAGGTGCAACTATGCAGGGGTACACAGTACACTAACTGTAAATACTTCAAGCTGCCTGCCTGTGGTATTAATAGGATCAGAAGAAGAACAACAGCACTTGTCTTCAGGTAGCTATAGGTGCAACTGTGCAGGGTATACAGTACACTAACTTAAATACTTTAAGCTGCCTGCCTGTGGTATTAATAGGATTGGAAGAAGAACACCAGCACTTGTTCTTAAGTAGCTATAGGTGCAACTGTGCAGGGCACATAGTACACTAACTGTAAATACTTCAAGCTGCCTGCCTGTGGTATTAAAAGGATCAGAAGAAGAACACCAGCACTTGTCTTCAGGTAGCTATAGGTGCAACTGTGCAGGAGTACACAGTACACTAACTGTAAATACTTCAACCTGCCTGCCTATGGTATTAATAGGATCAGAAGAACAACAACAGCACTTGTCTTCAGGTAGCTATAGGTGCAACTGTGCAGGGTACACAGTACACTAACTGTAAATACTGTAAAAACACCTGCCTGCCTGTCAGTATATTAGAAAGAGAATAACAGGAACAGATCTAGCTAAACTGAACACCTGGGATGTATATAGATAGATAGATAGATAGATAGATAGATAGATAGATAGATAGATAGATAGATAGATAGATAGATAGATAGATAGATAGATAGATATACACATAGATATACACAATACACTGTAAGTACAGCTAACTGACTCACCTGCCTACTCTATCTAACTTAAATTAAATGACACTGTCTCTCTCTCTCTGTCTAATTCTCTCCGCCACCGCAACACACTTCACAAGGCCGCCACGCAGTTGGCCTTATAAAGTGTGGGGCGTGTACTAAACCCCCTGAGCCATAATTGGCCAAAGCCACCCTGGTTGTTATTGGCCAAGCATGCAGGTCATAGTGCATGCTTGGCCAATCATCAGCCAGCAATGCACTGCGATGCCGCAGTGAATTATGGGCCATGACGCTCCACTCCAATTTGGCGCAAATGACCCATAACGTTCGAAATTCGGCGAACGGTCGAACACACGATGTTCAAGTCGAACATGGGTTTGCACTGAATTTTAAAAGTTCCTTGATGTGGGCCTTTTTCGATATGTGTGCAGCAGATCGCACCATTGCAGTTTTTCAACCTATGTCTGAAGCGGATTAAACATGGCCAGAACAGCAGCTGCTTGGGCACCACATGCTTGACCAGACATGATGACCTGTCATGCAGTCCATTGGCAACAGCATTTGAAAGACCTACATCAAAGAAAAAGGTGGACTTCTCCTTGCTCCTCATCTGGGATCTCCAACCCAACTATACCTCCAGTCCTCTCAAAAACCTGCACTGAGAGGAATGAAGGTATAGCAATAGGTGTCCCAAGTACTTGCAGCCAATCTGCTAGTAGTACACCACCAAGTGATGAAATTTCCCTACCCCAGTTGCTGAAACGTGAAAAGAAATTCGGTCCCAGCCATCTACATGCTCAGCGTCTAAATGCTAGCTTGGCCAAATTGCTAGCACTGCAACTGCTGCCTTTTCAGCTGGTAGACTCTGCCCCCTTTTGTGAATTTGTGTAATGTGCTGTACCTCAGTGGCAAGTTCATCAATGAGTGCGAGTATGGCACCAGGACAGGGTCAGGGGAGCTTGGCTTCTTTTCGCCATGCCAGTGGCTACTGATCAAGGATGTATGCACTGTTCTGTCACCATTTGAGGAGGCCACAAGGATAGTGAGCAGCGAGAATGCATGCATCAGTGACACTGTCCCTCTAGTCTTCCTGCTGGAGCACATGCTTTGTGGAATCATGGACAGGGCACTTGAGGCAGAACAGCGGGAGGAAGAGGAGGACTTCCTTTCCTCTTAAGGCCCCCTATATTCAGATAGCAGTCCTGCTGGCCCACCAAACACAGAGGAAGAAGAGGAGGAGGAGGAGGAGGATTGTGTCAGCATGGATGTAGAGGATAACACTCAGCAGCAGTCTTCAAGGGAGGGTTTTTAGTCCCCAGAAACCCAATGAGTTGTACGTGGCTGGGAGGAGGTAATTACGAATCATGTGATTCTTAGTGACCCAGAGGTCCCTGCTTCTGAAAAGCCTGTGAAAGGACCCTATGATTCGTGGTATCAAGGAGAGGGATCAAAGAAAAGGAGGACACTCTAGGGAGTGAAGAAACAGGGGGCTGCACACCCCAAAAGTTAAATAAAAAAAAAAAGGCAGGAAATCCCCCGGGGGATTTCCTGCCTTTTTTTTTAATCAAGGAGAAGGATCATTACTGGCTGGCGACCCTTCTTGATTCATGTTACAAGGGTAAGGTTGCAGAACTCATCCAGTCTTCGCAGAGGGAGCAGAGGTCGAAACATCTTCAGGAGGCCTTGTAAGAAAGGTTTGTGCAACGCATTTCCAGACCCTGGGAGGTTACAATTTCCTGGTGCTGGACAACATTGCTGAGGCTTCGTTCAGTCAGAAGAAGAGTGGTGGAGAAGGTTGCTGGCTGACCGATGAGTTTAAAACATTTTTCAGTCCTCAGCACCAAGGTCTGATTGGTTCAAGCAACCATCGCCAGCATCTGCATTATGTGGTGCAGGAATATCTAGGGGCAAGAGCAGACTTGGAGATCTTTCCAAAAGAGCATCCACTGGGTTACTGGGTCTTGAGGATGGACCACTGGCCAGAACTTGTTCAATATGCAATTGAGCTACTGGTCTGTCCTGCATCCAGCATGCTTTCTGAATGCACATTCAGTGCTCCTGGAGGGTTTGTAACGGATCAAAGAGTGCGCCTGTCCACAGACTCCATTGATAGGCTCACATTCATACTAATGAATCACCTGATGCTGATGTAACTGATTGAATTTGCTATGGATGTGGGATCCATAGACTGCCTATGCTGACAATCCTATTATTCCTTAATCTTGATGATGCTAGCTTCCGACAATATTTTTGGTTTAGGGCATCGCCACCACCACCCAAGGCCCAATTTTTCTACCCCTGTTTAACAGGGGCATGTAAATACAATTTTTGATCTAATATTTCACAGCAGGGCCCATTCTTGCATCCAACAAGAGTAACTGTGAGGGCTTACAGTGTTCTGGCACCACCAAAACCAAAGGCCCCATTTTTCTGCCCCTGTTTAACAGGGGCATGTAATTACAATTTTTGATATAATATTTCACAGCAGGGCCCATTACATAGTTACCTAGAGACCTTCAAATGCCACATTGCCAAGGCGCCATAATAAAATGCCACATTTTGCCCATTTTTCAGTGAAATGCCATATTTCGCCGATTTTTTGGAAAATGACACATTTTGTGCCATATTTTGCCTTATTTGGGCCAAGAAAAAATAAAAATATTCTAATATTCTTCAAGTGGGACAGTAATATTTGTCAGCAATGTCTTCATATAGAAATATGAAGATTTAATACCACCTTACATAGTGTATTCCATGTGCTTGTCTGTGAGAGAGGCACACAGACTGTCATTGGCAGACTTCCTTATTGTTTGTGTATTGGGAGGGAATGTGGATTGTGCCTGTCTCATTGTTAAATGTTAATGACCTCACATTGTTCTGTCTGCCTTAAGATAAACTTATTATGGGATGTATATGTGGATTGGCTGCTAAGGGGGGAGGGGGGATTGCCCCACAGTGTATATTTTTAGTGTACACTGTATGTAAAAATCCATTAGCAGGGGGGAGGACCATAGGGAAACGCGTGCATACAGAATATCAGCTCCCTTCCCAACGTCCTTCATACCAAGCTGAAGTGTATTACTGAAGTCATCGCTCGTGTTTTACATTTTCGTGTTTTCCTAATTCAATATGCCTAAAGTTGCTAGTTCAAACTTAACCCTTTTCAAGAAGTGGATTAATGGTGACAGCAATTTCGCCCTGGAAGGTGGGAAGATATTCTGCAAGTTGTGCACAAAATCAGTAAGTTTTTATTCAGTTTTCTTTGAGAACTCTTTTTATACCTATATCATTCTCATTTCTCTCACTTTTTCCATTTTTCGAGAGAATGTCATCTTTTTCTATTACTTCCACAAGCACTGTATTGTTTGAAGTTATGGCCACTAACATTTGTTTTATGGTACCCAACAGCCTTGCACCCCAAGTAGCCTTGAAATGCTCCTCAAGTGTCAACATTTTCTATAGTTGAAAACTGTTTTCTGTCCTCACCTTAGTCCCCGTTCCGAAACTGATCTATTCTGGCCTGTGTAGGAAACATACTTTTACTGGAGAATTTTTACCGGTACTGAATACAAAACTTTTTCTTGTATTTAATTTACAGTATGAGTTTAAGAAGAAGTGGCAATTCGAAGTGCACAAGAAAAGTGAGCAGCACCTGGCAAGGGACAAAGCTCCGAGTACTGTTCGGAAGCAGCAGCAGCTCCTTAGAGATGTGGTGTCATGGGAAATTCAGCCAGAGGTCCAGGGATATTCCAGAGACATCACCGTGGCTTTCCTTAAAGAAGGCATTCCTTTACACAAATTGGAGAAGGGTCCCCTGCACAACATTTTTGACAAGTACTGTAGCGTCAAATTGCCAAGCGTGAGCACCCTAAGACGAATGGTACCTCAATTGTGTGAAAAGGTAAGCAACGTTCAATGATAGTTTATGTTCAAATCACGCATAGGTACCTTTGGTTGAGCAACAATACCTTCTGCAAAGATCAACGAGTAAAAATTTACAAACATGTTTACGTGTAGGTATGAAAAAAAATGTTCATGTTTTAAATGGTGCCAACTGTATACGTGTATATATTTTTCTTTCTTAGAACTTGGAGGAAATTTGCAAGGTGAATCAAGGATCTGGCTCAGCATAGACGAAGCAACAGACTCACTCGGACGATACATCGCCAAAGTCATTGTGGGAAAATTGGATCCTGGCAATGCCCAAAAAGGTCATCTTATCCACGTGACTCAGTTGGAAAAAAACAATGCTTCAACCATCGTCCAAACTGTCCAGGAAGCCCTGAGTAAGTGCCTTTTTTTCCTACACTAATACTACTACTAAACCAGCACCCTTCAGGCTATAATTTTAGCTTTTGTCTGTCACGGTGCCATTTTTAGTGCTTATATACAGCATGCTAATATTTAATTTATTTATTTGTTTCAGGACTGCTATGGCAAGGAGCCCCCAACACGGCAGAATGCTTGCTACTATTTGTCATGGAGAGTGTAGCATACATGCTGAGCGTGGGCAGGACCCTTAAGGCTATCTACCCAAAAATTATCCACGAGACATGTCTGGCACATGGACTACATCGTGTTGTGGAGGCCATATGGGAAGAGTACCCCAAAGTCAATAAACTCATCTCGGCGGGGAAAAAAATATTCCTGAAGGCACCAAATAGGGTCGATGTATTCAGGAAACATTTGCCTGGCGTGCCACTACCTCCCAAGCCTGTTGTCACTAGGTGGGGCACCTGGTTGTCTGCAGTAGCGTGGTATGTGAAGCATTTTGAAGGTTTCAAAACCATGGTGAAGGAGCTGGAAGACGATTCTGGTGCAGTGAAAAAGGCAAAAGACCTCATAGAGGACCCGGCCCTCTTCCCGCAGCTTTTCTTTTTGGAGGCCAATTTCAAGTCAATTCCAGAAGTCATCAAGCAGCTTCAGTCTCAGAAGATTCTCCTGATGACCCCTGTGGTGAAGATGGAGGAAATTGCCAACACAGATTACCCAGGAGCCATTGGAAAGAGGATTAAGGCCAAAGTACAGGCCATCCTGACCAGGAATTGTGGCTGGGAGGAAGTCAGGAGCGTGGCTGTGAACCTCGAAGGAAAGTAATCCCCACTGAAAGAAGATTGGGATGCTGCAGAAGTGCCTGGAACATCAGCCGACGTAGAGAGGACTTTTTCAAAATTAAAGTACATCCTCAGCGACCATCGCCTCAATTTTTCTATGGAGAGCATAGTCGCTCACGTAAAATTTTACTATATTGTATACTAAAATTATACTAAAACTGTTGTAAATACCTGTAAATAGTAATAAAGTAGTTAATATGATTCAAGTTGTACGATTTAATATCCATTTTACGATGGGATGGGGGGCAGAAAGTTGAAAAATAAAAGCCACATTTGGCCAAAATAAATGCCACATTTGGCCAAAATAAGTGCCATATTGCCACATATTTTAGTGTCACATTTTGTAAAAATAAATGCCACATTTTGAAGGTCTCTGCTAATTACATAGTAGATGAGGTTGAAAAAATCTTTGTGTTATATGGGTTAACAAACTCTTTAATAATAAGTTACTCCATAATCTCACATGTTGTCCCACCTGAGCCTGTCAATATCCTGTAAATAGGGCAATAACACTAAGCAGTCATTGATGGCTTCTATAACTCTGCATTGGACTGTGCCACTGGTAATCCACCCTCCTACTCCTGAGGAGCTAAATTGTTGCAACCAAATGAATATAACAAATGACAGCAAGCCCCATGTATATTTTCATGCTCTCCTGCCAATCACTTAAAATGATACATTCCAGTTGCTTAAGGGTAAGTGTCACAAAAACCTGTAAAGAAATAAACCTAGATACGGCTTCCCACAAATGTACACTAAGCATATGAGCTGGTATCCAATGGTTGAAAGGTTGTAAGCTTGCTGACTACTTGCCATGGTTAAAGCCCTTATGCCATACAGAACTAATACTCAGTGACCCAATTTTGTGAACAGACCTCAAAGCCATAGCCTTACAAAATTAACCAGAAATTAACAACAAATCTGCAGAAAACATCAAGACACTACTACTGTATAAATATCTACTTTCACAGGGCTTCCACAGAAGTTCAAATATATCAGAAATCAGAAAAGTAAATCTGACGCTTATGCAGCTGTTTAACAAACACATTTTATTAAAAATAAAAAAATATATATAAAGGCACACAAAACAGGTTAACCACTTCATGTCTGGACACTTTCACCCCCTTTCTGTCCAAGCATTTTTCAAATTTCAGCGCTGTCACTCTTTGAATGACAATTTCTCAGCCAATGCAACACTAGACAGATAGAGCTTTCTTTAAGTGGTATTTTGCATTCAATATTTTTATTGAGGTTTTACATAATGATTACAGAAGAAAATAAGAGAAAAGAACAAAGTCTGTCATATTTTAATACATAGTGAGGAAACTTTCTTAAATATAAGCAGTGACAAAGTAGAGTCAACAAGCATATATGACTTTGGATTCAATGTGTAATGATTGTACGGTGGAGGATATTGTCGAGAACCCCCCAGACACCCAGACTGGAACCGAACTGTGTCTTGGGGGGGAGACAATACTGCCATCCTTTAGTTTCCTTACAATGTTTTTATACCCTCATAAGAACATCCATGGGTACCGAGTTTGCCAGGTGGGGCGGTTTGGCTAACCAATGGATTCTGTCAATAGAGATTTCAAGCGGGGTGGCAGCGGGTAGAATTGCATGCATGAGGTCACTGGCATATTTATGAAGATCAGCAGGTGGCACGGATTCTGGTATGGCACATAACTTCACATTATTATGGTGTGACCTGTCCTCCAGGTCCCCCAATTTGGCTTTGATCAAGGATTGTTCTTCTTGGACCTCATCATATGCATCCACTAAGTTGTTTACGGTTGTAGTGCATTCCTCCATTTTATCCTCTATGAAGGATATTCTATCCACCAGGCTATGAATTTCCGAGGAAAACTTTGTTATGAGAGCTGAGAGATCAGACATTAGGGAGGACTGTAGTGACATTAGCATGTCTTTTAGCGTGGTATCTAGCACAGGCTAACCTGAGGTAGGAAAAGATGCCACAGATGTTTGGAGAGGGTTAAATGTCTGTGGTGTTTCCTGTTCAGAGGAGGATGGGGCATCCATCCTCATGCAGGCTTTAGCTGGGCTGACAGAAGTTGGATTTCCCCCTGCCATATAACAATCTTTACAAAGGCAACCCCTAGACTCTTTACTGAGCCAAAGGAGTGAATGCCTCTATTTTCCTGGCTGCCTTTACAGTAGTGGGAAAAGAACCCGGGACATAAATCCGTGGCCCTTTGCCTGGGTTAGTGCTACATACAGTATATGTCATGAAACGTCCCACACTCCACTCGAGTGCTTCCGTCATATACCACTTCCTCCCAGTCTGGACTCAGATATCAGATATTCCAACCGCTCCCAAGCACAAAACAAGGCGAGACTTGCTTAGATGCTAACATGGACTATTTTATTTAGAATCAAATTTACAAGACTTTATATGCTGTTGGAACCTCCTCTAACAATACAACTGTATCCTAATTAACATGAGCTAGTTTACTAAATCATTTACCCAGACTAGGTGACTATTCAATACACATTACCATAAACATCAACACAGGGTTAATTAGAACAAACAACAATGTGTGGAATACCCTTAGAACCTGTGGTAAGCCAGACTAGACTCATTTACATTAAACATATTATAGCAGACAACAAGACAGGTAGTTGGAGTTGATGACATCAGCATCTCCTCACAGTATGTGTCCCAACAGTATGAATCAGTCTCATCAGCAGGGGGCTGCTGGAGGAATCCCCCCTCCTCAGCCTAGTCATCAACAAACTATAGTAGGAGTAGACTGTTCATCTCCTAGCCAGTCCTGGAGGCCAATGTGATCAGCTCATTCAATTAACATGTTGAGTTCAGAATCAAACAAACCAATAATAGTCTTTACATGTATATCCTGGGAGATATTGGGGACAAATATTACTGTCCCATTTTAAGCAATCCAAGACACACCCTCCAAGTCACCATTTCCCATATGGCATACACAGGGTCCCAAGAGTCTGTGTGTCCTGGGGACCAGGACCCGAATCCACAGTAATACCACCTCAAGGGTCCCCAGGCATACAGCTCACAAAGAGCACCGTTCCCCCAAATGCCAGGGCCCATAATCGGTCGGCAAGAGGCATGCATTCAGTCCCCTCCAAAAGCCTCTATCCCGGGTGAGTCTGTCACATTTCTCCCCATCAAAGGTTGACTAACAAGGTCCCAGACCTCCACCTGGTCTGGACATGCGTTAGTCAGGCAGAGTGAACTCATATAGTCTGTCCGCATGATCTCCTTTCTTGGCTGCAAGGAATAGGTGTGGGGCAGAGGTCATTTACTCTCTGTCCAGCTGCCAGTGCTTCAGCTGGGTGGTTTTTAACATTCCGGGGCTCGGTCTGCTGCTGGGCAGAGGGGCCAATCGCCCCAGCTTTCTGAAACTGCTAAATATTCCTCATGCTCTTCTTAAGAGATGTGCACGTTATGGCATGCTGCAGTGCTCTCCACTGACCCCCAATGGATAATGCGCTCACCTTAGAGCGTGTGACACAGTGGCTAAACAGTGTCAAAACACGCATTAGAGCCACTCCAGGGCTCATACAGGGTCTGCTGGTGATGACCTGTACCACGCTCAAATGGTGACATATATTAAAGAAAGGAGACTCATAGCATAATACCACCAGGAATTTATTTGAAAAGCCATAAAAACAATCCCTCCAGGAGGGTACTCACAATGCTTGGGTGCATCAGTGCACCGTCCTATCCAAAGTATGCAATACAGATGAATCCTGTGGTGTGCGGTGCGGTGTACAATCCTCTGCCTGTCTGTGTGTAGAAAGCTCCGTCCTGCCCCTCCCCTATGCGTCTTCGGCACAGGGTATACGTGCCTTCATCTGGGGGATCTAATAGGACGGGCGCTCCATGTGTAATTTATACTGTCACAGCGGCCATTTTGCCTGGGACCGCTGACATCCTAGTGTTCGGCTCCAACAGCGGCCATTTTGCCTGGGATCGCTGACATCCTAGTGTTAGGCTCCAGCTATGTAAAAACAACAGTAAATGACGCTGTATGCCGGCCTTGATATTTAGGAAAAAGCAGGAAATGAAAAGCTATAGTAAGCAGTGTTAACCCTATCTGCATAAGTATAATCCTAATCCAGGACAGAGCCACACATCAGAGTAGACACCACATCGCACACCACAAATAATGGTAATTGCACTAGCGATTAATATATGGAACATCAAAAAAACTACAAATGTACTAATCTAATGGCATAATATATAACAATAAAAAATATATATAAAAAATTTTGTTTAAAATCATACTGAGAATTAAGTATGTTTCTCGCATCAGTAATACAGCACAATCATCATTGTGGGATCCTATAAAACCCTTAAAGGGACCTGTAACCTTTATTGCTCTGTAATAGGAAACTCACAGATATGTGTTTAAATAAAAATATTAAAATAAATTTAAATAAAAATATGAAAATAAATACATAAAAAAAAATATTTGAAATAAATATAGAAAATTGATACAAAAAAAAAAAATTTTTTTTATATATAAAAATTCAATAATTCTATAACCTAAAAAATACACATCTGAAATACAGTAGATACGATAAAATTACAAATATAAATATAAATGAAAGTATTCCTGAAAATGCGTATTGATCTTGGAATATCACAATTACTATCTAGTAATAACACCTAAAAAATAGCCGCCTCACCAAATGGTAAAAGGGGAAAAGTAAGTCTATATGAACCATACCATAAATGTTAATCAGGCGATCATTTAAGTATCTAAAAAGTGCTAAGTAATCCAGGAGAGCGTTATATCAAAAAGCAATAAATATGGGGGAGTGCTTTGTGAAAGGCACTATATGAGTTTAATCGCTCCCCAATGTGCAAACATATTATTTTAGTGGCTACAGTGAATCCAATCAAAATCAAGTGAATCGTCATAATCTACTATGTATACCCATAAAAAACCTTTTAAGTACTGCAAAATATGGATATCTAGGTGGGATACAAAAATGTGAAATCAATAATTACTCAAGAAACATCTTAAATCGAACTCCTTATTAAGCCCCCCCCGGGGCCATGGAGCCGAGCTGGTGTATCCACCATGATTCACGTTTACTAATTTCTCTTACAAAGTTGGAACCCCTTCAGTGGCGTTTGGCTACCTCTATCCCCCAAAATTTCATCCCAAGCATGCTTTGATTATGTACACGTTTGAAATGTATGTACAGATGGTGCTTGTCAGACCCCTTACGTATATTCCTTACGTGCTCTTCTAAATTTTTGGGGGATAGAGGTACCCAAACGCCACTGGAGGGGTTCCAACTTTGTAAGAGAAATTAGTAAACGTGAATCATGGTGGATACACCAGCTCGGCTCCATGGCCCCGGGGGGGCTTAATAAGGAGTTCGATTTAAGATGTTTCTTGAGTAATTATTGATTTCACCTTTTTGTATCCCACCTAGATATCCATATTTTACAGTACTTAAAAGGTTTTTTATGGGTATACATAGTAGATTATGACGATTCGCTTGATTTTGATTGGATTCACTCTAGCCACTAAAATAATATGTTTGCACATTGGGGAGCGATTAAGCTCATATAGTGCCTTTCACAAAGCATTCCCCCATATTTATTGCTTTTTGATATAACGCTCTCCTGGATTACTTAGCACTTTTTAGATACTTAAATGATCGCCTGATTAACATTTATGGTATGGTTCATATAGACTTACTTTTCCCCTTTTACCATTTGGTGAGGCGGCTATTTTTTAGGTGTTATTACTAGATAGTAATTGTGATATTCCAAGATCAATACGCATTTTCAGGAATACTTTCATTTATATTTATATTTGTAATTTTATCGTATCTACTGTATTCCAGATGTGTATTTTTTAGGTTATAGAATTATTGAATTTTTATATATAAAATTTTTTTTTTTTTTGTATCAATTTTCTATATTTATTTCAAATATTTTTTTTTTATATATATTTATTTTAATATTTTTATTTAAATTTATTTTAATATTTTTATTTAAACACATATCTGTGAGTTTCCTATTACAGAGCAATAAAGGTTACAGGTCCCTTTAAGGGTTTTATAGGATCCCACAATGATGATTGTGCTGTATTACTGATGCGAGAAACATACTTAATTCTCAGTATGATTTTAAACAAAATTTTTTATATATATTTTTTATTGTTATATATTATGCCATTAGATTAGTACATTTGTAGTTTTTTGATGTTCCATATATTAATCGCTAGTGCAATTACCATTATTTGTGGTGTGCGATGTGGTGTCTACTCTGATGTGTGGCTCTGTCTTGGATTAGGATTATACTTATGCAGATAGGGTTAACACTGCTTACTATAGCTTTTCATTTCCTGCTTTTTCCTAAATATCAAGGCTGGCATACAGCGTCATTTGCTGTTGTTTTTACATAGCTGGAGCCTAACACTAGGATGTCAGCGATCCCAGGCAAAATGGCCGCTGTTGGAGCCGAACACTAGGATGTCAGCGGTCCCAGGCAAAATGGCCGCTGTGACAGTATAAATTACACATGGAGCGCCCGTCCTATTAGATCCCCCAGATGAAGGCACATATACCCTGTGCCGAAGACGCGTAGGGGAGGGGCAGGACGGAGCTTTCTACACACAGACAGGCAGAGGATTGTACACTGCACCGCACACCACAGGATTCATCTGTATTGCATACTTTGGATAGGATGGTGCACTGACGCACCCAAGCATTGTGAGTACCCTCCTGGAGGGATTGTTTTTATGGCTTTTCAAATAAATTCCTGGCAGTATTATGCTATGAGTCTCCTTTCTTTTATATATGTCACCATTTGAGCGTGGTACAGATCATCACCAGCAGACCCTGTATGAGCCCTGGAGTGGCTCTAATGCGTGTTTTGACACTGTTTAGCCACTGTGTCACACGCTCTAAGGTTTGCTAGAGCATGAGGAATATTTAGCACTTTTTCATAAATACAAGCATGAGGAATGCCTGCTATTTGTTTGGACACTATTGTGCACTTTGATTTATATACTCTTGTGAATGGTTTGGACTGAGATATATTCATTTGTATGAATTGGTTTCGGACACTTTATTTATCAAGTAGCACTTATATATTTTTGTTAATTATTTAAAGGATTTTTTTCTTTTCTTTCTCACTTTTTTTTTTTTTTGCATGTTGCTTGTTACCATTTATTCATATATTCAATTGTGGATTTTAGTCACTTTCTTCACAGGCGTTTGACACTGTTTGTAATTTTCAATATTGTATAGATTTATTATATTCTTTGTTCATGTATTTATAGCCTTTAGCGCATGCACATATATTTATTTTATTTTGGCATATACACGGTATGGAACGTGGTTAGTGTGTGCAGCTGAATTAGGTTCATTTATTCACATTGGAGGCATTAACCCATTTGTGGCTCACAAGATTTTAGCACTATTTTCTGAAACTGTAGAGACACTATAGGTGCTAGGCAGAGGCCAGCGGTGCTCTGCCCTGTTGCCAGTGATTCAGCTGGGAGTAGCAGCTTTACTACATCAGCTTGTCGCTGGAGAGAGGGGCCGACTGCCCCGGCTCCCTGGAACTCCACAGTTTTTGCCGGTGCTGGGCAGAGGTTGGTAGCACTATGCCCTGTTGCCAGCACTTCTGCTGGGGACTCCGCATCCACCGCTCTGGCTAACCGTTGGGGCAGGAGGCTGGCTTCCTCCACTCCCAAACTGTGTAGCTGCCATTGGGGAGGTGAGCTGGGTGCTTCCTTTTCCATTCCCTCATCTGGCTGCTGGGACGACATATCTATGGTACTGTCTCACAGGTGCTTGGATCTTTGCTAGGGAGGAAAGGCCGCTTCCTCCACCCTGGCCAACTGTTGGGGAGGGACAACAACCACCTCCTCTCCCTTCTTCCCCTGTATCTGATGCTGGGAAGTGATTGCTACCTTCTCACCCTGAGCCTCCAAAACTGCCACAGGTGTAGGGCAGAGGTCTTGGACCCTGTCTGGTTGCCAGCACTTCTGCTGGGGGTTTGCTAGGTGGTTCCTCCTCTACAGAAACGTCTATTAAATCCCCAGTCTCTGGAATTGCTAAAAGTGTGGGGCAGAGGTCTTGGACCCTCTGTTCAGTTACCAGATCTTCAGCTGGAGGCTCATCAGGTTGTTCTTCCTCAGCAGAAAAGTCTATTAAATCCCCTACCTCTATAACTGGTGTCTGGGGATAGAGGTTTACCATCTCCTGTCCATGGAACCCAGAAGATGCTATCAGTGCTGGGCAGAGGTTAGCAGAGCTCTGCCCTGTTGTCAGCACTTCAGGTTTGGGGACGGCAATCTTCAGATTTTCCTCTGCCGATTCTCTGCCATGTTGCTGAACGTGTTCTAGCAGTTTCCTGTATGCCCTTTCCAGATGCTGTTCCTTCCTTAGCAAATGGTCCAGATCAGGTTTGAGCTCTGAGACCCCTGCAAGACCGAGCATAGTCTCTCTATATTCTCGCAGGTCCTCAAGAGCAGGTTCCCCTTCATCACCAAACACAAAATGACCTGTAAGGCTCTCCCACAGCAATCCAGGGCCTCCAAAGTCACATCCCTCCGGAGAGCATTCTGTTGTCTCCCCTAAATATTCCTGCTCTGCGTGCCATTGCAGAGCCCGATAATGATTGTCCAGCTCTATCTCCTGCTGGACCAGCCTGTCCAACTCAGTCACCCATTGCTCCTGGGGCCGCTCTCCCAGGAATGCCATCCGTAATGCCCGTTGGTCACTGGCTCATTGCTCTTGGGTTGGAAAGCACTTGCCCTGTTTTATACCAGGGAGCTGGAGGGCTCCAATCCAGAGCTCCACGCGAATTTGCTGCCTAAGCTCCAGGTATTCATCCTCAGACACAGTCCTGGTGTATGTTGAAAGGATGATCCGCAGCAGCCCCGGGAACTCTGATGCCAGGTCCATATCTCCGCTGGGGTGACTAAAGTCTGCTATCCTGATCTTGGATCCAGGTGGAGGTTTAGATTTCCCAGACTGCAGGAAGCTTCCCGCTGCTTGCCACCAATGTCAAGGAACGTCCCACACTCCGCTTGAGTGCTTCCGTCATATACCACTTCCTCCCAGTCTGGACTCAGATATCAGATATTCCAACTACTCCCAAGCACAAAACAAGGGGAGACTTGCTTAGATGCTAACATGGACTAATTTATTTAGAATCAAAATTACAAGACTTTATATGCTGTTGGAACCTCCTCTAACAATACAACTGTAACCTAATTAACATGAGCTAGTTTACTAAATCATTTACCCAGACTAGGTGACTATTCAATACACATTGCCATAAACATCAACACAGGGTTAATTAGAACAAACAACAATGTGTGGAATACCCTTAGAACCTGTGGTAAGCCAGACTAGACTCATTTACATTAAACACATTATAGCAAACAACAAGACAGGTAGTTGGAGTTGATGACACCAGCATCTCCTCACAGTATGTGTCCCAACAGCATGAATCAGTCTTATCAGTAGGGGGCTGTTGGAGGAATCCCCCCTCCTCAGCCTAGTCATCAACAAACTATAGTAGGAATAGACTGTTCGTCTCCTAGCCAGTCCTGGAGGCCAATGTGATCAGCTCATTCAATTAACATGTTGAGTTCAGAATCAAACAAACCTATAATAGTCTTTACATGTATATCCTGGGAGATATTGGGGATAAATATTACTGTCCCATTTTGAGCAATCCAAGACATACCCTCCAAGTCACCATTTCCCATATGACATACACAGGGTCCCAAGAGTCTGTGTTTCCTGGGGGACCAGAACCCGAATCCAAGTAATACCACCTCAAGGGTCCCCAGGCACACAGCTCACAAAAAGCACCGTTCCCCCAAATGCCAGGGCCCATAATCGGTCGGCAAGAAGCTTGCATTCAGTCCCCTCCAAAAGCCTCTATCCCAGGTGAGTCTGTCACAGTATACATCATACAGAAGTGCTATAGTAGGTTAAGGGCATCCCCCCATGCATACAATTTTAGCAGGTAGATCTAGTTATGTTATTTAAAGTAAGTTTGTACTTAATGAATACCTTAAAGGAGTATTAAAGTTGCTGCTACTTGCTTAACAAAAAGTATTTATTCATTTTAGTGCCTGTTCCCCATAGCAGTACCCAGCTCCCTTTTCCAGCCCAATTGTTTTACAATATCTAGTCTAATATCTTAGAAAATTACATTACTGTCTTTAACGTTCAGCTCCCCTAGACTTTAAAGCAGGGGTAGGCAACCTTATGTAGTGATATAAAATATGTGTAGTAGTATAGTAGTATCGTAGGTATGATAATTAATTAGCAAGTACTCTTCCGCAGCAACCCAATTCTTCCAGAGAGATGCACTTTATTGACTTCCAACACAGAACAAAGTCCAAAGTCCACAGATGACAAAAATATCCAGCAGAGTATATCATTCAGAGTTCCATGTTCCTAGGTCTGTGTGTTCATACACAGATAAGCCTAACTTAAACTATAGACTGAATGCCGTGTTATATTCACTAGACACTCAATGGCTGAGCAATTTGATTGGCCGTTTCCATTCAGGTCTTTTATATACTTTAGTTTTTCAGACAGACAACAACTCCCAGCTGTGAACAGCTGCAGTCATAAACCACCCCAATTTGCACTCCCGCATATCAACATCAAAAAGTCACCTTAGATATGTGTAATTAGATTAGATTAACAGATACCACCTGAACACCCTTTTGAGCCCTTGGAATACCTACATTCCTAATCTGTATTCTTGCATAATAATATCAACAAGTCCCCCTGATATATTAGCCCCCCCAGGAGGGAGCCTCCGCTAGGCCAACCCAAAACACTCCTTGATCCCATTGTTACCCCCTCAAGTCTAATTACCATCAATACATACTTCTTCTATGGTCCTTTAAACAATGTACCCTTTGAAATGTTCAATTAGGTTAACAGCCCATACCTCACACCCCTAGGTAGACTTGCATAAGACTAACACATCAAAGGGTCTTCAGCTGTTATATTAAAATTTAGTTGGCGTGGACAAATCGACCATTGTCAACTGAATTCTGGCCTGGTTAATATTGACTGTATGTGTACACACATATAATAACTACTAGAACTGACCCATAAATCAAACAACAAAAAATATCATTTTGATTTAAGGTACTGGATGCTTTACAATGGCTCATATAAAATATGAAGTTGAAACTGGTTACATCTCTCTTCACCAGTCTCTAAAATATCCCCAAGAAACAGTTATTAGATAATATAACTTTTAGACCATGACTGGAAAAGGATTTGGTAAACATCAGTGGCCCATATAGCTGTTAGGCCTTATTATATCACATCAAGATCTTGAATATTGCACAAAGACGAGCTGATGTCACAGTCCATTCTTCGGTCTGACTTCATCACATCTCTCACCATCTCACTAAAAGTAAACTTGGTATGCTCTGGGAGCTCCAATCCACATAAGTCCAGGATTCTCTCATCTCCAGGCTCAAGCTTTTCATTTTTAAAGATGCTTTTACGCAAACACTCTACTTTCATCTTTATAGTAAGAAGAACTATCAATGTACCAGCACTCACTTTCAAGGTAAAAAAGGTTTGGATATGGCAGTAAAAACTGTGCTGCAAACTATTTCCTTGCACTTGACATTCATGAGTCCATCTTGCAAGCATTTTACAATTCACATCTGCTTCTTTCCATTTCCTATTTGAACAATGATGACCGGGTTGTGTACCTGTCAAGTACCAGAATTTGTTGATTGCCAGCCACAATTTGCTTTTGTAATTTGCTGTAGGCCGACCCATTATTGCCTTCAATAAAGCAGTTACTTAGATCATTCAGTCCACAATTACACTTGAATGGTATACCAACATGTACATATACCCCCACATGATGGTTCAGATAGTTCAGATAGAGTCATCAGTGTTTATCAGATCTTCTATCCAGACAAAGCGGCAGTGGAAATTCTTGCCAGTATCCTCACCATGAAAGGTAGAAAGGTCTTTTTCATCCATATATGTCATAGCCTTTAGCATATTATAAACAACTGAATCAACAAAATTTCAAATCATGACTGGAGTGATGAATTTCACTCACCCTTCATAAATTTAGGAAAACCACCCAACATACTATAATTTATGCTATGCCAAGCCATTGTGCAGCATCTCACCTTAGATGTCAAATATATTGATCAATACACATTATGTAATATGTACAGATGTTATGAAAATTATTTTAGGTTTAAATGCTTCGCTTTGGTTTGAAGATAAAGTTCAAGAAATAAAACAAACAAAATAAAAAATGAAAAGCAAAAAAGAGAGAAAAATTAAAAATTAGGGTGTTGAAGAAAAAATAAAAAATGGTCCATTGCTTGATGAATTTCGAGAGAGTCCATGAATGCTTTATAATTCCTTGTTGTCTATTCAGCATTTCTCCCATAATTCTCCCCCACTAGCCAGCAATTTTAGATTGTGCTTCTGCTATTCACCGTCATTTAAATGTCAATATCTGAAAGACAAAAAAACTCTCCAACAAAACTAATTAGCAAGGTCCTTAAACGTTGTTTGAAGTTAAAACAAAACATTATTTACACGTTTACAGTTTGGAGCTAATTCACCCCCACTGCTAGAGAAGTGTCATTTGCAGTCAAAAACAGTTCTGGAGAATGTACATCTTGTACCCCCTTCAACTGCTCTAATAATTTATCACATTCCCCTCTCATCTTGTCATACTCAATCTTCAGGTGGTCATATTTCTGTTTTAACTGAGAAAACGGTATCCAAGTCTTGGACCTTTTCTTCTTATTATTATTATTTTGGTCAGCTCTGTTTTTCATATTAATATCACCTATATTTGACCCGGTTTCTCCTCTCTGGGTGTTATCATAGGATATTATCTTCTGATCTTTATGTTCAGTATTTGTCCTAAACAATGTAGCTAAATCAATTTTGACAGCCTGCTCATTTGACTTTCTCCAAAAATGGTCTGCTCTCAACAATATGTCTTTTAAATCATGAGGATTTGGGGTAACTAATAAAATATTTTGTTTGATATCTTCATGCAATGCATCTAGAAACATACTCATATGTATCAAGCCACCACGCTCAAATGCAAGATTACCGACCAATAATTCCATAATAGTTGCTATCCTGTGTGACAATTCATAGGGAGATTCATTTTGCATTTGTTGGATCCTCCCATGAATAGTAACATCAGAACGTACACCATACAAAACACATAATAATTCCAGTAATATGTCCCTTGTCCTCAGAGGCTGAATACAGATCTGTTTAATTCTCATCCAAAGACCACTTCCTACAGAATGTTGCAAAACTCTTTCTAAGTCAGAGATTGTACATATCTCTGACCTGCTGCACGTCACAAAACCATTTTAAAAATCTGTTTAAATCATGGTATGGAACCATTCCTATTTCTTTAAGAATTGCGTATAATTCTTTTGGTTTCAAAGGCTTCAATACAAGCTGAACGTCACCTGTATTATTATTATTGTTGTAAACTGTGGTAGTCACAGTGGGGGCAGCTGGTAATGAATTATCAGATTTAATCTGAGGTTCTGTTTCATTTGAAAGAAAGTTTGTGTCTGTATTTTGCTGCAGACTGTGGAATCCAAGATTTGACGCATATCTGCATTCTTGAGATCTCTTCTCTAATTCCATAATTCTTAATTTTAATCTCTCATTTTCCTCTGATAATTCATCACAACGTTTAGATTTTTCAAGCAAAGCTCCCCCAATGGTAACTGCATGCAATTTTAAATTTACTGTCTCGGTGTCTGATTGGTTTTGTAACCTCTCACAAAGATTGTTGCTATTATCAACTGCCTTCTGTAACTGGGTAATTACCTCAACCTTACTCTTCAAAGCACTTTCCATTGTTAAACAGCAAGATAATAAGCCCTATATAATACAACCTTTTCTTTTACTTTCTGAAATTTTGCTATCAAAAACATTTTTCTCTAAAAATTCCTTCATCATAGTCCACGTCTACTTACATTTTTCTGGAATTTCATAAGGACCGCCATGGCGCTTAATACATTTTAATACCCATCTGTTAACTTTATCAGAACTGACACTAGCTTCACACTGAGTAAGCATTTTGACTATATTACTAATAATTAAAAAAGGAAATATTTTACTCACCGCATTAGTTACTCCTTCAGCTTCCAGTTCAGGTCTTCTGGTACACGACACAGTCCTTTTTTTGTTGTTGTTTCCAGTCTCCAGAGAATAATTCTGGGGTTCCCAACTTGTTTAACCACTTAAGGACCGCCTCATGCCGATGTACGTCGGCAAGGTGGCACGGGCAAGCAGAATCACGTATATGTACGTGATCTGCCTCCCGCGGGCGGGGGGTCCGATCGGACCCCCCCAGGTGCCCGAGGCGGTCCCCTTTTGTCCCCCGGCGATCGGAGATGAGGGGGAGACCATCCGTTCGTGGCCCCCCCTTGCGATTGCTGCCGGTCAATCAGATCATTCCTATGCTGCTGTATGCTAAACAGCAGCAAAGGAAATGATGTCATCTCTCCTCGGCTCGGTATTTTCCGTTCCGGCGCCGAGGAGAGAAGACTGCAATGTGAGTGAAAACACACTACACACACAGTAGAACATGCCAGGCACACAAAACACCCCCTTTACCCCCCCGATCCCCCCCCGATCACCCCCTAATCACCCCTCCCCCCCCTGTCACACTGACACCAAGCAGTTTTTTTTTTCTGATTACTGCATGGTGTCAGTTTGTGACAGTTAGTGTGGTAGGACAGTTACTGTTAGCCCTCTTTAGGTCTAGGGTACCCCACTAACCCCCCAATAAAGTTTTAACCCCTTGATCACCCCCCGTCGCCAGTGTCGCTAAGCGATCATTTTTCTGATCGCTGTATTAGTGTCACTGGTGACGCTAGTTAGGGAGGTAAATATTTAGGTTCGCTGTCAGCGTTTTATAGCGACAGGGACCCCCATATACTACCTAATAAATGTATTAACCCCTTGATTGCCCCTAGTTAACCCTTTCACCACTGATCACCGTATAACCGCTACGGGTGACGCTGGTTAGTTCGTTTATTTTTTATAGTGTCAGGGCACCCGCCGTTTATTACCGAATAAAGGTTTAGCCCCCTGATCGCCCGGCGGTGATATGCGTTGCCCCAGACAGCGTCAGATTAGCGCCAGTACCGCTAACACCCACGCACGCAGCATACGCCTCCCTTAGTGGTATAGTATCTGTACGGATCAATATCTGATCCGATCAGATCTATACTAGCATCCCCAGCAGTTTAGGGTTCCCAAAAACGCAGTGTTAGTGGGATCAGCCCAGATACCTGCTAGCACCTGCGTTTTGCCCCTCCGCCCGGCCCAGCCCAGCCCACCCAAGTGCAGTATCGATCGATTACTGTCACTTACAAAACACTAAACACATAACTGCAGCATTCGCAGAGTCAGGCCTGATCCCTGCGATCGCTAACAGTTTTTTTGGTAGCGTTTTGGTGAACTGGCAAGCACCAGCCCCAGGCAGCGTCAGGTTAGTGCCAGTACCGCTAACACCCACGCACACACCGTACACCTCACTTAGTGGTATAGTATCTGAACGGATCAATATCTGATCCGATCAGATCTATACTAGCGTCCCCAGCAGTTTAGGGTTCCCAAAAACACAGTGTTAGCAGGATCAGCCCAGATACCTGCTAGCACCTGCGTTTTGCTCCTCCGCCCGGCCCAGCCCACCCAAGTGCAGTATCGATCGATCACTGTCACTTACAAAACACTAAACGCATAACTGCAGCGTTCCCAGAGTCAGGTCTGATCCCTGCGATCACTAACAGTTTTTTTGGTAGCGTTTTGGTGAATTGGCAAGCACCAGCGGCCTAGTACACCCCGGTCGTAGTCAAACCAGCCCTGCAGTAACACTTGATGACGTGGCGAGTCCCATAAGTGCAGTTCAAGCTGGTGAGGTGGCAAGCACAAATAGTGTCCCGCTGCCACCAAGAAGAAGACAAACACAGGCCCGTCGTGCCCATAGTGCCCTTCCTGCTGCATTCGCCAATCCTAATTGGGAACCCACCACTTCTGCAGCACCCGTACTTCCCCCATTCACATCCTCAACCAAATGCAGTCAGCTGCATTTTCTTTATGTCCTCCCGAGTACCCCTACCCAGCAAACCCCCCCCAAAAAGATGTTCTGTCAGTAGAAAGTGCGGATATAGGCGTGACACCCGCTATTATTGTCCCTCCTGTCCTGACAATCCTGGTCTTTGCATTGGTGAATGTTTTGAACGCTACCATTCACTAGTTGAGTATTAGCGTAGGGTACAGCATTGCACAGACTAGGCACACTTTCACAGGGTCTCCCAAGATGCCATCGCATTTTGAGAGACCCGAACCTGGAACTGGTTACAGTTATAAAAGTTAGTTACAAAAAAAGTGTAAAAATAAAATATATAAAATAAAAAAAAATAGTTGTCGTTTTATTGTTCTCTCTCTCTATATTCTCTCTCTATTGTTCTGCTCTTTTTTACTGTACTCTATTCTGAAATGTTTTATTGTTATTATGTTTTATCATGTTTGCTTTTCAGGTATGCAATTTTTTGTACTTTACCGTTTACTGTGTTTTATTGTTAACCATTTTTTTGTCTTCAGGTACGCCATTCACGACTTTGAGTGGTTATACCAGAATGATGCCTGCAGGTTTAGGTATCATCTTGGTATCATTCTTTTCAGCCAGCGGTCGGCTTTCATGTAAAAGCAATCCTAGCGGCTAATTAGCCTCTAGACTGCTTTTACAAGCAGTGGGAGGGAATTCCCCCCCCCACCGTCTTCCATGTTTTTCTCTGGCTCTCCTGTCTCAACAAGGAACCTGAGAATGCAGCCGGTGATTCAGCCAGCTGACCATAGAGCTGATCAGAGACCAAAGTGGCTCCAAACATCTCTATGGCCTAAGAAACCGGAAGCTACGAGCATTTCATGACTTAGATTTCCCCTGATGTAAACAGCGCCATTGGGAAATTGGGAAAGCATTTCATCACACCGATCTTGGTGTGGTCAGATGCTTTGAGGGCAGAGGAGAGATCTAGGGTCTAATAGACCCCAATTTTTTCAAAAAAGAGTACCTGTCACTACATATTGCTATCATAGGGGATATTTACATTCCCTGAGATAATAAAAATGATTAAAAAAAAAAATGAAAGGAACAGTTTAAAAATAAGATAAAAAAGCAAAAAAAAAATAAAGAAAAAAAAAGCACCCCTGTCCCCCCCTGCTCTCGTGCAAAGGTGAATGCAAGCGTCGGTCTGGCGTCAAATGTAAACAGCAATTGCACCATGCATGTGAGGGGTCACCGCGAACGTCAGATCGAGGGCAGTAATTTTAGCAGTAGACCTTTAACCACTTCAGCCCCGGAAGGATTTACCCCCTTCCTGACCAGAGCACTTTTTACAATTTGGCACTGCGTCGCTTTAACTGCTAATTGCGCGGTCATGCAATGCTGTACCCAAACGAAATTTGCATCCTTTTCTTCCCACAAATAGAGCTTTCTTTTGATGGTATTTGATCACCTCTGCTGTTTTTATTTTTTGCGCTATAAACGGAAAAAGACCGAAAATTTTGAAAAAAAATGATATTTTCTACTTTTTGTTATAAAAAAAATCCAATAAACTCAATTTTAGTCATACATTTAGGCCAAAATGTATTCGGCCACATGTCTTTGGTAAAAAAATGTCAATAAGCGTATATTTATTGGTTTGCGCAAAAGTTATAGCGTCTACAAACTAGGGTACATTTTCTGGAATTTACACAGCTTTTAGTTTATGACTGCCTATGTCATTTCTTGAGGTGCTAAAATGGCAGGGCAGTACAAGCCCCCCTCAAATTACCCCATTTTGGAAAGTAGACACCCCAAGGAAATTGCTAAGATGCATGTTGAGCCCATTGAATATTAATTTTATATTGTATTTTATATTATATATTTATTATTATATATTATTATACATTTTTTTTTGTCCCAAGTGATTGAATAATGACAAAAAAAAAAAAAAAAATACAAAAAGTTGTCACTAAATGATATATTGCTCACACAGGCCATGGGCATATGTGGAATTGCACCCCAAAATACATTCAGCTGCTTCTCCTGAGTATGGAGATACCACATGTGTGGGACTTTTTGGGAGCCTAGTCACGTACGGGGCCCTGAAAACCAAGCACCGCCTTCAGGATTTCTAAGGGCATAAATTTTGATTTCACTCCTCACTACCTATCACAGTTTTGAAGGCCATAAAATGCCAAGATGGCACAAAACCCCCCCAAATGACCCTATTTTGGAAAGTAGACACCCCAAGCTATTTGCTGAGAGGCATGTTGAGTCCATGGAATAGTTTATTTTTTGACACAAGTTGCGGGAATGTGATAATTTTTTTTTTTTTTGCACAAAGTTGTCACTAAATGATATATTGCTCACACAGGCCATGGGCATATGTGGAATTGCACCCCAAAATACATTCAGCTGCTTCTCCTGAGTATGGAGATACCACATGTGTGGGACTTTTTGGGAGCCTAGTCGCGTACGGGGCCCTGAAAACCAAGCACCGCCTTCAGGATTTCTAAGGGCATAAATTTTGATTTCACTCCTCACTACCTATCACAGTTTTGAAGGCCATAAAATGCCAAGATGGCACAAAACCCCCCCAAATGACCCCATTTTGGAAAGTAGACACCCCAAGCTATTTGCTGAGAGGCATGTTGAGTCCATGGAATAGTTTATTTTTTGACACAAGTTGCGGGAATGTGATAATTTTTTTTTTTTTTTGCACAAAGTTGTCACTAAATGATATATTGCTCACACAGGCCATGGGCATATGTGGAATTGCACCCCAAAATACATTCAGCTGCTTCTCCTGAGTATGGGGATACCACATGTGTGGGACCTTTTGGGAGCCTAGCCGCGTACGGGGCCCTGAAAACCAAGCACCGCCTTCAGGATTTCTAAGGGCATAAATTTTTGATTTCACTCCTCACTACCTATCACAGTTTTGAAGGCCATAAAATGCCAAGATGGCACAAAACCCCCCCAAATGACCCCATTTTGGAAAGTAGACACCCCAAGCTATTTGCTGAGAGGCATGTTGAGTCCATGGAATATTTTATTTTTTGACACAAGTTGCGGGAAAGTGACAATTTTTTTTTTTTTTTGCACAAAGTTGTCACTAAATGATATATTGCTCAAACATGCCATGGGCATATATGGAATTACACCCCAAAATACATTCTGCTGCTTCTCCTGAGTACGGGGATACCACATGTGTGGGACTTTTTGGGAGCCTAGCCGCGTACGGGGCCCCGAAAACCAAGCACCGCCTTCAGGATTTCTAAGGGCATAAATTTTTGATTTCACTCCTCACTACCTATCACAGTTTTGAAGGCCATAAAATGCCAAGATGGCACAAAACCCCCCCAAATGACCCCATTTTGGAAAGTAGACACCCCAAGCTATTTGCTGAGAGGCATGTTGAGTCCATGGAATATTTTATTTTTTGACACAAGTTGCGGGAAAGTGACAATTTTTTTTTTTTTTTTGCACAAAGTTGTCACTAAATGATATATTGCTCACACAGGCCATGGGCATATGCGAAATTGCACCCCAAAATACATTTAGCTGCTTCTCCTGAGTATGGGGATACCACATGTGTGGGACTTTTTGGGAGCCTAGCCGCGTACGGGGCCCCGAAAACCAAGCACCGCCTTCAGGATTTCTAAGGGCATAAATTTTTGATTTCACTCTTCACTACCTATCACAGTTTTGAAGGCCATAAAATGCCAAGATGGCACAAAACCCCCCCAAATGACCCCATTTTGGAAAGTAGACACCCCAAGCTATTTGCTGAGAGGCATGTTGAGTCCATGGAATATTTTATATTTTGACACAAGTTGCGGGAAAGTGACAATTTTTTTTTTTTTTTTGCACAAAGTTGTCACTAAATGATATATTGCTCACACAGACCATGGGCATATGTGGAATTACACCCCAAAATACATTCTGCTGCTTCACCTGAGTATGGGGATACCACATGAGTGGCACTTTTTAGGAGCCTAGCTTCATACGGGGCCCCGAAATCCAATCACCGCCGACAGGATTTCTAAGGACGTTAATTTTTGATTTCACTCCTCACTACCCATCACAGTTTCGAAGGCCATAAAATGCCAAGATAGCACAAAACCCCCCAAAATGACCCCATTTTGGAAAGTAGACACCCCAAGCTATTTGCTGAGAGGCATGGCGAGTATTTTGCAGCTCTCATTTGTTTTTGAAAATGAAGAAAGACAAGAAAAACATATTTTTTTTTTCTTTTTTCAATTTTCAAAAGTTTGTGACAAAAAGTGAGGTCTGCAAAATACTCACTATACCTCTCAGCAAATAGCTTTGGGTGTCTATTTTCCAAAATGGGGTCATTTGGGGGGGGGGGTTTTGCCATCTGGGCATTCCATGGCCTCCGAAACTGTGATAGGCAGTGAAGTGTGAAATCAAAAATTTACGCCCTTAGAAAGCCTGAAGGCGGTGCTTGGTTTTCGGGGTCCCGTACGCGGCTAGGCTCCCAAAAAGTCTCACACATGGGGTATCCCCGTATTCAGGAGAAGCAACAGAATGTATTTTGGGGTGTCATTTCACATATTCCCATGGCATGTTTGAGCAATATATCATTTAGTGACAACTTTGTGCAAAAAAAAAAAAAAAAATTTGTCTTTTTCCCGCAATTTGTGTCACAATATAAAATATTCCATGGACTCGACATGCCTCTCAGCAAATAGCTTGGGGTGTCTACTTTCCAAAATGGGGTCATTTCAGGGGGTTTTGAACTGTCCTGGCATTTTATGCACAACATTTAGAAGCTTATGTCACACATCACCCACTCTTCTAACCACTTGAAGACAAAGCCCTTTCTGACACTTTTTGTTTACATGAAAAAATTATTTTTTTTTGCAAGAAAATTACTTTGAACCCCCAAACATTATATATTTTTTTAAAGCAAATGCCCTACAGATTAAAATGGTGGGTGTTTCATTTTTTTTTTTCACACAGTATTTGCGCAGCGATTTTTCAAACGCATTTTTTGGGGAAAAAACACACTTTTTAACATTTTAATGCACTAAAACACACTATATTGCCCAAATGTTTGATGAAATAAAAAAAGATGATCTTAGGCCGAGTACATGGATACCAAACATGACATGCTTTAAAATTGCGCACAAACGTGCAGTGGCGACAAACTAAATACATTTTTAAAAGTCTTTAAAAGCCTTTACAGGTTACCACTTTAGATTTACAGAGGAGGTCTACTGCTAAAATTACTGCCCTCGATCTGACCTTCGCGGTGATACCTCACATGCATGGTGCAATTGCTGTTTACATTTGACGCCAGACCGACGCTTGCGTTCGCCTTTGTGCGAGAGCAGGGGGGGACAGGGGTGCTTTTTTTTTTTTTTCCTTATTATTTTTTTGCTTTTTTATCTTATTTTTAAACTGTTCCTTTCATTTTTTTTTTTTAATAATTTTTATTGTTATCTCAGGGAATGTAAATATCCCCTATGATAGCAATAGGTAGTGACAGGTACTCTTTTTTGAAAAAAATGGGGTCTATTAGACCCTAGATCTCTCCTCTGCCCTCAAAGCATCTGACCACACCAAGATCGGTGTGATAAAATGCTTTCCCAATTTCCCAATGGCGCTGTTTACATCCGGCGAAATCTAAGTCATGAAATGCTCGTAGCTTCCGGTTTCTTAGGCCATAGAGATGTTTGGAGCCATTCTGGTCTCTGATCAGCTTTATGGTCAGCTGGCTGAATCACCGGCTGCATTCTCAGGTTCCCTGTTGGGACAGGAGAGCCAGAGAAAAACATGAAAGACGGTGGGGGGGCATTCCCTCCCACTGCTTGTAAAAGCAGTCTAGAGGCTAATTAGCCGCTAGGATTGCTTTTACATGAAAGCCGACCGCTGGCTGAAAAGAATGATACCAAGATGATACCTAAACCTGCAGACATCATTCTAGTATAACCACTCAAAGTCCAGCAACATACCAGTACATTGCTGGTTCTTGTTGGGCATACATTGTAAACTTTTTTTTCATGCAGCCTGTGGGCTGAACGAAAAAAAGATCTTGATCGGTGGGTATGCCCACCATTAGAATACCTCCCTTCATCCACCCACTTCTAATGATGGGCATACATGCACCGTTTTATATATGCCGAAGCATGGAGGCATCCTCCCACAAAAGGCAGGAGCAAATCGCTCCTCCACCCACTGCTGCCCCCACGCTTCGGCATATATGCTGAAGTATGTAACTGTGGTGGTGAAATCACCTCCGACAGCGCTGGAGTCACGGCTTTATGTATCGTGGGAGCAAACGCTGTTGCTGTCAAGATAAATAAATCCGTGCTGCAACTGAATGGCGTACCTGCTAAGCAAATGATGGTAAACAAAGTAACATTACAGTATAACAGTAATACTTACCATACCTGCAAAGCAAATACAAAAAAAAAAACATAGTAAAAAATAAAACATTTAACGCAACCTGTGCCTACCTAAAATATATATATGCCGAAGCATGGGGGCATCCTCCCACAAAAGGCAGGAGCAAATCGCTCCTCCACCCACTGCTGCCCCCACGCTTCGGCATATATGCTGAAGTATGTAACTGTGGTGGTGAAATCACCTCCGACAGCGCTGGAGTCACGGCTTTATGTATCGTGGGAGCAAACGCTGTTGCTGTCAAGATAAATAAATCCACGCTGCAACTGAATGGCGTACCTGCTAAGCAAATGATGGTTAACAAAAAACAAAGTAACATTACAGTATAACAGTAATACTTACCATACCTGCAAAGCAAATACAAAAAAAAACATAGTAAAAAATAAAACATTTAACGCAACCTGTGCCTACCTAAAATATATATATGCCGAAGCATGGGGGCATCCTCCCACAAAAGGCAGGAGCAAATCGCTCCTCCACCCACTGCTGCCCCCACGCTTCGGCATATATGCTGAAGTATGTAACTGTGGTGGTGAAATCACCTCCGACAGCGCTGGAGTCACGGCTTTATGTATCGTGGGAGCAAACGCTGTTGCTGTCAAGATAAATAAATCCGCGCTGCAACTGAATGGCGTACCTGCTAAGCAAATGATGGTTAACAAAAAACAAAGTAACATTACAGTATAACAGTAATACTTACCATACCTGCAAAGCAAATACAAAAAAAAAACATAGTAAAAAAATAAAACATTTAACGCAACCTGTGCCTACCTAAAATATATATATGCCGAAGCATGGGGGCATCCTCCCACAAAAGGCAGGAGCAAATCGCTCCTCCACCCACTGCTGCCCCCACGCTTCGGGATATATGCTGAAGTATGTAACTGTGGTGGTGAAATCACCTCCGACAGCGCTGGAGTCACGGCTTTATGCATCGTGGGAGCAAACGCTGTTGCTGTCAAGATAAATAAATCCGCGCTGCAACTGAATGGCGTACCTGCTAAGCAAATGATGGTTAACAAAAAACAAAGTAACATTACAGTATAACAGTAATACTTACCATACCTGCAAAGCAAATACAAAAAAAAACATAGTAAAAAAATAAAACATTTAACGCAACCTGTGCCTACCTAAAATATATATATGCCGAAGCATGGGGGCATCCTCTCACAAAAGGCAGGAGCAAATCGCTCCTCCACCCACTGTTGCCCCCACGCTTCGGCATATATGCTGAAGTATGTAACTGTGGTGGTGAAATCACCTCCGACAGCGCTGGAGTCACGGCTTTATGTATCGTGGGAGCAAACGCTGTTGCTGTCAAGATAAATAAATCCGCGCTGCAGCTGAATGGCGTACCTGAAAACAAAAAAATGGTTAAAACACATTAAACTATAAAAAAATTACATACCTGAAAAGCAAACATGATAAAACATAACAATAAAACATTGCAGAATAGAATACAGTAAAAAAGAGCAGAACAATAGAGAGAAAATAGAGAGAGAGAGAACAATAAAAGGACAACTATTTTTGTATTTTTTATTTTATTTTTTTTTGTGTATTTTTTTTTTTTTTTTACTTTTTTTTTTTTTTTACATTTTTTTTTTATAACTGTAACTTTTAAAACTGTAACGGTTCCAGGTTTGGGTCTCTCAAAATGCGATGGCATCTTGGGAGACCCTGTGAAAATGTGTCCCAGTCTGTGCAGTGCTGTACCCTGCGCTAAAATCAACTAGTGTATGGTAGCGTTCAAAACATTCACCAATGCAAAGACCAGGATTGCCAGGACAGGAGGGACAATAATACCGGGTGTCACGCCTAAATCCGCGCTTGCTGCAGACACGACATTTTTTTGGGGGGGCTCGTTGGGTAGGGGTACTCTGGAGGACATAAGGAAAATGCCTCTCATGCAGCCGGCCTACTGCATTTGGTTGGGGAAGGTGAGGTGGAGCACCGTCTGGAAACAAAAGGGCTCTGACGATCTCTTCCTGGAATTTAAGGAAGGATCCAGTCCATCCTGAAGCTCTGTATAGCACATGAGCGTTCAGCAAAGCCAATTGAAATAAGTATACAGACACTTTTTTGTACCAGCGTCTGGCCTTACGGGCAATTAGGTACGGCGCCAACAACTGGTCGTTGAGGTCCACCCCTCCCATATTTTGGTTATATTCGTGGACACAGAGGGGTTTCTCCACAACACCAGTCGCCGTAGTAATTTGGGTCGTCGTGTCTGCATGAAGGGAGGTAAGAACGAAAACATTCTTATTGTCCCTCCACTTCATAGCGAGCAAGTTATTACACTGCAAGCAGGCTCTCTCCCCCAGCCTAAGACGGGAATCTACAAGCCGCTGAGGAAAGCCCCGGCGATTAGGTCGCACGGTGCCACATGCTCCAATTTGATGATCAAAAAGGTGACTAAAAAGTGGCACGCTCGTGTAATAATTGTCCACGTACAAGTGGTACCCCTTTCCGAATAAGGGTGACACCAAGTCCACACTATCTTGCCAGCGCTTCCTATGTAGTCAGGGCAGTTTGTCGGCTCTACGTGACTATCTTTGCCCTCGTAAACCATAAATCTACATGTATAGCCTGTGGCCCTGTCACAGAGCTTATACATCTTGACCCCGTATCTGGCACGCTTGCTGGGAAGGTACTGTTTGAATGACAAGCGGCCAGAAAATTTAATCAGGGACTCATCAACGCAGACAACTTGATGGGGAGTAAACAAGTCTGCAAAACGTTGGTTGAAGTGGTTTACGAGGGGCCGAATTTTGTAGAGCCGATCGTATCCAGGGTCTCCACGAGGACGACAGAGTTCATTGTCGTTGAAGTGCATGAACCGCAAAATCTGCTCGTATCGTGCCCTGGCCATGGAAGCAGAGAACACGGGCATATGGTGAATTGGGTCAGTGGACCAATATGACCGCAACTCACTCTTTTTGGTTATGCCCATGTTGAGGGAAAGGCCCAGAAAGATCTTAAATTCGGAGACCGTAATTGGTCTCCAATCTCTGGCAAGGGAGGACTGGGGAATAGTGGCGATGTGTTGACCAGCGTATAAATTGCTTTGGTCCACAATAGATTTATAGAGATCTTCGGTGAAAAACAGTGAATAAAAATCCAGTGGCGTAAAATCAACTGTTTCCACCTGAATTCCGGGTTGGCCAGTGAATGGGGGCAATACGGGTGCTGCAGAAGTGGTGGGTACCCAATTCGGATTGGCGAATGCAGCAGGAAGGGCACTATGGGCACGACGGGCCTGTGTTCGTCTCCTTGGTGGCAGCGGGACCCTACTAGTGCTTGCCACCTCACCAGCTTGAACTGCACTTATGGGACTCGCCACGTCACCACGTGATACTGCAGTGCTAGATGTACGACCAGGGTGTACTAGGCCGCTGGTGCTTGCCAGTTCACCAGAAGGAATAGCGGAACTAGTACTGCTCTGCTCCATACGAGGGACCTGCGGTTCTTGCACTTCAAGGACAGAAGAAGAAGTTCGGGGTCTGGTACGCCTGACCCTAGCAGGGACCACAACTCCGTCGTCAGAGCTATCTGTCATGGAGCCGCTGTCCTCTACAGGATCGTATTCTGAGCCTGAACTTGACAGATGAGTGACTTCCTCTTCACTATCTGTCATGCTCAGAAACGTGTAGGCCTCTTCACTAGTGTACCTTCGATTTGCCATTTTGGGCTCTAAATTTAGGGGTACACTAGTGAGACTCACAGGCAAAAAAGCTCCTGACTGTCAGCGACTGATTCAAAACGCTACCAAAAAACTGTTAGCGATCGCAGGGATCAGGCCTGACTCTGCAAACGCTGCAGTTATGTGTGCTTAGTGTTTTGTGACAGTTATCGATCGATACTGCACTTGGGTGGGCTGGGCAGGGCTGGGCCGAGGAGCAAAACGCAGGTGCTAGCAGGTATCTGGGCTGATCCCGCTAACACTGCGTTTTTTTGGGGGACCCTAAACTGCTGGGGAGTATAGATCTGATCGGATCAGATATCGATCCGTTCAGATACTATAGCACTAAGGGAGGTGTATGCTGCGTGCGTGGGTGTTAGCGGTACTGGCGCTAACCTGACGCTGCCTGGGGCGACGCAGACCTTATCTGACCCTAAAAACTTAACTTATATCACCGCCGGGCAATTAGGGGGTTAAACCTTTATAAGGTAATAAACGGCGGGTGCCCTAAAACTATAATAAACTATAAAAAACTACAAAAAACAAACCAACTAACCAGCGTCACCCGTAACAATTATATGGTGACCACTGGTGAAAGGGTTAACTAGGGGGCAATCAAGGGGTTAAAACCTTTAGAAGGTAGTATATGGGGGTCCCTGTCACTATAAAACACTGACGGCGAACCTATATACTTACCTCCCTAACTAGCGTCACCTGTGTCACTAATACAGCGATCAGAAAAATGATCGCTTAGTGACACTGGCGACGGGGGGTGATCACGGGGTTAAAACTTTATTAGGGGGGGTTAGGGGGGTACCCTGGACCTAAGGGGGGGTACCCTAGACCTAAAGGGGGCTAACCTAACTGCCCTAACACTTATAACTGACACAAACTGACACCAATGCAATAATCAGAAAAAAAAAACCTGCTATTGGTGTCAGTATGTGTGGGGGTACAGGGGGGTGATCAGGGGGTGACTGGGGGGTGACAGGGGGGTGACAAGTGTGCCTGCGTGTTCTACTGTTAGTGTAGTGTTGGTGCACTTACTTGGATGTCTTCTCTCCTCGGCGCCGGATCAAAAAGACCGGCTCGAGGAGAGATGACATCACTTCCTCTGCTTCTGTTTACATTCACAGAAGCCGAGGAAGCCCATCATTGGCCAGGAGCGATCGCGAGGGGGGAGCCACGAATGAGTGGCCTCCCCCTCACCTTCAATCGACCCTGACCTGAATCCGACCGCCGCTGGCACCGGGGGGGGTCCGATCGGACCCCCCACCCGCGGGCAGGCAAGGACGTACCTGTAAGTCCTTTTGCCTGCCCGTGCCAGTCTGCCGACGTACATCGTCGTGCGGCGGTCGGCAAGTGGTTAAAGCATGCAATTTTAAAGCATGTCATGTTTGGTATCCATGTACTCGGCCTAAGATCATCTTTTTTATTTCATCAAACATTTGGGCAATATAGTGTGTTTTAGTGCATTAAAATTTAAAAAAAGTGTGTTTTTTTCCCCAAAAATGCGTTTGAAAAATCGCTGCGCAAATACTGTGTGAAAAAAACATGAAACACCCACCATTTTAATCTGTAGGGCATTTGCTTTAAAAAAAATATATAATGTTTGGGGGTTCAAAGTAATTTTCTTGCAAAAAAAAATATTTTTTTCATGTAAATAAAAAGTGTCAGAAAGGGCTTTGTCTTCAAGTGGTTAGAAGAGTGGGTGATGTGTGACATAAGCTTCTAAATGTTGTGCATAAAATGCCAGTACCCCATTTAGGAAAGTAGACACCCCAAGCTATTTGCTGAGAGTCATGTCGAGTCCATGGAATATTTTATATTGTGACACAAGTTGCGGGAAAGAGACAAATTTTTTTTTTTTTTGCACAAAGTTGTCACTAAATTATATATTGCTCAAACATGCCATGGGAATATGTGAAATTACACCCCAAAATACATTTTGTTGCTTCTCCTGAGTACAGGGATACCACATGTGTGAGACTTTTTGGGAGCCTAGCCGTGTACGGGACCCCGAAAACCAAGCACCGCCTTCAGGCTTTCTAAGGGCGTAAATTTTTGATTTCACTCTTCACTGCCTATCACAGTTTCGGAGGCCATGGAATGCCCAGGTGGCACAAACCCCCCCCCCCCAAATGACCCCATTTTGGAAAGTAGACACCCCAAGCTATTTGCTGAGAGGTATAGTGAGTATTTTGCAGACCTCACTTTTTGTCACAAGGTTTTGAAATTTGAAAAAAAAAAAAAAAGTTTTTTCTTGTCTTTCTTCATTTTCAAAAACAAATGAGAGCTGCAAAATACTCACCATGCCCCTGAGCAAATAGCTTGGGGTGTCTACTTTCCAAAATGGGGTAATTTGGGGGGGGTTTGTGCCACCTGGGCATTCCATGGCCTCCGAAACTGTGATAGGCAGTGAAGAGTGAAATCAAAAATTTACACCCTTAGAAATCCTGAAGGCGGTGATTGGTTTTCGGGGCCCTGTACGCGGCTAGGCTCCCAAAAAGTCCCACACATGTGGTATCCCCATACTCAGGAGAAGCAGCTAAATGTATTTTGGGGTGCAATTCCGCATATGCCCATGGCCTGTGTGAGCAATATATCATTTAGTGACAACTTTGTGCAAAAAAAAAAAAAAAATTTGTCACTTTCCCGCAACTTGTGTCAAAATATAAAATATTCCATGGACTCAACATGCCTCTCAGCAAATAGCTTGGGGTGTCTAATTTCCAAAATGGGGTCATTTGGGGGGGTTTTGTGTCATCTGGGCATTTTATGGCCTTCAAAACTGTGATAGGTAGTGAGGAGTGAAATAAAAAATTTACGCCCTTAGAAATCCTGAAGGCGGTGATTGGTTTTCGGGGCCCCGTACCTGGCTAGGCTCCCTAAAAGTCCCACACATGTGGTATGCCTGTACTCAGGAGAAGCAGCTGAATGTATTTTGGGGTGCAATTCCACATAGGCCAATGGCCTGTGTGAGCAATATATCATTTAGTGACAACTTTTTGAAATTTTTTTTTTTGTTATTATTCAATCACTTTGGGACAAAAAAAATAAATATTCAATGGGTTCAACATGCCTCTCAGCAATTTCCTTGGGGTGTCTACTTTCCAAAATGGGGTCATTTGGGGGGGGTTTGTACTGCCCTGCCATTTTAGCACCTCAAGAAATGACATAGGCAGTCATAAACTAAAAGCTGTGTAAATTCCAGAAAATGTACCCTAGTTTGTAGACGCTATAACTTTTGCGCAAACCAATAAATATACGCTTATTGACTTTTTTTTACCAAAGACATGTGGCCGAATACATTTTGGCCTAAATGTATGACTAAAATTGAGTTTATTGGATTTTTTTTATAACAAACAGTAGAAAATATCATTTTTTAAAAAAAATTTTCGGTCTTTTTACGTTTATAGCACAAAAAATAAAAACGGCAGAGGTGATCAAATACCATCAAAAGAAAGCTCTATTTGTGGGAAGAAAAGGACGCAAATTTCGTTTGGGTACAGCATTGCATGACCGCGCAATTAGCAGTTAAAGCGACGCAGTGCCAAATTGGAAAAAGTCCTCTGGTCCTTAGGCAGCATAATGGTCCGGGGCTGAAGTGGTTAAATTTGTAGATCAGACTCTCTTATGTCACAACCAAACATCAGAGTCACAGCACAGCTCTTGGTTCTTCATCAGACTTCTGTCCACCTCACAGGATTGTTGTCACCACCGACTTCTGTTACTAAGTCCGAAAATGCTCTTCTGGTCACTTGAACGGCACCAATGTAGTGATATGATGTTCAAAGAACGGGTCACGGCCCCAATTTAGTGATATAAAATATGTTTAGTAGTATAGTAGTATCATGGGTATGATAATTAATTAGTAAGTACTCTTCCGCAGCAACCCAATTCTTCCAGAGAGATGCACTTTATTGACTTCCAACACAGAACAAAGTCCAAAGTCCACAGATGACAAAAATATCCAGCAGAGTATATCATTCAGAGTCCCATGTTCCTAGGTCTGTGTGTTCATACACAGATAAGCCTAACTTAAACTATAGACTGAATGCCGTGTTATATTCACTAGACACTGAATGGCTGAGCAATTTAATTGGCCATCTCCATTCAGGTCTTTTATATAATTTAGTCATTCAGACAGACAACAACTCCCAGCCGTGAACAGCTGCAGTCATAAACCACCCCAATTTGCACTCCCGCATATCAACATCAACAAGTCCCCTTAGATATGTGTAATTAGATTAGATTAACAGATACCACCTGAACACCCTTTTGAGCCCTTGGAATACCTACATTCCTAATCTGTATTCTTGCATATTAATATCAATAAGTCCCCCTGATATATTAGCCCCTAGGCCAACCCAAAACACTCTTTGATCCCATTGTTACCCCCTCAAGTCTAATTACCTCAATAAATACTTCTTCTATGGTCCTTTAAACAATGTACACTTTGAAATGTTCAATTAGGTTAACAGCCCATACCTCACACCCCTAGGTAGACTTGCATAAGACTGACACATCAAAGGGTCTTCAGCTGTTATATTAAAATTGAGTTGGCTTGGACAAATCGACCATTGTCAACTGAATTCTGGCCTGGTTAATATTGACTGTATGTGTACATACATATAATAATATAATGTCCCACATAAATCGGTGAACATATTACAACATATACAACACTTTAAAGAGATGGAGATCTACCTGAACAACGTGGGAGAAGTCAAAGATCACCGGGCACAGTGTTGCCCAGTGTCGTCTCCTCACACCTGATTTAAACCTCTAATTGCCATATTACCCTGTCACAATCACCTGCATTGCATGGCAATCTTGCGTTTAAAAAAGGGGGTGAGGAGGCAACATATTGCCTCCTCATCACCTGCCAAACGCACACATTTCACTTTTCAGAAGAGCAGCAGTGCCTGTTGCAGTTGTGAATGAGCCATTAGTTGCATTCTGCAGCAGCACCCTTAGGGCTCATTCACACGTAAAGTTGGGGGGTGGTAAAACCCTGTAATTGAGTTTATCGCCCCCAATCCCTTCCTCCTTTAGATGTTGCTGCAGCAGCCAAAAGTGTAAACATTCACCAGTAGGTATTAAGCCCCCGGTTGCTTTTGGTGGGTGCTACCACCTGCCAATTATGAACCACTTAAGTAAATAGGGCCATTCTGCAATCGCCCTGCAACTGCATGCTTCTGCGGGGTCCAGGGGGTTGAAGCAGGTGGTGAAAAAGCAGCACAATGCTGCCTGCTTTAACCCCTTAAATTGTTGTACTGCACAAGGTTGCAGGTCACTTGCAGAGTGGCCTCATTCACTTGAATGGGTCATTCTAGGCAGGTGCTACACCCACCAACCATGACAGGGCGTATAACTCCTGCTGTGAATGCGGCATGTGCACTACAGAGGAGGCATCGGCTTATGTGACTCTTGCTTCCTACTACAGCTGCAACAAGTAGTCTCTCTGCATTGCACTCTGTTTGATGCTCTGGAATGGTGGGTCAGCAAGCCCAGACCGCAATCTACCAGTCACCTGTCCACGATCTACTGGTTGCTGACCCCCGCTTTAAAGGATAAGTTCACCTTTTGCAACATGTTACGTGTTATACCCATATTTAGGGTGTAACATGCAACATGTTACAGATGAAGCACCCCCCCCAATCTTATAATGTGACAGCAAGCAGGGGATCTTTTCTCTGCACCCGCTTTCACAATTTACAAAAAGCACAGCTGTGGAGAGCTCCACCCACCTGGCTATGTCATTCATTCACACAGTTCTCTGAATTGAGAACAACAACTGCCAGCAGGCTTTTCAGCTGTCGGATTGTAGTTCTCAATGAACTATTAGGGCACTGTTGACCTCTGTAGGTAGTTCATTGATGCTTCTTGTCAGTATGTAACTGCCTGCTGGTACGAGGTACGAGCAGACAGTTTACACTGACAGTCTGCAATGCTTTACAGGCTCCTAGTAAACAAATAATACATGCACATTTCTTTACTTGCAAAATGTAAGGTGTGCGTTATATTTATTTATTTTTTCTAGATTGTAAGCTCTAACAAACAGGGCCCTCTGATCCCTCCTGTATTGATTTGTATTGTAAGTGTACTGTCTGCCCTCATGTTGTAAAGCGCTGCGCAAACTGTTGGCGCTAAATAAATCTTGAATAATAATAATAATATTAATAATAATAATACAAAGGTGAACTGATCCTTTAATGGAGTTTGGATTCAGCAACTAATTGTTAGTCATGTTCTGCGAACCCGCCTCAAGCTAATCCCAAAGTGTCATGAGCTCATCCATACTTATCTCTGTATCTGTTCCAGGCCAATGATTCAGACAACTTTTAAGAAACTCAGTTAGGGAACTAGGATTCTCAAGTGAAGCTTCAGTAATGGCAGCCTTTATTTATCTCTTGTGACTGTGTCTCTTTAAACTGAACAAAATGCAACAATCAAAAGAATTGTTTACTTGCAAATTGCGTTTTTGTTTTGTGAAAGTTCCTGTTTTACTGTACTTGTTTCATTTGGAATTCCTGGAGTCTGTAAAATCTTCTATTTGCCATTGCCAAGACGGAAGAGTCTGTATTACTTTGATTGTGTGCTTATCAGTGCAATTGCAACGCGGAGATACTTTAAAACAACTTGGCACGAAATGGTGGATTGCTAGAAATATTGTCAGATTGCTTTTAAAGGAATATTTCAAACATAATTCCCAAACATTTGTCCAGAAAAATCACCTCTGACCCTAAGTCATGGAAAACATCAATCACAAGTTCAGACTGTTTAATGATGCAAGATGTTTCACAGGATACCAACTTGCAGCATTAAACACTGCACAATCTCGCAGTAACAGAAGCTATTAAAACTCTGACGGTAGACAGCAGACTTATTATTATTCAGCCTGCGGATAAATGTGACGTCTTAGATTTCATGGACTATCAAAGTTACACATGGTGCATAATGTTGTAGTTGTCATGCCAGTCAATTTAAAGTGAACTTACAACGTCCTATTGCAGTACATTGTTACGGCTGAAATAGCTTATTAGGATTTTAATAAAGCGGAGCATGTTACAAAATATTGTCATCGTAACCAGATCTTGGAAATCAATTGCATTGGAGTGCATACACATTTGACGTGTGTATTTATCTCTATTCTTGTGTTTTAATGTTTTCTTTACTTCCACATTGTATACAATTTTTCAGGATTAGACATTTTCTTTTCTTAACTATGTAACAAAAGAAACAATAAATACTTTTATGTACATAGGTATTAGTGAATGACTTTTCTTGGTTCAATCACATAAAATCCTGTGGCTTTATTACAGCATCATAGTGTAAAATTCTATCTATCTATCTATCTATCTATCTATCTATCTATCTATCTATCTATCTATCTATCTATCTATCTATCTATCTATCTATCTATCTATCTATCTTAAGGGAAATGATAAATATCATCATTCATCATGGGAAATTGATAAATGGCAACCCGGAATTTCTCTCCATTTCATGGTACATCCAGTTCAAATCTCATTTGAGAGGTCAGTCTTGTATGTAAAGACCAGTTTATAATAACATGTAGGCATTTCCAACACTGCAAATGGTACCAATAGGTTGAGGTTAATTCTAGATATGGTGTGGCCTGGCTTTAAAGACCAACAAACTTGTTTGCAAATTTAAATATATATTTTTTTAGTTTACAGTGATCCTGTGGCTAAGCTATGAACATTCAAATATTTACATTAAATTATATTAAATGAGCTTTAAAATCCTCACTGACCTGTAGCTGCAGGCACTGTGGAACAGTTCATCATCAAAGTTAACAGAAGGAGCATTGAAGTTCCACTTTCACCTAGAGCATTTGCTCTGTATTTACATAAGAGTAGGGATGAGCTTGATGTTTGAGTCGAGAAAGTTCGACCCAAATTTTGGGTGTTTGCCTGTTTGCCGAACAGCAAATATTATGGGGTGTTCGCATGAAATTTGAGTGCCGTGGAACACCCCATAATGTACTGCAATCTCACAGTGCATTGCTGTATGATGATTGGCCAAAGCATGCACCTGACCTGCATGCTTTGGTCAATCACAGTGTGCTCTGCTGAGAGAGCCATAATCATGGCTCAGGGGGAATCCATGCCCCACAATATATAAGGCTGCTTACATAGTGGCTGTGTATAGTGTGTGGACGGAGATAGGTCGAGCTAGATTAGGCTACTGTACTGTATGTATGTATGTATGTATATATATATATATATATATATATATATATATATATATATATATATTCTGTACATACTAGACTGTGTGTATATATATATATATATGTGTGTGTATATATATATATATATATATATATATATATATATATATATAAAACAGCGGGGGAGATGAGAGAGAGCCACCCCTTCCTGAACCGTACCAGGCCACATGCCCTCAACATGGGACCCCCAAAGCACCTTGTCCCCATTTTGATGGAGACAAGAGCATCATCCCCACAACCCTTGCCCAGTGGGTGTGGGGGTCTGTGGGCGGGGGGGCTTATCGGAATCTGGAAGCCCCCTTTAACAAGGAGGCCCCCCCATGTGAATGGGTACGGGGTACATTGTACCCCTACCCATTCACCAAAAAAGCGTCAAAAAAGTAAAAAGGACAGGAGACAGTTTTTGACAATTCCTTTATTAAAAAAAAGTGTCCTGCAATGTCCATCCATCTTCAATCACAGTGCAGACAGACCTGAAAAATAGAAAAAAAAAGCTCTGCCTCGATGGGAGGTGTCCTGCCGCCTCCTGTCTTTTCGTGGTGATAGCTGTTATATAGGCAAGGGCGGGGCCACCCGGTGATGTAACCTGGGTAACCCTGCCTCTTCTAAAGACATGTGATGTCCTATGATATCACAGGGGGTGGGGGTCACCCATTTACATCACCAGGTGACTCTGCCCTCGCCTTAATAACAGCTGTCACTGCGAAAAGACAGCAGTCGGCGGGACACCTCCCATCTAGGCTGAGCTTTTTTTTTCTATTTTTGAGGTCTGGGCGCCATGATTGGAGATGGATGGACATCGTGGAACACCTTTTTTTTTTACTAAAGGAATTGTCAAAAGCTGTCTCCTGTCATTTTTACTTTTTTGACACTTTTTTAGTGAATGGGTAGGGGTACAATGTACCCCATACCCATTCACATAGGGGGACCAGGATCTGGGGGCTTTCAGATTCCAATAAGCCCCCCGCCCTCAGACCCCCACACCCACCAGACAAGGGTTGTGGGGATGAGGCCCTTGTCCCATTAACATGGGGACAAGGTGCTTTGGGGTACACCAATGCACCCTTCCCATGTTGAGGGCATGTGGCCTGGTATGGTTCAGGAGGGGGGGGCTCTCTCGCCCCCCCTTTTCCTGTGGCTTGCCAGGTTGCATGCTCAGATAAGGAAAAATAGAAAAAAATGCTCTGCCTCAATGGCAGGCGTCCTGCCGACTTCTGTCTTTTCGTGGTGATAGCTATTATATAGGCAAGGGCGGGGCCACCCAGTGACGTAACCTGGGTGACCCTGCCTCTTCTGAAGACATGTGATGTCCTGTGACATCAAAGGGGGTGGGGGTCACCCGTTTACGTCACCAGGTGACTCCGCCCTTGCCTATATAACAGCTGTCACTGCGAAAAGACAGCAGTCAGCGGGACACCTCCCATCGAGGCTGAGCTTTTTTTTTCTATTTTTGGGGTCCGGCCACCATGATTGAAGATGGATGGACATCGTGGAACACTTTTTTTTTTTTTTAATAAAGGGATTGTCAAAAGCTGTCTCCTGTCATTTTTACTTTTTTGACACTTTTTTAGTGAATGGGTAGGGGTACAATGTACCCCATACCCATTCACATGGGGGGCCAGGAGCTGAGGGCCTCCTTGTTAAAAGGGGCTTCCAGATTCCAATAAGCCCCCTGCCCTCAGACCCCAACACCCACCAGACAAGGGTTGTGGGGATGAGGCCCTTGTCCCATTAACATGGGGACAAGGTGCTTTGGGGGACACCAAAGCACCCTTCCCATGTTGAGGGCATGTGGCCTGGTATGGTTCAGGAGGGGGGGGCGCTCTCTCGCCCCCCTTTTCCTGTGGCTTGCCAGGTTGCATGCTCAGATAAGGGTCTGGTAAGGATTTTGGGGAGGTTCCTCACGCCATTATTTTTTTTACATTTTTGAGTGGGGTTCCCCTTAAAATCCATACCAAACCTAAAGGGCCTGGTATGGATTTTGGGGGGGGGGGACACCATTTTTTTCTAATTTTGGTGTGGAGTTTCCCTTAATATCCATACCAGACCCGCAGGGCCTGGTATGGACTGTGGGAGGGGAACCATGCCATTTTTTTCAATGATTTTTTTATGTATATTGCCGGGATCCGGCAATACATTACAGTCGTGAGCAATTTTAAATTACATTTTTTCCTTTAGAAATGTCATTTTTCTGCAGTACTGTTAAAAACATGAGAAATATGTGCTACTTTACAGGCAGACTAAGGGGACCCCCGGCATCATATTTAAAGGAATATTTCATTTTTATTGTTTCACTTTAAGCATTATGAAAATCACTGCTTCTGAAAAAACAGCTGTTTTAAAAACTTTTGTTTGCATTGATACATGTCCCCTGGAGCAGTACCCGGGTACCCATACACTTTTTATGGCAATAACTTGCATATAAGCCTTTAAAATTAACACTTTTGAATTTTCACATTCATGTTCTATAGACTTTAACAGTGTTTGCATGTTCACATAAATTTTTTGGTTGTTCACATGTTCTGGTGCGAACCGAACCGGGGGGGGGGGGGGATGTTTGGCTCATCCCTACATAAGAGATATGGAGATGAGAATACTGCCAAATCATTGCTGGAGGGAGAGCAGGGTGAACTGCACATTCCTAAAAATGGGAATAAATCTATAAAGAAAATAGAAATTATTGGGCCTAAGAGGCTATTAAACAAAGAAGGTCATCAACAGTTTGTCAGAATTATTTACACATGCCAGGGCACAGCAACAGAACAAAGTTTTATTGTGATGACTTTCAGTTCACTGGGCCATTTTGCAGTACAATACTTTTTACGACGCTGACTTTAAAAGGAAAAGCTATTATGAAATGTTGGTTTCCAGAAAAAAAGTATTTAACTTTCCTATTATCCTGGGTAGATGTTATATGACGTCCTCCCAGGATTACAGTGCATTTAAGGTGCGATTGCAAAGTGTCAAAAGTGATCATTTTTAATTTTAGCTGTGTGCAAACTAAAAAAAACACATCACAAAGGGTATTTGAGGAGCCCTGCCTGACCCAACATGAACGCATATGAAGATCAACCAAAAAGCTCATTAATTATATAGGTGTGTTAATTCACGTTAAGGCGTCTGTAGAATTAAACGCCTGTGTGAAAGAGCCCTTTGAGCATTTTCAACACGTAAAGATTAGCAAAAATACTTTAAGTCATAGACTAAGTTTAGACATGTGGCAGTTTATATTGCATTGGACTGCTATTTAGGGGGCAGTAGAGACAGTCCTGCTGCCTCCTGAATGTCTGTTTTTTGCAAACAATTATTTTCAATGAAATTTCAATGCCACAATTGTGAGAAAAGCAGTTGGCTCATGGTTGTGTCACAGTCCCATTGTCTTGGGGGGGGGGGGGGTTGACAGGTGCTGAGTTACATTTGAGTTAAATTTGCCATGGCCACAAAGCAAAACATCACAAATGCACTATGTACGGTACATACCTCCCTCTGATTGGTGGCGGTGTGTCCATTAAGGGGGCATGGGCGCCGCCCCCTCTTTCATGCCACCCTCGGGCCCCTTTTTGGATGCCGGGCGCCTGAACTACAGTGACAGGGGTGTTTTTTTGAAGCACCTGATTAGAGCCATAGGCTCTAATAGGCTTCAAAAAAGGTGGACTTGGAGCGCAGAGCATTGAGCTCGCAGTCCACCCAGGTGTGTTAGAAAAGCAAATGAATATTTGCTTTTCTAAGACTGAACAGCCTCTCAGCCAATCAGGAGGCGCGGGTCTAATGTCCATCACCTGATTAACTGAAGGCACAGGCGCTCCAATTGGATGCCTAACGGAATGGAAGAAGAGATGCACGGGAGGACAGAGAAGCATAGAGGATGCAGGATCTGTCACCTGACCCACTGCATGTGCAACAGCTCGCCACCCTCACCCACTGCCTGACCCGCCACCAGGATGGGGTAAGTGCCGGTCAGACAGCGAGTGGGTGAGTGGGGAGGGTCACAGTAGCTGCATATTATGGGCACAGAGGCTGCATTTTATGGGCACAATGGCTGCATTTTATGGGCACAGTGACTGCATTTTTTGAGCACAGTGGCTGCATATGATGGGCACAGTGGCTGGATTTGATGTGCACACTGGCTACATTTTATGGGACACAGTGGCTGCATTTTATGGGACACAGTGTTACTTCCAAATGCAATCAATCAGTGATCACCCTTTTCATTAAATACATAGGCATCTTTTTTTTCCAATCCTAACTTTAATTTTACATAGATCATTCATTTGGCATTTTGAAGTGTGCAGGAGATGAGAGATGAAATAACAGTCTATGTGGATAGAGCTGTAGGATTGAAAACAGGAGAAGTGTGTCCTGGGTTCTGTAAAGCTCAACATCCACTATATAATCTGATTGTATAATCGTCTTTAGATCTACCATCAACTATGTAGTGCAAAGGCCTGCCTGATTGGATACAGAGTGATTGGTCATCCGTTTACGTAAACGGGTGACCCCGCCCCCTCTGACACCACGCGGAAAGCCATAGGGAAGTCCCCGTGTGTCAGAGGGGGGCGGGGTCATCGGGTGGCCCCGCCCTCCGTTATATAAGAGCTGTCACCTGAACAGAAGTGTCACACAGCGGGAGACTCCTATTGAGGTGGATCAGAGGACGAAGTGGAGAAGAAGAAGCCAGAGCAAGATGCCGGACGAGAAGACCGGAGGAAGAAGCGGAGGAAGATAGAGGAAGAAGCGGGGGAAGAACAAGATGGAGGAAGAGGAAGAAAACTGAAGGAAGACCAGAAGAAGATGGAAGAAGAAGCGGGGAAAGAAGAAGACATTAAAAAAGGGATTGTCAAAAACCATCTATGGTCTTTTTTTAACATTTTTGACACTTTTTTTGTGAAATGGTAGGGGTACATTTGTACCCCATTACCAATTCACATGGGGGGGCGGGCATCTGGGGGTCCCCTTGTTTCACTTTAAGCATTATTAAAATCACTGCTCCCGAAAAAACGGCCATTTTTAACCACTTCAGCCCCGGAAGGATTTACCCTCTTCCTGACCAGAGCATTTTTTACAATTTGGCACTGCGTCGTTTTAACTGCTAATTGCGCAGTCATGCAATGCTGTACCCAAACTAAATTTGAGTCCTTTTCTTCCCACAAATAGAGCTTTCTTTTGATGTTATTTGATCACCTCTGCGGTTTTTATTTTTTGCGCTATAAACGGAAAAAGACCGAAAATTTTGAAAAAAAATGACATTTTCTACTTTTTGTTATAAAAAAAATCCAATAAACTCAATTTTAATCATACATTTAGGCCAAAATGTATTCAGCCACATGTCTTTGGTAAAAAAAAATGTCAATAAGCATATATTTATTGGTTTGGGCAAAAGTTATAGCGTCTACAAACTAGGGTACATTTTCTGGAATTTACACAGCTTTTAGTTAATGACTGCCTATGTCATTTCTTGAGGTGCTAAACTGGCAGGGCAGTACAAGCCCCCCTCAAATGACCCCATTTTGGAAAGTAGACACCCCAAGGAAATTGCTAAGATGCATGTGGAGCCCATTGAATATTAATTTTATATTGTATTTTATATTATATATTTATTATTATATATTATTAATACATTTTTTTTTGTCCCAAGTGATTGAATAATGACAAAAAAAAAAAAAATTACAAAAAGTTGTCACTAAATGATATATTGCTCACACAGGCCATGGGCATATGTGGAATTGCACCCCAAAATACATTCAGCTGCTTCTCCTGAGTATGGGGATACCACATGTGTGGGACTTTTTGGGAGCCTAGCCGCGTACGGGGCCCTGAAAACCAATCACCGCCTTGAGGTTTTCTAAGGGCGTAAATTTTTGATTTCACTCCTCACTACCTATCACAGTTTTGAAGGCCATAAAATGCCCAAATGGCACAACCCCCCCCCCAAATGACCCCATTTTGGAAAGTAGACACCCCAAGCTATTTGCTGAGAAGCATGTTGAGTCCATGGAATATTTTATATTTTGACAAAAGTTGCGGGAAAGTGACAATTTTTTTTTTTTGCACAAAGTTGTCACTAAATGATATATTGCTCACACAGGCCATGGGCATATGTGGAATTGCACCCCAAAATACATTTAGCTGCTTCTCCTGAGTACGGGGATACCACATGTGTGGAACTTTTTGGGAGTCTGCAAAATACTCACTATACCTCTCAGCAAATAGCTTGGGGTGTCTACTTTCCAAAATAGGGTAATTTGGGGGGGGTTTGTGCCACCTGGGTATTCCATGGCCTCCGAAACTGTGATAGGCAGTGAAGAGTGAAATAAAAAATGTATGCCCTTAGAAAGCCTGAAGGCGGTGCTTGGGTTTCGGGGTCCCGTACGCGGCTAGGCTCCCAAAAAGTCTCACACATGTGGTATCCCCATACTCAGGAGAAGCAACAGAATGTATTTTGGGGTGTAATTTCACATATTCTCATGGCATGTTTGAGCAATATATCATTTAGTGACAACTTTGTGCAAAAAAAAAATGTGTCTTTTTCCCGCAACTTGTGTCACAATGTAAAATATTCCATGGACTCGATATGCCTCTCAGCAAATAGCTTTGGGTGTCTACTTTCCAAAATGGGGTCATTTAGGGGGGTTTGAACTGTCCTTGCATTTTATGCACAACATTTAGAAGCTTATGTCACACATTACCCACTCTTCTAACCACTTGAAGACAAAGCCCTTTCTGACACTTTTTGTTTACATGAAAAAAATATTTTTTTTGCAAGAAAATTACTTTGAACCCCCAAACATTATATATATTTTTTTTAAAGCAAATGCCCTACAGATTAAAATGGTGGGTGTTTCATTTTTTTTTTCACACAGTATTTGTGCAGCAATTTTTTTAATGCATTTTTTGGGGAAAAAACACACTTTTTTAAATTTTAATTCACTAAAACACACTATATTGCCCAAATGTTTGATGAAATAAAAAAGATGATCTTAGGCCGAGTACATAGATACCAAACATGACATGCTTTAAAATTGCACACAAACGTGCAGTGGCAAGAAAATAAATACATTTTTAAAAGCCTTTAAAAGCCTTTACAGGTTACCACTTTAGATTTACAGAGGAGGTCTACTGCTAAAATTACTACCCTTGATCTGACCTTTGCGGTGATACCTCACATGCATGGTGCAATTGCTGTTTACATTTGACGCCAGACCGACGCTTGCGTTCGCTTTAGCGCAAGAGCAGGGGGGGACAGGGTTGCTTTTTTTTTTCTTTAATATTTTTTTGCTTTTTTATCTTATTTTTAAACTGTTCCTTTCATTTTTTTTTTTAATCATTTTATTGTTATCTCAGGGAATGTAAATATCCCCTATGATAGCAATAGGTAGTGACAGGTACTCTTTTTTGAAAAAAATGGGGTCTATTAGACCCTAGATCTCTCCTATGCCCTCAAAGCATCTGACCACACCAAGATCGGTGTGATAAAATGCTTTCCCAATTTCCCAATGGCGCTGTTTACATCCAGCGAAATCTAAGTCATGAAATGCTCGTAGCTTCCGGTTTCTTAGGCCATAGAGATGTTTGGAGCCACTCTGGTCTCTGTTCAGCTCTATGGTAAGCTGGCTGAATCACTGGCTGCATTCTCAGGTTCCCTGTTGAGACAGGAGAGCCAGAGAAAAACACAGAAAATGGTGGGGGGGCATTCCCTCCCACTGCTTGTAAAAGCAGTCTAGAGGCTAATTAGCCGCTAGGATTGATTTTACATGAAAGCCGACCACTGGCTGAAAAGAATGATACCAAGATGATACCTAAACTTGCAGGCATCATTCTGGTATAACCACTCAAAGTCGTGAATTGCGTACCTGAAGACAAAAAAATGGTTAACAATAAAACACAGTAAACGGTAAAGTATAAAAAATTGCATACCTGAAAAGCAAACATGATAAAACATAATAACAATAAAACATTTCAGAATAGAATACAGTAAAAAAGAGCAGAACAATAGAGAGAGAATAGAGAGAGAGAGAACAATGAAACGACAACTTTTTAAAAAATTTTATATGTTTTTTTGTGTTTTTGGTTGGGGATTTGGTTGAGGATGTGAATGGGGGAAGTACGAGCGCTGCAGAAGTGGTGGGTTCCCAATTAGGATTGGCGAATGCAGCAGGAAGGGCACTATGGGCACGACGGGCCTGTGTTTGTCTTCTTCTTGGTGGCAGCGGGACACTACTTGTGCTTGCCACCTCACCAGCTTGAACTGCACTTATGGGACTCGCCACGTCACCAAGTGTTACTGCAGTGCTGGTTTAACTACGACCGGGGTGTACTAGGCCGCTGGTGCTTGCCAGTTCACCAAAACGCTACCAAAGAACTGTTAGCGATCGCAGGGATCAGGCCTGACTCTGCGAACGCTGCAGTTATGCGTTTAGTGTTTTGTAAGTGACAGTGAACGATCGATACTGCACTTGGGTGGGCTGGGCCAGGCAGAGGGGCAAAATGCAGGTGCTAGCAGGTATCTGGGCTGATTCCCACTAACACTGCGTTTTTGGGAACCCTAAACTGCTGGGGACGCTAGTATAGATCTGATCGGATCAGATATTGATCCGTTCAGATACTATACCACTAAGGGAGGTGTACGGTGCGTGCATGGGTGTTAGCGGTACTGGCGCTAACCTGACACTGCTTGGGGCTGGTGCTTGCCAGTTCACCAAAATGCTACCAAAAAAACTGTTAGCGATCGCAGGGATCAGGCCTGACTCTGCGAACGCTGCAGTTATGCGTTTAGTGTTTTGTAAGTGACAGTGATCGATCGATACTGCACTTGGGTGGGCTGGGCTGGGCCGGGCGGAGGAGCAAAACGCAGGTGCTAGCAGGTATCTGGGCTAATCTCGCTAACACTGCGTTTTTGGAAACCCTAAACTGCTGGGGACGCTAGTATAGATCTGATCGGATCAGATATTGATCCGTTCAGATACTATACCACTAAGGGAGGTGTATGGTGCGTGCATGGGTCTTAGCGGTACTGGCGCTAACCTGACGCTGCCTGGGGCTGGTGCTTGCCAGTTCACCAAAATGCTACCAAAAAAACTGTTAGCGATCGCAGGGATCAGGCCTGACTCTGCGAACGCTGCAGTTATGCGTTCAGTGTTTTGTAAGTGACAGTGATTGATCGATACTGCACTTGGGTGGGCTGGGCTGGGCTGGGCGGAGGGGCAAAACGCAGGTGCTAGCAGGTATCTGGGCTGATCCCGCTAACACTGCATTTTTGGGAACCCTAAACTGCTGGGGACGCTAGTATAGATCTGATCGGATCAGATATTGATCCGTTCAGATACTATACCACTAAGGGAGGCGTATGCTTCGTGCGTGGGTGTTAGTGGTACTGGCGCTAATCTGACGCTGCCTGGGGCGACGCATATGACCGCCGGGCGATCAGGGGGCTAAACCTTTATTTGGTAATAAACGGCGGGTGCCCTGACACTATAAAAAATAAACAAACTAACCAGCGTCACCGGTAACAGTTATACGGTGATCAGTGGTGAAAGGGTTAACTAGGGGGCAATCAAGGGGTTAAAACCTTTATTAGGTAGTATATGGGGGTCCCCGATGCTATAAAACGCTAAAGGCGAACCTAAATATTTACCTCCCTAACTAGCGTCACCAGTGACACTAATACAGCGATCAGAAAAATGATCGCTTAGTGACACTGGCGACGGGGGGTGATCAAGGGGTTAAAACTTTATTGGGGGGGGTTAGGGGGGTATCCTAGACCTAAAGGGGGCTAACACTAACTGCCCTACCACACTAACTGTCACAAACTGACACAAATGCAGTAATCAGAAAAAAAAAACTGCTTGGTGTCAGTGTGACGGGGGGGGGGGTGATTAGGGGGTGATCGGGGGGATTGGGGGTGTAATGTGTGCCTGGCATGTTCTACTGTATGTGTAGTGTTGGTGCACTCACATTGAAGTCTTCTCTCCTCAGCGCCGGAACGGAAAATACCGAGCCGAGGAGAGATGTCATCATTTCCTCTGCTGCTGTTTAGCATACAGCAGCAGAGGAATGATCCCATTGGCTGGGAGCGATCGCGAGGGGGGGCCATGAATGGATTGCCTCCCCCTCACCTCCGATCGCCGGGGGACAAATGCCGACCGCCTCGGGCACATACAGGTACGTGATTCTGCCTGCCCGTGCCATTTTGCCGCAGTATATCTGCGTGAGGCGGTCGGCAAGTGGTTAAAACTTTTTTTTGCATTGATACATGTCCCCTGGGGCAGGACCCAGGTCCCCAAACACTTTTTATGACAATAACTTGCATATTAACCTTTAAAATTAGCACTTTTGATTTCTCCCATAGACTTTTAAAGGGTGTTCCGTGGCTTTCGAATTTGCCGCAAACACCCCAAATTGTTCGCTATTCGGCGAACGGGCGAACAGCCAATGTTCAAGTTGAACTCATGTTCAACCCGAACATAAAGCCCATCCCTAAACCTGACATGTTTCAGACTATTTGAGAGTCCTTTTTCAGAGGTTATTGTTATTGGTAATTAGTAACATTAAATTCTAGAACATAAACATATTATATTAGTGAATAGAGTAATATACATCATATTTATCAATAAAAATAAAATACGTTAACTCATAATGCTTCGAGATCCCTGGACAGCACTTCTTTCATAGAAGCTAACTACAAAGTTTTTCTCAGGTGGTATCTGGTCCTGAAAAGGACAGCTTCTTATGTCACATTATGTTTTAGAGATTGTGGACATGGGGGAACAATGTTTCACATATGGTGGCTATGCCCCAAAGTAAAATGTTTTTGGAATGAAGTTTATGATCTGATTTCTTCTCTCACTAATATTGATTTAAACAAATCCCAGAAACAAGCACTACTTTGCAGCCAAATGGAGAAGCTCCCTAAACACTTCAGAAGATTGATCCATTTTATATTTATAGCAGCGAAAATTACTATCTTGGAAAACAACAACTCTACCCTTTGACATGCTAAAGGCTAAATTGTCCTGGATTATGATTGATGAACATCTTTCAGCCATATTAAATGATAACGTTCAATTATTCGAGAAATCCTGGGATTCGGGACTAAATAAGGTCTCTGTTGAACCCTTTGCAATATTCACCTACAATCTTAGGATGACAAACTCCTCATTTGTTTACAAAAGTTTATTAGACTTCGTGTACATTTAGGGTACTTTTCTTAATAGAGTTTGAAAACGTATATCTTATATAAAATCTATTAGATTTCTATATTACTGTTTATTACCGTTTATTATTTTACTTGCAAATTTTGAAAACATTTTGAAATCATTTATTTGACTCTCAATTATTATTTTTTTTCAGTATTTACAATATATTTGTACAAACCATTGGATATTGTACCCTTGCTGTAGTATTTAATGATGGTGACATCTTGAAGGTGCTATGATGATTTATTTCTGGCCATCAGCTAGCAGTAAATCAGTTTAGCAGAAGCCAGTGAGCTGATGGTTTCAGCTCCTGGAATTAAAGGGTCACTAAGCGTAATACAAAAGAGAATATTCCATACCTAACACTTCTATTATGAAGGTGGCTACATTTGATCTACATGGTCCTACTGTATGTGGAAATGTAGCCACCTTCCTCTGCTCGAAGTTGACATGGACTACATGCCAATGTATTCCAGTGTAGGCATGTAAAAGCACTGAAAACCAACATAGATAAATTAAAATGGGAATACATGCACATTGCAACAGTCAAGTGCAAAGATCCATGTTAGTCAAAATGTGGGGAGAGCTATGCACATGATTACAATCAGGGGGATGAGCTTTGTGTTTGGACTAACATTCAGGCCAAACAGTGGCTGTTCAAACATTTATTCCAATGCTAAAGTCTTATGCCCCTTACACATGGTCGGACATTGATTGGACATTCCGACAACAAAATCCTAGGATTTTTTCCGACGGATGTTGGCTCAAACTTGTCTTGCATACACACGGTCACACAAAGTTTTCAGAAAATCCGATCGTTCTGAACGCGGTGAAGTAAAACACGTATGTTGGGACTCTAAACGGGGCAGTAGCCAATAGCTTTCATCTCTATTTATTCTGAGCACGCGTGGCACTTTGTGCGTCGGATTTGTGTACACACGATCGGAAATTCCGACAACGGATTTTGTTGTCGGAAAATTTTATAGCCTGCTCTCAAACTTTGTGTGTCGGAAAATCCGATGGAAAATGTGTGATGGAGCCTACACGGTCGAAATTTCCGATAACAAGGCCCTATCACACATTTTCCGTCGGAAAAACCGACCGTGTGTACGGGACATTAGGGTATTTTCAGCATGTACAAATGTGACAGCTTTTAACTATCAATCATTGCTAAAGAAGCAGCACAGCTTGCAGTTGCTGCATCCTTACAAACCACTGACATCACCAGAGCCATTCCCTTACATGGCCAGGAATCCCTGGCCACGTAAGCAAATGAGCGGGTTATGGAATCTTACATCATTACCTTAATATGGACACATATTGCTAAAAAAATCAGTAGTGTCATGTGTACAACCTGCATGAAGTGTTTATTATTAAACTAAAGATGTAAAAAACAGTAAAAAAATAAGTTAATGTCAGTTTAAAAACTCATAAATCTAAACACAATTGATAAAAAAGTCTCCTTCCCTTCACAACAACTTCCCTTTAACCTCCCTGGCGGTATGATTATTTCAGATTTTTGCGTCTCAAAGCGGTACAATTATTTTGTATAGAAATTTGGCGTTTTATATTGTAGGCCTGTAATTCATAGCAATAACACACTTAGATCTGTCCACCAAAGAGTCTAGTAGATATCCCGGGTATGATGAAGTTTGAAACACAATATCATAAATTATAATATAATAAATAAATATAAATAATTTTAAAAAATAATAATATAATAATAATAAAATAAATTTCCCCACGATTCACTATCACTCAATTCTGCAAGTGTTCTAATTTACTATCGCTGTTTTCTAGCTGGTCTAAAGCCACTTTTGACGTAAAGGGACACTTTTTGGTTGCTATGGACAATCTCAAGTTTCCAGGCAGAAAGGACAGTATATATAATATATAACTGCATGCAGGGCATAGGCCAAAGCAATGGAGACAAAAGGGATGTGAAATGATTTCATACAGTACTGTAATCTTACAGATTACAGTACTGTATGTGTTATGGTTTTTAATTTTTTTTTTAAATTTGCTGCCAGGCTCCACCCCCCATGCGTCACGCCGCTCGCAGGGAATGGAGCCTGGCACGAAGAGGCTTCCGGTGGAGAACAGAGCCCGCAGACACCGCGGGGGGACATCGCAGGATCCTGGGGACAAGGTAAGTAACCTGCACCAGGATCCTGAGATGTAATGCCGAGTGTGGCTCGGGGTTACCGCTAATGGTGCTGAAATTTAACCCCGAGCCACACTCGGGAATACCGTCAGGGAGGCTACGATCACTTCAATACTTCAATATAGTATTTTATTACAGTGCCTTGAAAAAGTATTCACACCCCTTGAAAATTTCCACATTTTGTCATGTTACAACCAAAAATGTAAATGTATTTTATTGGGATTTTATGTGATAGACCAACACAAAGTGGCACATAATTGTGATGTGGAAGAAAAAGGATAAATGGTTTTCAAAATTTATTACAAATAAATATCTGAAAAATGTGGCGTGCATTTGTATTCAGCCCCCCTGAGTCAGTACTTTGTAGAACAACATTTTGCTGCAATTACAGCTGCAAGTCTTTTTGAGTATGTCTCTACCAGCTTTGCACATCTAAAGAGTAACATTTTTGCCCATTCTTCTTTGCAATATAGCTCAAGCTCTGTCAGATTGGATGGAGAGCATCTGTGAACAGCAATTTTCAAGTCTTTTTACAGATTCTCAATTGGATTTAGGTCTGGACTTTGACTGTGCGATTCTAACATATGCTTTAATCTAAACCATTCCATTGTAGCTCTGTCTGTATGTTTAGGGTTGTTATCCTGCTGGAAAGTGAACCTCTGCCCCAGTCTCAGGTCTTTTGCAGACTCTACCAGGTTTTCTTCTAAGATTGGCTCCATCCATCTTCCCATTAACTCTGACCAGCTTTCCTGTCCCTGTTAAAGAAAAGCATCCCCACAACATGATGCTCCCACTGCCATGTTTCATGGTGGGGATGGCATGTTATGGGTGATGTGCAGTGTTAGTTTTACACCACACATAGAGTTTTGCTTTTAAGTCAAAGTTCAAATTTGGTCTCATCTGACCAGAGCACCTTCTTCCACATGTTTGCTGTGTCCCCCACATGGCTTCTCACAAATTGTCTTCTTATGGCTTTCTTTTAACAATGGCTTCTTTCCATAAAGGCCAGATTTGTAAAGTGCATGACTAATAGTTGTCCTGTGCACAGATTCTCCCACCTGAGCTGTGGATCTCTACAGCTCCTCCAGAGTTACCATGGGCATCTTGGCTGCTTCTCTGATTAATGCTATTCTTGCCCATCTGTACGTTTAGGTGGACGGCCATGTCTTGGTAGGTATGCAGTTGTGCCATACCCTTTCCATTTTCAGATGATGAAAATGCTCTGTGAGATGTTCAAAGCTTGGCACATTTTCTTTTATAACCTAACCCTGCTTTAAACTTCTCCACAACTTTATCCCTGACCTGTCTGGTTTCTTGGCTTTCATGATGATGTTTATTCACTAAGGTTCTCTAGCAAACCTCTGGGGGATTCAAAGAACAGATGTATTTGTACTGAGATTAAATTACACACAGGTGGACTGTATTTACTAATTAGGTGACTTCTGAAGGCAATTGGTTTCACTAGATTTTAGTTAGGGGTATCAGAGTAAAGATGGCTGAATACAAATGCACAACACACTTTTCAGGTATTTATTTGTAAAAAATGTGGAAAACCATGTATAATTTTCCTTCCACTGCACACTTATGTGCCATTTCGTGTTTGTCTTTCACATAAAATCCCAATAAAATACATTTACGTTTTTGGTTGTAACATGACAAAATGTGGAAAATTTCAAGGGGTATGAATAATTTTTCAAAGCACTGTATCTCATGCATGTCAAGAAATATGTGGAGGGCACCTTTATCATTTATATGATTTAGCACTGAAAATGTAGCCACCTGTATCTTGCTGTAATGAGGTTGAGCATTCATATGTATGACTGTATTTACTAATTAGATGACTTCTGAAGGCAATTGGTTTCACTAGATTTTAGTTAGGGGTATCAGAGTAAAGAGGGCTGAATACAAATGCACAACACACTTTTCAGGTATTTATTTGTAAAAAATGTGGAAAACCATGTATAATTTTCCTTCCACTGCACACTTATGTGCCATTTCGTGTTTATCTTTCACATAAAATCCCAATAAAATACATTTACATTTTTGGTTGTAACATGACAAAATGTGGAAAATTTCAAGGGGTATGAATAATTTTTCAAAGCACTGTATCTCATGCATGTCAAGAAATATGTGGAAGGCACCTTTATCATTTATATGATTTAGCACTGAAAATGTAGCCACCTGTATCTTGCTGTAATGAGGTTGAGCATTCATATGTATGACTGTATTTACTAATTAGGTGACTTCTGAAGGCAATTGGTTTCACTAGATTTTAGTTAGGGGTATCAGAGTAAAGATGGCTGAATACAAATGCACAACACACTTTTCAGGTATTTATTTGTAAAAAATGTGGAAAACCATGTATAATTTTCCTTCCACTGCACACTTATGTGCCATTTCGTGTTTGTCTTTCACATAAAATCCCAATAAAATACATTTACGTTTTTGGTTGTAACATGACAAAATGTGGAAAATTTCAAGGGGTATGAATAATTTTTCAAAGCACTGTATCTCATGCATGTCAAGAAATATGTGGAGGGCACCTTTATCATTTATATGATTTAGCACTGAAAATGTAGCCACCTGTATCTTGCTGTAATGAGGTTGAGCATTCATATGTATGACTGTATTTACTAATTAGATGACTTCTGAAGGCAATTGGTTTCACTAGATTTTAGTTAGGGGTATCAGAGTAAAGAGGGCTGAATACAAATGCACAACACACTTTTCAGGTATTTATTTGTAAAAAATGTGGAAAACCATGTATAATTTTCCTTCCACTGCACACTTATGTGCCATTTCGTGTTTATCTTTCACATAAAATCCCAATAAAATACATTTACATTTTTGGTTGTAACATGACAAAATGTGGAAAATTTCAAGGGGTATGAATAATTTTTCAAAGCACTGTATCTCATGCATGTCAAGAAATATGTGGAAGGCACCTTTATCATTTATATGATTTAGCACTGAAAATGTAGCCACCTGTATCTTGCTGTAATGAGGTTGAGCATTCATATGTATGACTGTATTTACTAATTAGGTGACTTCTGAAGGCAATTGGTTTCACTAGATTTTAGTTAGGGGTATCAGAGTAAAGAGGGCTGAATACAAATGCACAACACACTTTTCAGGTATTTATTTGTAAAAAATTTGGAAAACCATGTATCATTTTCCTTCCACTGCACACTTATGTGCCATTTCGTGTTTGTCTTTCACATAAAATCCCAATAAAATACATTGACGTTTTTGGTTGTAACATGACAAAATGTGGAAAATTTCAAGGGGTATGAATAATTTTTCAAAGCACTGTATCTCATGCATGTCAAGAAATATGTGGAGGGCACCTTTATCATTTATATGATTTAGCACTGAAAATGTAGCCACCTGTATCTTGCTGTAATGAGGTTGAGCATTCATATTTCGTAACCTCACTACATGGAGTTGCATAGATTTGCATGTGCATGTCCACTAACGTGTTTACATGTTTTGGCATGAGCTGTGTATATATATATATATATATATATATATATATATATATATATGAGTAACTTGTTTTTCAAGTGTTTAGCAAGACAAGCAACATTTTTTAATAAATTATCACTTGTTTTACTAGCATTGTCTTGATGTAAGAGTAGTGCCATGTCACAAAAAAAAGAAAAGAGAAGAGAGGCACCTCTAAGTGTAGCAACATGGTTACATATAATGAAGGTACAACATTTAGCAAACTCACATGGTTGATGATTAAAAGAGGCACATCTCAAGTATGCAGGCATCTGGGGTAAAACTGTCCACAAAGACTATCCTTCTCACTGCCATCGACGTCATCCCTTTCACTCTGCGCTCCACGAGTGATTCAAGCCTCACTTTCAGACCGCTCTACTGCAGGGTAGTCTTCCGGGTCACCATTGCAGACTGACAGCGGTGAGAGCCAGCGGTGCGGAGGAGGGTCTATGTGGACAGCTTTACCCCACATGCCTGCATACTTAGATGTGCCTCTTTTAATCATCACCCATGTGAGTTGCTGAATGTTGTACCTTCATTAAATGTAACCATATTGCTACACTTAGAGGTGCCTCTCTTCTCTTTTATACTCTGTAGCTCCTGCTGGATTTTGCTTCTAATCCCCTTGTGGAGATGGCCATTTGTGGATGGACATTTTGTGGTTACACAACCTGGTCACATCGCTATAATCTTTTTATATGGACTATAAACTGAAGGACCTCTGAATAAGTGGTTGTGGAACAAATCATTTGAGTTTCCATTATTTTCACTCAGAACAGGCTCGCCATTGTAATAGAGCTATATGATCAAGTGCAGCTCCATTTTGTAATTTTCCCTCCATTTTATAGTTCTTGTTTTTAAAGAAAGTACGTGCCTTAGCTTACACTTCTTTCTTTTCTGTTTAGACCGATTCTCGGTAGTCTATGTCCTTGCAGATAAGCTATTTTTGTAAATTCCTTTCAGCTGCCTAAACTAATGATGAAAAAATCTCTCTGTAGAAGCCTGGTTAACTCTTAGAAACTTAAGAGCGAGTTTACCCCTCCCTTCTTGTGTTGTAACTCACATATAAAAAATATCATTCTTAATAAAGGGGTTCAGATTCACTTTGCACACAAAATCTGCCTGTTGTGTGTGTGTTGGGGTCTCCAGAATTCTGACAGGGTCGCTGTGGGCTACCAAGGAACAAAGGGTGGTCGGCTGTCCAGTAATCTATACTTTCAGCCATTGTCAACCAAAGACATTGAGTGCATGTGCTCAGCGTCATATCCAGAGGTTGTCTTTGGGAAATAGACATATGAGTGCTACCAGCATTTCTGCAGAGGTTGAAGGGGTGGGGGGGTCAGCCTGTCAGTGCTCAGACCATGCGCCCCACATTGCATCAACTTGGTCTGCATGGCTGTCATCCCAGAAGGAAGCCTCTTCTAAAGATGATGCACAAGAAAGCTAAAAACAGTTTGCTGAAGACAAGCAGACTAAGGACATGGATTATTGGAACCATGTCCTATGTGGTCTGATGAGACCAAGATAAACTTATTTGTTTCAGATAGCGGCAAGCGTGTGTGGCGGCAACCAGGTGAGGAGTACAAAGACAAGTGTGTCTTGCCTACAGGCAAGCATGGTGGTGGGAGTGTCCTGGTCTGGGGCTGCATGAGTGCTGCCAGCACAGGGAAACTACAGTTCACTGAGAGAACAACATGTACTGTGACATACTGAAGCAGATCATGATCCCCTCCTTTTGGAAACTGGGCCACAGGGACGTATTCCAACATGATAACGACCCCAAACACACCATCCAGATGACCACTGCCTTGCTAAAGAAGCTGAGGGTAAGGGTGATGGACTTGCCAAGCATGTCTCCAAACCTAAACCCTATTGAGCATTTGTGGGGCATCCTCAAATGGAAGGCGGAGGAGCGCAGGGTCTCTAACATCCACCAGCTCCGTGATGTCGTCATGGAGGAGTGGAAGAGGACTCCAGTGGCAACCTGTGAAGCTCTGGTGAACTCCATGCTCAAGAGGGTTAAGGCAGTGCTGGAAAATAATGGTGGCCACACAAAATATTGACACATTGGGCCCAGTTTGGACATTTTCACTTAGGGGTGTACTTCCATTTTGTTGCCAGCGGTTTAGACATTAATGGCTGTGTGTTGAGTTATTTTGAGGCGGACAGCAAATTTACACTGTTATACAAGATGTACACTCACATACTTTGCATATCATTTCTTCAGTGTTGTCACATGAAAAGATATAATAAAATATTTACAAAAATGTGAGAGGTGTACTCACTTTTGTGAGATACTGTATATATATATATATATATATATATATATATATATATATATATATATATATATATATATATATACACATAGTGAATATACATATTGATGCAGTGTGCATGTCATGAACAGGTGTGACCAGAATTGCGTGGACAGCAACAGAGGAAACCAAACGTATGTAAAGTTAAGTAATGTAATTTATTAAAGTAAGTGAATACAGATACAAACACCTCCAATACAACACAGTGCACAACAATCCAACTACCAGACAATGTAAAGTAGTGAGTGTTAGGCTTGTATAACAGTGTAAATTTGCTGTTCCCTCAAAATAACTCAACACACAGCCATTAATGTCTAAACCACTGGCAACAAAAGTGAGTACACCCCTAAGTGAAAATGTCCAAATTAGGCCCAATTAGCCATTTTCCCTCCCTGGTGTCATGTGACTCGTAATGCCACATACACATGATCTGACTTTCCGACAGAAATGTTGGATGTGAGCTTGTTGGCTGAAAGTCCGACTGTGTGTATGCTCCATCGAACATTTGTTGTCGGACTTTCCGATCATGTGTACACTAGTCCATCACACAAAAGTTCACGCATGCTTGGAATCAAGTAAGAGCTGGAAGCACTCGGTCTTGTAAAACTAGCGTTCGCAATGGAGATATCACATTCGTGACGCGGCAAATTATGAAATCTCTCAATGCAGCACATTCTCTTCTTCTTTATAATGCTATAATAATGAAGTTGCTTTGCTGCTGATATTCACAGAGTTCTGACAAACATATTTTTTATTATTATTTTATTTTTGTTTTTATTTTGTTTTTTCGTGATTTCCAGAATAACCTATTTTTTTCTTTTTTCTTCTAGTGATCTCCATATTATTATTATTTTTTTTTCTCGTGATCTCCATAATAATTTGTTTTTTAGTTTTTTGTGCAAGTTACCACAACACCATTATTGTCTTGTATTTTTTCCTTGTCAAAAGAAGTTTATTGAGTATACAATGTTATAAAGATACATAAAGTAAGTTTACAAGGATCTATAAAGTAAGCTCATTGTTTTACAGTAGGGTTTATATAGGTAAATATCATGAAATTTCAAATATTAAACATTGGGTTCACGTCAACCTAAATTAAAGATATATATCATTTCCTTAGTTACTTTTGTAGGTATTTAAATGATTTATACCTACTATACATATTGTTTACAAGTAGAGTGTATATAGGTCAAATAAATTCTGATAATGAGCTTTAATCGTAAGGTGGAGAAAAGGAAAGAGAAAGAAGAAAAAGGGTTGAAAGGTAGAGGTATGGTCCACAAGGTTGTCCCGCTCGTCAGTTTATTATTCTTTTTAGTTCTCTTTGAAGCCTTAGAATGGGTGTCTCTGTAAGTCATTTAATCTGTTGCCATGGCAACAGGACAGAGTCATTGAAGTTTGACAGGAACTGTTGTTTTATCCAAGGATGCCAAAGTTTTTCAAATTTTGGAATTTGATTTTGATCGATGGCTACCATCTTAGCATGGGACATTGTATTATTCATTCTGTGAATTGTTTCTGCTAGTACCAATGTAGGAAATTTCCATGCCTTGGCCACTGTTTGTTTTGCAGCCGTTATTAGTTGGATCATAAGTTTGAATTGAGAGAGTGTTAACCATTCCGGTTTTAGATTAAGTAAAGTTAAATATGGATCTGGTTGTATTATTTTTTTAAATATTTTAGATGCAATCACGAAGACTTCCTTCCAGAAGGTTTGGATTACTGGGCACGTCCACCATATGTGTAAATATGTGCCTATTTCTGGGCATCCTCGAAAACAAAGAGCTGAGGTATTAGGTGAATATTTTGCCACTCTAGCGGGTACAAGGTACCAGCGAGTTAGGACTTTATAATTTGTCTCCAGTGCTAAGATGTTGGGTGAAGATGACTTAGATGTGAGCCATATGTTAGACCAGTCCGTATCTTCTAAAGTTCGTCCCAGGTCCTCCTCCCACCTCTGAACGTAAGAGGGTCTAATAAGATTTGCTACTCCATATAATTGATTATAAAGTGATGAAATTGTACCTTTAGCAAATGGATCTTTTGTACAGATTGATTCAAAAATGGATAATTGGGATGATGGTGTATCCCCCTTTAGGAATGGTGTATAGAAATTTTTGATTTGGAGATATCTAAATATCTCAGAGTTTGGTAGATCATATTTTTCTCTAAGCGATGGGAATGAAAGGAATGATTTAGATGCTATGAAGTCATTTAGTGTCTGAATGCCTGTTGTTGTCCAAGCTTTAAAAGAATTTGGGTAGATCCATGCCGGATAAAAGGCCGGATTTCTGATAAAAGAAAGGAGAGGATTGTGTGGAGATTGTAACTGATATTTGGTTTTTAGTTTATCCCAGAGAGATAAGAAGTGTTTAGTTATGGGATTATGAATTTTAAAGCGGTCTTTAGGATCAAGCCATAATAAATTTGATATTAATAGAGGGTCATTTTCTGAAGCCTCTATAAATACCCATAATGGTGTTTCCTGTTTTGCATGGTATTTGGACAGACTGGCCAAATGTGCTGCTCTGTAGTAGTTAGTAAAATTAGGGTATCCCAGGCCTCCTTTATTTTTGGGAAGATGTAGTGTGTGTATAGGTATACGTGGTTTAGAAGAGCCCCATATAAACGAAGTTGCTCTTTTTTGTACTATTCTCAAAAAATAGGAAGGAATTGGAATAGGGAGGACTCTGAATAGATAAAGCAATTTGGGTAGAATAGTCATTTTGATTGCATTAATCTTCCCTATCCAGGATAAAGGAAGTTGCGACCATTGTTTTATTAGATTTGTGATCTGTCTTAATACAGGAGGATAATTGGTTGAGAATAAGTCAGAATGAGATGCTGTTAAATGAATTCCCAGATATGGGATTGATTTTTCTGCCCATGTGAATGGGAGTGCAGCCCTAGCCGGGATCAATTCCATGTTTGTGAGTGAAATATTAAGCACTAGGCATTTCTTAGGATTAATCATAAGGCCGGATAGGGCTGCAAATCCATCAAGAGCTGGTATTAAGTTAGGACCAGAGACCTGTGGTGATGATAGAAAAAGTAATATATCGTCTGCAAATATACATAATTTGTGTGTAATACCTCCTACTTCAATGCCAGTTATAGTTTGGTTTGTTCTGATGTATTGGGCCATGGGTTCGAGTATAAGGGCAAATAATAAGGGAGATAATGGGCAACCCTGTCGGGTACCTCTTTCGATATTAAAGGCTTCAGATTTGTATCCAGCATATTTTATATAGGCTTTGGGTTTATTATATAATGCTTTGATCCATGTTAAAAAGTGGGGTCCAAAACCCCATTTTTGTAATGAATATTGCATATATTGCCAGGATACTGTGTCAAATGCCCTCTTAATATCGAGAGATAGAAAACATAAAGGGATTTTCCGTTTTTTAGCAATATGTGCCAATAACACTGCCCTGCGTATATTATCGCCTGCCTGTCTATTTGGCATGAAGCCTACTTGATCTCTATGTATTAATTTTCCTATAATGCTATTGAGGCGTTTTGCTATTATTTTTGCTAATAATTTAATATCGAGGTTTAACAGAGAGATAGGCCGATAATTCACACAGGAAGTATCATCAGAAAGGGGTTTTGGGATCATACAAACAATTGCCATTAGTGTTTCTTGCCGAAAAGAATGTCCATCTAGAAGTTTGTTAAAAGTTTCAGTGAGAATGGGAGAGAGTATTTCTGAGAATGTTTTATAGTATAAAGCCGAGTAACCGTCTGGGCCTGGTCTTTTGTTAAGTTTTAGGTCTTTTATGGCGTTAGCAACTTCATCTATAGTTATAGGCTCATCCAAACTGCTTTTTTGATTCTGAGATAACTCAGGTAAGGTTATTTTTGAGAAGAAGGATTCAGCCTCTGTAGGATTAAATTCATTGTTTGTCTTGTATAAAGTTGCGAGATGTGAGTGAAATTTATGGACTATTTTAACTGGATTACAAGTGTAAACATTTTTTGATAATTTCAAACGTATTGGTTTGAAAGATTTGTTAGTTGAATTTAATGCCCGAGCCAAATATGTACCTGGTTTGTTTGTATTCATGTAGAAATTGTGTTTGGAGCGTTTGAGGGATTTATCAACTGACTCAGTGAGAAATAGATCGTATTCCAATCTAGATTTTTCCAGATGAGATTTTGTACTCTGAGATGGATTATCTTGAAATGATATGTAGGCTGCATTAAAATTGAGTTCTAGTTTTTTTGCTAGATTTTTGCGTTCCCGTTTAAATAGTGCCATTTGTCTTTGTATTGTACCACGCAAGACAGGCTTATGAGCTTCCCACAGTGTTATTGGGGAGATATCTGTTGTATTATTAATTGATATGTATTCCTTTAAAGCTTGTTCAATGGCCATCTGATGTAGTGGGTGTTTGAGCATTATGTCCGGTAAGTACCACGTTGGGTCATGCGCTTTTGGTATGGCTGAGGCTATAGTAGTGTATACTGCATTATGGTCAGACCACGGAATCGGAATTATATCTGATGCAATAATTTCTGGTATCATTCCTATTGTTAGAAAAATATGATCTATTCTGGTGAAGGTTTGATGAGGGTGCGAGAAATAAGTGAATTTCTTTTTCATTGGGTTACTTTCTCTCCATGAATCTACCAGATTGTATTTGGAAAGAAATTGAGAAAAAGGTAATCTAGAGGTTATTTTGGATGGTGTAAAAGGTGATTTATCTAGAAATGGGAGGAGGACCTGGTTCGAATCCCCACACATTATCACTGTTCCTATTTTGTGTGTATTAATCACTTGTAATATATGTGAGAGGAATGCTGTAGGTTGTTTGTTAGGAGCGTAGTAGGAAATCACCGTGATTGCTGTATCCATTATATAACCCATGAGTATCAGGTATCTACCTTCTGGGTCTTTAATTTCTGTTGATAAGGTGAATGGTGTGGATCGGTGAAATGCAATTAGAGTTCCCCTTTGCTTGGTACAGGCAGAAGCCGTGTAAATTTGTTGATAAAAAGGAGAAATATATTTTGGAGTAGAATCTTTGGTGAAGTGTTTCTTGGAGGCATACTATGTGAGCCTTCTTGTTATGGAAAGTACGGAAGGCTTTGGTCCTTTTTTGAGGGACATTTATTCCCTGAACATTCAGGGAAAGTATATTCAGTGGTGCCATGGCAATAGATCAAATAGTTTTGACTTACTTTTTGTTATGCAGAGCTGACTGCGCAGATCAACCTGTGTGGACTGAATAGATGAATAGATAGAAAAGAAACCAGTGAATTCTGGAGTAAAGAGTAAACAAAAAACATGAGATTAGATGATACATTGTATAAATTATTTTTTGCAAGTAATCACAATTTACCCGTGAAAGAGAATAAATATCTCTCTCAGGGGAATAAGTGCCTTCGTCACACTCCCACATAATATGGTTGGGAGAATGAGGAGGGCTAATGGGTGTACACGGATCTTCCGCTTACAGGAGAGAAGTGCTATGTCAAAAGACATCAAAATGATGTTTCATTATTATGGAGTGCAGAATATAGTTTTTGTTGAAATTATTTATTCCAGGGTGGTTGTATATGGTTAGTCTTGCCCTAGGCTAAATAATTCAGTTAGAAAGGTACTGTTAATAACTTTGGTATTGATGAAGATAGTTTGAATTATTTTGGGATTTTAACCCTTTTAGAGTAAACAATTACATATTTTATTCATATGTAACTGTTTAGATATGTTAACTCATAAAATTGAGGTTGTATTGCTTCAGATTAGAATAAACAAAAACATAATTCTAGGAACTAGTTAGGTAATAATATATTTGTTTTAAGAAAAGAAAGAAAAAGCTTCCATTACTTCTGGATTATTGAACATATTTGTCCTAAAAAGTAATAAATCTATTATTATTACCTGATAATATATAACTGAACAAGAATTTCCTTATTTCACTTATATATTCTAAGGCTATATGAATCAGAAGTAATAAGAAATATAACTGGAATGTAACATGATCCCACACAGTGTGTGACTATCAGAATGCAGTTACATTCAGTTATAAATACAGGTTTTTTATAGAGAACCATCTCTTAGTATAATAAATGAAGAGATATCAGGAATTAGGATGTCAGTCCATTGAATCTTCTTGGTCCATGGATGATGTGGCATAAAGGCCTCTTTTGTGAGAATGATGATTCCCATTTTGTTCTGAAATTTTCTGGGTGCTGCCTGAAGGTGAAGATGATGCCATTCTTCTGCGTGTGGGAGAGTTGCTGCTTGTGGGTTCTGTCAGATTTAATTTTAAAAGGGTTTGTTGTAGTTCATCTGCTGATCTGCTTCTGTAAATTGTACCTTGGTAGTTAAATCTGACTGAAAAGGGGAAGCCCCATTGATACATAATGTTGTGGCGTTGCAGTTCCATTAGTTGGGGTTTCATGGATCGTCTTTTAGTAATAGTAAGTTGGGATAGGTCAGCAAAAATTTGATAATTGTGTCCTTGAAAATTAAGTTCCTTTTTTTCTCTTGCAGCAATTAGTATTTGTTCTTTCATTCTGTAATAATGAAATTTTGTGATTATATCACGTGGGGGTCCATCTTTCTTTTTGGCTGTGAGGGCTCTGTGTACTCTGTCCAGTTCTAAACGTTCAATAGGGATATCTGGCTTTAGTTCTTGTAATAGAGCAGTAATAGTAGATTGCAGGTCTGTCACAGTTTCAGGTATTCCCCTTATGCGCAAGTTTGAACGTCTGGCTCTATTTTCGTAATCTTCGAGCTTAGTTTGAAGTATTAAATTCTCTTTTTTTAATTGTTCCAATTCTGTTATATTTTCTTGGGTTGTAATTTCAATTTCATCCATTTTTATTTCTAAGGCTGCGGTGCGGTTTCCCAGCTCTCTTATTTCTTTGGTTAGGCTTTTTGTTATTTGGTCTGAGGTTTGTTTTAAAGCCTTATGAAGCATCTTTTCAAATTGTAATAATATTACTGGGGATGCTGAGGAGTCTTGTGGAGAAGTTTGTGAGAGGATTTGTTCTGTATCTGACTCAAATGGAGAGTCTTGCTGTGACATTTTCTGTCTGTGAGAGCGCCCTGATGCTGTATATTGTGAGGTGACTGGAGCTGCTTCAGCTGCAGTGAGTGCCTGTGAGCTCTTTGTGAGGTGATTTTTATTTCTGCCACGGTTTCCTCCCAGTACCATATTTCCTGCCCAAACTTTCACAGTTTGTTCCCTGGGGCAAAAAGGTTCAAATGGATACCTTTTGAGCCTGCAGGCTCCGCTTTGTCCTTCTCTTCTCTCCTCAGCGGTGTGGAGCTCTAACAATGCATGTCTGCTCCGCTAGGCTCCGCCTCCTGCCCCCTGTCTTGTATTTTTTAACCTCAAAGATACAACTATGTTGGTGTCCCTTGTTAATTTGACATTGTATTTTTGAAATGTACCTGCCTACTCACAAACAAACTGTCCTTTTTGAAGTTAAACACATAGCCAAGTATTTGTCAAAACAAAAATTTAAAATTCAATAGGGAGCATAAGGTCATAACAAAATAAAGAGGAAGGCAATGCTGGAGAAACAGTTGGCATTGGTGAAGCCTTTGTACCCCAGGGCAGACATCAATTATTTGCCTGTCAAAATTGTTAACCTGAGGAGTCCATTTAATAGGGAGCACAATGCGGTCCAGGATTCCGAGAGATCGGGAGCAGCAGCAGATGACATATGTCCAGAGGCTGTGGTCTTACAACAGCCTGCGTTTTTTGCCAGACCGCACCAAACCCAGGTCATCACTCTCAACACTTCCTTCCACGCTTCCTTCCATGTTGCTGTGGTGGGTGGGGTGGTTGTGGTGTGGGTGGTGTTGGTGGAGGTGATGGAGAAGCAGAGGTGTGTTTGAGGTGTGAGTTCGCCCATCATCCCCTTGGCCATAAAGGCCTTGAGAATAATCCCTTTGCATATAGTGCGTTGGGCCTCCTCTTTTCGAATTTGCTGGCAGTGATGCATCCAAATGTCTCGTGTACACCAGGGGTCGTGGTAATTGCCACAGTAGCCTGTTTTAGGAAAGCAGCCGTGGACTCCTCCAGGTTCCTTGCCTTTGTGGTCCTTTTGGTTAGAGGGTGGAGGGGAGGAACCTGGATTCGGTCAGGCTGCTTGCCAGTCTTCTCCTGGCTGAGACTTTCCTGTGTATGAAAATGGTACATAATTTTCGGTTTTTGGTCATCAATCACACACAATTTTGAGCTCATGAATGTTGCAAATTGAATGTTAACAAATAGAAAAGACTATCATTCTGACCCCAGCATTTTTCATTCTTGTCCCAATCATTTTTGGCTACTACTGTCCATTTATATGTAAACCACTTTGTTAAATCAGAAATTTGTGATCAATAACATCTAGTTAACATCATCAATTTTTGACAAGAAATATCTTCAACAATGCTATACCTGGGTCAAGCTGGGCTTCTCCACATCTTCTTCCTGGGTGGAAGGCCCAGGTTGGACCTTAGGAGCCTCAGCTAATGTGGAAGGAAGTGTTGATAGCGATTGCCTGGGTTCCGTCTGGTCGGACAAAAAACGCAGGCTGTCGTAGTACCACAGCCTGGAGACATATACGTCATCTGCTGCTACTCTGGATCTCAGGGAATCCTGGACCTTCTTGCACTCCCTATTATATGAGCTCCTCAGGCTACCAATTTTGGCCTTAAAAAACTTGATGTCTGTTGGAATTGGTGAAGCCTGTGTATCCCACATACACAGGCTTCACCAATTCCAAAAGTTTATCCAGCACTGCCTTACTCTTTTGCTTGTTCGAATAGTCCCTGCATTGGACTTGCCAGAGACATGGCAGCTCCCTGTACTTGTCTATGAAGTTGGGCAGGAAGTCAGGGGCTGTGAATTTGTCAACCATTTTATCTGCAAGACAGATAACGATCCTCTGTCCTCCACTCACAGATTGTACATACATCGCTGCGTGTTATGCTTTATATACACTGCACATGCGTGAAACTCCACCCCTGTCCTTCTTTCTAGTGTATTCCCCGCCTCTTTTCTTTCGGGGCAGTGGGAGAGCGCATGGCGGAGACACAGCAGGTGTGTGCTGTTATCAGCAATGAGGAGGAAAGCACGGAGCAAGGCAGTTCCACATCCAGGAGGAGATATAAGGCCTCAAATATGTATTTTGAAGAGATGGTGGAGATGGTGGACATCTTGAAGAGGACAGACTATGATGGGAAGCATGGACCATACAGAAACCCTAATCTGAGAAAGGCCAAGATCATGGCTAAAATTGTGAGAAGTCTGCACAGGACTTTTGGGGTACGACGATCCAAGGAGCAATTGAGGAAACGCTGGTCAGACCTGAAATTGAGGGAGCAAGATCAGTATAGAAAGATCAGGAAAGTGCTGCAAAAAAGTAAGTATTTGTCATGTGTTCCTATTATTATTATTACTTTCGTGCTGGTACATGTGCTTTTCTTTACGGTTGTACAGTTTAAAATGCCAAATTTGAGGTTGGTGGGCTCAGGAATCGTTCATATTAAACATCGTTCGTTCGAAGACTAATATGACATTTTTGGCAGATGCAGGTTAACTACATTTGTTCGTGCCTATTTTGATTTAAATACGTTTATTACATTGTTGTCTAGATGTGATTGAAACTATAATGAAATGACAACTTGATTCAGTGTAAGGAGAGGACACTCAGCAGCTGTTTACACATCTGGATGCAGGAGCACTAGTGTGGGACAGCATAACAAGCTTGTTATGCTGTCCCACGCAGGTGCTCCAGTGGATACTAGGGGTCTCTCAATGTGTGAAACTTGCACAAAACAGGTAAGTATTCCAGCTTTTGAAAGGGAAAAAATCATGTCTTCAGCTTGGAACTCTACCAAAACAGACAATTGGACGACACTTCCAGGCAATATTTCATATTACTATTTCTAGTCTAAAATATCTGTCTGCTAAGTATAACTTTTTTGTATTCACATAAGGAAGAAAAGAATCCGGACATCTGAGGACACCAGTAACCCCACACCTACTGAAGAAAGGGAACTCAGCACACAACCTGAGGATGTGGATGCAAAGGTTCAGGAAGTGCTGGGTGAAGTGGGGGAAATGGTGTTGACAACAGGTCAGTGTCTGAGGCCACAGCTTCAGGTAATAGATGGATGTATGCATATTTATAATACATGGTGTGTTTTTTATTTTTAGGTGATATGGATCTTGTGGAAGAAGAAACTCACTCCAGCAGTGGAAGTGCACAAGTACTCATCAGTGAGATCATGGTGTGCAATTGTGATTTAGAAAAGATGAAGCAAATATCCATGATGTTCAAAAAAGACAAAGCAGCACATTGATATTTTAGGCAAAATCTAAACAAAAAAAATTGTTAAGTTGTCATTATTGTTGTATGTGTTTTAAAAGTTTTAAATGAATTGCAAAGCCAAATTTTGAAGATACACACATCATGTCAACATGTGCCTTTTTAGGGGATAAACAGGCATGTTTAAAAACATAACATACCCATCCCCAACTCAGGAACTTACAAAGTTTAACTTTGCTAAAGTGAAGGCCATATGAGACATTAGTATGTCAAAACTGTGTTTATTTTGCCTTCATCAGATGGGGTGATCTCACCCCTGTAAAAGCCAAATTTTAAAGATGCACACAAATTGGGACTCAAAATTTGGATTTCCCTCATGATCCCATGCCTAAAATATGTGTATTTTCCCTACATCTATTTTGCTAAAGCCACAAAACACACAGTGTGTCAACATGTGCTATCTGCCATTATGGGATACAATGTATGCGTTTTGTGGGTGCAACTCCTTCCTCCAAACTAAAGTAGGTGAGAGGAAGGGGTTGCACCCCCGAAACACATCCATTGATCCCCCATGATGGGAGCTATCACATGTTGACACACTGTGGCTTATTTAAAAAAAGCAAAACCACATTGCACTACAAGTGCAATGCAAGAGCACTTGAAAGTGCACTTGTAGGGCAAAGTGGATTGTCCATTCTGAAATCAGGCCCATAGATTTGCCATACTTCGTGGGCGCTTTGGGGGGGGCAAGCCAGGACGGCCACTTTCAAGCGCCGTCATTGTTTGGTCAGGTGAAAATTTTGCCTCAGTCGCAACTGAGGCCAGATAGTTGGCTGCATTCTTCTGAAGGAAATTTTGAAGAATGCAGCGATTCAAGATGATGTGATTTAGTTTATATTCGGCCATGTTGATGGCTGTAAGTAAATGCCGGAACCGGCTGGCCATTATGCCAAAGGCATTCTTGACCACTCTTCTGGCACGAGGCAGCCGGTAATTAAAAACCCTCTGCTTCGGGGTCAGGATCCTCACGGGGAACGGCCTCATCAGATGTTCCCCCAGCACAAAGGCCTCATCTGCCACGAAAACAAACTTGAGGCCCGCAACGTTATCCTAGAGGTGGCAACCCCAAGGTGCCATTTTGGAGATGCCGGTAAAATTCCATCTGGGTGATCACTCCTCCATCAGACATATGGCCATTCTTCCTACGTCCAGATATAGGAATTCATAAGTCACCGTCACCACCGCCAACATCACAATACTACCACACCCATTATGATTGAAGTAGTATGACCCCGAGTTGGGTGGTGGGATGATTCAGACGTGCTTCCCATCGATCGCACCACTGCAATTGGGAAAGTCCCACTGCTGGTGGAATTGGGAGGCCATAGTCTGCCATTCCTCTGGGTTGGAAGGAAACTGTGGAGTCAAACAAGAAAAAAAAAATAAAACTTCACTTCTTGGCCAATATAAGTATAACATTTATTCAAATGAGTATTTAAAGACAAAAGTATAAGGTCCACTTATCAGATTCCTCCCCCCCTCTGATGGCCCATTGTAAAAATGTTAGGGTGGGGGGGAGATGTTTTGGACAGGTAACCCTCTCCAATTCATTGAGAGCTGAATGCATAAATAATGTGTGTTACTTTGGCCAGCCCCTCCTTACTTACTAAATTGAAGGCAAAGCGCCGCTAAAGATACCGCAGATGCACTTATCGCCCCAGTGTGAATGGGGCCTTATACAAGCTGTACACTCACTACTTTACATAGCATAGTAGCATGTAGCAAAGTGTAATTTCTTAAGTGTTGTCACATGAAAAGATATAATAAAATATTTACAAAAATGCGAGGGGTGTAGTGACTTTTGTGAGATACTGTGTGTGTATATATATATATATATATATATATATTATATTATATAATTTCTGATGCTTCTCTGTCACTGTCAATAATCAATGATAGCATGATAAAGGTCACCGGAGCTTGGAATCTAAATTCCACAGTTGCTGGAGTTATGAAACACTTTAACCTCTTCATGACCATGCTGTAGCTGTCATTCGGTCACACATTGCAGGGAGAGCATCATATGATGTCCTCCAATGGTCGCGCTTCCTGTGCACCCCTTGCAGCGCGCATCGGCAGTGATCTGTGATCGCTGTGTCCTTTGGACACAGCTGATCGCAGATCGGGATAAAGAGCCAATCACAGTGGCTCTTTACCATGTGACCAGCTGTGTACATTCACAGCTGATCACATAGTAAACAGGATTTGCCTGTTATTGGCAATCCTCTCCTCACGCTGACAGGAGAGGAGAGCTGATAAGCAGAAATCCACACAGAGGACAACATTCTACACTAATAATCAGTGTCCTGATTATCAGTGCAGCCCCAACAGTGTCTACCAGTGCTGTTAATCAGTGCCCACCAGTGCTGCCAATCAGTGCCCATCAGTGATGCCTGTCAGTGCCACCTATCATTGCCACCTATCAGTGCTCATCAGTGCCACCTATCAGTGCCGCATAGCAGTGTCCATTAGTGCTACCGACCAGCGCCGCTTATCAGTACCCATCAGTGCCGCATATCAGTGCCCATCAATGCCGAATATCAGTGCAGCATCACCAGTGCCTCCTCATTAGTGCCCATCAGTGTAGCCTGTCAGTGCCCATCTGTGCAGCCTAATCAGCGCACATCAGTGAAGGATAAAAATCACTTATTTACAAAATTATATAACATAATCTAGGAAAAACATTGTTTTTGTTTTTAAAATTCTCGGTCTCTTTCCATCTGTTTAGCAAAAAATTAAAAAACTGCAGTGGTGATTAAATACCACCAAAAGAAAGCTCTTTCTATCTCAAAAAAAATGATAAAAGTTTTGTTTGGGTGCAGTGTTGCATGACTGTGCAATTGTCATTCAAAGTGCGACAGTGCTGAAAGATGAAAATAGGCCTGGGCAGGAAGGGGATGAAAATGCCCAGTAGGCAAGTGGTTAATGTTGTTTCTGTAAGGCTAGGTTCAACCTATTGTGAATCAGGACCCGTGAGAGGAATGCACAGCTCTTTAGCAGATGCACAGGGGTGCCATTAATTCTTAAGGGCACCCTCATGCATTAGCAAAATGCCTCAGTTTTTGTGCGTTTGAAAGCACATGGTGTTGTTGCAATATGCAGTTCTGTGCAGCACAATTTTTAAAAAAGGGTCATGCTTCTGCAAGTAGGGCTGCCCTATACACAAAACACAGCCTCCACAAGTGTAATCCAAGTTGTAACCCATATGAAAACTGCAACCGTTTTTTTTAAATAAATGTTTTTGTAATCAGTGTACCATGTGGGAAATGTCTTGCTGACATCTCCAATGTCCACGTCAAGTCTCAGTAATAGCGATATACACTATATTGCTAAAAGTATTGGAACACCTGCCTTTACACGCACATGAACTTGCCAACTAATGGCATCCAAGTCTTAGTCCGTAGGGTTCAATGTTGCGTTTGCCCACCCTTTACAGCTATAACAGCTTCAACTCTTCTGGGAAGGCTGTCCACAAGGTTTAGGAGTGTGTCTATGGGAATGTTTGATCATACTCGCTCATCCATGTCATTATGGACCTTGCTTTGTTCACTGGTCCAAATCATTTGGTGGAGGGGGAATTATGGTGTGGGGTTATTTTTCAGGGGTTGGGCTTGGCCCCTTAGTTCCAGTGAAGGGAACTCTTAAGGCGTCAGCATACCAAGACATTTTAGACACTTTCATGCGCCCAACAGTTTGGGGATGACCCCTTCCTGTTCCACCATGACTGCGCACCAGTGCACAAAGCAAGGTCCATAAAAACATGGATCAGCGAGTTTGGGGTGGAGGAACTTGACTGGCCTGCACAGAGTCCTGACCTCAACCTGATAGAACACTTTTGGGATAAATTAGAGCGGAGACTGCGAGCCAGGCCTTCTCGTCCACATCAGCGCCTGACCTCACAAATGAGCTTCTGGAAGAATGGTCAAAAATTCCCATGGACACACTCCTAAACCTTGTGGACAGCCTTCCCAGAAGAGTTGAAGCTGTTATAGCTGCAAAGGGTGGGCCAACTCAATGTTGAACCCTACGGACTAAGACTGGGATGCCATTAAAGTTCATGTGTGTGTAAATGCAGGCATCCCAATACTTTTGGCAATATAGTGTATATCCTTTAGGCAATATAGTGTTATGTATATGCAGAAAAGACAGCATCGGCCTAATCTTGCTGTTTACTTTGTTTACTTTATCTTTATAACAAAAAAACAGTAACAGTTGTATGGTTTAATATACAAATAATAAATCACCCAAGCATTTCAAGTTCTGATCTTATATATCTGTATTCAGAATAGAAAACCATAAATGCAATTCATTATGATAGGACATTTCCATTTTTCTACACGGTAATTTTTATCTAAAGGGAAGATAAAAACATTTCACATAAAACAATGATACATGATTGTTTAGTCTTTGTTCAGTTCTTTTAGGCAGCTGCACTGTCTTTCACAAACTGGCTTCATGAACAATAGGAATAATAACCAAGCTTTATCCTCTCAAGGTTTAATTTGGGCACTTGCATCAAGTGTTCTGCATCCCCTCCCCAACGTCTCAGCGGCACCCAGTTTATCACAGTCTACACTCCCTCTTGTGGAAGAAGATACTGATGTTTCATCCTCAGCATGCAGAAAAAAACAAAGGAAAGATGCCCGAGTCACACAGTCACAATCATTTTACTGCAATCTTTTGTCTTGTAATCTCTGCCGCTGTTCAGTGTAAAAATCAATGCTCATACTGGAAACTCAGACTATAGTATAAGATGTAAGAGAAAATCCTGGGGTATGGAAAATCAGAGGGCTGTGAATAGGAGTTTAATGAAAACCGTAGAAAAAAAAAATGTTCTAACGTCAATGGGTAGTTCTCACTTAATGTTGATAAAAAAATAAAGTACTCCGGAAAAATGTATTCTGTTACTTAGACTGGGGTCAAGAGGGTTTTTTTTTTTTACTGACAACACTTGTCTAGGAAGGGATTTGATTTGCATTCCACTGGACCAAAACTACTGGAGTGAAAGACTGAATTTGATGACCATGAACACCAAGTTTATGGCCGCCATTATTCTCAATGCCTGGGCTTGGCATATGCATAACATATCAAGCCCCAGTGAAATCAATCAGGCAGTAAACACTGCCGATCCTCTGAGAAGGACATGGTATTGATAACTGGGAAGTCTTTATCTAAGGTCTGTAGTTCTACTGCCAGTTTGATAGGACAGGTGGGAGGGTGATTTTTTATCTTTCAAATAGTAGCTAAACCCTCAAAACCAAAATTGTAATATATGGCAACTTACCAGTCCTTAGATGCTGTGGCTGTTTTTGTTTTCTTCTTTTAGTCTCTTTTTCCATTATTTTGACCTGGTAATCCTGTATATAATACACTTCCTGTTCATGGGTGGCTCCCACTACACAGTATCTATGAAGGGAGTCATGGTTGTCACTAGGGATGAGCTTTGAGTTTGAGTCGAACCCATGTTCAACTTGAACATCGCATGTTCGACCGTTCATCGAATTGCGAACGTTTTGGGCCGTTCTCACCAAATTCAAGAGGCGCGTCACGGCCCATAATTCACTGCGGCATCGCAAGTGCATTGCTGGCTGATGATTGGCCAAGCATGCACTATGACCCGCATGCTTGGCCAATCACAGCGCCGTCTGTACAGAGAGTTGTCATTGGCCAAAGCCAGGATGGCTTTGGTCAATTATGGCTCAGGGTGTTTAGTACACTGTATTCAGTTTAGCCAGATCTGTTCCTGTTATTCTCTTCCTACTGACAGGCAGGCAGGTGTTTTTACAGTATTTACAGCTACCTGAAGAAAACTGCTGATGTTCTTCTAATCCATTAGTACCACAGGCAGGCAGCTACAGTATTTACAGTTAGTGTAGTGTGTCCTCTACACAGTGTGCACGTAAAGCTACCTGAAGAAAATAGGTGGTGTTCTTCTGATCCTATTAATACCACAGGCAGGCAGCTGCAGTATTTACAGTTAGTGTAGTGCGTCCTCAGCACAGTGTGCACCTAAAGGTACCTGAAGACAATTGCTGTTGTTCTGATCCAATTTTCCACTAAGACATGTGGATAATAGGAGGGATGAGTACTATGGACCAAATTATGGGAGATCCCCAGGTACTCCACGGTATAATGTACCTACGTACAACAGGTTTTCCCCTCTCAGGGATGGAAGACAACGTTTGTCCCAATGGGATTTTAGAAGTAGGAGAGAATACCCAGGAGAAAGGGATTTTCACCAGGGAAGACCATGAGACAGATCACCTGGGAGATGGAATGCGAGGGTACAATATCACCCACCTGGATGGAGAGGGACATGGAGAGATCCCTACAGTCCACAAAGAAGAGGCCCACCATTTGGTATGAACAGGATACAGAGGATGAATGGACATCAAGGTCACCCATCCCCTCAACATCCACGTATGAATTTGGAGAATGGAAGTAACAGTAACCCAGAGAGAGAATCGGGATACCCACACAAAGGCAATGGAAGAAACAGACTAGAGGAAAACGAGGAGGGAAGCAGAAAAAGAAGAAGGGAGTATTAGGCCAGGGAATTTTTAACCTAAGTGAAGCAACCTTTACGGATGACGAATTGAAGATACTGGATCTTGGTTTGAAATATGCACCAGAAAAGAGCATTGACAAATTTGAAGTTTACATTGATTTACAGAAATTTATTAGGAAAGTGAAGATAAAAAAACATTATGCCTTGAATAAAAAGGTCATTACAATAACTGAAACTGATGATTATGCTCACACTAGTCTTAGGAATAATTCCATCTTCAACCCCAAGGTCCCAGGGGACCAATGTATAGGTGCATTTAAACGGATGGTGGAAAGCGACTTGGCCAAATTGGAAAAGAAAAAGTCCAAAAGTTCGTATATTTGGAAAACAATCAAAGAAATCGGTAAGAGAAAGGAAGTTATGATTAGACCCGCCGATAAGGGGGGTGGACTAGTTATATTAAAAAAGGAAGAATACAAAGAGGAGATGAAGAATTTGCTGAGAGTTGAGAACACCTATAAAAAACTGAAGCGCAATCCCAAACCGCAATATGTAAAGAGTTTAAAAAGACTGGTGAAAAAGGGTGGAGAGGCAGGCATTTTGAATAAGAAAGAAGCTAAATACTTGGTTTCGGAATCCACCAAAACTCCTGTTATATACTGCCTGCCCAAAATACACAAGCGGCTGAGTAAACCACCGGGCAGACCCATCATTAGTGGAGTGGATTCTTTGTTCTCGAGATTAGGAGAATATATTGACCAGTTTTTGAAACCACTAGTAGTGCAAGGTAAATCTTATCTCAGGGATAGCACTCAACTCATTAATGAACTGAGGACAATTACCGGGACTGACCACTGCCTATTGGCAACGATTGATGTCAATTCTTTGTACACGAGTATCACCCAGAAGGATGGGTTGAAAGGGGTTGAGAAAGCCTCATATGAAAGATCAGATCTGAAGCATGAACAAATTAAATTTATCTTAGAAGGACTAGAACTGGCAATGGAGAGTAACTACTTCTGGTAGCAGAAAGAATTTTATGTCCAGAAAAAAGGGGTAGCCATGGGTGCTAAGTATGCCCCAAGTGTGGCGAACTTATTTATGGACCTGCTGGAAGAACGTTACATATATGGTATGAGAAGACCTGAAATTGTCGATATATCGACAATGTAATTATTCTATGGGAGGGAGATTCTGAGTCGTTCCAGGAGTTTGTAGATGAGCTTAATCGAAATGAATACGGTATTTCCTTCACTGGCAAGTCGGATCATGACTTGATGGAGTACCTGGATTTACAGATTTTCAAACAGGACGGTGAGTTGTCTACAAAGACCTTTTTTAAATCTACAGATCGTAATGGGTACATACCCACCTCTAGCTGTCACCATCCAAAATGGAAAAAGAACATTCCCAAGGGACAGCTTTTGAGAATACGGAGAAACTGTCGAAACATCGAAGATTATCGGAATCAGGCTGACACCCTAATAAAGAAATTTGAAGACAAAGGATATCACCATGATCCCCTAATAAAATGAAGAAATGAAGTACAAGAACTTGACCAAGATGCCTTGTTGAAGAAAGAAGGTAATAATAGTAAGAACTCTCCGGTGGATATAGCTTTTGTCACAGGCTTCAATAATCAGTTTAGGTCCATTGAACATATAGTGAGGAAGTACTGGCCTTTTAAAATCTGATAGGACTCTAGGGAAAATCCTCACAAAGAAACCTCGATTCATCTATAGGAGAGCACCCACTCTTAGGAATTACCTAGTCCATAACATCATTGACCCCCCTAAGAATGTAAAATTGTTTTCCAATATGAAGGGCTTGTACAGGTGTCAGAAGTGTTTGGCCTGCAGAGTCAGCAAAAAGCAACCCAAGAAGAGAACCTCCTTTAAAGCAAGGAATGGCAAAGAGTATGAGATCAGGGAATTGGTCACTTGCAATACCACTCATGTAACCTACATTATAGAATGTCCGTGCCGACTGCAATATGTGGGCAGGACTACAAGACCTCTTTGTGTACGTATTAGGGAACACATTAAGAACACCAGGAAGGGGTTCCCTAAACACAACTTTTCCAGAAATTTTGATGAATTTCACCACAGGGACCCATCTGGTTTGGTTTTTTATGGTATTGATACATTGGAGGGGGAGCAATACCCCCCTCCAATGTATTAATACCATCAATTATGGTATTGATGCATTGGAGGTGGAGCTGTAAAAAGATTCTGATTTTGCGTAATGAAACCAGATGGATACATCGTTTAGATTGTCTGGTACCCAGGGGACTTAATGTGGAAATAGACCTAAATTGTTTTTTTATCTAATTTTTAATTATTAGTTCCCCTGGAGATCATGTGATGTTTATTTTGTATAGGCCTTTGTAATGTATGATTTATGGAAGTGCCATTTACGTGATTCAACTAAATATCCACTAGATGGTGCTCGGGATATATCCTTGTATGGGATTTAGGCTCTCTGATTCGTCAGGAGGATGGGACTGTATGTTTTGATTGGCGATCACGGCACCTCCATTGACTACAAATAGACGTATGGAGTACCAAGATGGCCGCGCCTTAGATGACGTCTTGATGACGAAACGCGTAAGTCGTGGCCACGTGGTACGCATACGTCTACCTCTTGTGCTATGATTCTTCCGGTTTTGAGCAGGCGGTGGAACGCACGCCACACCATGCTGCCTACTCAGCCATAGGCTCTAAGCCTGTTAGTGGAGCGCTGTCAGCTCCCTGTTTTAATATATTTTAATATACTTTTTAACAATAAACTACACATTTTTTCGGATTCACGCTATGAGATCTATTTTTTCTTTGTCACAAATGGATGTTTAATGCTGGGGGAACTGCGACACCAGAGAAGGGAAGGACAGCCACTGGACTGAGGATTGTCACTAAAGATCATCACTGCTGGATTTGGTCTACATGCCTTTTACCCCTGCAGGGGTTAGGCACTCTGATGAGTGAGGGCACGAGTGGGGGTGCAGTGGAAGAAGGGGAGCACTTGCCACATTAAGAATATTGCCACTGTATCGAAAGGACACACTACAGTTTTTTCCGAATACATATTTTTGGGACATTATAATTTTTTTATTATATATATTTGTTCATTTTTTCAACAGTTTTTTTCACCAATTTTCATCACTGTTTTAATATTTTGCACTATCTTTCTTATCACATATTTGGAATGTTTGCATATTTTTATTTGATTATGTTTGTTTTAGCACTTTGCACTTTATTATATAATTTATTGGTGTAGGAGCATTTCACTTATATTTAGCTCCTTATTTCACTACAATTTTCCACACATATATTTGTTGTATTCAGTGCATATACAGTAGAACAGCGCCAATTCCCTCATTATAGAATTTTTGTCCTCTGCACAGTGTGCACCTAAAGCTACCTGAAGACAATTGCTGTTGTTCTGATCCTATTAATATCACAGGCAGGCAGCTGCAGTATTTACAGTTAGTGTAGTGCATCCTCTGCACAGTGTGCACCTAAAGCTACCTGAAGACAATTGCTGTTGTTCTGATCCTATTAATACCACAGGCAGGCAGCTGCAGTATTTACAGTTAGTGTACTGTGTCCTCTGCACAGTGTGCACCTAAAGCTACCTGAAGAAAATTGGTGGTGTTCTTCTGATCCTATTAGTACCACAAGCAGGCAGCTGCAGTATTTACAGTTAGTGTACTGTGTCCCCTGCACAGTGTGCACCTAAAGCTACCTGAAGACAATTGCTGTTGTTCTGATCCTATTAATACCACAGGCAGGCAGCTGCAGTATTTACAGTTAGTGTACTATGTCCTCTGCACATTGTGCACCTAAAGCTACCTGAAGACAATTGCTGTATATTATTTTGCACTATCTTTCTTATCACATATTTGGAATGTTTGCATATTTTTATTTGATTATGTTTGTTTTAGCACTTTGCACTTTATTGTATAGTTTATTGGTGTAGGAGCATTTCACTTATATTTAGCTCCTTATTTTACTACAATTTTCCACACATATATTTGTTGTATTCAGTGCATATACAGTAGAACAGCGCCAATTCCCTCATTATAAAATTTTTGTCCTCTGCACAGTGTGCACCTAAAGCTACCTGAAGACAATTGCTGTTGTTCTGATCCTATTAATACCACAGGCAGGCAGCTGCAGTATTTACAGTTAGTGTACTGTGTCCTCTGCACATTGTGCACCTAAAGCTACCTGAAGACAATTGCTGTTGTTCTGATCCTATTAATACCACAGGCAGGCAGCTGCAGTATTTACAGTTAGTGCACTGCGTCCTCTGCACAGTGTGCACCTAAAGCTACCTGAAGACAATTGCTGTTGTTCTGATCCTATTAATACCACAGGCAGGCAGCTGCAGTATTTACAGTTAGTGTACTGTGTCCTCTGCACAGTGTGCACCTAAAGCTACCTGAAGACGATTGCTGGTGTTCTCATACTAATAATACTACAGGCAGGCAGTTGATTCTAAGGAAAACAAAGTAGATATGGCGCTGTTCTACTGCTAGAGAATAGTGGTCGGAGGTATGAGAAATAAATGAAATAATAGAAGTATATGAAAAATATATTACATATATATACTACTCCCTTTGGAAAATTCCTAGAAAATAAGGGGATAATTCACAGCATTCCTGTTAGTAAGTGTTGCCAATGTGTGTCAATTGCATGAAACCAAATGAAAACAATACAGTGTGGTCTTTTTTCCCAGGGAATTCAGAGGTAGACCACCAGCAAGAAGAAGAAACTATGCCCCGTATCGTCCACCAGGAGGATGGAGACCTTCAGATACCCACCAAGGAATCACTACCAGGAAGATTTCAGGTACCAAGGGGGACAACAAGGGTGGAACCCGAGAACAACCACAACAAGGGAGAGAAGGGGAAACGATTGGAAAATAGGGGAATACAGACAAATGACAAACTGACCCCAGAGATGGGCAAGAGGAAACGGGCCAGAGGAAAACGAGGGGGTATCAAGAAAAAGAAGAAGAGAATATTAGGGAAAGGCATTTTTTATCTGAGTGAGGTAATATTTAATGAAGAAGAATTGAAAATCCTGGATCTGGGTCTTAAATATGCCCCAGACAAAGAATTAGACAAATTTGAAGCCTATATTGATTTACAAAAATTTGTGAGAAGATTGAATATTAAGAAATGTTATGCTCTAAGAGAAAAGAAACAAGCAGAAAAAGAAGCCACTACCTATAGACATTCTAATTTAAAGAATAATTCCACTTTTAATCCAAAGACACAGCAAAATGAGAGTCTAATAGTTTTTAAAAAAATGGTGGAAGAGAACATTAGGAATTTGAACGTAACCAAATCAAAAAGAAATAACATCTGGAAGACCATAAAAGAAATAGAAAAGAAGAAAAACATAATTATACAACCAGCTGACAGGGGGGGGGACTTGTAATCCTCAACAAAACAGACTATGAATGCGAGATGACCAACCTATTGAACCAACCAGATACATATAAGAAATTGAAAGGCAATCCAAAAATTGAATATGAGAAGAAACTCAAAAAGTTTGTAAAGAGAGGGGAAGACAAAGGAATTCTCACAAAGAAAAAGGCAATCTACCTGGTACCAGAGGCAGCCAAAACACCTGTCATCTATTATGTCCCAAAAATCCACAAGAGTCAAACTAACCCACCAGGCAGACCAATAGTTAGTGGGATAGACTCTCTTTTTTCCCGGCTAGGAGCATATTTGGATGGATTTTTACAACCACTGGTCAAAGAAGGAAAGTCCTATCTTAAGGACAGCAGGCAGTTGATAGACGAACTAAGAAACCTAGGAATCGAAGAAACCGATATTCTAGTTACAATCGATGTAAATTTGTTGTATACTAATATAATACAAAATGATGGAATTAACAGTGTGGATTGGGCATTACACAATCAAACAGACATGAAAGGGGAGCAAATCCAATATATTCTGGAAGGCCTAAAATTAGCCATGAATAACAATTATTTTTGGCATAAGGGAGATTATGTCGTCCAAACGAAGGGCGTAGCCATGGGGGCAAAGTATGCCCCCAGTGTAGCCAATTTGTTCCTCGACCACTGGGAAGAAGAACAGATATTTAGTATACGGAGGACTAACTTAAAATTTTATCGAAGATACATCGATGATATTATGATTATCTGGAAAGGCACGGAAACAGAACTACAATCCTTCTTCGATGAAATCAATCAGAACATCTATGGGATTACTTTTTCTGGTACTTGGAATAAACAAACTATCGATTATCTAGACCTTCTACTTTACAAAAATAATGGACATATTGGTACAAGGACCTTTTTTAAAACAACAGACAGAAATGGGTGTATCCCAACCAATAGCTGCCATCATCGGCAATGGATCGGAAACATACCAAAAGGCCAACTGATGAGACTGTTCAGAAATTGCAGTAACATCGAAGATTACAATATCCAAGCAGATACTATCATAGAAAGGTTTGTAGAAAAAGGATATAAGAAAAAGGAACTAGTAACACTGAAGGAGAACATCAAACATATGGACAGAAATTCAATGATAGAAGGTAGGGGTAAGGACAATAATAAAAATAAAAGATGTAAAGGGGATGTGGCTTTCATCACCGGTTTCAACATCCAACATAAGGCATTGGAAAAAATAATAAAAAAACATTGGCCAATCCTCCAATCTGACCAAATTTTAAGGACCAGTATACCAACAAGACCTACCTTCATTTATAGGAAGGCACCTAGCCTCAGAAATAGATTGGTTCACAACGCCCTGGACCCCCCAAATCAAATAAAAATTTCAAATCATCTTAGAGGTTTTTATAAATGCGGCAAATGTCTTCCATGCAAAATCAGTAAAAAAAATCTATGTAAAAAGGCACTAAACATACCATAAAAGAACTCATTACATGTACTAGTACTCACGTGACGTACGTATTGGAGTGCCCTTGTCACAAACAATACATGGGCAGAACAACAAGAGAATTACATGTAAGCATCCGAGAGCATATCAATAATATCAAAAACGGATTCAATAAACATAGCGTCTCAAGACATTTTAGGGACTACCATAACAAGGACCCTACGTGTATGTTTTTTTATGGTATAGACAAAATCAAAGGACATTGGAGAGGGGAGAATAAGAAAATTAAAATCTCCCAAAATGAAACCAAATGGATCTTCCAATTAGATACCCTTCAACCCAGGGCAATGAATAAAGATATAGACCTCAACTGTTTTTTAACCAATTTTTAACATAATAATAGTGTGATATAGGCTCTTTTTCTTAAATATTAACAACCATTTTCTCCCATGAATATCTGAGGCTTCATACACCTTTCAGTCACATGCCCCCTTCTAGCATGAGGTTTCTAAAAACATTTTATATATATGCAAGTTTATAGATACATTAAATATAAACACTTTACATACAGTGTTATGCATGCGTGTGGGGATGCGTGTACACATGCATACTTATATGCATGCACCTTTTTTAACTTTTTAATTTTTATTCTAATAAAAATTCCCTTTTTAATTAACAATATATTTTTTAACTAATATTTTTTAACTCATATTATTTTATTCATGCTGGTTTGCGCAATTTATTTATTATGCTAATTTATTTAATTAAATTGATGTCGGGGTACTTGTATTATAATATAACATTTCTAAAATGTGTTTTACATTTGCATTACCTGCATTGCATATAATACATTAATGACAGAATTTATAATACTGGTGATTTTGCATGAAATTCACATAATGGAATAACAATGTGGTTCAATTATTCTATCATGCATGATCTTGAATATCTAATCCATGGTGATCACGGACTTCTGTCTGGTAGAATACATCAAAGGAGCCCGTGATAAGAAGGTAACCAATACTATGACGGACTTCAGTCTGCATTGTCACACCCAAAATGGCCGCCAGGGCGGATATTTTCTGTCTGGGGAAGGGCAGTTTTGATGGATGGGACAGTATACTCGCAAAGAGCAGTCACGATTACTCAGGTATTTCCAATGAAATATGGACATGATATTGTAACAAAACCTATTCCATTAGGGTATGGACTTTGGGTCTGAAAGATCATATCAAAAAGGGCCGTCATATCTGCACATAGGTTTCAACATAGCGGGCTTCGGTCTGCATTATCATACCCAAAATGGCCGATGGAACTTCTGTCTGCAATATCACTTGCAAAATGGCGGCAGCAATTACTAATGAGGTATGCAAATCACTAAGTACTATAAATAGAAACTGTAGCAAGCACTAAGAAAGCTCCAGATGACGTCAGAGTGACGAAACGCGTAGGACGGAGTCAGCATACGTCCTTGCATCATTTCCTGTCACAGGCACTGGTGTCAGCAACATATGCTTTTGTTAATCCTACCGTATGTGAATACCTTTCTATGCGTTTGTATAATAAACAGTTTGATACAGTATTACTCTATTCGGGCTCCCTCTCTCTCTTTCATGACACTCAATACATAATGGAATCTTCTCATAACCAGTACTAAGGACATTGCTACACAGTGGCACATACTGTGGATGTCTTTGACCCCAGGAGGGGGAGAAGGATCTGGTGAGTGCAGCTGTAATAGGAGCACGAATTAGGCATGCATGGTGTGTTTACTCACTGAAAAGTCCACCAGATTAGAAAACGGATTTCTTCACTGGCATAAGAGCAAGAGCTCTCACCCAGGCTCAGGGTACTTTGTCTGGCAAAGCAGCTGCCAATGCGGCCTCCTCCCTCAGCTCAATGGCATCAGTGACTACTTCCCTAGCCCCACCATGTCCTCCTGAGGAGTCCCTCAAACTGTTTGACCACAGTGTTGGGTACATGCTCCAGGAGGATGCCCAAAGTTTTGAAGGCTCCGATGATGGTACCCAGCTAGAGGAAGGCAGTAACATGAGCCCAGAGAGAAGAGGTGCCCAAGAAGGACAGCAATCTGGCAGTCATGTTCCCCCAGCTGCAGCATACTGCCAGCTTTGCTCCAGTGATGGGGAGGGAGGGGATGATAAGGTCACTGACTCCACGTGGGTGCCGGATAGGAGAGAGGAGGAGGCACAACTCCAATGAGGCAGGATGTCCTCCAGGGGCCAGCTTAAGGGCAGCACACCGCAGAGCTCCACATGTGCAGGGCGCTGCTGTCTTTGCGCGTTATTCCAAAAGTTCTTTGGTGTGGGCCTTTTTTGAGACGAATTTAAAGCAAGAGAAATTCCCCTGGCGGACTTTAAAGGCACATTTAAGAAAATATTTAGAAAGGTATGTAAAGTAGGTAACAGTTTATTAATTACAAAAAATAATCAAGTAAGTCACATAATCACATAGTTAAAAACAAGGAATGCAGTTCCATAAATACAAACATTAATGATACCAATACATTTGCACCCGACGCGTTTCGGAGTTGCTTATGCCTCCTTCTTCAGGGGTGATTGTAGGGTTTGCAACAAGAATTTTCTATATGGGAAATAGTATGTATAACATAAACATGATAAGTGCACAGTGAAAAGATCATAAGGACAAAATCTATAGTTATATGAATCTGTATATATACACACATACATTTTTCTGTTTACACTTACATTGGTATCTATGGATATAGATTATGCATTCCAAGACGAGTTTAAAAGAAACATAGAAGTATTGACGTACTGCCCATCGGACGCGTTCCCTGGTCGTAATGTGTAGAGCTTTAGTAAAGTATAACAGCAGTATTCACAAAGCCACTGTCGAGGTGGAGATAGGAAGGTATGGATATGTAAGATGGTTTTGTTCTTCCTTCCAATGGGAAGGAGGGCCCAATGTTAACGGGCGTATGGCAGTTTAGATCTGAGATCACACTGGGGCCAAATGTGTATCCTGTAAATCATGAAGATATATATATATATATATAAGGATGTGCGTACATATGGATAGCCAAAGTAATGCATGGAAAATCCAAAAAGTGTGTCCTACCTGGTCCGCCTAAAATTATAAAGAACAGTAATTGATGGTGAGTGTGGATCAAGTGTGGTCCAAGTAGCTGGAAGGTCAACATGAAAATAAGAGGTAAATTAGAACCCTGATTTGTGAAAAACAGGGGGGGAAAAAGAAAAGAGAAGGGGAGAGGGGGAGGGGGAGGGGGAAATGAGGGAGGGGGGGAAGAAAAGGGGGGGGGCGGGGGAAAAAAGGAGGGGGGGGGAAAAAGGAGGGGGGGGGGGGAAAGAGGAGGGGGGGAGATAGAAAGGAGGGAAGGGAAAGAAAAAAGAAGGAGAATAAGAAAGGGGGAAGAAAAAGAAACAGAAAGAAAGGATGGTAAGTAAAAAGACAGAAAAAAGAAAAAAGAAAAAAGAAAAAATGTAGGGCATCCAAGTAACATGAATGGCTAATAGTTTCAATGAAAGAGATTAGATCATTGGATGTATTATAAGAGAAAAGAGTAAACCCCAGAACATAGCAGATAGCGAATGAAGCAAGTGAAGCATGACGGACAACAAGCAGGATTTACAGCCAATAGTTACAACATAAAAATCCATGTCAATAAATATGTGGTGGGTTACTAACCAAGTGTTACAGCACCTCACACCGAAAGCGTCCTGTCAGCAGCAGATGACGCCTGGTGTGGGCTAAAGCCGGATATATAAAGCCCTCCCCACCTATCAGCTGTTGATGGAAGAGCTACAACAGCTGATTGTGGTGAGGGAGGGGCGGAACCACTATGACTGGCCCCCCGGGTGGAGCGCGCGCCGCCAGGCACCCACAGCGCATGCGGACGCATACGTCGTGAGGCGTGGCCACGCCTACTGCACCCGCCGGCACGTCTAGCTTCCCCGGCGGACTGTGCATGTCCGTTGGGGTCGCAAGATGGAGGACAGATGATTCTGTACCTCACACAGCGCCACCATGAGTCCAAACTTCGCTCAGGCGGCTCTTTTCGTGCCGGGCGGATCACAGATCGTGGTATAGGACCAATAGGAGAAAAGCATATGTTATATGCAGCTAAATAGCAAATAGCACTTTAACTATCCCTGATACTGATCAAGAATCGAAACCCAATAGTCTCAATATTATTAATCTTTCATCATATAAACTCTCCTATGATGAAACCAATGTCCTGCAAAAAGGCCTAAACTTCTGTCCCAATCAAAATCTGGACAAGTTTGAGATCTATAAGGACCTCCAACTTTTCATACGTAAGCTTATTTTAAAAAAACTCTATCATAAGCAGGAGGGACCTACTAACATGACGCCACAGGAACACCAAGCACTAGAGCACTTGGTATCCCTTCTCGATGAGAATGATCCAACTGATCTCATAGATGAAATTAATTTATTCCAAATACTAGACTCTATTGAAAGATCTAATGAACCCCCGAAGGGAAACATCTCCACACTTAAAAAGAAGTCTGATTTCTGCCCTGCGCCAAGTACCCATCCAAACGCAGCAGCCTTCTTAAGGCTAGTTGGCAAAGAATTAGATAAAATAAGAATCCACAACAAATTTCCTGAAAACCTCACTAAAAATGAGAAGGCAGCGCTCAAATCATTGTCAAAAAATGACAATATCACGATTAAAAATGCAGATAAGGGTGGGAACATTGTAGTATTTGACAATAAGGATTACATCAAGATGTGCAATAGAATACTGGACAATCGAGAGTGGTATCGTCCTATACCGGCGAGTCTGGTCAAAAAATATAACAAGGACTTCTACATACTGATAGATACGGCATACTCCAACTCTACTATCACCAAATCCCTATGGCAGTTTATCAGAAATGACTTCCCACGTACACCAGTATTCTATGCATTGCCCAAAGTCCATAAAGACATAAAAAATCCCCCCGGCAGACCGATCATCTCCGGTAGAGGGGCTATCAGTGAAAATGCGAGCAGGCTGATAGATGAAGTACTCAAACCATTTGTTCATGCCCTCCCCTCTTTTGTAAAGGATACAGTACACTTTCTACAAATCATTGACCAGCAAAAAATCCCTGAACATGCCATGTTTGTCACAATTGACGTTGAATCCCTCTATAGCTCTATCCCCCATGAGAAGGGCGTAGCAGCCATAAAACACGTTTTACGCACAGCACAAGACCTGGACCCTACATATAGTGAATTCATTACTTCACTTTTGGAACATATTCTCAGCCACAATGTTTTCACCTTCAATGGCTCCCACTACCTCCAGGTGCAGGGGGTTGCGATGGGGACATGTTGTGCCCCATCGTATGCCAACCTGTACCTGGGGGAGTGGGAGGCCATGTTCCTAAGCGATGAGAGCTTGTCGATATACACGGACCACATATTGTGTTGGTACCGGTACATCGACGACCTCTTCATCGTTTGGGACGGACCAATCGACCTCCTTAGGGAGTGTCTATTGAGGATGAACCGTAACGACTTCAACCTCAATTTCACCATGTCATTTGACAAACAATGCATCACGTTCCTTGATGTAGAGGTCTGCAGAGGTAAGGAAGGCAGTGTTACTAGCAAACTGTACAGGAAATCAACCGCAAGCAATGCCATATTGCATGCAAGCAGTTTCCACCCCAAACCCCTCCTTAATTCTATCCCATATAGCCAGTACTTGAGAGCAAAACGAAACTGCTCAGACAGTAACACCTTCAAACTAGAGGCGAATAAGTTACGTGATAGGCTATTACTAAGGGGGTACTCCCATACATCTTTGAAACGCTCTTTTAAAAAAGCCCTCTTGCAGCCTAGAGAGGAATTGCTATACTCTCAAAAAACCAACAAATCTGACAAGAATGATATTGGTACTCTTAGAATCATTACCAAATTTAACAACCAACACAGACAGGTGAGGAACATTGTGACAAAGTATTGGCATATGTTACAATGCGATCCAACTCTAGGACCCTTGGTCCCACAGAGACCCCTCTTTACATTCAAAAGAACTACCTCCCTGGGAGATAAAATCACAGCTAGTGAATTTAAGGCAGGGAATACTAAGACACACTGCAAACACAAGGGGACATTCATGTGTGGCAAATGTAGATACTGTAAATATATGCTTACAACCAGAAACCCGACCCTTCCAAATGGACAGCTATTCCGCCCCAAACATTTTGCCAATTGCAGGACTGTTGGGGTGATCTACCTACTCCTTTGTGAATGTACTTGTTTCTATGTAGGAAAAACTAAGACTGAATTTTGGAAGAGGGCATACAGACACTTAGCAAGCATGGAAACTGGTGACCCGGACCTCCCATTGGGGAGACACACCTTAATAGTACATAACGGCATATGCCCAAAAATCAAATTTCTTATCTTGGATCGGGTACATCCAGAGTCAAGGGGAGGGGACTGGAACAAGACATTGCTGCAACTAGAGTCTCGGTGGATATATAACCTAAGAGCCACCGAACCTCCAGGCCTAAACGAAACCATTTGGTTTAAACCCTTCCTCGAAGGCTTTTCATCTGGTGGTAGAGAGCAATAGGGAGAACCACCCCATAGATAACTACATGCTTGGGGTGGCACTATGGACCAGTTAACTACTCTTACTCCATCTATTATTACCACCAAACATAGGGGACTCTACTATTGGCCATATGGCCATAGGGCTCATTCCTGCACTCCAACTAGAGTATCTGTGAGGGGTTGCAGTGTTGTGGCACCAGCACCAGTGCCCAAGGCCCAAATTTTAAGCCCCTGTTTAACAGGGGCATATAATTACAATTTTTGATGCAATACTTTGCAGCAGGGCTCATTCCTGCGCTCCAACTATAGCATCTGTGAGGGGTTGCAGTGTTGTGGCACCAGTGCCAAAGGCCCAATTTTTCTGTCCCTGTTCAACAGGGACATGTAATTACAATTCTTGATATAATATTTCACAGCAGGGCCCATTCCAGCACCCACCAAGAGTAACTGTGAGGGCTTACAGTGTTGTGGCACCACCACCACCACCACCACCACCACCAAAGGCCCAATTTTTCTGCCCCTGTTCAACAGGTGCATGTAATTACAATTCTTGATATAATATTTTGATATAATATTTCACAGCAGGGCCCATTCCAGCACCCACCAAGAGTAACTGTGAGGACTTACAGTGTTGTGGAACCAACACCACCACCACCGCCACCACCACCAAAGGCCCAATTTTTCTACCACTGTTCAACAATGGCATGTAATTACAATTCTTGATCTAATATTTCACAGCAGGGCCCATTCCTGCGCCCACCAAAAGTAACTGTGAGAGCTTACAGTGTTGTGGCAACACCAACACCTAAGGCCCCAATTTCTGCAGAGTATATAGGGCAGGCCCCTACTTTTAAACATCCAACTTACAAACGACTCCTACTTGCAAACAGAAAGAGACAACAGGAAGTGAGATGAAATCTACCCCTAGGAAGGAAAATTCCCTCATGTAAGAGTTATACCCCGTACACACGATCGGACATTGATCAGACATTCCGACAACAAAATCCATGGATTTTTTCCGACGGATGTTGGCTCAAACTTGTTTTGTCTACACACGGTTGCACAAAGATGTCGGAATTTACGATCGCCAAGAACGCGGTACACCACGTACGATGAGACTGTAAAAGGGCAGCTCAGAACCAAGCGCGGCACCCTTTGGGCTCCTTTTGCTAATCTCGTGTTAGTAAAAGTTTGGTGAGAGACGATTTGCGCTTTTTCAGACTTGCGGGTTTTCAGATCGTATTTCTGCTGTTCAGTTTGTGCTTGTGGGTTTGTATCTGGTCTTCAGTGCGTGCAGCGAGTTACCCTTGAGTTGTCATTGTGTTCTTGTTCGTTCGTTACTGATTTTCAGTTCGCTCTTCACAGGTCTTGCTGTTCTTCAGTGTGTTCTCTCACTACGTTCTTAGCAGCCGACCGTTTTCTAGCCATGTTGCGTATACGTACTCCTTGTAGAGTTCGTGCTGTGCGGGGGCAATGGTGTTGGGGTCCTTACTTTGACACAAGCCCAGTCCATGAACAGTGCGGGGAGGAGTTCATGGACCAAGAATTGGTTGCTCCAGCGTGACCAGTTCTGTCACATGCCTTTGCTCTGTGAGATCCGTGAGAATAGTCCTGATGATATCAAGAACTTTCTCCGGATGACAGACCCCGTATTTCACCGTTTGTTGGCTTTGCTGACCCCCTATATCAGCAGGCAGGATACCTGCATGAGGCAAGCCATCACTCCGGAGCAGAGGCTAGTCGCCACCTTGCGGTACTTGGCGATGGGGAGAAGCCTGCAGGACCTCAAGTTCTCGACAGGCATCTCCCCCAGGCTCTGGGGATCATTATCCCGGAAACCTGTTCTGCCATCATTCAGCTCCTGCAGAAGGAGTATATTAAGGTAAGATTTTTATCCTTTAACATCACATTTTATTGTATATAATGTTTGATAATATATTGTATTTCTTTCCTCATTCCCTAATTACCATGATTGTAATATGCTGAGAATGTCCCCTTTGTCCTCATGCATGCTGGATTTTTATGTAATTTTTTTTTGGCTTTCATGCCTATTTGCCTTCACTTACCTCCCCAGCATGCTCTCCTGGGCCTATATTCACCTCATGTAGTCACTTAACAATGTATTTTGTCAGCTACATAGTAGTGCTTTACCCTAAACACCCCCTAAAATGTGTAAAATTGTGATGTGTGCTTTAAATTCAGGCAGAGTGCCAGAGGTTTTTTTTTGGGGTTCACAAAATCATTTGGAACCCTCCCTCCCCCCCAACTGCTAACTCAGCTGATAACAATCCTCTATCTGCTGACTTTGCCAAACCCATACACACTATACTCACCTCTTTTGTGGTCGGATTTATGGATGAATTCCACAAAGCATGTAGTGCAAGGTCCTGCCTGAATACTTTTAAATGGTACTGTTTAAAGTTTTTGTATCCTATTATTATCTTGATAGGTAATAGGAGAATGTAAAAGTGTGCTAAATAGTGTACAGTGTGTGTGTTTATCTCTTTGTATTATGCCACTTCTTACCTGTCCAGTGAGCTGCCAATAGTGTAAGTAAGGAGGGGCTGGCCAAATTAATACACATTATTTAGGCATTCATCTCTCAATGAAGTGGAGAGGGTTACCTGTCCAAAACATTCCCCCCCCATAATTTTTTACAAATGGCCAATAAGAGGGGGGGAGGAATCTGATAGGTGGTCCTTATACCTTTGTCTTTAACTGGTCCATAAAATAAATGTTATACTGATGTTGGCCAAGAATGTTTGTGTCTAATCTGCTTTCCATGTTTATGTGCAAAATGAATAATTTTTTATTCTTGTTTGACTCTGCAGTTTCCTTCCAACCCACAGGAATGGCAGACTGTGGCCTCCCTCTTTGCCCAGCGGTGGGACTTTCCTAACTGCGGAGGGGCAATTGATGGGAAACGCGTCCACATCGTCCCACCACCCAACTCGGGGTCATACTATTATAACTACAAGGGGTTCAATAGTATTGTGATGTTGGCGGTGGCGTTGGCTACTTACGAGTTCCTGTATGTGGACGTGGGGAAGAATGTCTGGATGTCAGATGGTGGAGTCATCGCCCAGACGGAGTTCTACAGGCATCTCCAGAATGGCAGCTTCGACTTGCCACCTCCAGAAGACAATGTGGAAGGACTCCCATTCGTCTTCGTTGCTGATGAAGCGTTTGCGCTGGGGGACCATCTTATGCGGCCATTCCCTATGAGGACCCTCACCCCGGACCAGAGGCTTTTTAATTACCGGCTGGCCAGAGCCAGAAAAGTGGTGGAGAACACATTTGGAATAATGGCCAGCCGGTTCCGCCTATTTCTTACACCCATACACATGGCGGAGTATAAATTCAATCATATCATCCTGGCTTGCTGTGTTCTCCACAACTTTTTAAGGAGAAATTCTGTGAACTATGCTGGCTCAGTTGGGCCTGAATCTGGAATACATGTAAATGAACCAACCCTGACAGCGCTTGAAGCTGGCTGTCCTGGCTTGCCCCCCCGAGTGCCCGCGAGGTCCGTCTACGATACATGGAATACTTTGCGGGTAGGGGGGCCATCTATATGCCAGACAATGTCTGAGACATTTTTTAAATAAAAAACAAAACTACTAAAATATTTGCTGACATTTACTGCTTGTGTTTCTTTTAGCTGACCCTGACATAAATTTGGGGAGTCCTGAAAATGGCGTGATTGTGTAACATTAGAAAGCACTGTTGGGTGTTATTTACTAAAGACAAAGACACTTTGCACTACAAGTGCACTTGAGACTGCACTGAAACTGCAGTTGCAGTGCAAAGTGGATTTGCCCTTAGTAAATCACCCCCATTGTCAAAGAAAACACCAATTTTACCACACCCAAAGTTTTGGAGCATTGAAAGAAGAATCCACACATTCTTGATTATCAATCTTTTTAATACCAGCACAATCACATATGCATTTGTAAAAGATTTTTAAAACAAACCAACATGTTTGTTGTATAACAATTTTTTGGGTCACATTAATAAAAGTAGAAATGTCCATGTTTAAAACCAACAACAAATACACAAATCTGGAACTTACAAAGTTCAACTTTGTTATAAATTGAAGACAATATCAGACATGAGTATTTATAAACTGTGTTTGATATTGAGTTCAGATGGGGTGAAGTCACCCCTGGAAAAGTCAAATTTTGAAGATGCACACAAATTGCCGAATGTCAACATGTGCTAGCTGCCATCATGGGGGGATCAAGGGATGTGTTTTGGGGGTGCAACCCCTTCCTCTCAGCTACTTTATTCAAAACACATACATTGATCTCCCGTGATGGCAGATAGCACATGTTGACACACTGTGTGCATCTTCAAAATTTGGCTTTTCTCGAATATGTCAAAAATTTTTAAAAATTTTGTCTGTCAAAAAAGCACAACAAAGTAAGGGATTAGGAGGTGTTTTAAACTCACCTGAAAACATCAATGAAGTTCTTCATTTTGTTTTGAATATCATTGATGTTTTGCTTGATGTTTTCCATGTCCCTAATATACCCCATGATCTCCCCGATCAGGATCTGGGCACTTTCACTGGTGAAATGACCTTCTTCCACAACATCACGATCACCTAAAAATATAGAAAAAAACCCACCATGTATTATAAATATGCCGGCATCCATCTCTTACCTGAGCCTGTGGTCGCAGACACTCACCTGTTGTGGTGACTATTTCCACCACGTCTCCTTCCTCCTCCTCCTGTTGGCTTTGGGGAATTTCCACTTCTTCGTGAGGTAGGGGGTCTGTTGTCTCCTTGGATGAGTGGTGTCCTCCAAGTCTTTTCTCCCCTATGTTAAAAAAAAATAGGTATACTTAGCACACAGATATTTGATGGCAGAAATAGGAATATGAAACATTGCTTGGAAGTGGGGTACAATTGTCTATTTTGGCAGAGTTCCAAGATAAATAAATATTTTTGTCACTTTGTCAAGCTTGGATACGTACCTGTTTTGTACAAGCTTCACAGATGGAGTCACCCCTATAGTATACACTGGAGCACCTGTGTGGGACCCCCTAATAAAAAGGGTGTTCTGGTGTCCCACACTAGTGCTCCTGTGTCCAGATGTGTAAACAGCTGCTGAGTGTCCTCTCCTTACACAGAATTTAGTTTGCATTACATTCTAGTTCCAAACCCATCTAGACAACAAAATTTATTTAACAGAAGTATGCCAGAAAAAATGTTTTGAACTGCATCTGGACAAAACAACGAATAATGTGCCCATGAACATGAAAGATGCCATTTTAAACTGTACAACAGTTAAGAAAAGCACATGGAGCAGCAGGAACGTAATAAAAATAAAGAATAGGAACACAGCACAACTACTTTCTTTTTTGCAGCACTCTCCTGATCCTTCTGTACTGCTTGTGCTCCCTTAATTTGAGGTCCGACCACCGCTTCCTCAGTTGATCCTTGGATCGCCGTACTCCAAAATTCTTCTGCAGACTCTTCACAACTTTCGCCATGATCTTGGCCTTTCTGACATTGGGGTTTGGGTAAGGTCCATACTTCCTGTCATAGTCGGCCCTCTTCAGGATGTCAACTATCTCCAACATCTCCTCAAAGGACATATTTGAGGCCTTAAATCGTCTCCTCTGGGACCGGGATGTTTCTGGCTCCGGGCTTTCCTCCTCCTCATTGCTGTATTTAGCACGCACCTGCTATGTCTCTGCCATGTGCTCTTCCCCACTGCGCCAAACGAGAAGGGGCGGGGAATAGACTAGAAAAAACATCAGGGGGAGGCGGAGTTTCACGCATGCGCCGTGTATATAAATCGTAACACGCATGCGTAGTACGTACGATCTGTGAGCGGAGGAAGGAGTATCGGAGGCACCGATCGTGATAACGAAGGTAAGATTTAAACTTGGGCCTATACTGCTTCTAGATTGAGGCCTATATTGGGACAAGATTAGGAGAGTTTCGCCTGACATTAGGGTTTATCCTGTGTTGTGTCTTGCAGATAAAATGGATGGCTTCAATGACCACAATTTCCTCCTCCTGTTCATAGATACAGGGAGCTGCCCTGTCTGTGGCAGATCAAACACCCGCAATATAATAATAAACAAAAGAGACAGGCAGCGCTGGAGAAACTGCTGGAGGTGGTGAAGCCGGTGGTCCCCACGGCAACCATCCTCTATTTAAAAGCCCAAATTGGTGGCCTGAGGAGCACTTATCTTAGGGAGCGCAAGAAGGTCCAGGATTCCCAGAGATCAGGAGCTGCAGCAGATGACGTTTATGTCCCCAGACTGTGGTACTATGAGAGACTGCGATTTCTGTCAGACAAGACTGAAGTCAGGGAATCACTCTCAACCCTTCCTTCCACTCTTCCTTCCACCCTATCTTCCACCCCAGCTGAGGCTTCCGATGTCCAACCTGGGACTTCCAGCCAGGAAGAAGTGGAGGAGCCCAGATGGAGCCAGGTATAGCATTGTTCTACAGATTTCTGGTCAATAAATAAATGATGTTTACTAGATGTTATTATTGATCACTAATTGCTGATTTAATAAAGTGTTTTACATATCAATAGACAGTAATGGGCAAAAATAATTGGGACAAGAATGAAAAATGCTGGGCTCAGAATGATAGTCTGTTCTATTTGTTAACATTCAATTTGCAACAGAGAGAGATGAAAATTGTGTGTGATTGATGAAGAAAAAACTAAAACGATGTCCCTTTTTCATACACAGGAAGACCTCAGCCAGGAGGAGGCTGTGGAATGTGGCACACAGGAGGAGGCTGTGGAATGTGGCAGCCAGGAGGAGGTGGGGGTTAGTGGCAGCCAGGAGAAGGCCGGGCCCAGTAGGAGCCTGACAGAATCCCAGGTCCCTCCCCTCCGCCTTCCAAACAAAAGACCCAGGAAGGGGAGTAACGTGCAGGATTCAGCACTCAGGCTGATTCAGGAGGCTTCGGCGTCCCTCAGAGCCTTCCCCACTCGCGAAGAGGCCTTTGCCTGCATGGCTGCCACAAAACTGAAGGACATGCAGGAGGGTCAACGCCTCATGTGTGAGGACATTCTTTATAAAACCTTAACTAAGGGGGTGAGGGGCAAAATCACACCCAAAACCCACCTGCGTGAGTTGGACCATCCCCCTCCTCCTGCCAAAACTCCACCACCACAGACACAGCGTGGAAGGAAGCGTCTAAAGAAGACCAGAGAGTGATGACCTGGGTTCAGTCTGGTCTGACAAAAGATGCAGGCTCTTGTATGACCACAGCCTGGGGACATACATGTCATCTGCTGCTGTTCATGATCTCTTGGACTTCTGGACCAGATTGTACTCCCTTATATATGGACTCCTCAGGCCACCAATTTTTCAGTAAAATAATTGATGTGTGCCCAGGGGGCCAAAGGCTTTGCCAATTTCTGCTGTTTCTCCGGTGTTGCCTCCCTCTTTATTTGGTTATGAGCCCTTAATAAATTTTTGTTTTGATTTATTATACTCGCCTATGTGTGTTTTCCTTCAAAAAGGACAGTTTGTTTGTGAGGAGGCAGGTACATTTCAAAACTACAATGCGAAATTAACAAGAGACACCAACACCAAGCAACCTCCTTGAGATTAAATAATGCAAGATAATAATGGTGTTGTGGTAACTTGACACACAAAACACACCCAAAAATATTCTGGAGTAAAATAAACAAAAAATAAACAAGATCAGGTTCGAAAAAATACAAACCAAAAAAAAAAAAAGATAATTTTTTTGTCAGATGTGACAAATCAAAATATATTGATGAAATCATAATAATAAAGAAATACGTTTTTGTGAACATGAACAGCAAAAATAGAACAGAGTGCGCTGCATTAAACAATTTAAAACTTTGCAGCCTGACGAAAGTGCTATATCCATTCCAAACGCTAATTTTACCAGACCGAGCAGGTCCGTCTCAGAATTTATTCTGAGCATGCGTGGCACTTTGTGCATCGGAATTGGCCACACAAGGTTGGAATTGACGCGATCGGATTTTGTTGTCGGAAAATTTTATAGCCTGCTCTCAAACTCCGATGGAGCCCACACACGGTCGGAATTTCCGACAACAAGCTCCGATCACACATTTTCCAACGGAAAATCCGACCGTGTGTACAGGGCATTAATATGGGAAAAACGTGTCTCCTCTTCACTGATGCTTTATCACCAATCCTTGTTTCATTAAAAACCCCAAATTTTCAAAAAACATTTGTCATTGGGACAGAAAGTGAGGTGAAATCTTCTGAAGAGGTGCACAGACAGCAAAACAAATGTTACAGGGGTGATAACCCTTCCCTATGTTTTCCAAAAAGCTTAAAAACAGATTTTTGGCTGGAGTTACACTTTAAAAATGTACCAGTTCAAAATTACAAACAGATTCTACTTAACAACAAACCTACAGTCCCTGTCTTGTTTGCACCGCCTGTATACTGCTGTTCAGAGTATATAGGGCCTGGGGGCCCCACACCTTTCCTTTTTTAAATTTGGGTGCGGGGTTTCACTTAATAACCATACAAGACCCAAAGGGCCTGGTAATGGACTTGGGGGGGTACCCATGCCATTTGTCTCACTGATTTTCATCCATATTGCCGGGACCCGACATTACATTAAAGCCGCAAGCAGTTTTAAATGACTTTTTATTCCTTTAAAAATGTCATTTTGTGCAGGGACTGTTCTAAGCAGGGGAAACACGCGCCATTTTACAGGCATACTATAGATACGCCCCAGGTATGATATTTCACTTTTATTTTTTCACTTTAGGCATCATTAAAATCACTGCTCCCGGCTCCCGGCTCCCGGCCGTTTTTAAAACTTTTTTTTACATTGATACATGTCCCCTGGGGCAGGACCCGGGTCCCCAAACCCTTTTTAGGACAATAACTTGCATATTAGCCTCTAAAATTATCACTTTTGATTTTGAACGTTCAAGTCCCGTAGACTTTAATAGGGTTCTAAAGTTCGCGCAAACTTTCAGTCCTTTTGCAGGTTCTGGTGCGAACCGACGCGGGGGGGTGTTCAGCTCATCCCTAGATATCACTCAGGCTGAACTTCAACCATGTCTTCCTCTCTTTATCTCCATTCCATACATGGTGGATGGGGGATTGGTAGTTAAAAGAAGGAAGATAATACAGTCTGTGATTTCAGTTCAAGCAATTCAGTTTCTTCTGGCAAGATCAGTCACTACACCTAAGGAACGGTAAGCTGTAGTATAATAAATATTTGTTCCTGGGCTTAAATACCCTTTAAAGGGGGTAAGAACACTTTTCACACAAAGCACTGTCAGATCCTATCCATCTAGCAGCCTCATAGGATTAATGGGACTGAACCATGCAGGTGCAGATGTTGGTTTAAGATCCTGCCAGATGGATGAAAATAATGCCTAGGCTTTGGCACTAGATCTAGTTAAGTATAGCAAAGAGGCAGCAAGACCTACTTAGGGGAGAAGAGAAATTACTGATTCCTCTCACTTGCAAACCAAAGTCTTCCAACCTCAGCCATTTTAATGATGAATGTTACCACATCATTTTCTCCTATCTCCTATCAATCACCCACATCTTAAAGGGAACGTGCACCATCTAAAGAAGGGTCCCACTGAAAGCTAGCCAACGTTAATTACTGGGTGCCAAATACTTTCTATCACCTTCAGGGGTACCCCCACACTAGAAAGGCTTATGAGCACCTGCCATTGAGGTTGTATACACAAGGTGTACACCAGGACCCTTGCTCTTCTTCTGAATTGGTTAACACTGTTCAGAGACTCTATTTACTCGGTTGTAGTTTAACTTAGTCCTGCTACAACTTTGGGTGTCAGTTAGTGGGTAATAGACCTTTTCACACTTTAGCACACTCCTAAGTCTGCGTAACTACATATTTATCGATTGTGTTTGCCTTAATACGTTTAATCAATGTACCTCCAAGCTGTTTGTGGCCTTATTCCTGTGCATTCTTATGCCCCGTACACACGGTCGGACATTGATCGGACATTCCGACAACAAAATCCTAGGATTTTTTCCGACGGATGTTGGCTCAAACTTGTTTTGCATACACACGGTCACACAAAGTTGTCGGAATTTCCGATCACCAACAACGCGGTGACATCAACCACGTACGACGAGACTAGAAAAGGCCAGTTCAGAACCTAGCGCGGCACCCTTTGGGCTCCTTTTGCTAATCTCGTGTTAGTAAAAGTTTGGTGAGGGACGATTCGTGCTTTTTCAGACTCGTGGCTTTCAGATCGTTTTCTGCGGTTCAGTTTGTGCTTGTGGGTTTGTATGTGCTCTTCAGTGCGTTGCTGTTTTTCAGGTCGCTCTTCACAGGCCTTGCTGTTCTTCAGTGCGTTCTGTTACTTCGTTCTGAGCAGCCGACCGTTTTCTAGCCATGTTGCATATACATACTCCTCGTAGAATTTGACAAGTCCAGTCAATGAACAGGGTGGGGAGGAGTTCATGGACCAAGAATTGGTTGCTTCAGCGTGACAAGTTCTCTCATATGCCTTTGCTCCGTGAGATCCGTGAGAATAATCCTGATGATTTCAGGAACTTTCTCTGGATGACGGACCCCGTATTTCACCATTTGTTGGCTTCCCTGACCCCCTATATCAGCAGGCAGGATACCTGCATGAGGCAAGCCATCACTCCGGAGCAGAGGCTCGTCGCTACCCTGCGGTACTTGGTGACAGGGGGAAGCCTGCAGGACTTGAAGTTCTCGACAGGCATCTCCCCCCAGGCTCTGGGTATTATTATCCCAGAGACCTGTTCTGCCATCATCCAGGTCCTGCAGAAGGAGTATATGAAGGTAAGATTTTTATCCTTTTATATCACATTTTATTGTATTGAATGTTTGATAATATATTATATTTCTTTCCTCATTCCCTAATTACCATGATTGTAATATGCTGTGAATGTGCCCTTTGTCCTCATGCATGCTGGATTTTTATTTAATAATTTTTTTAGTCCTTCATACATATTTGCCTTCACTTACCTCCCCAGCATGCTCTCCTGCCCTATATTCACCTCATGTAGTCACTTAACAATGTATTTTATCAGCTCCATAGTAGTGCTTTACCCCAAACACCCCCTAAAATGTTTAGAACTGTGATTGGTGCTTTAAATTCAGGCAGAGTGCCAGAGGCTTTTTTTTGTAGTGTCCCCAAATCATTTTTATTAACCCTCCCTCCCCCCAACTGCTAAGTCAGCTGATAACAATTCTCTATCTATCCTCAATCATCTATCTGCTGACTTTGCCAAACCCATATACACTATACCCACCTCTTTTGTGGTCAGATGTATGGATGAATTCCCCAAAGCATGTAGTGCAAGGGTCTGCCTGTATACTTTCAAATGGTACTGTTTCAAGTTTTTGTATCCTATTATTATCTTGATAGGTAATAGCAGAATGTCCAAATGTGCTCAAATGTGTACAGTGTGTAGTTATATCTTTGTATTATGACACTTCTTACCTGTCCAGTGGGCTGCCAATAGTGTAACTAAGGAGGGGCTGTTCCAAGTAATACCCATTAATTAGGCATTCATCTCTCAATGAAGTGAAGAGGGTTACCTGTCCAAGATCCCCCCCCTATAATGTTAGAAATGGCCCATGAGAGGGGGGGAGGGGGAATATGATAGGTGTACCTTATACTTTGGTGTTGTAAAATTCCCCTTAATAAATGTTATCTGGATGTTGGCCAAGAATGTTTGTGTCTAATCTGCTTTCCATGTTTATGTGCAAAAATACTATGTTTTTTTTGTTTTCCTCAACAGTTTCCTTCCACGCCACAGGAATGGCAGACTGTGGCCTCCCACTTTGCCCAGCGGTGGGACTTTCCTAACTGCGGAGGGGCAATTGATGGTTAACACGTCCACATCGTCCCACCACCCAACTCGGGGTCGTACTATTATAATTACAAGGGGTTCAATAGTATTGTGATGTTGGCGGTGGTGTCGGCTAATTACGACTTCCTGTATGTGGACGTGGGGAAGTATGACCGGATGTCCGATGGTGGAGTCATCGCCCAGATGGAGTTTTACAGGCGTCTCCAGAATGGCAGCTTGGACTTGCCACCTCCAAAAGACAATGTGGAAGGACTCCCATTCGTCTTCGTTGCGGATGAAGAATTTGTGCTGGGGGACCATCTTATGCGGCCATTCCTGATGAGGACCCTCACCCCGGAACAGAGGGTTTTTAATTACCGGCTGGCCAGAGCCAGAAGAGTGGTGGAGAACACATTTGGAATCATGGCCAGCCGGTTCCGCCTATTTCTTTCACCCATCCATATGGCGGAGTATAAACTGAATCATATAATCCTGGCGTGCTGTGTTCTACATAACTTTTTACGGCAACATTCGGCCAACTATGCTGGCTCAGTTGGGCCTGAGGCCGGAATTATAAATGAAACAACCCTGACGGCACTTGAAAGTGGCCGTCCTGGCTTGCCCTACCTGAGTGCCCGTGATGTTCGGTTAAGATACCTTGAGTTCTTTGCGGGTAGGGGGGCCATCAATATGCCAGACAATTTGTGAAGCCTTTATCAAATAAAAAAAAGCAAATCTTTGGTGACATTTACTGCTTGTGTTTGTTTTAGCTGACCAAGACAGAAATGTGGGGAGTCCTGAAAATGGCATGATTGTGTAACCTTATACAAAGCACTGTTGGGTGTTATTTACTAAAGGCAAAGACACATTGCACTACAAGTGCACTTGAAACTGCACTGAAACTGCACTTGTAGTGCAAAGAGGATTTGCCTTTAGGAAATAACCCCCATTTTCACATAAAGCAGCAATTACATCACCACAAAAGTGTTGTAGCATTGAGACAATAATCCACACATTCTTGATTAACAATCTTTTTAATACCTGCACAATCACATGTGCATTTAGAAAAGGTTTTTCAAACAAACCAACATGTTTGTTGTATAACAATTTTTGGGGTGGCATTATCAAAATTCGAAATGTTCATTTAAGATAAAACAGGCATGTGTAAAACCAACAAGAAAGAAACAAATCTTGAACTTACAAAGTTCACATTTGGTAGAACTTGAAGGCAATATCAGACATGAGTATTTAGGAACTGTGTTTGATATTGCGTTCAGATGGGGTGAAGTCACCCCAGGAAAGGCCAAATTTGGAAGATGCACACCAATTTACGAATGTCAACATGTGCTAGCTGCCATCACGGGGGATCAAGGGACGTGTTTTGGGGGAGAAACCCCTTCCTCTCAGCTACTTTATTATTGAGGAAGGGGTTGTACCCCCAAAACGCCTACATTGATCTTCCGTGATGGCAGATAGCACATGTTGGCACACTGTGTGCATCCTCCAAATGTTGCTTTTCTAAAAATCGCTAAAACATTTTGAACTTTGTAGCACACAAAAGAAGAAAGTGATTTGGAGGGGTTTTAAGCTTGCCCCAAAACATCAATGATGTTTTTATTTTTTTGAATAACATCATTGATGTTTTTCTGGAGGCTTTCCAAAGCTAAATTACACCCCATGATCTCCCCAATCAGGATCTGTGCACTTTCTGATGTGAAAGGATCTGGATCCACAACATCACGATCACCTAAAAAGAGAGAAACCAAACAAAAACAGGTATAAAAAATATGCCGGCATTCATCTCTTACCTGAGCCTGTGGTCGCAGACACTCACCTGTTGTGGTGACTAGTTCCACCACGTCTTCTTCCTCCTGCTCTTCTTGTGTTGGGGTTATTTCCCCTTCTACCAGAGGTGAGGGGTCTGTGGTCTCCTCGGATGAGGCGTGTCCTCCGAGTCTTTTCTCCCCTATGTAAAACAAAAATGGTACACTTAGCACACAGATACTTGATGGCAGAACTATAAATAGGAAACATTGCTTGGAAGTGGGGTGCAATTGTCTATTTTGGCAGAGTTCAAAAATGTAGCATTTTCAATGTCCTTTGTCAAACTGCAATACTTTACCTGTTTGGTACAAGCTTCACAGATGGAGACCCCCCTATAATATACACTGGAGCACCTGTGTGGCCCCCCTAATAAAAATGGTGTTCTGATGTCCCACATTAGTGCTCCAGTGTCCAGATGTGAAAACAGCTGCTGAGTGTCCTCTCCTTACACAGAATCTAGTTTGCATTTCATTCTAGTAACAAAGCCATCTACACAACCAAATTATTTTCATACAAGTAGAGCGTAAAAATGTGGCCAAATACATATGGCCAAAACAATGGTGTATTATAGGCTGAAAGAAAAATGTTTGATACGAACGAATAATGTGCCCATGAACATGAAAGTTGCCATTTTAAAATGTACACTTTTAAGAAAAGCACATGGAGCAGCACGAACGTAATAAACATAAAGAATAGGAATGCAGCACAACTACTTACTTTTTTGCAGCACTCTCCAGATCTTCCTGTACTGCTCATGTTCTCGTAATTTAAGGTCCAACCACCGCTTCCTGAGCTGATCTTTTAATTGTTGTACCCCGAAATTCCGGTGCAGACTCCTGACCACTTTCACCATGATCTTGGCCTTTCTGACATTGGGGTTGGGGTAAGATCCATACTTTCCATCATAGTCGGCCCTCTTCAGGATGTCGACCATCTCCAACATCTCCCCAAAGGACATGTTTGAGGCCTTAAATTTCCTTCTGGATCGGGACGTTTCCGGATCCGGGCTTGCCTCCTCCTCGTTCCTGTAATTAGCACGCACCTGCTGTGTCTCCGCCATGTGCTCTTCCCCCACTGCGCAGAACGAAAAGGGGTGGGGAATAGACTAGAAAGAACGTCAGGGGCGGGCGGAGTTACACGCATGCGCAGTGTGTATAAAGCGTAACATGCGTGCGTATTACGTACAATCTGTGAGCGGAGGAAGGAGCATCGGAGGTGCCGATCGTGATAACGAAGGTAAGATCTAAACTTGGGCCTATACTGCTTTGAAATTGAAGCCTATATTGTAACAAGATTTGGAGAGTTTAGCCTGACCTTAGGGTTTGTCTTGTGTTGTGTCTTGCAGAGAAAATGGATGGCTTCAATGACCACAACTTCCTCCCCCTGTTCATAGACAAATACAGGGAGCTGCCCTGTCTGTGGCAGGTGAGACATCCTCATTATAATAATAAACAAAAGAGGCAGGCAGCGCTGGAGAAACTGCTGGAGTTGGTGAAGCCGGTGGTCCCCACAGCAACCATCCCTTTTTTAAAAACCAAAATTGGTGGCCTGAGGAGCACTTATCTTAGGGAGCGCAAGAAGGTCACGGATTCCCAGAGATCCGGAGCTGCAGCAGATGACATTTATGTCCCCAGGCTGTGGTACTATGAGAGACTGCGATTTCTGTCAGACCACACTGAAGTCAGGGAATCCCTCTCCACTCTTCCTTCCACTCTTCCTTCCACCCCAGCTGAGGCTTCCGATGTCCAACCTGGGCCTTCCAGCCAGGAAGAAGTTGAGGAGCCCAGCTGGAGTCAGGTATAGCATTGTTCTACAGTTTTCTGGTCAATAAATAAATGATGTTTACTAGATGTTATTAGTGATCACTAATTGCTGATTGAAAAAAGTGTTTTACATATCAATAGACAGTAGTGGGCACCCAAAATTGGGACAAGAATGAAAAATGCTGGGCTCAGAATGATAGTCTGTTATATTTGTTAACATTCAATTTGCAACAGTCAGGAGGTGAAAATTGTGTGTGATTGATGAATAAAAAACTAAAACTATGTCCCTTTTTCATACACAGGAAGACCTCAGCCAGGAGGAGGCTGTGGAATGTGGCAGCCAGGAGGAGGCGGGGGTTAGTGGCAGCCAGGAGGAGGCGGGGCTAGGTGTCAGCCAGGAGAAGCCTGGGACCAGTCGCAGCATGACCGAATCGCAGGTTCCTCCCTTCTGCCTTCCATACAAAAGACCCAGGAAGGGGAGTCACGTTCAGGATTCTGCACTCAGGCTTATTCAAGAGGCTTCTGCGTCCCTCCGAGCCTTACCCACTCCTGAAGAGGCCTTTGCCTGCATGGCTGCCACAAAACTGAGCAACTTATTTATAAAGTCCTAACTAAGGGGGTGAATGGCGAAATCACACCCAAGACCGATGTGATTGAGTTGGACCATCCTCCTCCTCCTCCTCCTTCTCCTGCTGCCACAACTCCACCACCAGAGCCACAGCGTGGAAGGAAGACCAGAGAGTGATGACCTGGGTTCAGTCTGGTCTGACAAAAGATGCAGTCTCTTGTATGACCACAGCCTGGGGACACAGATGTCATCTGCTGCTTTCCAGATCTCTGGGACTTCTGGACCAGACTGTACTCCCTTATATATGGACTCCTCAGGCCACCAATTTTGCTTGAAAATAGTTGATGTCTGCCCTGGGGGTCCAAGGCTTCACCCATATCTGCTGTTTCTCCAGCATTGCCTCCCTCTTTGTTTAGTTGTGAGCCCTTAATAAATGAATTTTTTGGGAAAATTATACTCTCCTATGTGTGTTTTCATCCAAAAAGGACAGTTTGTTTGTGAGGATTCAGGTACATTTTTAAAGTACAATGTGAAATTAACAAGAGACAACAACACCAAACAATCTCCTACAGATTAAATATAACAACATATCAATGGTGTTGTGGTAACTTGACACACAAAACAAACACAAAAATATTCTGGAGTAAAAATAAAAATACAATAAAAAAAAGATCAGCCTTGTAAAAAATACAAACCAAAAAAAAAATAATCTGCCTTAAAACCAAAAAAAAACAATACAACACAAAAATAATGTTGTCAGATGTGACAAATCAAAATATATTGAGGGAATCCCGATAAATAGTAAAGAAATAAGTTTGTGAGAAGTCTGTGTGAATATGAGCATCAAAACTACTTCATTCTTCTCACATTATAAAGAAGAAGAGAGTGCGCTGTATTAAACCATTTTTAACATTGCACCGTGACGAAAGTGCTGTATCCATTGTGAACGCTAAGTTTACCAGACCGAGCTGTTCCGTGTCGGAATTTCTTCGGAGCATGCGTGGCACTTTGTGCATCGGAACAGGCCACACACGGTCGGAATTGACGCGATCGGATTTTGTTGTCGGAAAATTTTATAGCCTGTTCTCAAACTTTGTGTGTCGGAAAATCCGATGGAAAATGTCCGATGGAGCCCACACGCGGTCGGAATGTCCGACAACACGCTCCGATCGGACATTTTCCATCGACCGTGGAAAATCCGACCATGTGTACGGGGCATTAGAGTGGTAGCCTACTAACCCTTAAGTCCACAGGCGTAAATGGCTTCAGTGTATGACCGATTGTGTTATATAGACATGTGCAAATTGTTTAGTTCCGAGACTCGTAAATTTGAAAATCCAAATTTCGGAAATTTCAGATATATTTAAATTCTGTAAATCCGAAAATAAGAATGAAAATCCGAAAAGTCAAAAATCCAAAAATTTGAAAACTCGAAAATTCGAAAAACTGAAAACATTTGTCTGTTAGTGAATGTAACGAATACAAATTTATCTGAAGTTACGAATTTATCCGAAGTTACAAATTATCTGAAATAACGAATGCCGTATCTAAACAAATGTAACGTAACAAATTAATAACAATAAATAACAATAATAATAAAAACGTTTTTTTAGAAGCGGCATTCGTTATTTCTGATAATTTGTAACTTCAGATAAATTTGTATTCATTATGTTCACTAACAGCCAAATTTGAAAGGAAATTCCAGTACCTATAATTTAATAGTTAGTTATCATTAGTTAGTTAGTTATTATTTGGAATTTTCGGATTTTTGGATTTTCAACTTTCAAATTTTCGAATTGCGATTTTCAAATTTCGGAATTTTCAAATTTTATAATTTTTGAATTTACGAATTTATGAATTCTGAATTTTCGATTTTGTGAATTTATGAATTTACCAAAAAAAAACAAAACACAAATGAAACGAAAACGAACAAATTTTTCGGCAGTGCACATGTCTAGTATCATACACAAGGATGACCGAGCAGTTAAGAGTTGTGACAGAACATAGGATCCAACAGCAGCAGCTCCTGTGGGGGTAAGCGCAACATTTGCATGAGCAGTCTGAGGTAAAATATTGTGTACCGACAATATACTTTTCTTTTCTGTTATAACAACTTCAGATGTTCAGATTGACACATATGATACATATGGCCATATGAATTGTGGGTTAAGTTAACTGATGCAGACACTGTAATTTGGACTATCAGTGGCGAAATCCACAGGTTACTACCAACTGATAAAACAAGATCTTATCACTCCTTTGTGCAGACAAATAGGTTTCTGTTACTTTGATGTCACTCCTCCTCCTGGCTGAATTTCAAAGTTCTCTGACTTCCTGTTTACTTCCTTTTCCAGTCCTGATACTACATGTTCCATCATCTTTGAGCATCTGTAGCTTCAGGGTGGTCTATGGGAGTCACTTGTACCAGTTCTGGGAGTTGATGTGAGTGGGTCCTAGGGTTACTCTGGATGTTTCCGGGCCTTCATGTGGGTGGTGAAAGGTGTAAATGTGTCATATCTCCTCCTGTGTCATTCCTGTCTTGCAGCATGCCAAAGAAAAAGCATGCTTACTGCAAGGCTGCAGAGGAAGGGCTATGGGAGGGTATTATGAAGGTGTTTCCTCCAAATGTAAACAAATCACTTCACGAATAGCAGGGCTCTGGGAGGGTGGGATCTGAGGGGTGGGACTCTCCCTGTTCACACTGGTCTGCATCCAGTATATAACTGGACTGAATTCTAATTGGGACCCATTCAATCCTGCCAAGCAGCAGCACAGCTACCGGTAGCTTGCAGAACAGGCTGTGTATGAAGGAGTTTCTGTCTTGAATAATACTGTGATCTGTGAGGTTGGACTTGAGAGGTTTGGACTCCTCCTGTAGGTGTGACTGAGTGGGACTGCTAAATAGGATGTATTCAATCCCACCCATCATCAGAGCTGTGAAGGAAGTTAAATCATTTGCAGAGTCTGAAAGACTACAGAGGGGAGTGTTATAGGCTCTAGCTGCTGCAGGAAGAGGCTAGGGAAGGGACAGAGTCTATGAGCAGGATATACAGACTGCCAAATGGTACAAAGCCACAACTAAACCCAGACTATCAGGGGATCTGCAGACAACAGAGCAATATGGTACAGAGGTATGATTTATGCTGGGATTGATCATTCCATTCAGTTTTACATGCAGCTATTGTAAGCACCTTAAAGTGACTCCACCAGGAGTCAATCGAATATGCTGCATGACACATACGTGCTGACAGGGAACATTCAGATATGTAATCATTAAAAAAAGAATAACATGTCTTTTTAAATGTAGCTAATGTAAGTACCTGAAATGTACTGTGCTAGAAGTCAATCAGGTATGCTGCATGCATATGTGCTGACAGTGACAAGGAACATGCTGATAGGAGGGGAGGGCAATGCAAGTGGAGGATTACTGCTATTCACCCGGACAGTCTGGGTTTTGAATCATGTGTCCAGGTTTCTGTTCGCCTGAAACCTGGACACATTATTCATACTGGACTGTGGTTCCCCAAGCATATTTTACAACACCACTGCTTTGTCCCAGTATATGTCCTGGATAGTGCAGGATAAAGATCTCTAAATTGCTGCTCAGTGTACCAGGCACAGCACTATCCACAACTGCTCCCTCCCTGCATCCAGCATGCACTGTCAACATTGCACTTTGTACAGCTGGGAAGCGAAACGGGGCAGGGCGTTCCATGGGGTGGAGCAGCTGTGCTGGATAGGCAAAGGTTTCAGAAAACAAGGACCCGCCATCGCCAGGGCTGCTACAAATAGCCGTAAATAATAAGAAGCACCATTCTTTCAGATTGTTCTCCAAAACTACCAGAACAATGTTTTCAGAGGGTGGAGTACATCTTGTCAATGAGAGGGACTTGCCCTGATTAAACATAGTGAAACCCACTACTAGCAGGTATACAGGATTGCACTATATTTTCAAAGGCCATGTCCTTCATCAAGTGCTGCTCATTGGCTAAAGAGAACTGCCCTTCCATCCAGGAGGCTTTGGCCAATTATGGCTCAGGGGATTTAGTACACGCCCCACACTATATAATGCTGCCTGCACGGCAGCCCTGTGTAGTGTGTGTTCCAGCGTTGAGAGATAGATAGATAGACAGAGAGACAGTGTAATTTGATTTAAGTTAGATAGATTAGGCAGGACAGTCAGTGAGTTAGCTGCACTTACAGTGTATTGTGTATATATATGCATCCCAGGTGGTGTATATATACTGTATATATATATATATATATATATATATATATATATATATATATATATATATAAATATATATATATATATATATATACACTGTATTCAGTTTAGCTAGATCCGTTCCTGTTATCTTGCTACTGACAGGCAGGCTTGTGTTGTTACAGTATTTACAGCTACCTGAAGAAAATTGCTGGTGTTCTTTTGATCCTATTAGTACCACAGTCAGGCAGCTAGACTATTTACAGTTAGTGTAGTGAGTCCTCCTCACAGTGTTCAGGTAAAGCTACAAGTTAGTTTAGTGTGACCTCTGCACAGTGTTCAGCTAAAACTACAAGTTAGTGTAGTGCGTCCTCCTCACAGTGTTCAGCTAAAGCTACAAGTTAGTGTAGTGTGCAGTGTTCAGCTAAAGCTACAAGTTAGTGTAATGCGTCCTCCTCACAGTGTTCAGCTAAAGCTACAAGTTAGTGTAGTGCGTCCTCCTCACAGTGTTCAGCTAAAACTACAAGTTAGTGTAGTGCGACCTCTGCACAGTGTTCAGCTAAAGCTACAAGTTAGTGTAGTGCGTCCTCTTCACAGTGTTCAGCTAAAACTACAAGTTAGTGTAGTGCGAGCTCTGCACAGTGTTCAGCTAAAGCTACCTATAGAAGGTTGGTGGTGTTTTCCTGATCCTATCACTACCGCAGGCAGCTAAATAAGCTACAAGTTAGTATAGTGCGACCTCTGCACAGTGTTCAGCTAAAGCTACAAGTTAGTGTAGTGTGTCCTCCTCACAGTGTTCAGCTAAAGCTACAGTACAAGTTAGTGTAGTGCACAGTGTTCAGCTAAAGCTACAAGTTAGTGTAATGCGTCCTCTGAACAGTGTTCAGCTAAAGCTACAAGTTAGTGTAGTGCGTCCTCCTCACAGTGTTCAGCTAAAACTAAAGTTAGTGTAGTGCGACCTCTGCACAGTGTTCAGCTAAAGCTACCTGTAGAAGGTTGGTGGTGTTTTCCTGATCCTATCACTACCAGAGACAGCTAAATAAGCTACAAGTTAGTTTTTTGCGAGCTCTGCACAGTGTTCAGCTAAAGGTACCTGTAGAAGGTTGGTGGTGTTTTCCTGATCCTATCACTACCGCAGGCAGCTAAATAAGCTATAAGTTAGTGTAGTGCGTCCTCCTCACAGTGTTCAGCTAAAACTACAAGTTAGTGTAGTGCGACCTCTGCACAGTGTTCAGCTAAAGCTACCTGTAGAAGGTTGGTGGTGTTTTCCTGATCCTATCACTACCGCAGGCAGCTAAATAAGCTACAAGTTAGTTTTTTGCAAGCTCTGCACAGTGTTTAGCTAAAGCTACCTGTAGAAGGTTGGTAGTGTTTTCCTGATCCTATCACTACCGCAGGCAGCTAAATAAGCTACAAGTTAGTTTTTTGCAAGCTCTGCACAGTGTTTAGCTAAAGCTACCTGTAGAAGGTTGGTAGTGTTTTCCTGATCCTATCACTACCGCAGGCAGCTAAATAAGCTACAAGTTAGTTTTTTGCGAGCTCTGCACAGTGTTCAGCTAAAGCTACCTGTAGAAGGTTGGTAGTGTTTTCCTGATCCTATCACTACCGCAGGCAGCTAAATTATTTACACGTTAGTGTAGTGCGACCTCTGCACAGTGTTAAGCTAAATCTACTTGTAGAAGGTTGGTGGTGTTCTCATACTACAGGCAGGCAGTTGATTTTGCTAGCTGTAGTATCAGTATATATACAACGCGGCCTCTTCCCTCGGCTCAATGGCATCAGTGACTCCTTCCCTAGCCCCACCATGTCCTCCTGAGGAGTCCCTCGAACTGTTTGACCACAGTGTTGGGTACATGCTCCAGGAGGATGCCCAGCGTTTAGAAGGCTCTGATGATGATACCGAGCTAGATGAAGGCAGTAACGTGAGCATGGACAGAGGGGGTGCCCAAGAAGGACAGCAATCTGGCAGTCATGCTCCCCCTGCAGCAGCATGCTGCCAGGTTTGCTCCAGTGATGAGGAGGGAGGGGATGATGAGGTCACTGACTCAACGTGGGTGCCTGATAGGAGAGAGGAGGAGGCACATCACCAACGAGGCAGGATGCCCTCCAGGGGCCAGCCTAAGGGCAGCACACTGACTGCATCACACTGCAAAGCTCCACGTGTGCAGGGAGCTGCTGTCTCTGCGCGTTATTCTAAAAATTCTTTGGTGTGGGCCTTTTTTGAGATGAGTGCATCAGATCGCACCGCTGCTATTTGCAACATATGTCTCAAGCGTATCTTGTGTGGTCAAAACATCTCCAGCTTGGGCACCACATGCTTGACCAGACATATGTTGACCTGCCATGCAGTTCGTTGGCAAGCGTATCTAAAAGACCCACACCAAAGAACAAAGAGGACCTCTCCTTGCTCCTCATCAGCTGAGATCTCCAAACCCACTATACCTTCAGTCCTCTCTGAGACCTGCACTGAGAGGAATGAAGGTGTAGAATTAGGTGTGTCACAGCCAAGTACTTGAGGGCATTCTGCTTTCAGTACACTGACGTCAGGTTGTACCAGGCAAATTTCCCTGCCCCAGCTGCTGCACCACCGAAAGAAGTTCGCTCTCAGTCATCCACATGCCCAGCGGTTGTATGCTAGCTTGGCAAAATTGCTAGCACTTCAACTGCTACCTTTTCAGTTGGTAGACTCTGCCCCCTTCTGTGAGTTTGTGAAATGTGCGGTTCCTCAGTGGCAGGTACCCAAACGCCACTTTTTCTCATGGAAGGCGATTCCGGCTTTCTACCGGCATGTGGAAGGCAATGTCTTGGCCTCGCTGGACAGGGCGGTCAGCGGTAAGGTGCATATTACTGCTGACTCATGGTCCAGCAGGCATGGACAGGGATGTTACCTAAGTTTCACGGCGCATTGGGTCCCTCTGCTGGCAGCTGGGAAGGATGCAGGACAAGGTGCAGTAGTGTTGGAGGTTGTTCCACCAACACGCCTCCAAAATGCCACTACTAATGATTGTGACGCACCTCTCTCCTCCACCCTCTCCTCTTCTTCTTCCTCCATGGCCTCTTCCTGTGCTTTGTCCTTGGAACCAGCGGTGCTCCGTAGGCATTCAAGGGGCTACGCAAGTACGCAGGCCAAAAGATGCCATGTGGTGCTTGAGCTGGTGTGCTTGGGGGACAGGAGCCACACTGGGGCAGAGGTTCTGTCAGCTCTGCAGGGGCAGGTTCAGAGGTGGTTGACGCCACGCCAACTTAAGGCAGGAATGGTGGTTTGCGACAATGGCACCAACCTCCTCTCCGCCCTCCGACAGGGACAACTGACCCATGTGCCCTGTTTGGCTCACGTCCTTAACTTGGTGGTGCAGCGGTTCTTGGGCAGGTACCCGGGCTTACAGGATGTCCTGAGGCAGGCCAGGAAAGTCTGTGTGCATTTCTGCCGGTCATATAATGCCAGTGCTCAGCTGGCAGACCTCCAAAAGGAGTTTAACCTGCCCAAGAACCGCCTAATCTGTGACATGCCCACCAGGTGGAACTCAACGTTGGCCATGCTGCAGCGGCTGCACACGCAGCAGAGGGCTATCAGTGAGTACCTATGCGACTATGGCACCAGGACAGGGTCAGGGGACCTTGTTTTTTTTCCCCACGCCAGTGGGCCATGATCAGGGATGCATGCACTGTCCTGTCACCATTTGAGGAGGCCACGAGGATGGTGAGCAGTGACAGTGCATGCATCAGTGACACTGTCCCCCTTGTCCAACTGTTGGAGCACACGCTGCGTGGAATAATGGACAGGGCACTTGAAGCAGAACAGAGGCAGGAAGAGGAGGACTTCCTTAGCTCTCAAGGCCCCCTTTATCTAGACAGTGTTCCTGCATGCCTGCTGATCACACAGGAAGAAGACGAGGAGGAGGAAGAGGAGGAGGATTGTGTCAGTATGGAGGTGGAGCCTGGCACTCAGCATCAGCAGCAGTCTTTAAGGGATCAGTCCCAAGAAACACATGGACTTGTACGTGGCTGGGAGGAGGAGGCTGCAGACCATGCCGTCCTTAGTGACCCAGAGGACTCCGGAACGAATGCCTCAGCAAACCTACGCTGCATGGCCTCCCTGATTCTGCAAAGCCTGCGTAAGGATCCTCGTATTCGTGGTATCAAGGAGAAGGACCAATACTGTCTGGCAACCCTCCTTGATCCACGTTACAAGGGTAAGGTTGCGGACCTTATCTTGCCGGCGCAGAGGGAGCAGAGGATGAAACATCTTCGGGAGGCCTTGCAGAAAGGTCTGTGCAACGCGTTCCCGGAGACTGGGAGGTTACAAACTCCTGTTCCTGGGCAACGTGTTGCTGAGGCTTCGGTCAGACAAAGAAGGAGTGCTGGAGAAGGTGGCCATCTGACCGATGCATTCAGACAATTTTTTAGTCCACAGCCCCAAGGTATGATCGGTTCCAGCAACCATCGCCAGCGTCTGTTTTACATGGTGCAGGAATACCTAGGGGCAAGATCTGACTTGGACACCTTTCCCACCGAAAATCCTCTGGGTTACTGGGTCTTGAGGATGGATCACTGGCCAGAGCTTGCACAGTATGCAATTGAGCTACTGGCCTGTCCTGCATCCAGCGTTCTTCCGGAACGCACATTCAGTGCTGCTGGAGGCTTTGTAACAGATCACAGGGTGCGTCTGTCCACCGACTCGGTCGATCAACTGACCTTCATAAAAATGAATCAGTCTTGGATCACCACCAGCTACCAAGCACTTGATGCTGATGTAACCGAATATTTTTTTTTGAAATGTCAGATCCCTTCAAAGACTGCCTATGCTGATGCTGAGTGACTGTCCTGTTATGCTGAGTAATTATCCTCTTCCTCCTCAATGATCATGCTGATAGCTTGTAAGAACATTTTTGGTTCTGGGCGCCGCCACCAGTGCCTAAGGCCCAATTTTTAAGCCCCTGTTTAAGAAGGGCATGTAATTACAATTTTTGATACAATTCTTTGTAGCAGGGCTAGTTCCTGCGCTCCAACTAGAGTATCTGTGAGGGGTTAGAGTGTTGTGGCACCAGCACCAGTACCTAAGGCCCAATTTTTCAGCCCCTGTTTAACAGGGGTGTGTAATTACAATTTTTGATGCAATACTTTGCAGCAGGGCTCGTTCCTGTTCAACAGGGACATGTAATTAGAATTCTTACGTTCAATATGTTTTTTATTTCAAAATATTCACCATAATACAAGATAAAGATCAAACAAATAGATGGCCCAACATAGGCCTAAACATCAAGAGTTACATAAATTTATGAGCATTGAACATTTATGTTTGGTATCAAAGAACATCTTCTGGAGAGAGGCTTTTGGATCTCTTCAGAGGGATTAGACCCATATTATTCAGTATATATTTTGTGATCATCACGGGGTAATTTGGAACCGTCATAAGAAAAAACGTAACTTGCGAGACAGGGGGGAATCGCCTAACCAGGTCACCCCTAATGGGATCTTCCTGTGCCTCGGCCGGGTCCCCTTTCCCTGCTCGCCTCACATTAGACTGCGCCCTATCGAATGCCTAGGGTGTATTGCCCCTAATGACCCAGATAGAGTTTCATTTGTCCAGAGAGATTTCTATTTAGTCTAATACGCTCATAAACACACAAGCGATGATGTGACATCTGGTCTAACTGAAGTTAGCAAAAGAACTTAAAGTAAAGTAAGTAGAAAAGAGTTGGAAGTAGGAACGGGCGGGAAAAGAAGGGGGGGTAGGGAAGGGAAGGGTCATGAATACATGTTTGACTTTATTCGCATATTACGGGAGTGATATGGGTATCTATCACCTCTAGGGATATTCCACAGTATGTTGCCCAAGGTGACCATATAGAATCAAATTTGTGGAGCGTGTCCGAAGCAATGATGGCTAGTTTTTCTTGGGTCATTATCCATGATATTTTACGTTGAATAGCTAAAAAGGATACCTTCGGTTGTTTCCAGGCTCTGGCTATGGTACTTTTCGTGCCAGTGAGCATGAAGTGTATTAACTTACGGTTGGGTTTGGAAACATGGGGAATGTGGGCATTAAGTAGGGCTACCGATGCTGACCTGGGAACCTCGCAACCAGTGACTTTGTGAATTAGATTGAAGAGTTTCTTCCAAATCGGTCTGATTCTGGGACATTCCCACCAAACATGTATCATCGATCCCATGAGTTGGCAGCCCCTGAAGCAGCTGGGGTCAGCTGTGGGATAGATAGAAGCAAGCCTGGTGGCTGTCATGTACCACCTCATGAGAACTTTTAAATTCGCTTCCATAAGTGAAGTATTTCTAATACCTTGAAAGGCTCTAGAACACGCTATTTGCCAGGTTTCCAGGTCCCACTCATGTTGGAGGTCATCCTCCCATGCCTTCATATAGGTAGGTTTCTCTGTCGGAAGGGTGAGTGACGAGTAGATGATTGATATCCGGCCCCTCTGCCCCATGGCCTGTCCACACCAGAGCTCATATTCCGTGAATTTAGGGGGGGGTGTTTTTTCCATCTAAATTTTGCGTAAAAAATGTGAGATCTGTCCGAACCGGAATTTCTCTGAATTTGGTAGATCTAGTGTGTTTATACAATGGCTTAATGTGAGCGGACCTTTGGCTGTAAAGAAATGTCCTATGCGGTATAAGCCTTTATCAAGCCACCATTTAAAGGCTTTAATATCTAGTCCGGGAGGGAAGTTTGGGTTATGGAAAATGTGAGCCTGGGGTTGTATTTTGGAGGTCAAGGAAGGTAGATTGCGGATGCCATCCCAAAGTTTGAGGGATTGGGATAGGGAGGGCGATAGAATTGATGCTCTATGTTTTTGGGGACACCATAGAAGAAAATCGGGTGTGTGCAGGGGAATAGCTTGCCTCTCTATCTGGACCCAATCAGGTTTTTCTAATCGTGTATAGACTGTAGAGAGCTGGGCTATTCTGGACCTTTGGCTGTAAAGAAATGTCCTATGCGGTATAAGCCTTTATCAAGCCACCATTTAAAGGCTTTAATATCTAGTCCGGGAGGGAAGTTTGGGTTATGGAAAATGTGAGCCAGGGGTTGTATTTTGGAGGTCAAGGAAGGTAGATTGCAGATGCCATCCCAAAGTTTGAGGGATTGGGATAGGGAGGGCGATAGAATTGATGCTCTATGTTTTTGGGGACACCATAGAAGAAAATCGGGTGTGTGTAGGGGAATAGCTTGCCTCTCTATCTGGACCCAATCAGGTTTTTCTAATCGTGTATAGACTGTAGAGAGCTGGGCTATTCTGGCAGCTATATAATATTTGTAAAGGTGAGGTAGGCCTACCCCACCTTTATTTCTATGTATATAGAGAGTGTGTTGGGAGATTCTGTATCCTGAATTGCCCCATACAAATTTTAGGATTTTACTTTGTAGAGATCGCAAGTGGTCCTTTCTTATGGAGATGGGGAGAGATCTGAAGAAATATAGTATTCTAGGCAAAAGTGTCATTTTAATAGAGTTTATTCTACCCATCCAAGATAGATCGCCTCTGGCCCAGGTTTTCAGGTCTGCTTCTAATTTTTTATATAGGGGGGGATAATTGTTTGCGTAGAGGGATTCTACTCTAGCTGTGAGGTTGACCCCTAGGTTTTTGATGAAGTTGCGGCTCCATTCAAATTTAAAGGATTGTTGAAGAAGAGCAACCGTGGATGGCGGGAGGGAGATGTTTAGGGCCTGAGATTTAGAATAGTTTACCGATAGCCCAGATATTTTAGAGAATTCCATTAGCGTTTTATGCAGGTTCGGTAGTGAGGTGACAGGAGAAGTTAAAAACAGGAGAATATCATCTGCGAATAAACCGCATTTGTGTGATTGGTCACCACATGTCACCCCCTGGATGTCCTTATTCTGTCGGATAGATGTAGCTAGGGTCTCTATTGCTATGGCAAATATAATAGGGGACAGTGGGCAGCCTTGCCTTGTACCTCTAGCTATATTGATTGGGGTTGAGTAATATCCTTGTAAGCGAATCGGGGCCTTGGGTAAAGAGTAAAGTGATTGCATCACCCCTAGAAAACGTGGACCAAAGCCCCATCTCCTAAGAAGGGAAAATATATAGGACCAGGATACAGAATCGAAGGCCTTTTGAAGGTCAAGGGCGAGGATGAAGCCATGTTGTTTAGTACCCCCCTCCCAATTGGATTGCAGTATTGATATAATATCCACTGCTCTTCTTACCTGATCCGGGCCTTGTCTGCCTGGTATAAATCCCACCTGGTCCCTGTGTATATATTTGCTTATAAATGAGGACATACGGTCTGCTAGAATCTTAGTGAGTATTTTGAGATCATTATTAATAAGCGAAATGGGCCGGTAGTTACCCACCTCTTCTGGGTTTTTGTCAGGTTTTGGAATGACCGTAATATATGCTGTATTGAGTTGGGCTTCTAAAGGGTCTCCCTTTACTTTGGAGTTGAAAAACTTTGTCATATGTGGGGTGAGGGTGTCTAAAAAGGTTTTATAATACGGGACCGATAGGCCATCAGGCCCTGGAGCCGAGCCCGTGCGCAGGCCTTTGATTACCGCCGCCACTTCTTCCTCTTGAAAGGGAGCCTCTAGGATGTCTCTATGTTCTGTTTTTAGGGATGGAACTTTGATGCATCTAAGAAATCGGTAATCGCTTTCTCAGTGGGCTTTGATGGGGAGCTATAAAGATCGGAGTAAAATTTATGAAAGGCTTCTAAAATTTTGGTTGGATTAGCTGTGGGGTCTTGGCCCGCCATGCGTATCTTGGGGAAGGCCGAAATTCTTGGTTTAGGGGTAAGTTTGGCTGCTAACATTGTGCTGATCCTATCTTTTTGCGTGTAGAATTTATTACTACTCCAGGGAAGCGAGTCCTCCGCTGTTGTTGTGAGGGAAAGGTTAAACTCTAGGCGGATCTTTTCTATTTGGGCAAGTAGTTCTGGGGATGGAGTCTTTTTGTGTTGTTTCTTCATGGACCTATATGACCTCTCCAGGTGCTCCACGTCCGCCTTTTGTTCCCGTTTAATTTGTGTTGTAAGCTGAATAATTTTGCCTCTAATGAAGGCTTTGTGTGCCGCCCACAGGGTCTCGGCTGAAATGCCCTCTACATTATTAAGTGTAAAATATTCTCTAAGCTCTTTATTAAGTATTGTTTTGTGAGTAGGATTAGCTAGAATGGATTCTTTAAGACGCCAATGTCCCCTATTCGCCTGCGAATGACTGGAGCGGACGTGTGCGATCACCATAGAGTGGTCAGACAGAACCGTGTCCTTGATTTGTGATTGGATGACTGATGGGAGAATGTTTGGGGGGACCAGAATGTGATCTATCCTTGCATATGTATTGTGTGGGTAGGAAAAGTGTGTGTAGTCTTTTTTTGATGGGTTAGTTTCTCGCCAAACATCTGCTAGACCCCTTTCATGTAGAAGTTTGTCAATTTTAAGGCTAAGCTTGGTGGGTCTGGTAGATTGGGGCAGTGTGGGTTTGATTTGTCTAGCCCTTGGTCGAAGGCCACATTGGAGTCTCCCCCCCATATAATTGTACCCTCCAGTATAGGGGTAAGAGTATCCAAGATGTGACGGAAAAACTTTTCTTGCCCTTTATTGGGACAGTAGTATGAGATTAAGGAGTACATATGTCCTCCTATTCTCCCCTTGACTAGGAGGAACCTCCCATCACGGTCCTTAAGGTCCGAGATGAATTCAAAGTTGCATGTTTTGGAAAGAAATATAGCGACTCCTTTGGTCTTGTTTTCTGCGTTGGCTAGGTGAATGTGAGGGTACTGTGAGTGAACAAACTTTAGGTTGTATTGCCTGGGGAAATGGGTCTCTTGGAGTAAGAGGATATCAAGTTTAAGGGACTTGTAGTGGTTAAATATTTTCTTTCTTTTTATGGGGGAATTAAGCCCTTGCACATTGTGTGTGGCAATTTTGATGAAGCTCTGTGTGGGGTCAGCCATGGGGTATGGGATAGGGTCTATGTTCGTGTCTCTCGTCACTCACCCTTTGACGGTTTCTGGTCTTCCACTCTTTGTGGATCCCCATGCGTTTCTTCAGCTTACAGCAGAATCCCCGTCTTGTAATGGTCATGTGATCTGCAATTAGTAACCAAAATATATACATGTGAACTGGATAGGGTTGGGAGAAAGGTAGAAGGGTAAAGAAAGAGGGGGGAAGTTCTCCTAGAGAATTGAAAGTGGGGGGAGAAGCCCTCCAAGAACCGTTACCTAGGTATGACAGGTAGGTCCTGTTCCGTAAGGGAACAGGTAGCTCGTCCCCCAGAAACCAGCCGGAGTTTGAGGGAGAGGTGTTGGCGCATGGGGCCCACCCCAGCCAGGGCGCCCCGAAAAAAGAAAAAAAAAAAAAGAAAATACTTAAAAAATGTTTTCCCTAATATAAGTCTCAGTAACCAGGAACGAACAACTGACAAAGTGTGATAACTGCCTGGGATTAATTTCAAGTGTCGAGGAGGGAAGGCCCTCGATTGGGAGAAGAAGGATCTTCCCTTTGCAAGGGAGATCCCCTCTATTGTTCAGTAAGTAATTTGAACGAAACAATTTGAAAGTAAGTCCTTAGAGACTATAAGATGCAGAGTTCAGTCTTCTAGCCCAGAAATGATCTGGGATCAGATGTAAGTGGATCGAACCGGACAGTTTATGTCATCTCGTCGGATATCACGGGGGACTGTTGTCTTTAGCCTTCTTGGTCTTCGTCCCGCTCCACAGGGGGGATTGGGGGCTGGTGGGAGTTGGCCTCTTGGACGATCCTGGGGTGCTGTGCGAGGTGTCCATATCTGCTTCATGCGATATAAAGCGTAGTCGTAGGAGCAATTTTTCACCTTCAGGGAAGCTGGAGAATGAATAGTTTTTCCCGTTATCCGAAAACTTTACGGCAAAGGGGAAGGCCCACTTATATTTAATATCTTTTCGTGACAGGGCTAGGAGTAGTGGTTTAAGGGATCGCCTGCGTTGCATGGTAGATGGCGATAGGTCAGCATATATTTGGACAACATGTCCTTGGCAAAGCACTTTGGGGGCAGTACGGGCCTCTCTCATGACCTCTTCTTTAACTGCGTAGAAGTGGGGTTTGGCGATAATGTCTCTCGGCGTTCCATTCTTTCTAGGGGGTCCTAGAGATCTGTGGGCTCTATCCAATTCCAGGCGCTGTTGTGAAATATTTGGGATCAGGTTTTGGATCACATTTTGTACAGCTGCGTGAACATCTTTGATGGATTCCGGGAGGCCTCTAATCCTGATGTTATACCTCCTCGATCGGTTTTCCAAATCATCGATCCTGGACGTGGCCACATCTAGTTGCTCCTGTAGTGTTTGCAAGTGATCCAAGTTCTGGTTGGTGTTAGCTATTGTGTGCTCTAGCTTATCTTCGATGGCCTCTATTCTAGAGCCTAGGTTCTGAAAATCTGCCTTTAAGTCTCCTGTGATCTTAGCAGCAGTTTGGGATAATCCCCTGTCCAGGAGCTCTGAGAATTTCTGATATAAGTCTGCCACTGAGAAGGTCTGCGCTGCAGCCAGGGAATCCACATGGCGTGTGTCTGCCTGTCTGGCTCTGTTAGGCCCTGAGGGAGGGAGAGCATATTCCCCTGGGTAACGGTTTGCCATTGTTTCTGTGTAGACTGGGGACACATTTAGAGCTTGGGGGTTACTCACATGGGTCAGGGTACTGTAAGGTGCTGAGTTGGTGTGGATTACCGGCCTCCCCTCTGCTAATTCCTCAGCACTGTGAACCTGAGGCTTCAGCGCGGCTGCCATTTTGGATCCGCCGGCCGGAACAGTAAATGTAAATTCTGGCTCCAGATTCCTCCTGAACGTGGTGCTAGGCAGATAGGTATGGTCCGGAATGCTCGGGGATACCATGGGGAGCATTAATTTTGTTCCTGGGGCGCTGGATGCGGAGATATGGGCGCCGCTGGGCTGGGGTGGTGTGGAGCTCCTGGCTTAAGCCGCCATCTTCCGGGCTCCGCGCATGCGCCATCCTGTAATTAGAATTCTTGATCTAATATTTCACAGCAGGGCCCGTTTCTGCGCCCACCAAGATTAACTGTGAGGACTTACAGTGTTGTGGCACCAACACCACCACCACCACCAAAGGCCCGATTTTTCAGCCCCTGTTCAACAGGTGCATGTAATTACAATTCTTGATCGGATATTTCACAGCAGGGCCCGTTTCTGTGCCCACCAAGATTAACTGTGAGGGCTTACAGTGTTGTGCCACCAGCACCACCACCACCAAAGGCTCAATTTTTCTGGCCCTGTTCAACAGGGGCATGTAATTACAATTCTTGATCTAATATTTCACAGCAGGGCCCATTCCAGCACATATGTGGAATTGCACACCAAAATACATTTAGCTACTTCTCCTGAGTATGGGGATACCACATGTGTGGGACTTTTTGGGAGCCTAGCCGCGTACGGGGCCCCCGAAAACCAATCACCGCCTTCAGGATTTCTATGGGTGTAAATTTTTGATTTCACTCTTCACTGCCTATCACAGTTTCGGAGGCCATGGAATGCCCAGGTGGCACAAACCCCCCCAAATTACCCCATTTTGGAAAGTAGACACCCCAAGCTATTTGCTGAGAGGCATGGTGAGTATTTTGCAGCTATCATTTGTTTTTGAAAATGAAGAAAGACAAGAAAACATTTTTTTTTCTTTTTTCAATTTTCAAAACTTTGTGACAAAAAGTGAGGTCTGCAAAATACTCACTATACCTCTCAGCAAATAGCTTGGGGTGTCTACTTTCCAAAATGGGGTCATTTGGGGAGGTTTGTGCCACATGGGCATTCCATGGCCTCCGAAACTGTGATAGGCAGTGAAGAGTGAAATCAAAAATTTAAGCCCTTAGAAAGCCTGAAGGCGGTGCTTGGTTTTCGGGGTCCCGTAGGCGGCTAGGCTCCCAAACAGTCTCACACATGTGGTATCCCCGTACTCAGGAGAAGCAACAGAATGTATTTTGGGGTGTAATTTCACATATTCCCATGGCATGTTTGAGCAATATATCATTTAGTGACAACTTTGTGCAAAAAAAAAAAAAAATTGTCTCTTTCCCGCGACTTGTGTCACAATATAAAATATTCCATGGACTCGACATGACTCTCATAAATAGCTTGGGGTGTCTACTTTCCAAAATGGGGTCATTTGGGGGGGTTTTGAACTGTCCTGGCATTTTATGCACAACATTTAGAAGCTTATGTCACACATCACCCACTCTTCTAACCACTTGAAGACAAAGCCCTTTCTGACACTTTTTGTTTACATGAAAAAATTATTTTTTTTTTGCAAATTACTTTGAACCCCCAAACATTATATATTTTTTTAAAGAAAATGCCCTACAGATTAAAATGGTGGGTGTTTCATTTTTTTTCACACAGTATTTGCGCAGCGATTTTTCAAACGCATTTTTTGGGGAAAAAACGCACTTTTTTAAATTTTAATGCACTAAAACACACTATATTGCCCAAATGTTTGATGAAATAAAAAAGATGATCTTAGGCCGAGTACATGGATACCAAACATGACATGCTTTAAAATTGCGCACAAACGTGCAGTGGCGACAATCTAAATACATTTTTAAAAGCCTTTAAAAGCCTTTACAGGTTACCACTTTAGATTTACAGAGGAGGTCTACTGCTAAAATTGCTGCCCTCGATCTGACATTCGTGGTGACACCTCACATGCATGGTGCAATTGCTGTTTACATTTGACGCCAGACCGACGCTTACGTTAGCCTTTGCGCGAGAGCAGGGGGGGACAGGGGTGCTTTTTTTTTTTTCTTTATTATTTGTTTGCTTTTTTATCTTATTTTTAAACTGTTCCTTTCATTTTTTTTTTAATCATTTTTATTGTTATCTCAGGGAATGTAAATATCCCCTATGATAGCAATAGGTAGTCACAGGTACTCTTTTTTGAAAAAATTGGGGTCTATTAGACCCTAGATCTCTCCTCTGCCCTCAAAGCATCTGACCACACCAAGATCGGTGTGATAAAATGCTTTCCCAATTTCCCAATGGCGCTGTTTACATCCGGCGAAATCTAAGTCATGAAATGCTCGTAGCTTCCGGTTTCTTAGGCCATAGAGATGTTTGGAGCCACTCTGATCTCTGATCAGCTCTATGGTCAGCTGGCTGAATCACCGGCTGCATTCTCAGGTTCCCTGTTGAGACAGGAGAGCCAGAGAAAAACACGGAAGACAGTGGGGGGGGTCATTCCCTCCCACTGCTTGTAAAAGCAGTCTAGAGGCTAATTAGACGCTAGGATTGCTTTTACATGAAAGCCGACCGCTGGCTGAAAAGAATGATACCAAGATGATACCTAGACCTGCGTACATAATTCTGGTATAACCACTCAAATTCGTGAATGGCGTACCTGAAGACAAAAAAAATGGTTAACAATAAAACACAGTAAACGGTAAAGTATAAAAAATTGCATACCTGAAAAGCAAACATGATAAAACATAATAACAATAAAACATTGCAGAATAGAATACAGTAAAAAAGAGCAGAACAACAGAGAGAGAATAGAGAGAGAGAGAACAATAAAACAACAACTATTTTTTTTTATTTTATATATATATATTTTTTTTTACACTTTTTTTGTAACTAACTTTTATAACTGTAACCGGTTCCAGGTTCGGGTCTCTCAAAATGCGATAGCATCTTGGGAGACCCTGTGAAAGTGTGCCTAGTCTGTGCAATGCTGTACCCTACGCTAATACTCAACTAGTGAATGGTAGCGTTCAAAACATTCACCAATGCAAAGATCAGGATTGTCAGGACAGGAGGGACAATAATAGCGGGTGTCACGCCTATATCCGCGCTTGCTGCAGACACAACATCTTTTTTGGGGGGTTCGCTGGGTAGGGGTACTCGGGAGGACATAAAAATGCCTCTCATGCAGCCGACTGCATTTGGTTGGGGATGTGAATGGTGGAAGTACAGGCGCTGCAGAAGTGGTGGGTTCCCAATTAGGATTGGCGAATGCAGCAGGAAGGGCACTATGGGCACGACGGGCCTGTGTTTGTCTTCTTCTTGGTGGCAGCGGGACACTACTTGTGCTTGCCACCTCATCAGCTTGAACTGCACATATGGGACTCGCCACGTCACCAAGTGTTACTGCAGTGCTGGTTTGACTACGGCCGGGGTGTACTAGGCCGCTGGTGCTTGCCAGTTCACCAAAACGCTACCAAAAAAACTGTTAGCAATCGCTGCAGTTATGCTTTTTGTGTTTTGTAAGTGACAGTGATCGATCGATACTGCACTTGGGTGGGCTGGGCCGAGCGGAGGGGCAAAACGCAGGTGCTAGCAGGTATCTGGGCTGATCCCGCTAACACTGCGTTTTTGGGAACCCTAAACTGCTGGGGACGCTAGTATAGATCTGATCGGATCAGATATTGATCCGTTCAGATACTATACCACTAAAGGAGGCGTATGCTGCGTGCGTGGGTGTTAGCGGTACTGGCACTAACCTGATGCTGCCTGGGGCTTGCCAGCTCACCAAAACGCTACCAAAAAAACTGTTAGCGATCGCAGGGATCAGGCCTGACTCTGCGAACGCTGCAGTTATGTGTTTAGTGTTTTGTAAGTGACAGTGATCAATCGATACTGCACTTGGGTGGGCTGGGCGGAGGGGCAAAACGCAGGTGCTAGCAGGTATCTGGGCTGATCCCGCTAACACTGCGTTTTTGGGAACCCTAAACTGCTGGGGACGCTAGTATAGATCTGATCGGATCATATATTGATCCGTTCAGATACTATACCACTAAGGGAGGTGTATGCTGCGTGCGTGGGTGTTAGCGGTACTAGTGCTAATCTGACGCTGCCTGGGGCGACGCATATCACCGCCGGGCGATCAGGGGGCTAAACCTTTATTCGGTAATAAACGGCGGGTGCCCTGACATTATAAAAAATAAACGAACTAACCAGCGTCACCCGTTACACTTATACGGTGATCAGTGGTGAAAGGGTTAACTAGGGGGCAATCAAGGGGTTAATACATTTATTAGGTAGTATATGGGGGTCCCTGTCGCTATAAGACGCTGACGACGAACCTAAATATTTACGTCCCTAACTAGCGTCACCAGCTACACTAATACAGCGATCAGAAAAATGATCGCTTAGTGACACTGGCGACAGGGGGTGATCAAGGGGTTAAAACTTTATTAGGGGGGGTTAGGGGGGTATCCTAGACCTAAAGGGGGCTAACCCTAACTGCCCTAACATAGTAACTGTCACAAACTGACACCATGCAGTAATCAGAAAAAAAATAAAAAAATAAAAAAACTGCTTGGTGTCAGTGTGACGGGGGGAGGGGGGGGATCGGGGGGTAAAGGGGGTGTTTTGTGTGCCTGGCATGTTTTACTGAGTGTGTAGTGTGTTTTCACTCACTCGGATGTCTTCTCTCCTCGCCCTAAGAGGACTGGAGCGACGTCATGACATCACTTTTTTTTTATATTTTGTTTTTAAGGATAGAGAAATTTGGGGTCTTTTAAAGGACCTGTCATGCTGTATTGTTATCGAAAGGGATGTTTACATTCCTTGCGATAGCAATAAAAGTGATCACATTTTTTTTTTAAAGGGACAGTGTAAAAATAAAACAATGTAAATGTAATTTTTTTTAAAGTGCCCTGTCCCCACGTGCGTGCGTGCATAGGTCACGCCCACATATGCAAACGATGCTGGTACCACACATGTGAGGTATCGCTGCAAGCGTCTGAGCAAGAGCAATATCTGTAGCACTAGACCTTGCATTTAACTCAAAACTGGTAACCTGAAGAAATTATTAAAGCGTTGTCTATGGAGATTTTTAAGTATCGTAGTTTGGCGCCATTCCACGAGCATACAGAATTTTAAAGCATGACATGTTTGGTTACTATTTACTCAGCATAACATTATCTTTCATATTATACCAAAAAAATTGGGATATATAAGTTTTTTTTAATTTATTAACCACTTCAGTCCCGCAAGGATTTACACAATTCCTGACCAGGCCATTTTTTGTGATACGGAACTGCGTCACTTTAACTGACAATTGCACGGTCGTGTGACGCTATACCCAAACAAAATTGATGTCCTTTTTTCCTACAAATAGAGCTTTCTTTTTGTGGTACTTGATCCCCCTGTGGTTTTTATTTTTTGCAAGATATTCAAAAAAAGAGCGACATGTTTGAAAAAGAAAAAACAAAATTTTTTTACTTTCTGCTATAAAACATTAAAAAAAAAAAATTGTTCATCAATTTAGGCCAATATGTATTCTGCTACATATTTTTGTTAAAAAAATCCCAATAAGCGTATATTCATTGGTTTGCACAAAAGTTATTGCGTATACAGAATAGGGGATACATTTATGGCATTTTTTTTTTTTACTAGTAATGGCGGCGATCAGTGATTTTTAGCGGGACTGCGACATTGCGGCAGACAGATCAGACACCTAACAGATGTTTTTGACACTTTTTTGGGAACCAGTGACAGTAATCAGTGCTAAAAATATGCACTGTTGTTGTACTAATGACACTGGCAGAGAAGGGGTTAACATCAGGGCGATCAAGGCACTGTGTTCCCTCACTGAGTGTTCTAACTGTATGGGAGAAGGGCTTACTGGGACAACACACAGATCTGTCTACCTGCATAGCAGAAAGACAGAATCTGTATGATCTCCCCTGTCAGAACGGAGATTTGCCTTGTTTACAGAGGTAGATCCCCATTCTGTCACTGCGGGGAACGATCGCAGATGGCCGGCGGACATCGAGTCCTGCTGAGCCCACAAAAGCGAGTTCACGAGCTGACATACACCTATGGCGATTTGCGCAGCCAGGTCACCTTCTTACAGTATAACTGCGGCCGGTGGTCGGCAAGTGGTTAAAGTGAATTTTCCACAAAAAATTGAGTTTAAAAAACTACTGCGCAAAAACCGTGTGACATAAAAAAGTGCAATGACTGCCATTTTATTCTCTAGGGTATCTGCTAAATATATATAATGTTTGGGGGTTCTGAGCCATTTTCTAGCAAAAAATACTGAATTTTACCTGTAAACAACAAGTATCAAAAAAAAGGCCTGGTCAGTAGAGCCAGTATCCCCGATTGCAGTGAAGCCAGATCAATATATGCCAGCATTAGTGCTAGTGTCAACAGAGTCAATGAAGCTAATAACAGTGTTCTGATTAACGATGAGCTCAGGCTTGTTCGCAACTCCACGTGCCTGCAGGAAGCTGACACTCCGCAACGCTAATCACAGGTAGTGAGACATTTGCCGATCTGTGCAGCCGCGATCTGATCACCACCACACCAATACAGTGTCACCAGAACCTGAATGCCCATAAATGTAAAAGTGAGTAGGCGTTTCAGATTCTGAGCATGACAGATGAGAGTAGCAGGGAGCTCTCACTGTCAGATTTGAGTTCTGAATATGCACCTGTGGAGAGCAGCAGTTCAGAAACCAATTTAAATGAGGAATGGGTCCCAACAAAAAGAATCAGGTGTTTAAACAGCAGCAGGCAACCAATGCAATCTGTATGCCCAGCAGTACATCGGCAATAATGCCAGTTCTGTCAATGCCCATCCTTTTGAGTGGAAGTCAGTCACAGTTCAAGAATTTAAAATCTTTGTTGGCCCTACACTAAAAAGATGAACTACAGTCCTCACTAAAAATCCTCTCTTTGTGGGATTTTAGAGGCAACCAATAAACGAATACAATATATATTTACTATACAATATTTTGTTTGTATTCATTCTAACTTTACAATAAACTTTTATTGAAAAAACAAAAACAAAAAAAAAAGAATCCATTCTTTATTGTTGTTTTTTTAAAAGTATTAAATATTTAAAAAGTAATTTCATATATTTTTCTCATCATAATAAACCATATATAGAACAAAACTTAGGAACATAAGGATTGATCAATATATATATATATTCTTGCCAAAGAAATGTAGCAGAAAACATGTCCTAAATGTATGAAGAAAGGTAATTTATTTGCAATCCTTTATAAAAAAAAAAAAAAAAGGAAAAAAGTCCAAATTGGGCCCAATTTCCATTTGAGAGTGCCCACAGGTGCTCAATAGGGTTTAGGTCTGCAGACATGCTTGGCCAGTTCATTACCTTTACCCTCAGCTTCTTTAGCAAGGCAGTGGCCATCTTAGAGGTAGGTATGTTTGGGGTCATTATCATGTTGGAATACTGCCCTGCAGCCCAGATTCCAAAGGGAGGGGATCATGCTCTGCTTCAGTATGTCACAGTATATGTTGGCATTCATGGTTCATGGTTCCCTCAATGAACTGTTGCTCACCAGTACCGGTGTTCTGTCGAGAAGTGCCCGCTATCAAGAAGTGCCCGGGACAAATGGTGCGTGCACCACGCATGATTAGGTGCATGATCTGTGCAGGCGCTGTCTCACCATCACAACAGCGTTGCACATTTGCCGTTTGTCCCGGGCACTTTTCGATAGCGGGCATTTCTCGACACAACACCAACAGCACTTATGCAGCCCCAGACCATGAAACTCCCACCACCATGCTTGACTGTAGGCAAGAAACACTTGTCTTTGTACTCCTTACCTGGTTCCCGCCACACACGCTTGACACCATCTGAACCAAATAAGTTTATCTTGGTCTCATCAAACCACAGGACATGGTTCCAGTAATCCATGTCCTTAGTCTGCTTGTCTTCAGCAAACGTTTGCGGCTTCTTCATCTTTAGAAAAGTCTTCCTTCTGAGACGACAGCCATGCAGACCAATTTGATGCAGTGTGCAGAGTATGGTCTGAGCACTGACAGGCTGACCCCCTACCCTTTCAACCTATGCAGCAATACTGGCAGCACTCATACTTCTATTTCCCAAAGACAACCTCTGGATATGACGCTGAGCATGTGCACTCAACTTCTTTGGTCGACCATGGCGAGGCCTGTTCTGAGTGGAACCTGTCCTGTTAAACCACTGTATGGTCTTGGCCACTGTCTTGGCTTATTGCTACAGCTCAGTTTCAGGGTCTTGGCAATCTTCTTATAGCCTATGTCATCTTTATGTAGAGCAACAATTCTTTTTTTCAGATCCTCAGAGTTCTTTGCCATGAGGTGCCATGTTGAACTTCCAGTGACCAGTATAAGAGGGTGAGAGTGATAACACCAAATTTAACACACCTGCACCCCATTCACACCTGAGACCTTGTAACACTAACGAGTCACATGACACCGGGGAGGGAAAATGGCTAATTGGGCCCAATTTGGACATTTTCACTTAGGGGTGTACTCACTTTTGTTGCCAGCGGTTTAGACATTAATGGCTGTATGTTGAGTTATTTTGAGGGGGCAGCAAATTTACACTGTTATACAAGCTGTACACTCACTACTTTACATTGTAGCAAAGTGTCATTTCTTCAGTGTTGTCACATGAAAAGATATAATAAAGTATTTACAAAAATGTGAGGGGTGTACTCACTTTTGTGAGATACTGTGTATATATATATAGATATATATCTATATATAGATATATATCTATATATAGGTTTCTATATATATATATATATATATATATATATATATCTATATATATATATCTATATATATAGATATATATATATGTATTAGAAGGCCGGTATGGTGGCCTGAATTTATGGGAGGAGCCCGGTGGGTATTTAAGCTGGCCGCTCACCCTAGCTCTCTGTTGGTTCCAGTGCGCGATTCGTTAGGTCACCAGGCCGACTCTTCAGCTCACTGCGTGTTAGTGAGTCTGTTGTTCCAAATACAGTATGTTGCGGTTGCTTATTTGTGGTTTGTTCAAAGTCTTGCTCGCTGTCATAGGTAGGATTCATTACCCCCTTGTCATATCACGTTCAACCAGCTTGTTTCTCGTTGTTTTCCCCATTCCTTGTTCAGTTCTGTCGTGGAGCTTACGAATTGTTCGTAGGCCTCCAGTACGCAGTAGTCACAGGCCCTTCCCTGTTTCTTCTCCGATTCACAAGGGATGCATGGCACACTTACCACAGTCCGATTCGTACCTATTCACATCAGCAACACTACGGTTCGCATCAGACACATCCCGCACTGATTCATACCTCTCATCCCTATACCCTACTAGCGATTCATTGTCTCTCTCACCGGTCCATATCACTTCATGCCATACACATCACACCGATTCCAGCCTAAGTCGCCTTGGCGGCACAAAACGCTTTGCTTCACTTGCATCCCACGCACCGATCATAGTGGTTGGTACCATACCCTACCTTCATTGTTCATATCATTGTGCTGACCGATTCGGTTCGATTCAGCAGCTACATGCATCACACTCCAAACTGAACCTAGTCGCACCAGCGGCACAACACTTTGCATCACTCGCATCCCATGCACCGATTCGTAGCGGTTTGTACTGTACCCTATGGTTTGTTTTCATGTCATTGTTCTGACCGATTCAGATAATGTCAGCTGACACATGCACCACACTCCAAACCGAACCTAGTCGCACCAGCGGCACAACGGTTTGCGTCACTCGCATCCCATGCACCAATTCGTAGCGGTTCGTACCATACCCTATGATTCGTTATTTATATAATTGTTCTGACAGATTTGGATCATATCAGCAGCTACATGCATCACACTCCAAACCGAACCTAGTCGCATCGGCAGCACAATGGTTCACATCACAAGTATTCCACACTCAACTAGTTACACTCCCTATCATAAATGTACGATTTGTTACGTATGCTATTTTTCACAGTTCGTTCCTACACATATAATTTATACTATCCTTTTCTTTTCGCTTATCAGTAGGTTACCTTTGTTGCAATCATTGCAAGAATACGCATCAGCAATCGCTGAAAAACTCGTATCTCAGCATATACCCATTGCAATTGCTGCAAGTACTCGCATCTCAGCAGTTACCCATTCGCTTCGCCACAAACATGCTTCATAGCCTAAAACTCCTTGCAAACGCTGTAAGCACACATCTCAACATAACTTCTTGCAAATTGCTGCAAGCACACTCAGTGGCACTCACACAGCCACACTTAATTTTAGTGACACTTAATCGGCCACTCGTCTCCAGTGGCATTCATACAAGCCACTCATTATTTTCCTCTGTCTTTCTCCCTCAGGTCAGTCGAGTTCAGGTGCCATCCTGTACCAGGTTGGGCGTTATTTCCCAGAAAAAAAAAAAACACAATCATTGCATCTTCACTAGGGCCAGTCACACACAAAGGGCACAAAAGGGGAATTGAAAAAAAAAATCTCTTGCCGCACTTATGTCACACCTACTACAGGTATTCCCGGTTGACCGAGTTCGATCCTAACTAGGACCTCGCTACTAGAGTGTCAGTCAGGTGCGTAGTTCACGGGTTTCTCCATCACATCACTCTGCAGCACCCTTGTACTATATTGTTACTTCACATACATCATTGGTTGTACTCTTCAGGCGTTAGTTTCTGTCACATATGTCTATACATGACACTCTATTTTTGAAGGACACCCTTCACCTCTCAGACAAGGTCACTTAACAGTAGGCTTGCTGGCAGTGCAGGTGTTGGCAGGCCGAGCATACTGTACATCACCCACTACAGATCGCAATATTCCTATGTAGGCCATACCAGACTTCATCTTCTCGCCCAGTACACCCTGGGGTTCTGGTCTTTAGGTTTGTGCTCACCACAAACAGGCACCGGAGCTATTGGTTATCTGGCCAGTCACCTCCTGGCCCACCTCTCTTTTGAGTTTTTTAAATTTTCACTCTACATGGTTCTGCCACAACAGAACACTGTCAGCTCCTGTCTACGCCTATCATTCCTTTCCCTGTACTTCTCTTTTTTCTTCTCCTCCGAATTTTCTCTTTACCACTCCGCTCTCTATCCTATGACTATGTCTCTTCTTGAGAGCACCCCCTCCCCTTTTGTCTTCTAGCCGGAGCCATGTCACAGGCTGGCAACAAGGACCCCACACCTGCCCATCCGCGGGCTCAGAGTGCGGCAGCGTACAGTCCCTCAGGGGATGGACCATCCCCAAGCTCATTTCTGAGCTGAGACACAGAGATATTCCCTTTCCCACCATGGCCAGGAAGGCAGAGATTTTCAGCTCCTCTTCCCACCTCCAGCTACAGCTAGGCACCCAGCAGGCATCCCTGCAATCCATCTCCGGGGCCATTTCCCAGCGGTATTCTTTGATCTTCTCCTTTCGGACGTCCAGACCAGAGTCACCCTTTTGGAAGTTCGCCCACCCACAGCCCTCCCTGATCTGGTCTTAGTCCCGATGACAGCTTCTCCTTCTGCACCTATCTATGCTCTACACCTATAGGCCTTCCCGCTCATCTTGTCCTGGCCAGCGTCAAGAAGGATATACTAGAGGGTAACGACATCAGTTTGGCATCCCTGCTCATCTAAGCCCAGAACTTAGCCCACAACTTAGCTGCCAACAAATCCTATGCCTGGGGGGACCTCTCAGTAGTTGTCAAGTCAAAAGACCCCAGGCTCAGTCGTAAGCTGTCACCCACCGAGTTCGCCCTGGCCTTTGGGATGTTCAGGGACGTCCTTTGTTCAGCCCCCCCAGCAGGAGGGAGGAGCTGGACTTATACCTCCATGCAGTGTTAGATCTTGCTTACAAATACGGTGGCTTTGCCTTCTACGACTACCATCGGTCTTTCCCAGCCAAAGCAGCAGCAAGACATGCCCAGTTCCAGATGAGTACTGACTGGAGCGGCACAGACATGGAACTATTCTGTCGCCACTTTGCTGGTCTTCGTTCCCCACTCTGTGCGATCTTCTGCCCATACAGCAAATTGGTGCTCTGAGGCAGCCACAAGACACCCCGTCAATTTCTCTTCCACCTCCGGCTTCCCTTCCACCTCTGGCTTCAACCAGGGCCTGTTAGGCCCACCACAACAGCAACAGGTAGACAAGTTGGGACGACCGGTCTTTTCAGTTCAGTTGCGATATGCAACAATTTCAACCAAGGCGGGTGCTCCTTCAGCCAGTGCCGCCTACTGTACATCTGTACTTCATGCCACAAGGCTCAGCCAAAGTCCACTTGTCATCTGAAGCAGCTTAACAAATCCTCACTAAGCCGGGTGGATGTCCTGTGGCTGAGCTTCTACCTCTCTGCACTTCTCACCCCTTCACTGGCAGTATTCCTGCTACACGGCTTCATGACAGGGTTCTACACCGGCTTCATCACCTTACCACTCTCCACTCATGAGTGCAAGAACCCACAGTCATCGGCCATCAATGCTCAGGCCATAGACACCCTCTTACAGATGGAGTTAGATTCACCAGGTTCATTAGGTTCATCATCGGCCCCTTCTCACAGTCAATTTTCCAGATTTGGAGAGTCAACCCTATTGGGCTTGTCAAGGGCAAGTTCACAAATAAACTCGCTTAGTTTACAACTTGTCTGTATCTCATTTCTCACATATCCCTAATTTGAACTCCCTGATCCCTTCCGAGGAATTTTCTCTCGAATATACGTCAGTCGACATGGCCATTCAAGCCAGCATTAAGATAGGCACCGGCGTCAGGCTATCCAAAGCGGATATTGCAGATGCCTTCAAGCTCTTGCCTATCGAACCATCCCTCTGGCGGTGGCATGGCATGAAGTGGAGGGATTCTTACTATTTTGCCACCAAGCTGACCTTTGGCTCTAAAAGCAGCCCGTGGCTGTTTGACGTTTTCGCCCAGTGCCTCACTTGGATCCTATCACACCAGGCCCAGTGCCACAAGGTTATCCATTATCTCGATGACTTTCTGCTCATTAAACGGCCAAACATACCCCCGGTAGATCTAGATAGGCTAAGAGTGGTCTTCAACAATCTCAATGTGCCTATAGCTGAAAAAGTGGAAGGCCCAGCACATTCCATCATTTCTTGGGCATCGTCCTGGACACTCAGGCTATGCAGGCTAGCCTGCCTGCTGACAAACTAGCCCGTGTCAGGTTGGTCAGTTATGATTTTACCCTGTCACAGAGCTATACTAAAAGACAGCTGCAGTCCTTGGTAGGCATGCTCAGTTTTGCGATGAGGATTATTCCGCAGGGGCGGTCGTTCATCTCACGGCTCTTGGTCTTTTTCACCCGAGTACAGGACCCCGACCAAGTCCTAAGACTAGACCCAGGAGCCATAGTGGACTTAACTATGTGGGACGAGTTCCTCACCTCCATGTTTATTCCCTCAGTATCAGATCAGTCGCCACAAGTAGTCACAGATGCTGCAGCCTCCACAGGCTTTGCTGCTATTTTTGGCCACCACTGGTTCGCTGGTCCCTGGCCTCCAGAAATCTGCATAATTCCTGGTTTTGCTTGAATCTCGTCTTTGATCGAACTGTACCCCATCGTGGCAGTAGCCCAAGTCTGGGGCCACACGTGGTCAGGTCAGACAGTACTCATCGCCACAGACAACTAGGCTATGGCCGCAATCATTAACGAGGGTGGATCCAAGTCGCTACCCATCATGTCCTTCCTGCGCAGGCTGTTGCAATTATCATTACATCACCAATTTAATATTTACTGTAAGCATATCCCTGGCAAGTGCAATGCTGCACCAGATGCACTGTCTCGCTTCAATTTTGTCTCATTCTTCCAGCAGGTATCTGGAGCTGACCTATCATCTGCTCCTATCCCACCTTGGTCTCAACTAACAATGGATTGAAGCCACATCTTGCCAATGCAACTCGGCTCATCAACCACTTGCTGCTCATCAACTTCTTCAGCACCAGCAACACCTGTTGCCAAGTAACCATCCTTGACCGTCTGCTCTCACCTACCCAGCTAGCCAGTCTCCAGCCCGTTACTACATTTTCTGGTCAAACCCCCTGACTGGCAGTCAGTTTATCAAACTTGTTAGGGTCCTACTGCTCAACATAGGTCTAGACCCCGGGTGGTATTCTGGAAATTCCTTCCGGAACGGCGCAGCCTCAGCCGCATCTCAGCATGGATTACCAGACCATGTGATCAAGAAGCTAGGCAGATGGAAGTCCACCTGCTTCACCAGATATATTTCGAACCCTCAAGCCCTAGCCAAGCTTGCTCAGTGAGCTTAGATGAGCTTAGAACCAATAAAGATATATCCCCTACCTGCTTATTTTTGGCCCCTTTTTTTGGCTTACCTACCAGACAACCAAAAACCACACCTCAGGTCTATTTATGTTGTAAGTCCTGTCACGTGTTTATGTGATCCACATCTGTCTCGGTCCTAGGGCCATGACCATAATTTAAAAAGCCAGTATGGTGGCCTGAATTTATGAGAGGAGCCCGGTGGGTATTTAAGCTGGTCGCTCACTCTTGCTCTCTGTCAGTTCCAGTGCGCGATACCCTCCCTCCCATTCCCCTTTTTACAACATTTCTCAGCACACTTTCCTCCACAATTATTATTACTTATCTTGGGTATGAAGAAAAAAGAGGTTGCGCTAGTGTTAATAAAACATGATGAATAATTGGCAGTGACAAAATTCATATAAATCAAAGGAAACCAGTGTACAGAACTCTAATAGTGAAAAAAGTCCATAAGTTGAAACCTCAATTGGGTGTTATAAGGAGTCCAAAAAAAATAAACATCAATGAAGTGTTTACAAAACGTCCAAAAACCCCATCAGGAAAAATAAAATAAAAATAAATGTGAAAAGTAAAAGATCCAAGTGATGAATAATGAAGATCAGTAACAGCGAAGAAGAGTCCACCACCAGGTATTGAAGGGGTTACTCCTTACCGAAATGCCATGACCCCCCACTACAGAGGATCACAGCAAGCAGGGATCTTTTAAAGCCAGAGTGGAGATTAACAGCGGTGTCCACCAGGGGTCATCACTACAGCAGCCGCTCCAACAACCAAGGGCATTGATACCATGAAATAAAAAGGGGCTCACATAGTGTAAAACCACTTAACGCTTTATTAAAATAGATAAAAAACAGATGTACACTTACAAAGTGTCAGATGAATGAACAGCCTTAAGTCCGGCTCCGTGGCCACCGGAGCTCGGACAAACCCGTCCTACTGGAAATTGACTCGCTTGGGGGTGACGTCAGCGCGTCGTCTGGCTCCGCCCTACGCGTTTCGTGACATCATCACGTCTTCCAGGGGCACAGGCGGCGCGCTGCGTCACCCTTCTTAAATAGTGCTGGGTCAGACCAAGCCTCACTGTGGATCACTACACTTGCTGGACCGCACGGACACCGCATACACTTCCGGTGTCAAAGTGCGTCCAACAGTGCAAGCGACCGGCGGAGACTAACAGCCCAGCCAGCACGAATCTAAATCAATGTATATTCACAAAGCCTTATGCATTAGACTATTACCCAACAAAGTGCCCAATACAGGGTGAGCCTAGTGACCAATGTTTATACATACATATGCACAATCACACAAAAAACGGACAAAGCATACTATATTAAAAAATATTATATTAAAAAATTTTTTTTTTTTTTCCCGGTTCATACCACCATAGACTCGCCAATTAGCATCAAACGATCCAGATTGTATGGGTTGAGCTAAAGGGAATCTTGGTCACATTAAGGGGTAATGGGTGGAAGGCCAATAAGAGCCTCCAAAGGAGGGGTTAATGAAGGGCCAATGTAAGCCTCTAGCCCAATACCATCTACTGGGAACGACAACGCCAGAGGGCGTATGTCGTTCGCCTTTGTGATTGGAGAAAGGTTTAGATATATAAACAAAAAATTAAAAATGTATGCACAGTATAAATAGGATAGGATCGGTTGACTCCAGATAGATGAATAGGAACTGGAGCAAAGGGGATCAGCAAGATCCAACCCTCAGGGCCTCCAACAAACTCAAATAGCTTCAAAGGTGCTCATCTCCACCCCAGACAACGGGGCTCCGAAACCGGAAATGGGATATTTTGGCAGCTGTAGTCACCAACTGCCAACACCTAGTGAGTAGCACCATCTAGTGGGTGTGCCAGAAATTACAACAAAGAACTATATTTCAAATGGATATGTCAGTGTATAGGTCCTGGTGTAAATAAAGGCAAAATTAGCAAGAGGTGTATATAAAGTAGGTCTCTTTTTTTTGGAGAATTAGGGATGAAAGAAATATAGTAAAATGAATTATGAGAAATTAAGAATGGATTACAACCAATGGGCGTATATTGTACAAAAAGGGCATTCGTAACACACCATAAAATAAAAAGGAAAGTTGTGCATATGTATGTCCCACAATGTGACCCTGCAGACACTGACGTCAACCTACGTTAGGAGTTATTAATAAACGCATTGACGTCAGTGTCAACATTTAACCCAAAAGGGGTATAAGTTCGAAGTCGGTAAATCCAAGACATTTCACATTTGGAAATTTCTCTTACAAGAGAGCTCCCCCTCCAATGTGGTCTGTACTTGTCAATCCCAACGTACAGAGTATTGGAGGGGTCCCTACCATGTACTTCGTCAAAGTGTCTCGACACGGGGTGCTTATCAAAACCCCTGCGGATATTACCAATGTGCTCAGACAGTCTAACTCTGAGGGCCCTCTTGGTCCTGCCCACATATTGCAATCCGCAGGGGCATTGAATAAGATAAATGACCCCCTTCGACGAACAGGTTATAAAAGGTTTAACCTGATAGGTTCGTGAGGTACTGGCAGACATAAATTGATTTATTTTCCTACCTCTATCGCTGTTATGGGAGCAGGCTTGGCAATTTCTGCATTTATAGTACCCTGTGAGGTCATGAAAAAAGGACCTATTGGTAATGGGTGGATCCTGCACTGTTGGGGCGATTTTGTTGCCCAGCGTGGATGCACCCTTGAATATAATACGAGGATTGTTGGGTAGGACCGTACTCAAAATTGGGTCTGTGGTTAGAATGTGCCAGTGTCTCTTTATCAGGTCTTTGATCTGGCGGTGCTGGGTGGAGAAGGTGGTGATAAAAGGTAGACTGAAATCTCCTTCATTGTCACGTCGTTGGCCTGTATTTAATAGCAGGGATCTATCTTTTTCCCTCACTTGTGCCAGCGATCTTAATAGTGCAGCCTGATCGTAGCCCTTCTCAACAAACCTCTTAGTCAGAGAAGCTGCTTGGTTATCAAAGGTCTCGATTTCGGTGCAATTCCGCCGGAGGCGTGTATATTGCCCCAATGGGACCGCCTTCAGCCAAGACTCGTGGTGACAACTGTCAAGGGGAATAAAGGAGTTTCTGTCCGTAGCCTTAAAATGGGTGGACGTCACCAATCTATCCCCCTGGACCTTGACTATAAGGTCGAGGAAGCTAATCTCTTCCCTACTTGTCTCAAAGTTCAGCCTAATGCCCCTGTCATTATCGTTCAAAAAGGTCATAAAATTCTCAAGTTCAGTCTCGCTGCCATCCCATAGGAGGAGGACGTCGTCAATATATCTGGCCCACAGGACCACCTGTGGTCTAGTCCAGACTTTGACGACGTCCTCCTCCCACTTGGCCATAAAGAGGTTGGCCAAGCTGGGGGCATATTTAGCCCCCATGGCCACCCCTCTATCCTGGCGAAAAAATTGATGATTGAACCAAAAATAATTGTGGCTCGCTGCATAATGGAGTAACTCCATGATGAAATTCCTTTGGGGTGGAACGAGATCAGAATCTCGAGTTAGGTACATCTCTACTGCCTCAAACCCCAACTCGTGGGGTATGATGGTATAGAGTGAAGTCACGTCGGCAGTGACTAACCTAATACCTGGCTTCCACACTACATGGGACAACATGTTAATGACCTGTGTAGTATCCTTGACAAAGGAGGGGACTTTCTGAACAAGAGGCTGTAGGAAATGGTCTATATACTTGCCCACCCGGGACGTAACCGAATCAATGCCACTGACAATCGGCCGACCCGGGGGGCAAGTGAGGCTTTTATGGACCTTGGGGAGATAATAGATTACAGGGGTGCGGGGGGCCCTCGGTATCAAAAAGAGTCTCTCCTTCTTGTCCAGGATCCCCTGGTGAAAACCCCTGTCTACTATTAACTCTAATTCTTTCTTATATGTAGCACCAGGATCTCTCGTAAGGGGGGTGTACGTATCTGGGTCATCCACGATCCGATGCATCTCTGCAAGATAATCGCTTCGGTCAAGGATGACGATCCCCCCGCCCTTATCCGCAGGGCGGATAACCAATGACTTGTTGTTACACAAAGAGTCTAAACCAGCTTCCAAGGTCGCGCTCATTTTTGTTTTTCTGACCCTAATACGTTCCAAATCCCTCAGAACTACCTCCTTAAAGGTTTTCACCGCTGGAGCGATGGACCCTGGAGGGTTGAAAAGTGAGGCATTAGCAAGGCCTGAATGCCTGAAACCTGAGCCTGAACCACTCACATTACTCACAATGGGATTGTTTAATATATACCTCTTAATATTAATTTTCCGTATATATTTGTGTATGTCCATGTATGTCTGGAACTTGCTCAGATTCCTGGGCGGAGCAAATTTCAGACCCTTGTCCAACAATTGTAATTCAGAGTTGGTCAGTGTCTGTTTGCTCAAGTTGAACACTCCTGTTCCTAGGGGCGCCTTCTTTTTGATTTGTTGGATCCGCCTCCCCCCTCTGACTCCTCTTTTCGTTCTCCTGGCCTTTTTTGGCCTTGATTGGTCCTGGAAAAACCCGAATCCGAAACGCCCTGTGCCCCCTGTGGTCTGGGGACGGGTTTCGATCTTGGTTGATCATAATCGCCTGCATATCTAGCGGGATAGTGAGGCCCCACGTCTCTCTCAGCCCCATTGTAGGTACGTCCCTGGGACTGCTGGTCATAAAAGTCTGGAGCCTCAGCATCGGAGAGGGGAAAAAAACGATTTTGATTGGGGATATTGGACCCAAAATCCCTATCTTGAATCGGGTAATGGGTGTAGTTGTTATAGTCAGGACCAGGTCGACGCTGAAACCCGCCTGGTCTTGGCCCCCCCCGTGGGGTACCCCAAGGGCGTGGTGAATTAACCCTTTGCCTATCAAGCTGGTTGGCGTAGCTGTAATCATAATGATTACTAAATGTATTGGGGGTTAGACCTGAGTAAGGATACATAGGTGCAGGTACCGGGGGTCTACCCTTAGTTTTATTGTTCCTCTTATTTTTGCTCCTACCGGAAGTGTTCCTCACCGGAGAGTGCTGATACTCCCTTTCTCTATGGACAGGGGTAGGTTTTGGTATAGATCTCGAACTTCCCCCATTCCCCCATGATCAACCAAGATCGAAACCCGTCCCCAGACCACAGGGGGCACAGGGCGTTTCGGATTCGGGTTTTTCCAGGACCAATCAAGGCCAAAAAAGGCCAGGAGAACGAAAAGAGGAGTCAGAGGGGGGAGGCGGATCCAACAAATCAAAAAGAAGGCGCCCCTAGGAACAGGAGTGTTCAACTTGAGCAAACAGACACTGACCAACTCTGAATTACAATTGTTGGACAAGGGTCTGAAATTTGCTCCGCCCAGGAATCTGAGCAAGTTCCAGACATACATGGACATACACAAATATATACGGAAAATTAATATTAAGAGGTATATATTAAACAATCCCATTGTGAGTAATGTGAGTGGTTCAGGCTCAGGTTTCAGGCATTCAGGCCTTGCTAATGCCTCACTTTTCAACCCTCCAGGGTCCATCGCTCCAGCGGTGAAAACCTTTAAGGAGGTAGTTCTGAGGGATTTGGAACGTATTAGGGTCAGAAAAACAAAAATGAGCGCGACCTTGGAAGCTGGTTTAGACTCTTTGTGTAACAACAAGTCATTGGTTATCCGCCCTGCGGATAAGGGCGGGGGGATCGTCATCCTTGACCGAAGCGATTATCTTGCAGAGATGCATCGGATCGTGGATGACCCAGATACGTACACCCCCCTTACGAGAGATCCTGGTGCTACATATAAGAAAGAATTAGAGTTAATAGTAGACAGGGGTTTTCACCAGGGGATCCTGGACAAGAAGGAGAGACTCTTTTTGATACCGAGGGCCCCCCGCACCCCTGTAATCTATTATCTCCCCAAGGTCCATAAAAGCCTCACTTGCCCCCCGGGTCGGCCGATTGTCAGTGGCATTGATTCGGTTACGTCCCGGGTGGGCAAGTATATAGACCATTTCCTACAGCCTCTTGTTCAGAAAGTCCCCTCCTTTGTCAAGGATACTACACAGGTCATTAACATGTTGTCCCATGTAGTGTGGAAGCCAGGTATTAGGTTAGTCACTGCCGACGTGACTTCACTCTATACCATCATACCCCACGAGTTGGGGTTTGAGGCAGTAGAGATGTACCTAACTCGAGATTCTGATCTCGTTCCACCCCAAAGGAATTTCATCATGGAGTTACTCCATTATGCAGCGAGCCACAATTATTTTTGGTTCAATCATCAATTTTTTCGCCAGGATAGAGGGGTGGCCATGGGGGCTAAATATGCCCCCAGCTTGGCCAACCTCTTTATGGCCAAGTGGGAGGAGGACGTCGTCAAAGTCTGGACTAGACCACAGGTGGTCCTGTGGGCCAGATATATTGACGACGTCCTCCTCCTATGGGATGGCAGCGAGACTGAACTTGAGAATTTTATGACCTTTTTGAACGATAATGACAGGGGCATTAGGCTGAACTTTGAGACAAGTAGGGAAGAGATTAGCTTCCTCGACCTTATAGTCAAGGTCCAGGGGGATAGATTGGTGACGTCCACCCATTTTAAGGCTACGGACAGAAACTCCTTTATTCCCCTTGACAGTTGTCACCACGAGTCTTGGCTGAAGGCGGTCCCATTGGGGCAATATACACGCCTCCGGCGGAATTGCACCGAAATCGAGACCTTTGATAACCAAGCAGCTTCTCTGACTAAGAGGTTTGTTGAGAAGGGCTACGATCAGGCTGCACTATTAAGATCGCTGGCACAAGTGAGGGAAAAAGATAGATCCCTGCTATTAAATACAGGCCAACGACGTGACAATGAAGGAGATTTCAGTCTACCTTTTATCACCACCTTCTCCACCCAGCACCGCCAGATCAAAGACCTGATAAAGAGACACTGGCACATTCTAACCACAGACCCAATTTTGAGTACGGTCCTACCCAACAATCCTCGTATTATATTCAAGGGTGCATCCACGCTGGGCAACAAAATCGCCCCAACAGTGCAGGATCCACCCATTACCAATAGGTCCTTTTTTCATGACCTCACAGGGTACTATAAATGCAGAAATTGCCAAGCCTGCTCCCATAACAGCGATAGAGGTAGGAAAATAAATCAATTTATGTCTGCCAGTACCTCACGAACCTATCAGGTTAAACCTTTTATAACCTGTTCGTCGAAGGGGGTCATTTATCTTATTCAATGCCCCTGCGGATTGCAATATGTGGGCAGGACCAAGAGGGCCCTCAGAGTTAGACTGTCTGAGCACATTGGTAATATCCGCAGGGGTTTTGATAAGCACCCCGTGTCGAGACACTTTGACGAAGTACATGGTAGGGACCCCTCCAATACTCTGTACGTTGGGATTGACAAGTACAGACCACATTGGAGGGGGAGCTCTCTTGTAAGAGAAATTTCCAAATGTGAAATGTCTTGGATTTACCGACTTCGAACTTATACCCCTTTTGGGTTAAATGTTGACACTGACGTCAATGCGTTTATTAATAACTCCTAACGTAGGTTGACGTCAGTGTCTGCAGGGTCACATTGTGGGACATACATATGCACAACTTTCCTTTTTATTTTATGGTGTGTTACGAATGCCCTTTTTGTACAATATACGCCCATTGGTTGTAATCCATTCTTAATTTCTCATAATTCATTTTACTATATTTCTTTCATCCCTAATTCTCCAAAAAAAAGAGACCTACTTTATATACACCTCTTGCTAATTTTGCCTTTATTTACACCAGGACCTATACACTGACATATCCATTTGAAATATAGTTCTTTGTTGTAATTTCTGGCACACCCACTAGATGGTGCTACTCACTAGGTGTTGGCAGTTGGTGACTACAGCTGCCAAAATATCCCATTTCCGGTTTCGGAGCCCCGTTGTCTGGGGTGGAGATGAGCACCTTTGAAGCTATTTGAGTTTGTTGGAGGCCCTGAGGGTTGGATCTTGCTGATCCCCTTTGCTCCAGTTCCTATTCATCTATCTGGAGTCAACCGATCCTATCCTATTTATACTGTGCATACATTTTTAATTTTTTGTTTATATATCTAAACCTTTCTCCAATCACAAAGGCGAACGACATACGCCCTCTGGCGTTGTCGTTCCCAGTAGATGGTATTGGGCTAGAGGCTTACATTGGCCCTTCATTAACCCCTCCTTTGGAGGCTCTTATTGGCCTTCCACCCATTACCCCTTAATGTGACCAAGATTCCCTTTAGCTCAACCCATACAATCTGGATCGTTTGATGCTAATTGGCGAGTCTATGGTGGTATGAACCGGGAAAAAAAAAAAAATTTTTTTTAATATAATATTTTTTAATATAGTATGCTTTGTCCGTTTTTTGTGTGATTGTGCATATGTATGTATAAACATTGGTCACTAGGCTCACCCTGTATTGGGCACTTTGTTGGGTAATAGTCTAATGCATAAGGCTTTGTGAATATACATTGATTTAGATTCGTGCTGGCTGGGCTGTTAGTCTCCGCCGGTCGCTTGCACTGTTGGACGCACTTTGACACCGGAAGTGTATGCGGTGTCCGTGCGGTCCAGCAAGTGTAGTGATCCACAGTGAGGCTTGGTCTGACCCAGCACTATTTAAGAAGGGTGACGCAGCGCGCCGCCTGTGCCCCTGGAAGACGTGATGATGTCACGAAACGCGTAGGGCGGAGCCAGACGACGCGCTGACGTCACCCCCAAGCGAGTCAATTTCCAGTAGGACGGGTTTGTCCGAGCTCCGGTGGCCACGGAGCCGGACTTAAGGCTGTTCATTCATCTGACACTTTGTAAGTGTACATCTGTTTTTTATCTATTTTAATAAAGCGTTAAGTGGTTTTACACTATGTGAGCCCCTTTTTATTTCATGGTATCAATGCCCTTGGTTGTTGGAGCGGCTGCTGTAGTGATGACCCCTGGTGGACACCGCTGTTAATCTCCACTCTGGCTTTAAAAGATCCCTGCTTGCTGTGATCCTCTGTAGTGGGGGGTCATGGCATTTCGGTAAGGAGTAACCCCTTCAATACCTGGTGGTGGACTCTTCTTCGCTGTTACTGATCTTCATTATTCATCACTTGGATCTTTTACTTTTCACATTTATTTTTATTTTATTTTTCCTGATGGGGTTTTTGGACGTTTTGTAAACACTTCATTGATGTTTATTTTTTTTGGACTCCTTATAACACCCAATTGAGGTTTCAACTTATGGACTTTTTTCACTATTAGAGTTCTGTACACTGGTTTCCTTTGATTTATATGAATTTTGTCACTGCCAATTATTCATCATGTTTTATTAACACTAGCGCAACCTCTTTTTTCTTTATGCTTTCCTACAATTGATGTTTTTGTGAAGGTTGCTGCTGTTTATTGTATTTTATTTCAACACTTGGTTTTTAGCGCAGGTTCTTTTTCCATTTTTATATTCACTTGCAAACATCCTAGTAACTGCTGCTCTTAACCCTTTAGACTTCAGTAGTCTAAACACATGGATATTTTTGAGTTCAGGGCTCAGAGGGTGGTTGACACCACCGGGGTTTTCGATTCCAACCCCACCCCTATTGACTCAGGAACAAGTGGTCTCTTTGTCCGTTTAAAGAATTTGACCATATCCGAACTACACACACAATGGGACATAGCCTATCTTGAGACCTACATTAGGGAGGCTATGGTTCCCAGGAGTCTGAGGTGGGAAATACCCCCCCAAAAAGGTGATGTTGACCTAGAGGGGTGGTTTAAATTCTTCAATGACTCCGGACTTGGCCTCCTGCGTTTCCTCGTCCAGAGGAAGACTAATAAATTGGCCCGTCTGGACGATGAAATTAGGATTGTCAAGGAGAAACTGACACCCTCTACCTCCAGTGATGAGTATAGGGAGTGCTCTAAAACCCTTCTCAAAACATTGGAGAAGGAAGAAAGAGACCAAAAAGTTAAAAAGAAGAAAAAATATCTAAGAGATAGGGAAGACTACCAGGCTGGCCTAGTCTTTGCCTGGCAGAAAAAACTTGCCTCAGAACAGGCAGAAGATACAACTATGGACACCCAACCGGCGAATGGGGGAAGTTCGAGATCTATACCAAAACCTACCCCTGTCCATAGAGAAAGGGAGTATCAGCACTCTCCGGTGAGGAACACTTCCGGTAGGAGCAAAAATAAGAGGAACAATAAAACTAAGGGTAGACCCCCGGTACCTGCACCTATGTATCCTTACTCAGGTCTAACCCCCAATACATTTAGTAATCATTATGATTACAGCTACGCCAACCAGCTTGATAGGCAAAGGGTTAATTCACCACGCCCTTGGGGTACCCCACGGGGGGGGCCAAGACCAGGCGGGTTTCAGCGTCAACCTGGTCCTGACTATAACAACTACACCCATTACCCGATTCAAGATAGGGATTTTGGGTCCAATATCCCCAATCAAAATCGTTTTTTTCCCCTCTCCGATGCTGAGGCTCCAGACTTTTATGACCAGCAGTCCCAGGGACGTACCTACAATGGGGCTGAGAGAGACGTGGGGCCTCACTATCCCGCTAGATATGCAGGCGATTATGATCAACCAAGATCGAAACCCGTCCCCAGACCACAGGGGGCACAGGGCGTTTCGGATTCGGGTTTTTCCAGGACCAATCAAGGCCAAAAAAGGCCAGGAGAACGAAAAGAGGAGTCAGAGGGGGGAGGCGGATCCAACAAATCAAAAAGAAGGCGCCCCTAGGAACAGGAGTGTTCAACTTGAGCAAACAGACACTGACCAACTCTGAATTACAATTGTTGGACAAGGGTCTGAAATTTGCTCCGCCCAGGAATCTGAGCAAGTTCCAGACATACATGGACATACACAAATATATACGGAAAATTAATATTAAGAGGTATATATTAAACAATCCCATTGTGAGTAATGTGAGTGGTTCAGGCTCAGGTTTCAGGCATTCAGGCCTTGCTAATGCCTCACTTTTCAACCCTCCAGGGTCCATCGCTCCAGCGGTGAAAACCTTTAAGGAGGTAGTTCTGAGGGATTTGGAACGTATTAGGGTCAGAAAAACAAAAATGAGCGCGACCTTGGAAGCTGGTTTAGACTCTTTGTGTAACAACAAGTCATTGGTTATCCGCCCTGCGGATAAGGGCGGGGGGATCGTCATCCTTGACCGAAGCGATTATCTTGCAGAGATGCATCGGATCGTGGATGACCCAGATACGTACACCCCCCTTACGAGAGATCCTGGTGCTACATATAAGAAAGAATTAGAGTTAATAGTAGACAGGGGTTTTCACCAGGGGATCCTGGACAAGAAGGAGAGACTCTTTTTGATACCGAGGGCCCCCCGCACCCCTGTAATCTATTATCTCCCCAAGGTCCATAAAAGCCTCACTTGCCCCCCGGGTCGGCCGATTGTCAGTGGCATTGATTCGGTTACGTCCCGGGTGGGCAAGTATATAGACCATTTCCTACAGCCTCTTGTTCAGAAAGTCCCCTCCTTTGTCAAGGATACTACACAGGTCATTAACATGTTGTCCCATGTAGTGTGGAAGCCAGGTATTAGGTTAGTCACTGCCGACGTGACTTCACTCTATACCATCATACCCCACGAGTTGGGGTTTGAGGCAGTAGAGATGTACCTAACTCGAGATTCTGATCTCGTTCCACCCCAAAGGAATTTCATCATGGAGTTACTCCATTATGCAGCGAGCCACAATTATTTTTGGTTCAATCATCAATTTTTTCGCCAGGATAGAGGGGTGGCCATGGGGGCTAAATATGCCCCCAGCTTGGCCAACCTCTTTATGGCCAAGTGGGAGGAGGACGTCGTCAAAGTCTGGACTAGACCACAGGTGGTCCTGTGGGCCAGATATATTGACGACGTCCTCCTCCTATGGGATGGCAGCGAGACTGAACTTGAGAATTTTATGACCTTTTTGAACGATAATGACAGGGGCATTAGGCTGAACTTTGAGACAAGTAGGGAAGAGATTAGCTTCCTCGACCTTATAGTCAAGGTCCAGGGGGATAGATTGGTGACGTCCACCCATTTTAAGGCTACGGACAGAAACTCCTTTATTCCCCTTGACAGTTGTCACCACGAGTCTTGGCTGAAGGCGGTCCCATTGGGGCAATATACACGCCTCCGGCGGAATTGCACCGAAATCGAGACCTTTGATAACCAAGCAGCTTCTCTGACTAAGAGGTTTGTTGAGAAGGGCTACGATCAGGCTGCACTATTAAGATCGCTGGCACAAGTGAGGGAAAAAGATAGATCCCTGCTATTAAATACAGGCCAACGACGTGACAATGAAGGAGATTTCAGTCTACCTTTTATCACCACCTTCTCCACCCAGCACCGCCAGATCAAAGACCTGATAAAGAGACACTGGCACATTCTAACCACAGACCCAATTTTGAGTACGGTCCTACCCAACAATCCTCGTATTATATTCAAGGGTGCATCCACGCTGGGCAACAAAATCGCCCCAACAGTGCAGGATCCACCCATTACCAATAGGTCCTTTTTTCATGACCTCACAGGGTACTATAAATGCAGAAATTGCCAAGCCTGCTCCCATAACAGCGATAGAGGTAGGAAAATAAATCAATTTATGTCTGCCAGTACCTCACGAACCTATCAGGTTAAACCTTTTATAACCTGTTCGTCGAAGGGGGTCATTTATCTTATTCAATGCCCCTGCGGATTGCAATATGTGGGCAGGACCAAGAGGGCCCTCAGAGTTAGACTGTCTGAGCACATTGGTAATATCCGCAGGGGTTTTGATAAGCACCCCGTGTCGAGACACTTTGACGAAGTACATGGTAGGGACCCCTCCAATACTCTGTACGTTGGGATTGACAAGTACAGACCACATTGGAGGGGGAGCTCTCTTGTAAGAGAAATTTCCAAATGTGAAATGTCTTGGATTTACCGACTTCGAACTTATACCCCTTTTGGGTTAAATGTTGACACTGACGTCAATGCGTTTATTAATAACTCCTAACGTAGGTTGACGTCAGTGTCTGCAGGGTCACATTGTGGGACATACATATGCACAACTTTCCTTTTTATTTTATGGTGTGTTACGAATGCCCTTTTTGTACAATATACGCCCATTGGTTGTAATCCATTCTTAATTTCTCATAATTCATTTTACTATATTTCTTTCATCCCTAATTCTCCAAAAAAAAGAGACCTACTTTATATACACCTCTTGCTAATTTTGCCTTTATTTACACCAGGACCTATACACTGACATATCCATTTGAAATATAGTTCTTTGTTGTAATTTCTGGCACACCCACTAAATGGTGCTACTCACTAGGTGTTGGCAGTTGGTGATTACAGCTGCCAAAATATCCCATTTCCAGTTTCGGAGCCCCGTTGTCTGGGGTGGAGATGAGCACCTTTGAAGCTATTTGAGTTTGTTGGAGGCCCTGAGGGTTGGATCTTGCTGATCCCCTTTGCTCCAGTTCCTATTCATCTATCTGGAGTCAACCGATCCTATCCTATTTATACTGTGCATACATTTTTAATTTTTTGTTTATATATCTAAACCTTTCTCCAATCACAAAGGCGAACGACATACGCCCTCTGGCGTTGTCGTTCCCAGTAGATGGTATTGGGCTAGAGGCTTACATTGGCCCTTCATTAACCCCTCCTTTGGAGGCTCTTATTGGCCTTCCACCCATTACCCCTTAATGTGACCAAGATTCCCTTTAGCTCAACCCATACAATCTGGATCGTTTGATGCTAATTGGCGAGTCTATGGTGGTATGAACCGGGAAAAAAAAAAAAATTTTTTTAATATAATATTTTTTAATATAGTATGCTTTGTCCGTTTTTTGTGTGATTGTGCATATGTATGTATAAACATTGGTCACTAGGCTCACCCTGTATTGGGCACTTTGTTGGGTAATAGTCTAATGCATAAGGCTTTGTGAATATACATTGATTTAGATTCGTGCTGGCTGGGCTGTTAGTCTCCGCCGGTCGCTTGCACTGTTGGACGCACTTTGACACCGGAAGTGTATGCGGTGTCCGTGCGGTCCAGCAAGTGTAGTGATCCACAGTGAGGCTTGGTCTGACCCAGCACTATTTAAGAAGGGTGACGCAGCGCGCCGCCTGTGCCCCTGGAAGACGTGATGATGTCACGAAACGCGTAGGGCGGAGCCAGACGACGCGCTGACGTCACCCCCAAGCGAGTCAATTTCCAGTAGGACGGGTTTGTCCGAGCTCCGGTGGCCACGGAGCCGGACTTAAGGCTGTTCATTCATCTGACACTTTGTAAGTGTACATCTGTTTTTTATCTATTTTAATAAAGCGTTAAGTGGTTTTACACTATGTGAGCCCCTTTTTATTTCATGGTATCAATGCCCTTGGTTGTTGGAGCGGCTGCTGTAGTGATGACCCCTGGTGGACACCGCTGTTAATCTCCACTCTGGCTTTAAAAGATCCCTGCTTGCTGTGATCCTCTGTAGTGGGGGGTCATGGCATTTCGGTAAGGAGTAACCCCTTCAATACCTGGTGGTGGACTCTTCTTCGCTGTTACTGATCTTCATTATTCATCACTTGGATCTTTTACTTTTCACATTTATTTTTATTTTATTTTTCCTGATGGGGTTTTTGGACGTTTTGTAAACACTTCATTGATGTTTATTTTTTTTGGACTCCTTATAACACCCAATTGAGGTTTCAACTTATGGACTTTTTTCACTATTAGAGTTCTGTACACTGGTTTCCTTTGATTTATATGAATTTTGTCACTGCCAATTATTCATCATGTTTTATTAACACTAGCGCAACCTCTTTTTTCTTTATGCTTTCCTACAATTGATGTTTTTGTGAAGGTTGCTGCTGTTTATTGTATTTTATTTCAACACTTGGTTTTTAGCGCAGGTTCTTTTTCCATTTTTATATTATCTTGGGTATGGCCCCTTTTCTTGGCTTACCTACCTCAGGTCTATTTATGTTGTAAGTCTTGTTGTGTTTATGTGATCCACATCTGTCTTGGTCTTAGGTCCACGACCGTAAATATATATATATATATATATATATATATATATATATACATACATACATACACATACATATCAAAACCATGGTGATTAAATACCACACAAAAAAAAGATATAAAATTAATTTGGGTACACTGTCGCATGATTGACAGTACAGAAAATTGAAAAATGTCCTTAATAGGGGGTGAAACATTTTGATTTTGAAGTGGTTAAAAGTAAAAGAATTCTGTTCTGGTCATTGCTAGGAATTGGTTTCCTATAGATTATGTGATGCTTTCTTCACAATGAACATGAATGTTGCATCTGATTCTGACACAATACCAGCCGTGACATTTGCTTTAAACACCTATTACAAGGTTGAGTACATGGAGGAGTGCAGATTCTGGACTTCAGCCCTGGTTCACATTGATGCGATTTGGCATGCAATTTGACATGTCAAATCGCATGCCAAATCGGCGGCAATGACAGCGTCCGAATCGATGCAATGCCGATTTCGGGGTGCAATTTCCATTAACATCTGTGCAGGAACCCGCACAGATGTCTCTGAAATCGCCTCCGAAGTCAGGACTGACATGCGGGAATGAAATCTTGTGAGTGATTTCATTCCCGCAGTCAGTGTGAACCTAGGGAAAAGAAAACCGATGCTGCTGCTAAAGTGCATCTGACATCACCTCTCATGCCCCGTACACACGGTTGGATTTTCCGATGGAAAATGTCCGATCGGAGCGTGTTGTCGGAAATTCCGACCGTGTGTGGGCTCCATCGGACATTTTCCATCGGATTTTCCGACACAAAGTTGGAGAGCAGGAGATAAAATTTTCCGACAACAAAATCCGTTGTCGGAAATTCCGATCGTGTGTACACAAATCCGACGGACAAAGTGCCACGCATGCTCAGAATAAATAGAGAGATGAAAGCTATTGGCCACTGCCCTGTTTATAGTCCCGACGTACGTGTTTTACGTCACCGCGTTTAGAACGATCGGATTTTCCGCCAACTTTGTGTGACTGTGTGTATGCAAGACAAGTTTGAGCCAACATCCGTCGGAAAAAATCCTAGGATTTTGTTGTCGGAATGTCCGAACAAAGTCCGACCGTGTGTACGCCCTATAAGTCCCCACCAGGCACCGAACCATACAGCTTGTTCATGCTCTCAACATATGCAATAAAATGCAAAAGAAGGCAGAAGCACTTTTGAGTAACCAATAAACAGAAAAAAAATATTATTTAGGTGCGCAACATGCACCTTGCAGAGTCACCACCCTACTAATGCATTTCACCCAAAATGGGATTAATTATGGGGATCGCTGAATATACGTACATTCTGGCAATAATGTGTAAATCTCATCACCAGATGGACAGAATTATATATTTGGCAAGAAATTTAAAGTAGGGGAAGTCTACACATTTCCAGCAGCTGTTTATTGCTGCCTTTGCACTAATTTACTCTCTGAAGAAACCATTATAACTGAAATGGTAAGTGGGGGAAGCAGTAGAACCTGACAGAGATTGTAACCCTTCCACTTTTTCAAAAGCTCCAAAAAAATAAATACATAAAAACATTTTGCCTGGACACTTATACGATACGTGAATACAGGAGAAAGAGAGCACATGGCCCTGCAGATGAGAAAAATGGAATAACAAAAGTAGAGAAGTTCATTATCTATGCCTTACAAACCGGAAGAAAGTCTGTGGGTCATACATATACTTTATGATCCATCCCACATTGTTTTCTAAGCACAGAATTTTTTTTTCTGAAAAGTTATTTAAAGAACTCTGAACAGCTAACTTTTTGAATTTCATATATTTTATGAAAGGAAGCATAATAGAAAGGCATAATAGTAACTCAAAATACATGCACAGGATCTCCACACATAGCTCCTCTATCTAGAGGCAAACTCTCAGCTACAAGCAACTTATACAGTGCCTTGAAGAAGTATTAATACCCCTTGACACTTTATTGGGATTTTATGTGATAGACCAACACAAAGTGGCACATAATTGTGAAGTGGAAGGAAAATGATCAATGATTTTCTAACGTTTTTACAAATAAATATTGGAAAAGTGTGGCGTGCATTTGTATTCAGCCCCCTTTACTCTGATACCCCTAACTAAAATCTAGTGGAACCAATTGCCTTCAGAAGTCACCTAATTAGTAAATAGAGTCCACCTGTATGTAATTTAATCTAAGTATAAATATAGCTGTTGAGTGAAGCCCTCAGAGGTTTGTTAGAAAACCTTAGTGAACAAACAGCATCATGAAGGTCAAGGAACACACCAGACAAGTCAGGGAGAAAGTTGTGGAGAAGTTTAAAGCAGTGTTTGGTTAAAAAAAAATTCCCAAGTTTTGAACATCTCACAGAGCACTGTTCAATCCCTTATCCGAAAATTAAAAGAGTATGGAACAACTGCAGACCTAACAAGACATGGCTGTCCACCTAAACTGACAGGCCGGGCAAAGAGAGCATTAATCAGAGAAGCAGCCAAGAGGTAACTCTGGAGGAGCTGCAGAGATCCACATCTCAGGTGGAAGAATCTGCACTCCACAAATCTGGCCTTTATGGAAGAGTGTCAAGAAGAAAGCCATTGTAGATAGAAAGACATAAAAAAAAAAAATCTAGTTTGCAGTTTGGGAGAAGCCATGTGGGGGACACAGCAAACATGTGGAAGATGGTGCTCTGGTCAGATGAGACCAAAAATAAACTTTTTGGCCTAAAAGTAAAACGCTATGTGTTGCGGAAAACTAACACTGCACATCACCCTGAACACACCATTCCCACCGTGAAACATGGTGGTGGCAGCATCATGTTGTGGGGAAGGTTTTCTTCAGGAGGGACAGGGAAGCTGGTCACAGTTGATGGGAAGATGGATGGGGCCAAATACAGGGAAATTTTAGAAGAAAACCTGTTAGAGTCTGCAAAAGACTTGAGACTGGGGCAGAGGTTTACCTTCCAGCAGGACAATGACCCTAAACATACAGCCAGAGCTACAATGGATTGCTTTAGATCAAACATATTCATGTGTTAGAATGACCCAGTCAAAGTCCAGACCTAAATCCAATTGAAAATCTGTGGCAAGACTTAAAAAGTGCTGTTCTCAGACACTCTCCATCCGATCTGACAGAGCTTGAGCTATTTTGCAAAGAAGAATGGGCAAAAAATTCATTCTCTAGGGTGTCCGTTTATGAAACTGTGATCAGCGGTGATCCCAAGGATCCCAGTCCATTAACGGTTTATGAAACGGACATGATCAGGGGAGATTATCTCCGCACACAGAGAAGCTGTGATTGACTGACACAGAAACAGTTTATGAAGCTGCGATCTCAGCACTTCACTGGTGATCTGTGTCAGAATTTAAAGTATGGTAATAAGTACTTGTGCGCACACCAAAATAATAAAAAATCAAGCAATAGAAATATATATGATAAAAATTACCTTAAAAGCGTCAAATAAGAACAGAATAGCAGCCACAAATAATAGTGTTCACACACCTAAAAACAATTGCTAAGAAGGGATAAATCTGCGGCACTAATCTAAATAAATAAATTCCTGAGATGCAAAAAATAAAAGCTAGTAAGAAAGAAGCCAATAAAAGACTCAAAGAATGACCGCGGTTTTAAGGTGCGTGGATAGCTAATAATAATATAAAAATACTGCTAAGTGCCAAAGCCAAATACAGGATATATACAGCAACAATAATATATATCAAGCTTGTCAAGGAGCAAAGGAAAACGACCCCAGATGATAATGTTCACACACCTACAAATAGGGGGGTAAAACTACGGCACTTAAATCAATGAGTAAATTCCTGGGATACCAAAGGAAAAAAAAACATAAACACCGAAGGAAAAAACCTGTAGGAAGATGCAGGTAGCAATTTAAAAAATTTCTATGATGCGTGAATAACTAATAATGCCTTGAAAGGAATGAACTATGTAACAAAAGAACTAATAACCACACCAGGAAAGGAGATTCCAAGTAAGGATCTAGTTCATGTAGATTAATATTCCACCATTTTTGTGCAACCAAAAATTATAGCAAACCAATGTTGCAACAAAAGAGTGCAGCCAATAAAGGGAACCAAATAACTGAGATCCAGATGATTAGTGACCTTTTACAGACCTAAATTATAAAAAGCAATAAATAAAGCTCGTGACTCCAACAACACAATATTCCTAAAAAATGTGTGCAAGCAATATTTCGGTGCAGCATCCAAGGTGAAGACTAGTGAATATATAAATAATTAAATATAAATCAATTAAGGTCCTAATAATTGAAACACAAATTTACATGATTGATACTGTTAAATAATCCATAAATCTTATAAATCCATAAATAAAAATAATTGAAAGCAATAATAATCTCTGAATTGCTCTCTATAAAAATACACTCTATAAATAATATTGTGTAAATGTTTGTGCAACATCCAAAATTGATATAAATAAATATAAGAGTAAATTCCCAAAAAAAGTGTATCAAATAAGACAAGAAAATGTAACAAATCGGACAAATGTTTCAACAAAGAAAACAATGTTTCTTCCAAAAAAAATATATCTAGGTGAACAACTAATAACACACCAGCAAATAGAGAAAACCAGTGTTCAGCATAAATGTCACACTCAATGTGATACCAATAAAAGTGTCCCAAAGTGAATAAAAGTAATTTCTAAATTAAAAAATATATTAGCAAATCATCCCATTCATATCTCCTTCGTGATGAATCAAAGAAAAATCTTTCACATATCCCCAGTGAAGAAAAACAGGTGTATAGACATATGAAACGGTTCCCCCAGCCTCTCACCTCCCGGCTGAGCGATAACAGCCCAAAAATAGCCTCACGCAGTCTGTGCCTGCAGGTGGTTTTGCACGCTGTCGGCTCCCAGCAGGATGATATCAGCCTTGGTGTATGTGATAAAGCATCTCCCGATCTCCAAGTTTCTCAAGCAGTGTTCGCTCAAAAGAATAAGGGGAAGGATTCCATAGTGTAGTATGTAAATCATCGATTTTTTATTAAATAATAACCCACTTACATTCAAAATGACAGCTTCAGCAAAACTTTTAAAACCGGCTCACTGACTCACCGATCCCGGCCGTGATCGGAAAGACAAGTAGCCAAGTAATACCGCCTCTCTTCTCGCTGACGCGTTGCGTGACTGTCACGTCACTTTCTCAAAGGGCTTTTATTCTCAAACAATAGGTGCTGGAACTCAACCACGACCTCCCAAACCCCCCCCCCAACACACACCCTCCAAATCACATCAAATAGTGGGTGTGGTCATATTTCACAAACAGTAGAAGGGTCTTAAAAGGGTATTAAATATCAGGATTGCATTACATACAGAGGGCGTGGCCTCGCAGTGCTTGCCATCACGTGTTCCGAAGGTTTTATTTGCACGGGCGTTCTGCCTTTGTTTAAGCCGGCTTTTTATGATAATATTTTTTCTACTGGAATTTTTTTAAATGTTTACCTGTGGTTTATTTTAACCAATAAAACCCCAAATGTTATTACACTATTGGAGTTTCTTCTCCTTATGTTTTTTCCTGATTATGGGCTCTTCCATTCCTGAGCCCCCCCTCTGATGTTGGAGCAGTTGGGCTATCCAGACCATACGGAAGTCGGCGGTGTATGCTGTCAAGACCCGGATACCAACACTTTGTCCCCGCAGAGGGTGAAATCTGCAAGTCCATAAGACCTTGCCACAGAGGAGGTCCAACAATAGGGGTAAGCGCACACCTATTACTCTCTTTTCTGCAATCAATGTACATCTGATAAGAATTACTTCGGCCCATCAGTCCTCATGACTTGGGGATGAGACAAACTAAGCGGACTCTTCCTTCTTATCCAAATTATTTTATTATGGACTAATCATTAGTGGTTTTAGTGCATGATTATTGATTTTTAGCATACATTATTTTCTGTTGTATTTTTGGATAAGGATTCTATGCACTTATTGTTATTTTGGTTGGGTTTCACACACTTATTGTGTCTCCTAAGCACTTTCTAATTATATCATCACTGCTAGCGCAATTAAGTTTTATTTATATTTTATTTATATATTACATACAGAGTGCAGAGTTCATGGGAGTTACACACAGAGTGCAGAGCTGTCATTTGTAAACACAGAAACCAGACTTCTGTGTTTACAAGTGATTGTGGTGAGCAGGCACCAAAGGGTCTGAGCCAGAGGTGGTGGAACTGAGTTCCACCAAGTTCCCCCTGAAAAAAAGCCCTGTATATATACAGTGGGGACGGAAAGTATTCAGATCCCCTTAAATTTTTCACTCTTTATCATATTGCAGCCATTTGCTAAAATCATTTAAGTTCATAGCTCGCTTCTCCTTTGGAGGAGTGAAGGAGGAGTGTGGCGATCTACAAATGCTTCGAACAGTAGAGAATGGCCCCTGATATTGGAATCTCATAAGACATAACGAGATTACAGTACCAGAAATTTACTGAAACACTGAAGTGTCTGTTTCTTAAGCAGTGATAAATTATGAGGAGACCGCCCACCTAGTTAACAAAATATCTGTCCCCCTACACTATATATATATATATATATATATATATATATATATATATATATATATATATATATACAGTGGGGACGGAAAGTATTCAGACCCCCCTTCAATTTTTCACTCTTTGTTATATTGCAGCCATTTGCTAAAATCATTTAAGTTCATTTTTTTCCTCATTAATGTACACACAGCACCCCATATTGACAGAAAAACACAGAATTGTTGACATTTTTGCAGATTTATTAAAAAAGAAAAACTGAAATAGCACATGCTCCTAAGTATTCAGACCCTTTGCTGTGACACTCATATATTTAACTCAGGTGCTGTCCATTTCTTCTGATCATCCTTGAGATGGTTCTACACCTTCATTTGAATCCAGCTGTGTTTGATTATACTAATTGGACTTGATTGGGAAAGCCACACACCTGTCTATATAAGACCTTACAGCTCACAGTGCATGTCAGAGCAAATGAGATTTATGAGGTCAAAGGAACTGCCTGATAAGCTCAGAGACAGAATTGTGGCAAGGCACAGATTTGGCCAAGGTTACAAAAAAATTCTGCTGCACTTAAGGTTCCTAAGAGCACAGTGGCCTCCATAATCCTTAAATGGAAGACGTTTGGGATGACCAGAACCCTTCCTAGAGCTGGCCGTCCAGCCAAACTTAGCTATCGGGGGAGAAGAGCCTTGGTGAGAGAGGTAAAGAAGAACCCAAAGATCACTGTGCCTGAGCTCCAGAGATGCAGTCGGGAGATGGGAGAAAGTTGTAGAAAGTCAACCATCACTGCAGCCCTCCACCAGTCAGGGCTGTATGTCAGAGTGGCCCGACGGAAGCCTCTCCTCAGTGCAAGACACATGAAAGCCTGCATGGAGTTTGCTAAAAAACACCTGAAGGACTCCAAGATAGTGAGAAGATTCTCTGGTCTGATGAGACCAAGATAGAATGTTTTGGCCTTAATTCTAAGCGGTATATGTGGAGAAAACCAGGCACTGCTCATCACCTGTCCAATACAGTCCCAACAGTGAAGCATGGTGGTGGCAGCATCATGCTGTGGGGGTGTTTTTCAGTTGCAGGGACAGGACAACTGGTTGCAATCGGGGGAAAGATGAATGCGGCCAAGTACAAGTATATCCTGGATGAAAACCTTCTCCAGAGTGCTCAGGACCTCAGACTGGGCCGAATGTTTACCTTCCAACAAGACAATGACCCTAAGCACACAGCTAAAATAACGAATGAATGGCTTCACAACAACTCCGTGACTGTTCTTGAATGGCCCATCCAGAGCCCTGACTTAAACCCAATTGAGCATCTCTGGAGAGACCTAAAAATGGCTGTCCACCAACGTTTACCATCCAACCTGACAGAACTGAGGATCTGCAAGGAGGAATGGCAAAGGATCCCCAAATCCAGGTGTGAAAAACTTGTTGCATCTTTCCCAAAAAGACTCATGGCTGTATTAGATCAAAAGGGTGCTTCTACTAAATACTGCGCAAAGGTTCTGAATACTTAGGACCATGTGATATTTCAGTTTTTCTTTTTTAATAAATCTGCAAAAATGTCAACAATTCTGTGTTTTTCTGTCAATATGGGGTGCTGTGTGTACATTAACCAGTTGCTGACCGCCACGCGACGATGTACGTCGGCAGAATGGCACAGGAAGGCAAAAGGACTTACAGGTACGTCCTTGCCTGCCCGCAGGTGGGGGGTCCGATCGGACCCCCCGGTGCATGAAGCAGTCGGTAAATCTTCCCCGGCGATCGGAGGTGAGGGGGAGGCCATCCATTCGTGCCCCCCCTCGCGATCGCTCCTAGCCAATCAGATCATTTCCCTGCCTCTGTATTGTACACAGAGGCAGAGGAAATGAGGGTAGGGGGAACGCAATAGCGCCCACTACCTATGGGATTAGGAACAAGACAAATAACAGTTTAAAATACATAATTTAAATTTCAGTTAATTTATTGGTTACTTACCAGTCAGCTGACTTTCAAACTTCTAGAATTTTCTACAGTTGATCAGGTGATCCAACGAACCTATAAAAATAAAAAAGAGTTTATAAAAGCATCCAAACCAACGGTTTTCCTCAGAACAACGGCTGCAGCAGAAGAAAAGGCACCCCTCCCTCCCTTTGTCGCGGTCCTTCCCTTTCCCCTTATTTAATTTTGTTTGTACATTCCTTTGTCATAAGGGATAGTGGTTTTGTTATTGATTGGTTGGTTCGAGCTTTTAAAGCTGAACCATTGGTATTTATAATCTATGAATGGTTATAAATGTTATATCGTCAAAGTAAACTGTATTGGCAATTATTATTGGTTATTTATATCGTCATACCAGTAATAAAGGGCCGCGGCCATTCATACCACAGAATAAGTCTATTGGTTTTATTATATTTTAAAGTATAAGTTGAATAATATTTGGCCTCTAATCCCATGATGTCATCTCTCCTCGGCTCGGCATTTTCCGTTCCGGCGCCGAGGAGAGAAGACTGTAATGTGAGTGCACCAACACAGCACATCACAGTAGAACATGCCAGGCACACAATACACCCCCGATCCCCCCCCATCACCCCCCAATCACCCCCCCCGTCACACTGACACCAAGCAGTTTTTTTTTTAATTACTGCATTGGTGTCAGTTTGTGACAGTTAGTGTGGTAGGGCCGTTAGTGTTAGCCCCCTTTAGGTCTAGGATACCCCCCTAACCCCCCCAATAAAGTTTTAACCCCTTGATCACCCCCCGTTGCCAGTGTCACTAAGCGATCATTTTTCTGATCGCTGTATTAGTGTCACTGGTGACGCTAGTTAGGGAGGTAAATATATAGGTTCGCCGTCAGCGTTTTATAGCAACAGGGACCCCCATATACTACCTAATAAATGTTTTAACCCCTTGATTGCCCCCTAGTTAACCCTTTCACCACTGATCACCGTATAACCGTTACGGGTGACGCTGGTAAGTTCATTTATTTTTTATAGTGTCAGGGCACCCGCTGTTTATTACCGAATAAAGGTTTAGCCCCCTGATCGCCCGGCGGTGATATGCGTCGCCCCAGGCAGTGTCAGATTAGCGCCAGTACTGCTAACACCCACGCACGCAGCATACGCCACCCTTAGTGGTATAGTATCTGAACGGATCAATATCTGATCCAATCAGATCTATACTAGCGTCCCCAGCAGTTTAGGGTTCCCAAAAACGCAGTGTTAGCGGGATCAGCCCAGATACCTGCTAGCAGCTGCGTTTTGCCCCTCCGCCCAGCTCAGCCCACCCAAGTGCATTATCGATCGATCACTGTCACTTACAAAACACTAAACGCATAACTGCAGCGTTCGCAGAGTCAGGCCTGATCCCTGCGATCGCTAACAGTTTTTTTTGGTAGCGTTTTGGTGAACTGGCAAGCACCAGCCCCAGGCAGCGTCAGGTTAGTGCCAGTACCGCTAACACCCACGCATGCACCGTACACCTCCCTTAGTGGTGTAGTATCTGAACGGATCAATATCTGATCCGATCAGATCTACACTAGCGTCCCCAGCAGTTTAGGGTTCCCAAAAACGCAGTGTTAGCGGGATCAGCCCAGATACCTGCTAGCACCTGAGTTTTGCCCCTCCGCCCGGCCCAGCCCAGCCCACCCAAGTGCAGTATCGATTGATCACTGTCACTTACAAAACACTAAACGCATAACTGCAGCGTTCACAGAGTCAGGCCTGATCCCTGCGATCGCTAACAGTTTTTTTAGTAGCGTTTTGGTGAACTGGCAAGCATCAACGGCCTAGTACACCCCGGTCATAGTCAAACCAGCACTGCAGTAACACTTGATGATGTGGCGAGTTCCATAAGTGCAGTTCAAGCTGGTGAGGTGGCAAGCACAAGTAGTGTCCCACTGCCACCAAGAAGAAGACAAACACAGGCCCGTCGTGCCCATAGTGCCCTTCCTGCTGCATTCGCCAATCCTAATTGGGAACCCACCACTTCTGCAGCGCCCGTACTTCCCCCGTTCACATCCCCAACCAAATGCAGTCAGCTGCACGAGAGGCATTTTCTTTATGTCCTCCCGAGTACCCCTACCCAACGAACCCCCCAAAAAAGATGTCGTGTCTGCAGCAAGCGCGGATATAGGCGTGACACCCGCTATTATTGTCCCTCCTGTCCTGGCAATCCTGGTCTTTGCATTGGTGAATGTTTTGAACGCTACCATACTAGGCACACTTTCACAGGGTCTCCAAAGATGCCATCGCATTTTGAGAGACCCGAACCTGGAACCGGTTACAGTTATAAAAGTTAGTTACCAAAAAAGTGTAAAAAAAAAATATATATATATATAAAATAAAAAAAATAGTTGTCGTTTTATTGTTCTCTCTCTCGCTATTCTCTCTCTACTGTTCTGCTCTTTTTTACTGTATTCTATTCTGCAATGTTTTATTGTTATTATGTTTTATCACGTTTGCTTTTCAGGTATGCAATTTTTTATACTTTACCGTTTACTGTGTTTTATTGTTAACCATTTTTTTGTCTTCAGGTACGCCATTCACGACTTTGAGTGGTTATACCAGAATGATGCCTGCAGGTTTAGGTATCATCTTGGTATCATTCTTTTCAGCCAGCGGTCGGCTTTCATGTAAAAGCAATCCTAGCGGCTAATTAGCCTCTAGACTGCTTTTACAAGCAGTGGGAGGGAATGCCCCCCCCCACCTTCTTCCGTGTTTTTCTCTGGCTCGCCTGTCTCAACAGGGAATCTGAGAATGCAGCCGGTGATTCAGCCAGCTGACCATAGAGCTGATCAGAGACCAGCGTGGCTCCAAACATCTCTATGACCTAAGAAACCGGAAGCTACAAGCATTTCATGACTTTCGCCGGATGTAAACAGCACCATTGGGAAATTGGGAAAGCATTTTATCACACCGATCTTGGTGTGGTCAGATGCTTTGAGGGCAGAGGAGAGATCTAAGGTCTAATAGACCCCAATTTTTTCAAAAAAGAGTACCTGTCACTACCTATTGCTATCATAGGGGATATTTACATTCCCTGAGATAACAATAAAAATGATTAAAAAAAAAAATGAAAGGAACAGTTTAAAAATAAGATAAAAAAGCAAAAAAATAATAAAGAAAAAAAAAAAAAAAGCACCCCTGTCGCCCCCTGCTCTCGCTCTAAGGCGAACGCAAGCGTTGGTTTGGCATCAAATGTAAACAGCAATTGCACCATGCATGTGAGGTATCACCGCGAAGGTCAGATCGAGGGCAGTAATTTTAGCAGTAGACCTCCTCTGTAAATCTAAAGTGGTAACCTGTAAAGGCTTGTAGCCTCCCTGGCGGTTTTCCCGAGTGTGGCTCGGGGTTAAAATTCAGTACCATTAGCGGTAACCCCGAGCCACACTCGGGATCGCATTGCAGGATCCTGGGGCAGCGTTACTTACCTTGTCCCCGGGATCCTGCGATGTCACCCGCAGTGTCCGGGGGCTCTGTCCTCCTCCGAAGCCTCTCCGTGCCAGGCTCCGTTCCCTGCGAGCGGCGCGACGCACGGGGGCAGAGCCTGGCGGCAAATTCAAAAAAATGTCAAAAGCATAACACATACAGTACTGTAATCTTACAGATTACAGTACTGTATGAAATGATTTCACATCCCTTTTGTCCCAGTGCTTTGTCCCATGCCCTGCATGCAATTTTACATGATATACACTGTTCTTTCTGCCTGGAAACTGGAGATTGTCCATAGCAACCAAAAAGTGTCCCTTTACGTCAAAAGTGGCTTTAGACCAGCTAGAAAACAGCGATAGTAAATTAGAACACTTGCAGAATTGAGCGATAGTGAATTGTGGGGAAATTTATTTTATTACTATTTTTTATTTTTTTTTTTAATTATTTATTTTTATTTATTATATTATAATTTATGTTTTTGTGTTTCAAACTTTATCATACCCGGGATATCTACTAGACTCTGGTTTGGACAGATTTAAGTGTGTTATTGTTAAGATTTACAGACCTACAATATAAAACGCCAAATTTCCATGCAAAATAATGGTACCGCTTTCAGCACCTAAAATCCGAAATAATCATACCGCCAGGGAGGTTAAAGGCTTTTAAAATGTATTTATTTTGTTGCCACTGCACGTTTGTGCGCAATTTTAAAGCATATCATGTTTTGTATCCATGTACTCGGCCTAAGATCATCTTTTTTATTTCATCAAACATTTGGGCAATATAGTGTGTTTTAGTGCATTAAAATTTAAAAAAGTATGTTTTTTCCCCAAAAAATGCGTTCGAAAAATCGCTGCGCAAATACTGTGTGAAAAAAAAAAATGAAACACCCACCATTTTAATCTGTAGGGCATTTGCTTAAAAAATATATATAATGTTTGGGGGTTCAAAGTAATTTTCTTGCAAAAAAAAATAATTTTTTCATGTAAACAAAAAAAGTCAGAAAGGGCTTTGTCTTCAAGTGGTTAGAAGAGTGGATGATGTGTGACATAAGGTTCTAAATGTTGTGCATAAAATGCCAGGACAGTTCAAACCCCCCCAAATGACCCCATTTTGGAAAGTAGACACCCCAAGCTATTTGCTGAGAGTCATGTCAAGTCCATGGAATATTTTATATTGTGACACAAGTTGCGGGAAAGAGACAATTTTTTTTTTTTTTTTTGCACAAAGTTGTCACTAAATGATATATTGCTCAAACATGCCATGGGAATATGTGAAATTACACCCCAAAATACATTCTGTTGCTTCTCCTGAGTATGGGGATACCACATGTGTGAGACTTTTTGGGAGCCTAGCCACGTACGGGACCCCGAAAACCAAGTATCGCCTTCAGGCTTTCTAAGGGCGTAAATTTTTGATTTCACTCTTCACTGCCTATCACAGTTTCGGAGGCCATGGAATGCCCAGGTGGCACCCCCCCCCCCCCAAATGACCCTATTTTGGAAAGTAGACACAGCAAGCTATTTGCAGAGAGGTATAGTGAGTATTTTAACCCCACTTTTTTCACAAAGTTTTGAAAATTGAAAAAAGAAAAAAAAAATGTTTTTTCTTGTCTTTCTTCATTTTCAAAAACAAATGAGAGCTGCAAAATACTCACCATGCCTCTCAGCAAATAGCTTGGGGTGTCTACTTTCCAAAATGGGGTCATTTGGGGGGGTTTGTGCCACCTAGGCATTCCATGGCCTCCGAAACTGTGATAGGCAGTGAAGAGTGAAATCAAAAATTTACACCATTAGAAATCCTGAAGGCAGAGATTGGTTTTTGGGGCCCCGTACGTGGCTAGGCTCCCAAAAAGTCCCACACATGTGGTATTCCCATACTCAGGAGAAGCAGCTAAATGTATTTTGGGGTGCAATTCCACATATGCCCATGGCCTGTGTGAGCAATATATCATTTAGTGACAACTTTGTGCAAAAAAAAAAAAAATTGTCACTTTCCCGCAACTTGTGTCAAAATATAAAATATTCCATGGACTCAACATGCCTCTCAGCAAATAGCTTGGGGTGTCTAATTTCCAAAATCGGGTCATTTGGGGGGGGGGGGGTTGTGCCATCTGGGCATTTTATGGCCTTCAAAACTGTGATAGGTAGTGAGGAGTGAAATAAAAAATTTACGCCCTTAGAAATCCTGCATGAGGCAAGCCATCACTGCGGAACAGAGGCTAGTCGCCACGTTGCATTACTTGGCGACAGGGAGAAGCCTGCAGGAATTTCATTATCCCAGAGACCTGTTCTGCCATAATTCAGGTCCTGCAGAAGGACTATATTAAGGTAAGATTTATCCTTTAACATCACATTTTATTGTATTTAATGTTTGCTAATGTAATGTATTTCTTTATTCCAACACTAATTTCCATGATTGCAATATAGTGTGAATGTCCCCTTTGTCCTCATGCATGCTGTAATGTTTTAATGCTCTTTTTGTCCTGCATGCATATTTGCCTTCACTAACCTCCCCAGCATGCAATGCTGGGCCCATATCCACCTAGTATATTCACTTTAATGTATTTTGTCAGCTCCATTGTAGTACTCTACCCTAAAATGTATGCAAATGGTCTGTGTGTCCTTAAGTTGATTAAGAACCCCCCCCCCTTAAAATGTATGCAAATGGTCTGTGTGTCCTTAAGTTAATTAAGAATCCCCCCCCCTTAAAATTTATGCAAATAGTCTGTGTTCCCTTAAGTTGATTAAAAATCCCCTCCCCCTTAAAATTTATGCAAATGGTTTGTGTGTCCTTAAGTTGATTAAGAATCCCCTCCACCCCCTTAAAATGTATCCAAATGGTCTGTGTGTCCTTAAGTTGATTAGGAATCCCCCCCTTAAAATTTATGCAAATGGTCTGTGTGTCCTTAAGTTGATTAAGAACCCCCCCTTAAAAGTTATGCAAATGGTCTGTGTGTCCTTAAGTTGATTAAGAATCCCCTCCCTCCCTTAAAATTTATGCAAATGGTCTGTGTGTCCTTAAGTTGATTAAGAATCCCCTCCCCCCTTAAAATGTATCCAAATGGTCTGTGTGTCCTTAAGTTGATTAAGAATCCCCTCCCCCCTTAAAATTTATGCAAATGGTCTGTGTGTCCTTAAGTTGATTAAGAACCCCCCCTTAAAATTTATGCAAATGGTCTGTGTGTCCTTAAGTTGATTAAGAATCCCCTCCCTCCCTTAAAATTTATGCAAATGGTCTGTGTGTCCTTAAGTTGATTAAGAATCCCCTCCCCCCTTAAAATGTATCCAAATGGTCTGTGTGTCCTTAAGTTGATTAAGAATCCCCTCCTCCCCTTAAAATTTATGCAAATGGTCTGTGTGTCCTTAAGTTTATTAAGAATCCCCTCAGGCTTTCTGAAGTGTTCCTTCTACCATATGCTTTGCTAATTAATAGTCTAAAATTTTACCTTTCTGTCCTCTGTGACTGCATCGAAATGGCCTTGTCAGGGTTTCAGTGTCAGTTGTTGGTTATGCGGTGAGTAGCCTGAGAGAAGGTTACTGTGGGAATTGTAGAGTGTTTGATGATATTAATTCTCGGCCTGCACATCCCTTGAGAAAGCAACTCAGCGAAACATGTCGGGCTAGTGTGCGGCCATATCATCTGAAATATATCTGCGCTCTGTGTGACCACCGTAATTGTAAAAACACTGCGATATCTGTGAAATATTTGTTTTTCATATGTTTTTTAACCTTGAATGTATATTAAAAATTATATTTTTATCTATTATCATTCCTTTTTTGTGGATCCTTCTGCACTGTTAAAATCCCTTGCTTCTCCCCACTTTTACTCATTTATCCAAATGGTCTGTGTGTCCTTAAGTTGATTAAGAATCCCCTCCTCCCTTAAAATTTATGCAAATGGTCTGTGTGTCCTTAAGTTGATTAAGAATCCCCTACCCCCCTTAAAATGAATGCAAATGGTCTGTGTGTCCTTAAGTTGATTAAGAATCCCCTCCCCCTTTAAAATGTATGCAAATGGTCTGTGTGTCCTTAAGTTGATTAAGAATCCCCCCCCCTTAAAATTTAGGCAAATGGTCTGTGGGGTTGATTTACTAAAAGCAAATAGATGTTGCACTTTGCAAAATGCATTTGTTCCAGGGCTTAGTAAATGAGCAGAAGCTCTGCTGATTTCCATCATCCAATCATGTGCAAGCAAAAATTATGTTTTTGGAATTTCCCTTGCATGTGATTGGGTACTCTTTGCAACATGAAGCCTTACTTCATTTACTAAGCTCTGGAGCAACTGTACTTGCAGAGTGCAACAACTGCACTTTTCAAAGTGCACAGTCTTTTTTGCCTTTAGTAAATCAACCCCTGTGTGTCCTTAACGTGATTCTAAATTTCCACCCCCCTAAAATGTATCAATGTGCCATCAGAGGGGGGTGAGGAATCTGATAAGTGGGCCTTTATATTTAAGTCTCAATAATATTATAATTATTAATGTTATACTGATGCTGGGCACTAATGTTTTTTGTGTAATATGCTTGCAATGTTATGTTCAAAATAACTGATTTTTGTTTTTTCTTGTTTGACTCCCAGTTTCCTTCAACGCCACAGGAATGGCAGACTGTGGCATCCCATTTTGCCACCCGTTGGTACTTTCCCAACTGTGGAGGGGCTATAGATGGGAAACACGTCCACATTGTACCACCACCCATTCGTGGTCATACTATTTTAATTATAAGGGGTTTCATAGTATTGTCTTAATGGCGGTGGTGTTGGCACAATATGAATTTCTGTATGTGGACGTGGGGAAGAATGGCCGGATGGAGGAGTCTTCGCACAGACGGAGTTCTACCAGCGTCTCCAGAGTGGTGGCCTGGGATTGCCACCTAATGCCGATAACGTGGAAGGACTCCCCTTTGTCTTCATAGCAGATGAAGCCTTCAGTCTGAGCAAGCACCTCATGAGTCCATTCCCCCAAAGGACCCTCACCCCGGAGAGGAGGGTTTTTAACTTCCGGCTGGCCAGAGCGAGAAGAGATGTGGAGAATGCTTTTGGGATTCTGGCCAGCCAGTCCTGCCTGTTTCAGACAGCTATCCACATGGTAGGATAACAAACTCACATAGTTCTAGCGTGCTGCATCCTGCTCAAATATTTAAACAAACATTCAACCAATTATATGGTATCACTTGGGCTGAGGCCGGACTTATCGACAATCCTCTGACGGGCCTGCATACTGGCCGTACTGGCTTGGCCCCCCAAAGTGCCCGTCAAGTTAGGGATCAATTTGTTGTTTTTTTACGGGTGGGGGGGCATTGCAATGCCACACAATCTATAATTTTTGTTATTAAAAAATCCTGATCAGATAAAATCTTGAATTATATTTATTGCTTACCTTTCTTTTTTGCTTTCTCATAAGTTTAACTTAGAGCGCTTCTAGTGCCAAGTGTATTTTCCTTTAGTAAATAAGCACCAATGTCACTGTAAAGAACAAATAACTTCCCAAACTGGCATTGAGCATTAAAAGAAGAAGCCTCTCTCTCTTTCCTCTCTCTCTCTCTCTCTCTCTCTCTCTCTCTCTCTCTCTCCCTCCCCCTCCCTCCCTCCCTCTCTCTCTCCTCTCTCTCTCTCTCTCTCTCTCTCTCTCTCCATCCTCTCCTCTCTCTCTCTCTCTCTCTTTAATGAAACAAAGATGTATTTAGAAATATGCAGGCATACATAGATTACCTTACCATAAGCTGGTGTGTCAGACACTCACGTGGTGGGGTGCCCATGTCGCCTACTTCCTCCAACTCTACTTCATACACATCTTTGGGGGTGGCGCCGATGCTTGCTTCTTCACCTTCCACAAAAAGATCCCCTAAAATAGATGATAAAAAATGTATTTAGAAATATGCAGCCATACATAGACTACCATAAGCTGGTGTGTCAGACACTCACCTAGTGGTGTGTACATGTCGCCTACTTCCTCCAACTCTACTTCATACACATCCTTGGGGGTGGCGTTGGTTGCTTGTTTCTTCTCCTTCCATAACCAGATCACCTAAAATAGATGATAAAAAGTGTATTTAGAAATATGCAGCCATACATAGATTACCGTAAGCTGGTGTGTCAGACACTCACCTGGTGGGGTGCCCATGTCGCCCACCTCTGCTTCCTCAACATCCTCTGTGTGGCTTGGGCTGATTTCCCAATTCGGGTGTTGCGGTCGGGGGTCACTGGGTTCAGCTTGTCTGAGTCTTTTCTCCCCTATATAAATGAAACCAAAGCTATATTTAGCACACAGATATTTGAGTCCAGGAATAGTAATATGAAACATTGTAGTGAAGTGGTGTACAAATTGTCTGTTTGGGCAGAATTCCCAGTTGAAGGCATAATTAAAATTCCCTTTGAAACAAGCAGGAATACTCTACCTTTTTAAGCCACGTTTGACAGATAGAGACACCCCAACAACAAGTATATATATTATATATATATATATATATATATATAAATATATATACATGTATATATATATATATATATATATATATATATATGTATACATGTATATATATATATATATATATATATATATATATAGATATATATATATATATGTATATATATATATATATATATATATATATATATATATATGTATATATATATATATATATATATGTATATATATATATATATATATATATATATATATATATATATGTGTGTGTGTGTGTGTATGTATATATATATATATATATATATATATATATATATGTATATATATGTATATTTTTCTCATTTTCTACATATATTTTGTGCAAATATGAGCTTGCCACACCTGCTAGTGGCACAGAAGATTAGCAAAGGTAGGAGGGGGTGACATGGGACATGGTTTTTAAAAGAGTGCCCAAGGAAAATATGCAAATTAAGGTGTTTTGCATTATTTTAGGAACCCTGAACGCTTCGCTCCAAAAAACATAAGACCCGCCAACGATCACAGGATGACGACACCTAACAGGTTGTCACATTCATTAACCACTTCAGCCCCGGAAGGTTTTACCCCCTTCCTGACCAGAGCACTTTTTACAATTTGGCACTGCGTCGCTTTAACTGCTAATTGCGCGGTCATGCAATGCTGTACCCAAACGAAATTTGCGTCCTTTTCTTCCCACAAATAGAGCTTTCTTTTGATAGTATTTGATCACCTCTGCCGTTTTTATTTTTTGCGCTATACACGGAAAAAGACCGAAAATTTTGAAAAAAAATTATATTTTCTACTTTTTGTTCTAAAAAAAATCCAATAAACTCAATTTTAGTCATACATTTAGGCCAAAATGTATTCGGCCACATGTCTTTGGTAAAAAAATGTCAATAAGTGTATATTTATTGGTTTGCGCAAAAGTTATAGCGTCTACAAACTAGGGTACATTTTCTGGAATTTACACAGCCTTTAATTTATGACTGCCTATGTCGTTTCTTGAGGTGCTAAAATGGCAGGGCAGTACAAAACCCCCACAAATGACCCCATTTTGGAAAGTAGACACCCCAAGGAATTTGCTGAGAGGCATGTTGAGCCCATTGAATATTCATTTTTTTTGTCCCAAGTGATTGAACAATGACAAAAAAAAAAAAAAAAAATTACAAAAAGTTGTCACTAAATGATATATTGCTCACACAGGCCATGGGCATATGTGGAATTGCACCCCAAAATACATTTAGCTGCTTCTCCTGAGTATGGGGATACCACATGTGTGGGACTTTTTGGGAGCCTAGCCGCGTACGGGGCCCCGAAAACCAATCACTGCCTTCAGGATTTCTAAGGGCGTACATTTTTGATTTTACTCCTCACTACCTATCACAGTTTTGAAGGCCATAAAATGCCCAGATGACATAAAACCCCCCCAAATGACCCCATTTTGGAAAGTAGACACCCCAAGCTATTTGCTTTGAGGCATGTTGAGTCCATGGAATGTTTTATATTTTGACACAAGTTGCGGGAAAGTGACAAATTTTTTTTTTTTTTTTTTTTTTTGCACAAAGTTGTCACTAAATGATATATTGCTCACACAGGCCATGGGCATATGTGGAATTGCACCCCAAAATACATTTAGCTGCTTCTCCTGAGTATGGGGATACCACATGTGTGGGACTTTTTGGGAGCCTAGCCGCGTACGGGACCCCGAAAACCAATCACTGCCTTCAGGATTTCTAAGGGCGTACATTTTTGATTTTACTCCTCACTGCCTATCACAGTTTCGGAGGCCATGGAATGCCCAGGTGGCACAAACCCCCCCCAAATGACCCCATTTTGGAAAGTAGACACCCCAAGCTATTTGCTGAGAGGCATGGTGAGTATTTTGCAGCTCTCATTTGTTTTTGAAAATAAAGAAAGACGAGAAAAAAAATTTTTTTTTTTTCTTTTTTCAATTTTCAAAACTTTGTGACAAAAAGTGAGGTCTGCAAAATACTCACTATACCTCTCATCAAATAGCTTGGGGTGTCTACTTTCCAAAATGGGGTCATTTGGGGGGGTTTTTTGCCACCTGGGCATTCCATGGCCTCCGAAACTGTGATAGGCAGTGAAGAGTGAAATCAAAAATTTACGGCCTTAGAAAGCCTGAAGGCGGTGCTTGGTTTTCGGGGTCCCGTACGCGGCTAGGCTCCCAAAAAGTCTCACACATGTGGTATCCCCATACTCAGGAGAAGCAGCAGAATGTATTTTGGGGTGTAATTTCACATATTCCCATGGCATGTTTGAGCAATATATCATTTAGTGACAACTTTGCGCAAAAAAAAAATAAAAAAAATAAAAAATTGTCTCTTTCCCGCAACTTGTGTCACAATATAAATTATTCCATGGACTCAACATGACTCTCAGCAAATAGCTTGGGGTGTCTACTTTCCAAAATGGGGTCATTTGGGGGGGTTTTGAACTGTCCTGGCATTTTATGCACAACATCTAGAAGCTTATGTCACACATCACCCACACTTCTAACCACTTGAAGACAAAGCCCTTTCTGACACTTATTGTTTACATAAAAAAATAATTTTTTTTTGCAAGAAAATTACTTTGAACCCCCAAACATTATATATTTTTTTTAAAGCAAATGCCCTACAGATTAAAATGGTGGGTGTTTCATTTTTTTTTTTCACACAGTATTTGCGCAGCGATTTTTCAAACGCATTTTTTGGGGAAAAAACACACTTTTTTACATTTTAATGCACTAAAACACACTATATTGCCCAAATGTTTGATGAAATAAAAAAGATGATCTTAGGCCGAGTACATGGATACCAAACATGACATGCTTTAAAATTGCGCACAAACGTGCAGTGGTGACAAACTAAATACATTTTTAAAAGCCTTTAAAAGCCTTTACAGGTTACCACTTTAGATTTACAGAGGAGGTCTACTGCTAAACTTACTGCCCTCGATCTGACCTTCGCGGCGATACCTCACATGCATGGTGCAATTGCTGTTTACATTTGACGCCAGACCGACGCTTGCGTTTGCCTTAGCGCGAGAGCAGGGGGGACAGGGGTGCTTTTTTTTTTTTTTTTTTTTTTTTTCTTTATTATTATTATTTTTTTATCTTATTTTTAAACTGTTCCTTTCATTTTTTTTTTTTTAATCATTTTTATTGTTATCTCAGGGAATGTAAATATCCCCTATCATAGCAATAGGTAATGACAGGTACTCTTTTTTGCAAAAATTGGGGTCTATTAGACCCTAGATTTCTCCTCTGCCCTCAAAGCATCTGACCACACCAAGATCGGTGTGATAAAATGCTTTCCCAATTTCCCAATGGTGCTGTTTACATCCGGCGAAATCTAAGTCATAAAATGCTCGTAGCTTCCGGTTTCTTAGGCCATAGAGATGTTTGCATTTTCAGGTTCCCTGTTGAGACAGGAGAGCCAGAGAAAAACACGGAAGACGTTGGGGGGGGAGGGGCATTCCCTCCCACTGCTTGTAAAAGCAGTCTAGAGGCTAATTAGCCGCTAGGATTGCTTTTACATGAAAGCCGACCGCTGGCTGAAAAGAATGATACCAAGATGATACCTAAACCTGCAGGCATCATTCTGGTATAACCACTCAAAGTCGTGAATGGCGTACCTGAAGACAAAAAAATGGTTAACAATAAAGCACAGTAAACGGTAAAGTATAAAAATTGCATACCTGAAAAGCAAACATGATAAAACATAATAACAATAAAACATTGCAGAATAGAATACAGTAAAAAAGAGCAGAACAATAGAGAGAGAATAGAGAGAGAGAGAACAATAAAACGACAACTATTTTTTTTTATTTTATATTTTTGTATGTGTTTTTTTTTTTTTTTTTACACTTTTTTTTGTAACTAACTTTTATAACGGTAACCGGTTCCAGGTTCGGGTCTCTCAAAATGCGATGGCATCTTGGGAGACCCTGTGAAAGTGTGTCCTAGTCTGTGCAATGCTGTACCCTACGCTAATACTCAGCTAGTGAATGGTAGCGTTCAAAACATTCACCAATGCAAAGACCAGGATTGTCAGGACAGGAGGGACAATAATAGCGGGTGTCACGCCTATATCCACGCTTGCTGCAGACACAACATCTTTTTTGGGGGGGTTCGTTGGGTAGGGGTACTCGGGAGGACATAAAGAAAATGCCTCTCATGCAGCCGACTGCATTTGGTTGGGGATGTGAATGGGGGAAGTACGGGCGCTGCAGAAGCGGTGGGTTCCCAATTAGGATTGGCGAATGCAGCAGGAAGGGCACTATGGGCACGACGGGCCTGTGTTTGTCTTCTTGGTGGCAGCGGGACACTACTTGTGCTTGCCACCTCACCAGCTTGAACTGCACTTATGGGACTCACCACGTCACCAAGTGTTACTGCAGTGCTGGTTTGACTACGACCGGGGTGTACTAGGCCGCTGGCGCTTGCCAGTTCACCAAAACGCTACCAAAAAAACTGTTAGCGATCGCAAGGATCAGGCCTGACTCTGCGAACGCTGCAGTTATGCGTTTAGTGTTTTGTAAGTGTCAGTGATCGATCGATACTGCACTTGGCTGGGCTGGGCCGGGCGGAGGGGCAAAACGCAGGTGCTAGCAGGTATCTGGGCTGATCCCGCTAACACTGCGTTTGTGGGAACCCTAAACTGCTGGGGACGCTAGTATAGATCTGATCGGATCAGATATTGATCCGATCAGATACTATACCACTAAGGGAGGCGTATGCTGCGTGCGTGGGTGTTAGCGGTACTGGCGCTAACCTGACACTGCTTGGGGCTGGTGCTTGCCAGTTCACCAAAACGCTACCAAAAAAACTGTTAGCGATCGCAGGGATCAGGCCTGACTCTGCGAACGCTGCAGTTATGCGTTTAGTGTTTTGTAAGTGACAGTGATCGATCGATACTGCACTTGGGTGGGCCGGGCAGAGGGGCAAAACGCAGGTGCTAGCGGGTATCTGGGCTGATCCCGCTAACACTGCGTTTTTGGGAACCCTAAACTGCTGGGGACGCTAGTATAGATCTGATCGGATCAGATATTGATCCGTACAGATACTATACCACTAAGGGAGGCGTATGCTGCGTGCGTGGGTGTTAGCGGTACTGGCGCTAATCTGACGCTGCCTGGGGCGACGCATATCACCGCCGGGCGATCAGGGGGCTAAACTTTTATTCGGTAATAAACGGCGGGTGCCCTGACACTATAAAAAATAAACGAACTAACCAGCGTCACTCGTAACAGTTATACGGTGATCAGTGGTGAAAGGGTTAACTAGGGGGCAATCAAGGGGTTAAAACATTTATTAGGTAGTATATGGGGGTCCCTGTCGCTATAAAACGCTGACGGCGAACCTAAATATTTACCTCACTAACTAGCGTCACCAGCGACACTAATACAGCGATCAGAAAAATGATCGCTTAGTGACACTGGTGACAGGGGGTGATCAAGGGGTTAAAACTTTATTAGGGGGGGTTAGGGGGGTATCCTAGACCTAAAGGGGGGTAATACTCACTGCCCTAACACTGTAACTGTCACAAACTGACACTATGCAGTAATCAGAAAAAAAAAAAAAATACTGCTAATGTCAGTTTGTGACAGGGGGGGGGTGATTGGGGGGGATCGGGGGGCGATCGGGGGTGTAAGGTATGCCTGGCATGTTCTACTGTGTGTGTTTGTGTTGTGTGCACTTACATGTCTTCTCTCCTCGGCGCTGGACGGAAACTGCCAGACCGAGGAGAGATGACATCACATCCTCTGCCTGTGTGAAACTACACACAGGCAGAGGAGGATTCCCATTGGCTGGGAGCGATCGCGAGGGGGGGGCCACGATCGGATGGTCTCCCCCTCGCCTCCCGACGCTCCCAGTCAGATGCCGACCGCCGCTGGCACCGGGGGGGGGGGTCCGATCGGACCCCCCGCCCGCGGGAGGCAGATCACGTATATATACGTGATTCTGCCTGCCCGTGCCATTCTGCCGACGTATATCTACGTTAGGCGGTCGGCAAGTGGTTAAGCGTGTGGTCAATACACTCTAAAGGAGTTGTTTCCACTTGTGAAGGGACAGAAACCAGGAAATTGGCACATGCCTTTATGCCAAGCTCAGGGTGCATTTTGGGCCTGCATGCAGTCTGCAGTGGCAGAGAAATGAAATTGCACAGGTTGCCTCACAAGGATGGGGGTTGTGCAAAATTCCAAGACCTATTAAGAAGGCTATAGCAGAAAGTATACTGCAAATATCCACGCCACAAGCAAACCCATACCAATAGAGCATAAATCGCTCATGATGGAGGATGGTCTTTTCCCATAATGGCAGAGCGTAAATCGCTCATGATGGAGGATGGCCTTTTCCCATAATGGCAGAGCGTAAATCGCTCATGATGGAGGATGGCCTTTTCCCATAATAGCAGAGCGTAAATCGCTCATGATGGAGAATGGCCTTTTCCCATAATGGCAGAGCGTAATTAACTCATGATGGAGGATGGTCTTTTCCCATAATGGCAGAGCGTAAATCGCTCATGATGGAGGATGGTCTTTTCCCATAATGGCAGAGCATAAATTGCTTATGATGGAGGATGGTCTTTTCCCATAATGGCAGAGCGTAAATCGCTCATGATGGAGGGTGGTCTTTTCCAATAATGGCAGAGCATAAATCGCTCATGATGGAGGATGGCCTTTTCCCAGCGATGATAGAGCGTAAATCGCTCGTTGATGGAGGATGACAGAGACATTGCGAGAACACTTATTGTTGCGTGGTTATTCTCCCACAAATTTACGTAAAGCATACAACAAGGCTATGTCATGCTCCCGGACCTCTTTACTCTTTAAATGTGGGGAACCTCCCCCTTTAAAAGATACCGTGAGATTTATCACGACCTATTCCGCACATCATAACTTACTCCGCAATATCTTAACCAAAAATTGGCCTCTTCTGGCTGAGCATCATACCTTAGCCAAATATATTCGATCGACTCCGGAAGTTGTGTTCCGTAGAGCCTGATCATTACAGGATCAATTAACCTCCAGTCACTACGCCCCTACTAGACCATCAAGGACTGGACCTAACGGCACATTTAAATGTGGTGATTGTCCCCGGTGCCCTTGGGTCAACGAAGGTAGATACTTCGTTCTACCCAATGGGGAGACTTTCGCCCCACGCACCTTTGCCAACTGTGGTACAAAAGGAGTCATCTATTTAATGAACTGCATATGTAAAGCATTTTATGTTGGCAAAACGATCCGCAAATTCAGACAAAGAATCAGTGACCATTTGTATGATTCTGAAAATGGGAAATTAACCACAATTGGTCGACACATTGGCCTGCATCACAGATTTGACAACTCGGTCATCAAGTTTCTGGTACTGGAGGTAGTTCAACCCAATCCCAGAGGTGGCGATTGGGATCGCTCGATACTCCAGGGGGAATCCCTTTGGATCGAGCGACTCAACGCCACCATCCCCCCTGGCCTTAACGAGTCAGTATCTTATAAGGCATTCCTGTGAGTTTTTACGGTTTCGGCCTCTGTGTGGTCCCCCCCCCTCTTCCTGTTTTTCCCCCCTTTCCCCTCCCTCCCTCCCCTCCTCTCCTTTCCCTTTTTTTTTTTTTTTCCCCCCTTCCCTCTCCCCCCCGTCCCTCCTGTTTCTCTCCCCATGGTACTGTTATTGATTTATTTTAGGATGCTCTAGCATGTAACATGTTTACCTGCCTCTCACCACCCTTGATGTTGTTGGGTCAAATTCCTCAGTGACATGGCTTATATTGCATTACATGTACATATTGTGTTTTTTCTCTTGTCTGGTGTTATAAGTTGTTATTTTGACTGTATACACTATTTGCTGTAAAAGGACAATCTCTCCCGTGGCTATCAGGTTATGTGTGCAATTGTCGGGTCCCGGTTCTCCCCCTTGCGGCGGACGTATGCTCGCCCTGGCAGGCGACTTCTGCTTGTGTCCCCTGTCTGGGAACTCGCTTCCCTTCGACGGGAGCGCGCGCTTGCTCAGTAGCACATTTGTGTGCACCTGCGCAGTGCGGGCGAACAGACCCGGTGACGTCAGGGACCGCCCACGCTGGCGTTCCCTGTCTTCCGGGTTGGGGAGCTCTTATAGCGGCCGTCATGGCCGCTATGCGAGCCGGACAGCCTCCTGACGCCGAGCGGGCTTTGGATTGTTCCACACCAGGTTAGTGTCTCCTCTCCCCCTGTCTATCAACTGGCTGCCTGCTATTTTATTATTGTTTAGTGATGCATACTGAGGCGCCGTTTGGCACCCACCCTACTACCTTATACCTTCTGAGCGTTCTCACATCTAACTTATGCATATGGGAACCTGATGAATAGGACCTTCCAGCCCTGTTAGGCTATCAATATTCCTATCTAGTTGACCTTACTATGGTTTTTCTTTTAACTTTTTGTCCCCCCATTATAGTACCTCTGTGTTACATGAGACTGATCTCCATAGCACTTTTCTGCTGTATTATTGACCTTTGCAGAACAAATCTGTTTAATGCAATGTGCTTAGTTAAAAATATATATTTTTTTTATTATTAATCTTCCCCTTGGCCAGAGTGACCTCTTGGCGACGTTCCCACGGCATTAGCTACAGGGCTATCTGAAGATATAAGCCTCTATTGTCTCTTATCATCCTGCCAACTTACGGTCTGGCTAATGTGAATCCTAACATCCTACACCTGCTCATGCGTCACACATCATTTTAATCTGTAGTTGGTGAGTGCCAACTCTGCTATTATCAGTGTGTAGCCTTTTATAATCTTCACAATCCCTGGTTTCTGCATGGATGTGGGTGCGTTGGGTTTCCCCCCTTCCCCTCCCCCCCTTCCCTCCCCCTCCTGCCCCCTCCCCCCCTTCCCTACTCTTCTTTTTTCCCCTTCCCCCTTCCTTTTTGTTCTTCCTTCCCCCCCCTCCCCTCCCCTCTCCCCCTTCTTTCCTGCTCCATGGGCATCTCCCCCTCCCCCTCCTGACTCAGCCCTCTTCCCCTTCTTTTGGGTCCTCTTCCCCCCCCCTGCGCACCCTCCCCTCCCCTTCTCCTTCTCCTTTCCCTTTTCCTCAGCTTCCCTTTCCTCCTTTCCTTCCCTTCCATCCCCCTCTCCCCCCTTCCTTGTCCCCTGTTTTTCTTTCCCCCCCTTTCCCCTTCTCCCCCCCCCTTCCCCCTCTTTCCCTTCCTCTTGTACCATTCCTCGTTCCCTGTTCCCCCCCCGCCTTGTCCCGATTAGCTGTTCCCGACCTTCCCTCATCAATTTTCCTGTCCTTTTTCCTCCCCCCCTCCCTTTTCCCTTCCCCCTTATTTCTATTCCCCCATTCTCGTTCCTTTTTTCCCGCCTCTCCATCCATCCAATCCCCTATGGACCCTCACTCAATTCCCTCCGTGCACCACCATCATGGGCTACTTTAATCGCATGATACGGGCACACATCTTTCTTTGATATCACAATATGGTGATATGTACTATCATTAACCAAATATTTATTCACCAGAGGCTGCCTGTCATCCCCTGCGTCCGCCGCAGGGGGATATGTATGGGGTCCCACATGCCCACAGTTATCTCCTGAATGGGTGAGCTTGTCCTTATTTGTATATGTTTTTTGTATGGAGTGTTCTGAAATGTTGTTAATAATCCTGCTGCCATGATCTGGTATATTTATGTACATATGTTTGTAGATTGTTAAAACAACTTTATGTCACCTTGTAGATATGGTTCTCCTGAAGAAGCGGTGTTGACCGCGAAACCAGTCGAGAATTAAAGCCATACACGCTTTCTATGTAAAAATTGTGTGGAATCCACGGGCTTAGACGTACCTCTTCCTCTTTTTTTATGTTTGTATGTAGTGTTGTTATGTATAATTGCATTGTTTGCGGAATTGCAATTTTATGAATGTTTTTCTATTAAAAGTTAATTTTATATTTTATTTACTTTTTTGTTTGTCTCATATCCAATATTGTATATCGATATTGAGTACCGGAATAGTCCCCTCTTTTCTCCTGGCGGGGGTTGAGACGCTGGCTGTCAGTAGCAGCAACTGCGGCCACCTCTCCTCCCTCCCACTTCCCCTTGTTACGATATTTTGGGATGATGGTACCTATACCTATTAAAACCTTTATGGTAACATAGGCCTGTCAGTTTAGAGATTACAGAGACCTCGTCAGAAGACCAATTTACAGTAACAGGTTCCATAAGCTTTATCCATATAAAATGGCTGCTGTATGTTTATGCACTGCACTTCCAGGGGTGGTTGCTGCCCTCTTGTGTCTGGTGCAGCAAGTGTCTTTGCCTTTTTATAATTTGGTTGTCTTCAATGGACTTGTTCACACCAGATGCAGTCCAGTGCGTTTTTATTTCTGCATCAAGAACGCATGGATATGTTTAACTTTGATTCCAATTACTTCACACCAGTACAGTGCATTCTAGTGCCGTCAACAAGAGTAGAATGTTGCATTGTTTCTTTATAGGAACACATCGGGAAAGTGGCAAAACGCATGTAGAATGCATCAAAAACGCTCATGCAGAAACACATCTTGAATGCAGAAACTTTGGTGATCTGGCCATCAGGCTTGCACAGAATCTATACAGTGAGAGATTTTGTCTGCCAACCAGCAAGAGAGTTAGCTTTGATATATTAACTTCAGAAATGGCATTACATTCAACATTGGAAACTGCAAGATTTGGCACAGTTTCTAGAAAGAGTGGAACCTGGCAACTGACTTTTGTTTGATGCTTTTGATAGACCTAGTGCAAGCGCTGGTTCACTCAGTCACTGCTAGGAGATCATTGTGGTTATGCCACTGGAGGGCAGGCGGAACTTCTACACAAGTCTTCGACATTTCCTATAATGGGAGGTTATTGTTCGGCCAAACGCTGAACAACGCAATTAAGCGAATGACTGGAGGAAAAGTCTGGACTGTAGCCACAGACTAGTAAGAGGAAGCTGCCATCCTTCACTCAAGCCCACTGAACTACAGAGGGCGCAGGGGGCCAAATCTTATAGGACAGGCTGCAGATTTAATAGATCACAATGGAGGTATTTCAAAGTTACTTTTGACATGAAATAAGTCCAGAGCAAGCTGCTAAGATGGCTGGAAAGTCTCTATTAAAGGTGCATCCAACCAGTCTCTTCGAAGTTGGGGCCAGGAAGCCTAAGTGAAGTAGATGATTGTAGCTTCCTTCTGGAGGGTTTGGACAACAATCGCCAAAGACCAGTGGACAGGTGGGTGGACAATGGAGAACAGATCTCAGAAGAGAAAATGTTTGCAAAATTTTTATACTGCTACAAGGCCATCAAGCCAGTGATGCCGAAAACATAGAATCATCTGGGGGCCTTTATGTCCAGTTTTTGTAGTGCCTAAGGCAGGAGCCTCCTGACCTGTGTCAGTTTGAAGGAATGGAATGTGTTCATATACATCAAGAGGTTCAAGATGGAGTCCATGCAGACAGTCACAGGTACAGTTCAGCAGGAGGACCAGTTGGAATCATTCGACTGGCCGACTCATACTTCCAGGCACCGATCAATGCCGAACACCAGAGGCGTGTAAGATTTGCGGTGGCCAGAGGTCACTTTCAGTTGTCTGCCTTTTACAGAATTGGCACAGCCCCAGGAATCTTTTTGAAGATCTTGTTGGCAGTGGTGGTACCTTGGGCCAGGTGGCACATGAGGGCATTTCAATTTGCCTTCTTTAGCCTATGAGCTGGGCTGTCTATGGATCAGAAAATCTTTGTGCCTTTACAAATTCAACAAGAACTAAAAATTTGGACATGGCCACTGTGCTTCTTTCGGAGGCATGCCTCTCAGCCCAGGCGATAGGATGATTCTGAACCCTGATACCAGTCTCTGGGGCTTGGGGAGTCCACAATCTGAAGAAACAAGTGCAAGGCCATTGGATCGCGGTGAAGCGTAGACTCCCCAAGTATCTTGAATGGGAAAAATGCATTTTTCTAGCATTGCAAGCCTTTCAAGATTTTCAAGGGGTTTGACAACAAGACAGTAGTAGCCTACATTGCCTAAAAAGGGGACACCAAAGGTCTTTTTCTGATATTTGCAACAGGATACCAATGCAAAGACTCCGTCATACAAGAGGTTCACAGTGCTATGGAATTCTCTGTTTGATCTTTGTCTCTGGCCAAATTAAATCCTTTATGGCAAGGTCAGTAACAGCTCCCCAATCCAATAAGACTACCTTTAATAGCCTGGCTATGGAATAGGCTACACTAGAGGTCCAGGGATTCTCATCTGAGGTTGTTCAGACCCTGGTAACCAGAAGATCATCCATGAACGCTACATTGGAGAGGATATGAAAGAAGTCTGTTTTGTCTGCTCAGAGAAAGCTTTCTCTCCTGTGTTCCCTGCTCTAGCCAAAATCCTTGATTTTACAGTCAGCGCTAGAGGTTGGTCTGGCATACAAATCCATTTAAGGTACAGATCACTACCTTATCTTTTCACAGGCTGCAGATGGGTGCAAAAGCCAGTGACCATGATGATGTTTCCAGATGACCTTGACGGAAATCCTGGTTCCCTCTGTGGGACTTAGGCTTGGATCTGAGAGCACCCTCACGGTAAAACTAGTTCTGACAGCAACTACTTCAGACAGATATTGAAGATTGCAACATTTTCCGGTAAGGTGGCTTTTTCTTTTTCCTTTTTAACAGAGATAGGGATACCACATCTATCTCCAAAGTTCAATTTTAAAGTGGTATCCAGTTTCAGAGGGACTACTTCCCAGTTTTTCTGGAGTTTTCACATGAGAGGCACTGAGTGCACAGCAGGAAGACTTCAGTTTTCTTACACATGGTCCAGTTACTAACAGTGTACTTGGTCAAAAGAGGAAAGTGTACAATCTTTTCATTTAGCCATCAGGCCCTCAAGAGTCATCCACTCTTGGGTTACCAAGGTGATTAGATTGGCATGCAGGATGCACGCTTTTCTGCTCTGAAACAATTGCAAGACTATTTGACTAGAGGGGTGGCAGCCTTTGGGGCAGTTATGCCAGGATTGCTTGAAAGATATAGGTAAGGGCTAGCTTGAAGGTCTGGTGCGGTCTTCATTCAACCTTACAAACTAAATATGCAACCAGCAAATTTGGGACAAGAGAGATCAATTCTTTCTGCCTTTAGCAGCTTTTCGTTGATTGTCAGTATCTCTTTTCATTTGTTCTCTCCCACCCTATATTGGCTTTGGTATATCCCGTTATGTGCTGACAGGAGGATGGGCCAGGAAAATGAAAAATTGTTATCACTTACCGTAATTTTCCTTTCCTGGCCCATCCTCACATCAGCACAGGACTCACTCCCTAGTGGCCTGTCGCAGGCTAAGTTATCGAACATCTTAGTTGGGGGAGGGGCTGTCTTTTATATTCAGCTTGGAATATGTGGTCCTTGGGGGCTCCAAAGGAGGTGATAACCATTATATGCTGACGTGAGGATGGGCCAGGAAAGGAAAATTACAGTAAGTAATAACAATTTTCCTATATATATATATATATATATATATATATATATATATATATATATATATATACATACATATATAAAACGATGTTTACTACGATCGTTTAAAACGGCCTAAACTTGTACGTTAAAGAAAAGCACATGGAGCAGTATGCAAGGTAATACATAGAATATGAACACACAACAAGTACTTACTTTTTTTAAGCACTTTATGGATCCATCTCTACTGATCCGGCTCATGGAGTTTGAGGTCAGACCATCGTTTCCTCAGCTGATCTTTCGAGCGCCGTACCCCAAAACGAAGATGCAAGATCTTCACCACTTTCGCCATTATTTTGGCTTTTCGGAAATTAGGCTGGGCGTACCGTCCATACTTCCCATCATAATCTATTTTTCTCAAAATTGCCACCATCTCTTCAAAGGCCATATTAGAGGCCTTAAATTTCTGCTTCCTGGATCGGGACATTCCGGGCTCTGGGCTTTCATTGCTACCTGAGGTAGTACACACCTGATGTGTATCCGCCATTGTTTCTGCTACTATGCACCGTAGAGAGAAAGGGCGGAGAATATGTGTTAGAAAAGAATGTCAGGGGCGGGCGACACAGGCGGAGTTTCACGCATGCGCAGTGTATAAAAGTAATTATGCATGTGTCGTACGTACGTTCTGTGCGTAGAGACAAGGGGGGTGGAGAATATGTGTTAAAAAGAATGTCAGGGGCGATGCAGGCGGAGTATGATGCATGCGCAGTGTATATAAAGTTATTACTCATGTGTCGTACGTACGTTCTGTGCGTGGAGGATAGAGGAACAGAAGTTGCTAGCGCCAGAAACTAAGGTAATTTTTAGTAAACTTTGTAGCAGCCTATACTGCTTAAAGATTGAAGAGGCCTATGTTGGGATAAGATGATGAGAGTTTAGCTGAAACATTAGTGTTTTTGTCTTGTGTATTATTTTTACAGAAAACATGAATGCCAAATATAAGGACCCAGAATTTATGACAGCATTTATTGTGAAGTACAGGGAGATGAGGAATCTGTGGGAAGCCAAACACCCTCAATATTACATGAAACCAGTAAGGAAGTCAAGACTTCTGGCATTTGTGCATACTTTCATCCCAGAAGCAACCGTGGAGATTTTGGAAAAGAAAATTGGGATCTTGCAAAATATGTATAGGAGGGAGCATAACAAGATCCAGAATTCCCTGAGATCAGGAGCATCAGCAGATGATGTATATGTACCCAGGCTGTGGTACTACGATAAACTACGTTTTCTTGATGACCAGACTGAAGCCAGGGCATTATTTTCAACCCTTACCTCCACCCTTCCATCAACCCCAGCAGAGGCTGATGAGGACCAAGCTGGGTCTTCCATCCTGGAAGAACCGGATGTGACCATCTGGAGTCAGGTAAATTAATTTTAGACATATTTAGTGTCCTAATATTAATGATGTTAACTAGATGTTATAACTGATTAACTATTAAGGATTTTATCCTAAAAATGATGTATACATGTCAATTGACAGTAGTGCCCAAAAATGTTTGTCACCTGCTTAAAAAAATGCTGGTTGAATTTGCAAGTCATGAGAAGAAAATTGTGTGTCATTGATGAACCAAAAACTAAAACTATGTCCCTTTTTTATACACAGGATGAGCTCAGCCAAGAGGAAGGTGTGGAAAGTGGCAGCCAGGAGGAGGCCGGGCCCAGTGTCATCAAGGAGGAGGCCGAGGCCCAGGGTCAGCCAGGAGGAGGCCGGGCCCAGGGTCAGCCAGGAGAAGGCCGGGCTCAGGGTCAGCCAGGAGGAGCCCGGCCCGGGTCAGCCAGGAGGAGGCTGGGCCCAGGGTCAGCCAGGAGGAGGCTGGGCCCAGTGTCAGCCAGGAGGTGGCCGGGCCCAGTAGGAGCCTCACAGAATCCCAGGTGCCTCCCCTCAGCCTTCATAAAAAAAGGGCCAGGAAGGGGATGGTGACAGAGGAGGCATCACTGCGCCTCATGAGAGAAGCGACTAATTTTCTCAAGAGCCCCCCGAAGCTGAAGAGGCCTATGGCTGTTATTTAGCCATCAGGATGCTGGAATTGGAGAAGGGCCAATGCCTCCTCTGTGAGAGAATTGTTTTTGATGCCCTACAGAAGGGGCTGAGGGGCCAGCTAACTGAGACTAGCCAGATATATGAGCAAGCCCCTCCTCCTCCTCCTTCTCCTCCTGCCACAAGTCAACCACCAGAGCCACAGCCTACAAGGAAAGCTGCAGGTAAGGCTGCAAGGAAGGGTGCAGGGCAACGTGGAGGGAAGGCTGCAGGGAAGAGAAGAAAGTGATGACCTGGCTTCAGTCTGGTCTGACAGAAGATGCAGGCTGGTGTAGTACCACAGCCTGGGGACATATATGTCATCTGCTGCTGCTCTTGATCTCTGGGATTCCTGGACCAGATTGTGCTCCCTCTTATATGGACTCCTCAAGATCACAATTTTCTTTTCCACAGACTTGATGTGTGCACTGGGGCCAAAAGTATTCACAAATTCAAAATGTTTATCCAGCGTTGACTTCATCTTTATTTTGTTTTCCATAAATAAATGGATATTTTATTTTATGAAAATACTTTATGTGTTTTAATTAACATAATTTTTTTTATAGACAATGTCAAATTAACAAGAGACAACAACCTCCTTGAGGTTCCAAAACCCCCCAAAAATATATAATGTTCTTGTGGTAACTTTACAACAAAAAAAAATCTACAAAAAAAAATAACAAAAAAATGTTCTTTGTGGTAACTTTATACCAAAACAAAAATTTAAAATGTACAAAAGTAATGGTTTTTTGAGGTAACTTTCCAAAAAAAAAAAAAAAAAAAATGGTTCTTTCTGGTAAATTTATAAACAAAAAAAAGATATATGGAGATAAAGAGAAAATTATTTTGATAAAAATCATATAAAAAGATCTTGATGAAATACAAAATAAAAGATGACTCCAAAAAACAATTGTGTAAACATTAGTATGGAGATATGGCTTTTAAAACAAATACAATATTCATGAGATCAAGAGAAATAATCCAGAAATTAGTTTGGGAGAACTCTGTGTGAATAGGAACAGCAAAACAACTTTGTTCTTATAGCATTATAAAGAAGACAATTAACTTGCTGCATTCAACGATCACAGAATTTGCAGCATGAGGAATGTGCTACCTACAATACGAACACTAATTTTACCAGACCGAGCGGTTCCGTTTCGTATTTGCTTCTGAGCATGCGTCATTTTTTTGTCCGTCGGACTAGCATACAGACGAGCGGATTTCTGGGTCCGGCGGAGTTACGACGTAAAGATTTGAAGCATGTTCCAAATCTAAAGTCCGTCAGATTTGCGACTGGAAAAGTCCGCTGAAGATCCGATGAAGCCCACACATGATCGGTTTGTCCGTCGGATTTGGTCCGTCAGTCCAGTCGAAAAGTCCGACCGTGTGTACGCTGCATAACACTTCCAGGAGGTACAAGCGACACACCACTGCCTCCTGGGATAACTGGGCACTCAAAATCCCACAAGAATTTGTTCCTACAAAAGGATGGAGTGCATTTTGGAGTGGGAGTGGGATTTGAGTGTCCGGCTATCCCAGGAAAGCAGAGATGAGGCACTGTGACATATTTCACATTATCCAGGAGCATCAGAAGCCTAATTCCTTTTTTTAAGCAACATCTTTATTTTTAAATTGCTTTTTCAGGCAATATTACTATGGGGGTGGAACTTTCAATAGAGTGGAACTTCAATTTTTATGAAAGGTCAGCTTTATTGAAGTTCTGTAATCATTAAAGTGTATGTTACCTCAATATTTCATATTCAGCACATGTCTCTGTTGTACCATGTACATGTATTAAAAAGTAACTATCTTGTTCTCTCTGCATTGCTTCCTGGTATACTATGCAGACAACCGGCACACTGATGGTGCAGGTGTGTGCTGGGTTTTTAGGGTAATCAAAACTAGGATTCTGGACTCTGCCCTCCCAAGGAGTCTGTGTGGTTGCAAAGGAGCAGCCAGAGATGTGCGTGACTGCACGGAACAGCCTGGGACAGAACAGACAGACAGGATAGGCCCAAGCCAGAGGGCTGGAGCAGAAGGGAGCTGAAAGTGTTTGTGCACAAGCACAGGGATGTTGAATTAGAGGACCGAGGCAGGAGTGGACATACAGGGGTCGCAAGATTCACTATGGCGTGTGGGCCCCCTGTATGCTTAGATAGGAGGAGCGGAAAGGGCGGCTGAGACCGAGCTCCCCGATCCTCAGCCGAACTGTAAATCAGCACTGCGGGGAGCTGGTCACACTGATTACACCTAAAGTGAAAGCAGTGTGTGCTGTGCTCTTTGTCTTCCCCTACAGTACAGTACCCAGCAGGAAGAGATAAGGTAAAGGACTGCCATTTTTTAAAAGGCTATCTATGAATGTGTGTTTATATACTGCATGTGTGTGTGCATGTGTGTGTATGTATGTGTGTGTGCATGTATGTATGTATGTATGTATGTAATGTATGTGTGGGTGCATGTGTCAATGTTTTGTAAATATTTTATTACATCTTTTCATGTGACAACACTGAAGAAATGACACTTTGCTACAATGTAAAGTAGTGAGTGTACAGCTTGTATAACAGTGTAAATTTGCTGTCCCCTCAAAATAACTCAACACACAGCCATTAATGTCTAAACCGCTGGCAACTAAAGTGAGTACACCCCCAAGTGAAAATGTCCAAATTGGGCCCAATTAACCATTTTCCCTCCCCGGTGTCATGTGACTCGTTAGTGTTACAAGGTCTCAGGTGTGAATGGGGAGCAGGTGTGTTAAATTTGGTGTTATCGCTCTCAGTCTCTCATACTGGTCACTGGAAGTTCAACATGGCACCTTATGAGGATCTCATGATCTGAAAAAAAGAATTGTTGCTCTACATAAAGATGGCCTAGGCTATAAGAAGATTGCCAAGACCCTGAAACTGAGCTGCAGCAGGGTGGCCAATACAATACAGCTGTTTAACAGGACAGGTTCCACTCAGTACAGGCCTCGCCATGGTCGACCAAAGAAGTTGAGTGCACATGCTCAGCGTCATATCCAGAGGTTGTCTTTGGGAAATAGTCGTATGAGTGCTGCCAGTATTGCTGCAGAGGTTGACGGGGTGGGTAGTCAGCCTATCAGTGCTCATACCATACTCTGCTCACTGCATCAAATTTGTCTGCATGTCGTCCCAGAAGGAAGCCTCTGCAAAAGATGATGCACAAGAAAGCCGGCAAAAAGTTTGCTGAAGACAAGAAGACTAAGGACATGGATTACTGGAACTATGTCCTGTGGTCTGATGAGACCAAGATAAACTTATTTGGTTCAGATGGTGTCAAGCGTGTGTGGCGGCAACCAGATGAGGTGTAAAAAGACAAGTGTGTCTTGTCTACAGTCAAGCATGGTGGTGGGGGTGTCATGGTCTGGGGCTGCATGAGTTCATTGAGGGAACCATGAATGCCAACATGTACTGTTACATACTAAAGCAGATCATGACCCCCTCCCTTTTGAGACTGGGCCGCAGGGCAGTATTCCAACATGATAACGACCCCAATAACACCTCCAAGATGACCACTGCCTTGCTAAAGAAGCTAGTGGAAGCTAGCAAGGCAGTGGTCATCTTGGAGGTGTGTTTGTGGTCATTATCATGATGGAATACTGCCGTGCGGCCCAGTCTCCGGAGGGAGGGGATCATGCTCTGCTTCAGTACATGTTGGTATTCATTGTCCTGTCAATGAACTGTAACTCCCCAGTGCCGTCTGCACTCATGCAGCCCCAGACCACGACACTCCCAACACCATGCTTGACTGTAGGCAAGACACACTTGTTTTTGTACTCCTCACCTGGTTGCCATCACACATGCTTGACACCATTGAAAAAAAAAAGTTTATCTTGGTCTCATCAGACTAAGGACATGGTTCCAGTAATCCATGTCCTTAGTCTGCTTGTCTTCAGAAAACTGTTTGTGGGCTTTCTTGTGCATCATCTTTAGAAGAGGCTTCCTTCTGGGATGCAGCCATGCAGACCAATTTGATGCTGTGTGTGGCGTATGGTCTGAGCACTGACAGGCTGATCCCCCACCCCTTCAACCTCTGTAGCAATGCTGGCAGCACTCATACTGTAGTAATCGATATAATTATTAATATTATATCTGTGTATTAATTTGTCTGGTCCCTATACTTAGTTGGCCTATTAAACTCTGAGCACATGCTATTGTTAATATCACAATAATACCAGGTTAGCTATGAAACCAAACACACGGTGCTGCTAGTAAAACAAGTTACATTTATTTCCCAATAAAAATAGGAATGTATTAAAACAGCATAATTAGGAAAACTAACATAAAGATACTACAAGAAATTGCAATATTACAAGGTCTACAATCATAACACAATACAAGATTGATACTTAGCACATCCTCCTCGGCTGGTCCTCAGGTCTTAAAGAGACTGTTTCTTTTTTTTTTTTTTTTTTCCCACTTCAGCGAAAATTTTTATGAGAGACATTATTTCAACTTTATATGTCAAACTTTATCTCTTCTCATTTTTCACATCATTGTGGATTGTTTCCGTCACATCTTTATTGTTTTTCCCTTCTAGGATATTATTTAATAATTTTAAAAATCGACGACAAAACGCCTCCTATAAATATGAACCCACTATTATCTTATTCTCTCTCAGTCCCTCTTATTCCCCCCCCCCCCCCTCCCCCTCCCCTGTGTTTGGTCCGTTCCTTTATGTTATTTATTTATCCACTTGGCTCTGCACCTATTCTTTCTTTTATCTTATCTAAATAAATGTCTGAGACTTTGTATTTTTTCCAACTTTCCCATCTACTATTATCCCTTTTCTCTCCTCCTTCCATTTTGTAGTGATAATCTATTTCCTTTAGCCAGTTTCTAATATCTGGTTTTCCACTTTTTAGCCAATTCTTGGAAATTAAGGCCTTGGCCGCATTCAGGAGGTTAGGTACTATTGATTTTCTATATTGTTTCTTAGGTTTATTATAGATATGGAAGAGGCAAGTCCAGATGTTTTGTTCTATTTCTTCTTCAGTTATTTCTTTTATGTTATTTAACACTTCCTTCCAGTACTCCATTATTATTGGGCATTCCCACCATATGTGTATGATCGTTGCTATTTGGCCACATTTTCTCCAACACAAAGAGGTTTTGTCTTGATGAAATCTGTGTATTCTTACTGGGGTCATATACCATCTTGATACTAGTTTATAATTCATTTCAATAGTCTTCCTGTCCCAGGCCTTATTATATCCCATTTCTATCATTTTTTCCACTTTTTGGTTATCTATTTTTATATTCATTTCTTTTTCCCATTGATTTATGTATTCTGGTCTTTCTTGTGCTTCCAAATCTGTCAGTGTACTATAAATTTTTGATGTTCCGTTTTTCAATGGTATTTCATTGCTACATAGCTTTTCCAGTGCGGTTAATTTCGTTTCGTCTCTCAGTGGGTGTGGTATTGTGCTTACTAAGTGCCTTAGTTGATTATAATTCCATTCATTCATCTTCCATCCATTCCTTTCCTCTATTTCTACTCGTGTTCTTATTTTGCCATTTCTAGTGATATCTTTCAATTGTGGGTTACGTATTCCTTGAATTCCAAATATTTCCTTCCCAGGGGTGAAGAAATTCGATCCTGTGAGTGCTAATAGTGGTGAATTATATTTCCATTCATTCTTTAAGTGAATGGTGTCCCAAATTTTAAATACATTTTTTGTTATTTCGTGTGAGTCAGTGTCCAATGTTCTATATTTCCGTGGAATCCAAATATTCTTATGTAATGTGACTCCGCTTATTATGTTTTCCATTTCCACCCATTTTTTTTCATTTTTCTCATTTGTCCACTATAACATTCGTGTTAAAACTATGGCTTTATAGTACCTACTTATATCTGGAGCGGCCAGACCTCCGTGCTCCTTTTTCCTTGTAATCAGCGTGTATTTGATTCTTGTTTTTTTATTAAACCATATGTATTTTAACAAAATTGTTTTAATTATTTTAAAAAAGCTCTGCGGGATCTTTACTGGTAACATCTGTAATCTGTAATTTATTTTGGGTAGTATCATCATCTTGAACATATTTATTCTTCCAATCCATGAAAGTGGCTGTATTCTTAACTTTTTCATTTCTTCTTTGACCTCATTGATCAATGGGATAAAATTTGCCTGGTAAATTTTTTCGACTCTAGGAGTTATTTTAATTCCAAGGTAATTTAGTTCTTTTACCCACGTAAATGGGAATTCTTTTTGTAAAAACTGAACTTCCTTTTTCTCTAATCCTATGTTTAATATTTCCCTTTTTAGTTGGATTAATTTTGAAGTTTGACAGTTCTCCGTATTTTTTTATTTCTTTCAATATGTTTGGGAGTGACACTCTTGGGTTGGATACGTACATCAAGATGTCGTCCGCGTAAGCTGCGATCTTATGCTCTTTTCCTCCTAGTCTCGCTCCTTCTACCTCTTTGTTATTGCGGAGTGTTGCTAATAATGGTTCTAAAGCCAATACGTATAATAGTGGAGACAGTGGACAGCCTTGCCGTGTTCCGTTCTGCATCTTAATTTTTGGAGAGAGTCTACCGTTTACTTTTACGACTGCTGTCGGGCCATTATACAAATTTGTTATCCACTTCATCATTTTTGTCCCGATACCCAAGTGCCGCAATGTATCCATCATGAAACCCCAGTCTACCCTGTCGAATGCTTTTTCTGCATCCAATGACAGGAATAGAACTGGGGTCTCATTCTGCACCTTCTTGTGCAACATCAGTAATGATTTTAGGCTGTTGTCCCAGGACAAAACCAGTCTGGTCTGGGTTGATCCACTGTGGGATTAGTTTTTTTATCCTAGTGGCCAGGATCTTGGAGTACAGCTTTGTATCAGCGTTCAATAGGGCTATTGGCCTGTAGCTTGAGCAGTTAACTTTGTCTCTCCCTTCTTTTGGTAGTATTGTAATATGAGCTAGTAGCGATTCACTTCTTATTTCTTCATCTTCCCCTAAGGAATTCATATATTCTAATAGTTTTGGAGTCAGCTGTTCTTCAAATTTTTTATAGTATTTGACCGTGAACCCGTCTGGTCCTGGACTTTTTCCTATGGGAGTTTCCTTTAATGCCAGTTTTACCTCTTCTTGCGTAATATTTTTTTCCAATTCTTCTAGTTGGTCTATTTTTATTTTTGGTAAATTTGCTTTTTTTAGATATTCTTGTATCCTCTTTGTTCTTGTATTCGCTTCTTTCCAACTTTCCTGTCCTTTTATTGCATATAGGGAGCTGAAGTATTTTTGAAATGTTATCGCTATATCTGTAGTTTTATTTACCACTTCTCCTTCTTCATTTTTGATCTTCTCAATGTAATTCAAAGACTTCTTTTTTTTTACCAAATTTGCTAGGTATTTTCCTGGTTTGTTACCCCATTTGTATTTTTCTTGTACTACTCTGTTGTACTCCTTCCTTTCTTCTTGTTCCATCCAGTCTTTTAATTGCTCTCTCTTTTGAGATAATAGGCCGAAGATTTTGTTGTTTACTTGATTTTTGTGTTTTCGTTCCAATTCATAAATTTCTTTAATTATTTGTTGCATGTTTGTTTTCCTTTCCTGTTTTTTTTCTTGCCCCTATGGCTATTAATTTGCCCCTAATAACAGATTTATGCGCCTCCCATATAGTTGCTTTCGATACCTCTGGTGTATCGTTTTCCTCAAAATATCTTTTAATTTCTTCTATGATACTTTTTTCGGTCTCGCTGTCTTCTAATAAAGTTTCGTTGATTCTCCATGGACCCCTTTCAAAGACTTCTCCTTTTATTTTCATTCTCAACGTTACTGGGCTGTGATCTGAGGCGGTTATTATACCTATTTTTGTTTCTTCTATTTCTTCCAAGTTTCTATGTTCGACCATGATGTAATCCAATCTGGAGTAACTTTTGTGTACTGTTGAGTAGAATGTGTAGTCCTTTGTGCTGGGGTGCTGAATTCTCCAAGGATCTATTAGTTGCTGTTCATATAGTGTTCTTTTTAATTTCTTTAGTTGTTTTACCTCTTTGTCCCTTACTATTGAGGTGCTGTCCATTTTGTTATCCATGCTGAAGTTGAAGTCTCCGGCTAGTATTAATTTTCCTTGTTTGAATTCCATTAGTATTTTAATGATATCTATCAAATATTTTTTAGGGTTCTTATTAGGACAATAGACATTTGCCAATGTATATTTTACCCCTTGTATAGTTCCTGTAATAAAAAGATATCGACCCTCCGGATCTATTTTCCTTTGATCTATTAGAAAACGTACATTTTTCCCTAAACCGATGGCTACTCCTTTGGCCCTTCTTATTGGCGAGTCTCCTTGATACCATGTTGGTATGTTTCTTGAATAAATTTTGGTATTTGAGTTTTGGGTTATATGCGTCTCCTGTAGGAAAATTATTTCTGCTTTACTTTTTTCTAGTTCTCGGAGAATGATGTTTCTCTTCCCTGGGGAATTTAGTCCTCGGACATTATAGGAGATTATTTTTATGCTGTTTACGTTTTCCATTCTTGTGCCTTTTCTTCCCCGCCCGTCCTCCGGCCCTCCCCCCCACCCGGTCCTCTTAGAAGGCTGGGTGGAGGGGACACCCAGCGGATGCACGGGGTCTCCTCATCTCTTGTCTCAAAATAGGTGCGCCTATGTAACCACTCATGTGGATCAGACCTTTCCCTCCCCTCCCTCCTTCCCTCCCTTTTCCCTCCTCCCACCCTCCCCCTCCCTTTTTTCTGATATGGGTTTTTTACCCCCATATTCTCTAGAGCTGAGAGCATTTTACTTTGTTTTGTGGGGCACACCCTGCCCCCTCTGCTCTATTTATTGTGAGGCGGAGCTCTGTGAGACACCCTATTCCCCCCTCGCCTAAGCACTAATAGGGCGACCCCCTGTCCACTCCGTGAGTCCCTGTCTTCCTCTCCCTGCATTTTTGTTGTGTTTTACCAATCCTTTCACTTTCCTTTTTTCCCATCCCATCAACCCCAGCCCCCCCCCCCTTTCCACTCTAAGGCCCCTTGCACTAATGTGTGGTATTTTCTCAGTTATTAATTTCCTCTAGATTCCACATCTTGATGTCTGTTCCTTGAATTTAATTGCCATTGCAGGTCATCTCCTGCCGTTTTTCGCTCCTGTCTATTTGCATATTTTTCCATTTCTGGGGAGGGGATTTCTAGTTTGTTGCAAAAGTCCGGAATCTCCTCCACATATCTTAGCCTGGCACTTATTCCGTTTTTCCTTGCTATTAGACATGCTGGAAAACCCCAGTTGTATTGAATTTCTTTCTCCCGGAGGATTCCTAATAGTGGTTTTAATGTCCGTCGTCTTTTCAACGTTTCTTGAGACAAATCTTGAAATATTTGTAATTTACCTTCCGCAAACTCTATTTGTGTTTTCCTCTTTAGGTTTATCCAGATCTGTTTTTTTTCTTCCCATTTTTCGAAGCGTACTATTACATCTCTAGGGGTTTCCCTTGAGAACCTTTGAGGTTTTTTTACTCGAAAGACACTTTCTATTCCTATTATGTTGGTTGCATCCTTTCCCAAGATTTGGTTGAAGAGATTGTTCATTTTTTCTATTAGGTTTTCTGCTTGTTCTGTTTCCGGTAACCCGCGTATTCTCAAGTTTTTCTTTTTATCTCTATTTTCTTGCTCTTCTATTTTATATGATTGTTCCTGTTGTTCCCGTTTTAGTTTCTTTATTTCCTCTTCCAGTTCCTTTATGTTTTTTTGATGTAGGTCTACTTTGATCTCTACTTCTTCCACTCTGTTTGACATATATCCCATGTCTTTATGGAGTGTTGATATCTCTGCTTTTAGGGAATTCTCTAGTGCCGCGAACATTTTTTCCATATCCTGTTTTGTTGGCAACTGTGGCCCTTGTTGTCCTTCCTCCTTTCCTCTGTCTTCCTCTCCCATTTCTGGCTCCATTCTGGGTTCTGAGAGGTGGCTGGTTTCTGTTTGTACTTTATACTGGCCTTTTTTATCCTTGTTGTCCTTCTCTTTTGTATCTATTTGTCTGCCCCTTTGAACCCACTTGTTTCTCTCCTTCTCCGATTCCTTGCTGTATATACCTATTCATAGGGCCTGGACTTGGGCCTAGGCTGGTCCTAGGTGATTTCGGTATTGCTCCCGCACTTCTTGTTGTTTTCCCCTTCATGTTTGTTTCTATGGCTGGATTTATAGGATCTTCAAAGCTGCCTTCCAGAATACCCCTTGGTTGGGGTCTCTTAATGATGAAAAAATCTCCCAGCCTTCTTAAATTGACTTATTTTTACTAATATTTCTTTTGTTCCGTTCTCATACCCACCATCCTCCCCACAATCCAATAATAGAGATAATTAATGAGATATGAGTAGTCTCCGTTTCCCAGAAGTTATGTTACTACCTTAAGTACATTAAGCATTCCTTGGTGCTGTTCAATTGTTTAAACCATAGTATTAAGTCCCCATGCACACGGACATCTCTACAGCTGCTTTTCTAAGCCCTTTCTGCAGCTCAAAAAGGCCTGTCTACGGTAGTCTATGGCTTCATGCCCACCTAGGTGTCTCTGAGCTGCAAGTGGCATAGGCGTTCCTAAGCTGCAAAAAAAAAAAAAAAAAAACCCCAGGCCCAATGGGTTCTGAGAGACGTTTTTCAGCTGCAAAAACGCTCCAACGCTAAAAAACGCTCAAAAACGCCCAAAAACATCATTCTCCAACGTCCTCCAGCGTCTTTGATCCATTGAAGAAAAAAAAAAAAAAAAAAACGCTCAAAAACGCTATTGCAAAAACGCTGCAAAAAGCTGAAAAAAGTTAAAAAAAAGTCACTGCAAAGACACCGGCGTCTTCACAGCACTTTTCTAACAGCCCGTGTGCATGAGGGCCCAGGTGCTCAGCAAAATAATTCAAATGTTTTTGCGATATAATGCAATCTAATTCAAGTATTCAGCAAGATGATTTATATATTCAGCAGTATAGTTCCAGTATGAGCTTATATGTTCCACATTTTTGTTACTATGAAATTTCTTCTTATTCTATAGTTTGTACTATCAAGCCTATAGTTAGTACCATTTGCAAAAAAAAAAACAAAAAAACAAAAAAATCACAAGAAAGGGAGATAGCAGCAGCAGCAGCAAGCAGGTGGGGGCTGGGAGACAACTCTTCCGTTGGCTTGTCTCTCTTTCACCTTCTCCTTCTCTTCTCCCCTGTTCCCCCCCCCCCTGTTTTTATTGTTTTTCTTAGCTCACTTGATTCAACTTTTTCAGCTCTTTCGCCTTCATTTACTTTCATTTACTTTCACTTTTCATTCCATTTTATTTCATTTTATTTCAATGTGTTCTTTCCCTTTCCATTTCTTTTGTTCTATTACTTTTCCTTTGCTTGTTCACTTCAAAAAAACAATTGCAATAGAAAAAAGCCAAAAGAGGGAAAAAAAAAAAAAACGCTCAAAAACGCTATTGCAAAAACGCTGAAAAAAGTAAAAAAAAGTCACTGCAAAGACACTGGCGTTTTCACAACGTTCTCCCAACAGCCCGTGTACATGAGGGCCCAGGTGCTCAGCAAGATAATTCAAATGTTTTAGCGATATAATGTAATCTAATTCAAGTATTCAGCAAGATGATTTATATATTCAGCAGTATAGTTCCAGTATGAGCTTATATGTTCCACATTTTTGTTACTATGAAATTTCTTATTCTATAGTTTGTACTATCAAGCCTATAGTTAGTACCATTTGCAAAAAACAAAAACAAAAACCAAAAACAAAAAAAAAAAACCAAAAACAAAAAAAAAAAATCACAAGAAAGGGAGATACTGCAGCAGCAGCAAACAGGTGGGGGCTGGGAGACAACTCTTCCGTTGGCTTGTCTCTCTTTCACCTTCTCCTTCTCTTCTCCCCTGTCCCCCCCCCTGTTTTTATTATTTTTCTTAGCTCACTTGATTCTACTTTTTCAGCTCTTTCGCCTTCGTTTACTTTCATTTACTTTCGCTTTTCATTCCATTTTATTTCAATGTGTTCTTTCCCTTTCCCTTTCTTTTGTTCTATTACTTTTCCTTTGCTTGTTCACTTCAAGACAATTGCAATAGAAAAAAGCCAAAAGAGGAAAAAAAAAAAAAATACGGTACTTATCTTTTAGTTGTTGTTGAAGTTGGGATACAAAGGGACGCTCACTACTGCTTGCTGCTGCTCTCTGATGCTGCGAACGCTCAGGTGCTGTCTCTGATGTTATCAATCTGCCCAGGTCTGTCTGACCCGCTGAAGTCGCAGCTGTTCTCCGCTCTCAGCTCTTCAGTGTCCGCTGCTGCTGCTCCTTGCTCCGCTCATCCACCTTCCTGGCTCTCTCCTCCGAAATTCTCCGGTGCACTTCAGCTGGTTCCTCCGCTCTCCGCGGCCGGCAACACCGCTGGGGACTTGAAACAGCCCCCAGCAGCGCACCGTTTTCCCTGCTGCCGTCGCTTCCGAAGCGCTCCGATCTCCGCGGTTTTCCAGTTCTCCTAACCCCCCGTCCTCGATGAGCCTTCTAGCCCATCCAACTACGGAGGGGTAGGGGGGGGATGCAGGCAGACGCAGGTACAAACTTCCTCTGGCTTACACCGCAAGACAGCTCAGAGAGTGATGAGCAGGGGGGGCGGGGCGGGGAGGGAAGCTACCTACACCTTCTCATCAGGCCGATCATTCCTCTCAGCTGCAGGGAGAAGGTTCTCAGGATCCTCACGCCCTGCACAGAGCCATTACCAGGCTCCTCCCTCGGATTTTCGGATGAAATATTTCACAGAATCTTCATGACCATCCAAGCGTGGTTTCAGAATTTGCGAGCCAGCGCCAATCTTGTCCACTAGAGACGATTTTCAGTTCTGGGTGTATTTGAGGATTTATGCTTGCTTACAGGGTCTCAAGACAAAAAAATACATCAGGTTTTTGTGGATTCTGTGTAAAAATAAAATTCACAGTCTGGGGTGCCAAATGTAGTAATCAATATAATTATTAATATTATATCTGCGTATTAATTTGTCTAGTCCCTATCATTGGTTGGTCTATTAAACTCTGAGCACATGCTATTGTTAATATCACAATAATACCAGGTTAGCTATGAAACCAAACACACGGTGCTGCTTAAAACAAGTTACATTTATTTCCCAATAAAAATAGGAATGTATTAAAACAGCATAATTAGGAAAACTAACATAAAGATACTACAAGAAATTGCAATATTACAAGGCCTACAATCATAACACAATACAAGATTGATACTTAGCACATCCTCCTCGGCTGGTCCTCAGGTCTTAAAGAGACTGTTTCTTAGCAAACATTTCCTTTTAACAAACATACCTCATCCAGACCCCCCCCCCCCCGTTTGCCTGCCCAACTTTGCCTTTGGACGAATCACAATGTCTCTGGGGCGTTCCCTCAACAGGCCATCATATGGTCCGCCCTGTCATCGCAGTCCTCTGGGGGGCAGTGTTGGCCCATGAATTGCCATCATCCGATCGATGTCAGATTTCACAAACACCTGGGCCCTTGATTTCCTGTATCTCACCTCATCCATCATCCCTGTCAGTTTATCTGCCTTTGAAGCCTGGGTGGATAGTAGTTAATCAGGAAATTCCCATAGACAGATCGGAGTCAGCATTGTCATGCGCAATGGGAGCTCAACAGGCCACATTCCAACCTGGGAGGCCACATCCTGTCCTCCCGGAAGTGTGACACTTTCAGCCTTTTCAAAAACCATGTGAGTTTTCTTCTCTTAGGTATAGTAATGAAATATATGTACAAATACGATATTCATGTTGAATTCCAACACATACGTCTATTTCCCAAAGACAATCTCTGGATATGATGCTGAGCATGTGCACTTAACTTCTTTGGTCCACCATGGCAAGGCCTGTTCTGAGTGGAACCTGTCCTGTTAAACTGCTGTATGGTCTTGGCTACTGTGCTGCAGCTCAGTTTCAGGGTCTTGGCAATCTTCTTATAGCCTAGGCCATCTTTATGTAGAAC